>NC_089663.1:2055000-2686250 GCF_037042795.1 Molothrus aeneus
CCCACAGCAGCACCCCCGGGGCAGCTGTGACTGAGCCCGTGGGGCCGCGGGGACAGAGGGACCCTGGAGCTGCCCAGAAGGGAGCAGGGGCTGCCGTGCCCTTCCCGGGCCAGCCTGGCACGGGCAGGGCAGCGGGAACGCGGGGCAGCACTCGGGGAAAAGGGCACCGCGCAAACTTCTCGGCTCCTTGCAGCAGCGAGAGGGAGGAGAACAAAGCTGTTCGCAGATAATGAGGAGAGATAAGGGGAAGGGAGAACAATGAGCTGGGAGCTCTCCCTGCTCAGCACATCGGAGCAACCCCCAAAGTCATCCGTGCTACAGAAACCATGATTTATTTGTCAGGTTTCAGCTGAACTCTTGTCCAAACCGTGCATCCATGGTCCTGCTCTTCCAGGAATGGAGGGAGGGAGCTGGCTTCCCAGAAGGGTAAAGAAATAAAAAATAAAAGACCAAAGCTTTATGAAAGATTAAATTTATTGGTCAGACAGAATGGCTTTGCCCCTTGCACTTTTTGTCTATCTATCACATGGAAAAAGGTAACTTAAAAACCTAAACTGTGATATTTTGGCCTAGGGGTCATGGGAAAGCACCCCAAGCCAAAGAAGGAGAAGCAGTGAAACCCAGCTGTCTGCAGGGCTCAGTGCCTGCCCAGGGGTGAAGTGCCAGCCCAGCCCCTCTCCTGCAGGTCTGGGCACATTCCTCCACCCCTCCCTCACTTCACACTGATTCCATTAACCCAGAAAAAAAGGTGTTGTAAGTTAAAACTTAATCTCAATTTAAACAGAACTGACAAAGCTTTGGTTTGCACCAGTAAGTTTACAAGGGCAAATGACAATAAAATAATTTTAAATCAGTAAAAAGATCCACGCAGGACTGGAGCTCTTGTTCCCCAAACTGGTTTTACCTGTCTGTCAGTGCTACCTGGGCTCAGGGTAAAGCCTCACTCCTCATTTCCACCTGCACAGCACCTCCTGCCCCTCACCTGCTGCTTCCCCACAGCTCTGGAGCTCTGCATCCAGGGAGGGCACTGGGGCCACCTCATCCCCTCTGCTCCATGATCAATTCCCAGCTTGGAAGCAAGGACAGCACTGAAAACCCTCCAGGTGCTGTGCAAGGACATGATCCAGCCAAGAACACACCTGACAAGCTGAGCCAACCCTTTGTGCCAGTGAACAGGGGTCAGCTCACCCTAAAAGGCTCAGGAACAAAATTCCACTGACAGATGTAGGCATACAATTAGAAAACATCTGATCCAGGATTTTAAAGAATTAAAAAAAATAATTTGTTCTAAAATAACTTTGATGTGTGTGTGCCCTGCTGAGTTCCCAAGCATCCAGCCTGGCCTAGGGAACCTTCCCTTCCCCCTCTCTCCATCCCAACCCCTCTCCCAGCCACTGGAACCTTTTGTGCCTGGTGTTCCCAGGCACTTCCCAATGCACTCCAAGGAAAACAAGAAGCAGCAGCTCAATACCAGGACAGACATTTCAAACATGTGGCTCAGCACATGCTTTTTCCAAGTCCTTGGTGATTTTTTTCCCCTCTTGGGGTAGGCAAGAACTCCTCACTCAGAGAGCTCCCACTCCTTCAGAGTCCCACTCTGGCTTCCTGACCAGGATGTTCCCTGCAGCATCTTTCCCACAAGCAGCAGGAATATTTTTGTTCACCCTGCAGTGCTCCCTTTCCCTCCTGAGCCTCTCCACTCCCCCAGGCTGGACCTCTGGACATGTCCAGAGTGACACACTGCAGCAGGGTGCTCCAGGGCAGCCCTGCCCTGTTGGGGTTCACACCCCAGGGCTTTCTGCAGCCCACCCCAGCTCTTGGCTGCGTGTCCCACAGGGATTTCGCCGTGCCCTGGCTGGCCCAGAGCCCAGGAGGGCCCTAGATGCTGTCGTAGGGCACTGCCAGGCCGATGTTGTAGCTGTAACCTGACACCTCATCGTAGGAGGAGCGGCAGATGGGGAGGACGCTGTCCACGGCCAGCTGGTCCACGGAGAAATCGTAGGAATAAATCACCCCTCGGTACCTGTGTGCAAAACAACCAGGACACAGCAAATCACCTCAGTGGGAAAGCAAACAGAGGAATCGCTATAAAAAGCATGGGAATGGAAAGAGGCAATGCTGCAGGAGCTGGATAAACCCCCATCCCCTGTGCTGAGCCCTTTGAACAGGGAAAGCTCCCCCCAGCCTCCTCCCAGGAACCCTCCCAGGCTGGTGAATCATTCCCCCAGCCCTGCAGAGACGTGACTGTCATCTGCTGAAACATCTCCGGGCTCTCCAGCACGGGGGAAGATAAATACATTGGTATTTGATAGTTCAATTAACACTAACAGCCATTTGAGATGCAAATACCAAAACCTGCAGCTTAAATGCCAGTAGTTTTCCTTTAGGAGGAGACAGCATTACTAATATTTCGAGCATGGAGAGGGCTGCATTCCCTGCCTGCCTTCAGTGGACTTTATGTTCCCCTGCTGAGAAAAAAAAAGCTTTTTGTTTTGTGCTCAAGCAAATCAAGAGCCAATTCATTGCTTGTTTTATAAACCTTACCCTTAACCTTTTTTAAATTTTATTTTTTTGCTGCTATACTTTCTCTGTAAGTGCCGTGGGTGATGACTCAGGTGCTCAGGGTGCTATTTAAGAACAAAGCACATTGCTGAGGGCTGGTTTCTCACTTTCGGTGCAAGCTGGGGTCGTCCTCAGTGATGCTGGAGCCTCGGGGGTTCTTCTCCTCGGGGATGTTGGCAGTGATCAGGATGTGGGAATCGAACCACACGTGGCGCACGGGATGTCTGCAACACAACCCAGAGCCCGGCGTGAGCGGCCACCTGCGCTGGGCTCCCAAAATCCGAGAGCTGGGCAAGGACCGGCTTTGGATGAACCCGGAGTGACTGAAATCAGCAGCCAGAGGCGGGGAACCTGCACTCCCGGCTCCTCCAGCCTGGAGCACATCCCGCATCTTCTATCCCCATCTAGCGGGCTCTTCCCAGAACACACGGGGAGGCCAGGAAATGCTGCTGGAAGGCAGAGCAGCGTCTGGGAGGGATGGATGCGGCTGGGCTGGGCTGGGCTGGGCTGGGCTGGGCTGGCTGCCCTAAGGACTGCAGCAGTCCCGGGAAGGGCAGGATGCTTCCCAAAAAAAGGGGAAGGACACCCCACACACCCTGCACTGAGTGGTTTAGAAACGCACAGTAAGGCACAAGCTGAGAGCCATGGAGTGGGGAGGGACCCCCAGGGATCACTGATCCTGCCCAGACCCCCAACAATCCCACCCTGTCCATCCCTGGCAGCGCTGCCCAAAGGCTCCTGGAGCTCTGGCAGCCTCGGGGCTGTGCCCATTCCCTGGGCAGCCTGGGCAGTGCCAGCACCCTCTGGGGGAAGAACCTTGCCCTGATCTCAACCTGAGCTGCCCTGGCCCAGCTCCAGCCATTCCCTGGGTGCTGTCCCTGTCGCAGAGCAGAGATTGGAGCTGTCCCTGTCCCAGAGCAGAGATGGAGCTGTCCCTGTCCCAGACACAGATGGAGCTGTCCCTGTCCTTGTCCCAGAGCAGAGATGGAGCTGTCCCTGTCCCTGTCCCTGTCCCAGACACAGATGGAGCTGTCCCTCAGGAGGAGCTGCAGCCCGGGCTGAGCTCTGAGCTCAGGCTCCTCTGCTCCAGCTGAGCAATCCCAGTGCCCTCAGCTGCTCCTCCAGACCCTTCCCCATCCCCATGTCCCTCCTCTGGACACTCAAGTCAGGTCCTGACTCCTTTCCCTCCCACTGGTGAACACTGAGCCCAAACCCAGCAGCAGCACTTTGTGTTCAAGCAGGAGTCACTGCTCTCCTCAGCTGAGCATGGCTCATCTCCACACCCCAAATGTGTCTCCTGTCACCTCCCTCAGCTCCTGCTCCTGTGCTCCAATCCTGGCAGGGGGCCACAGGCAGGGATAACAGCACACACCTCATCTAGGAAAGCCTTTTGATTGAAGTGATCCCTTCTGATTGCTCTATAGATTAAACACTGTTTTCTACCTGTTTAATCTAATGGTTTCACTTGGAGCACATCCCTGAGCTCAGCCCTGCCCTGCCTGCCCTGCTCCTGGAGCAGCACTAATGAACATGCCAAGGAGACAATCAATGGAATATTGTCCTTAATGCATCAGCCACATCACAACAGGCTTTATCATCCCCAGGGTCAACACACAAAGTGATACCTGCTATTAATCAATGACAACTCCAGCTTGAACTTCCCTGCCTGTAAATACCTCATCTAGCTCCTCTTTGAGGAAGATGCATTAAAACTAATTAAAAAAAAAAACGAAATCAGGATTTATCTGTTCATTTTATGGTTATCACCTAGACTTACAAGGGGCTAAACCCTCAAGTCTTTATCCAGACAAAGCCTGGGAATTGTGCTTTGATCAGGAAATTTCACTCAGCTGTACAAAGTGTAAGCTCCAGGATGCTGATCTCTGCTTGTACTTTCAGTACTGTGTTCCTTGTGCTCAGTACAAACTGGTATTTCAATATTTAAATTAGTTTAAATGCTTTGATCCTCACCATTAAGGAAATGTAAGGATGAGGTGAACAGAAGCACAGGGACAGTGATGGATGCACTGGATGGGCACAGCCAGAACCAGCTCCTCTCCAAACAGCCAGTCCAGCATGTCAAACCCAAGGTTCCACAGCTAAATAGAGCTTGGGGATGGGGCAGGGAGAAGTCACTGACTGAACTTCATGGAAAATCCAGGGGGAACAACTTCCCTGCTCCCCAGCACCAACTGGAACACTCAGCTAATGAGTAAAAAGGCCATGACAGTGATGCCTCAGGTTTTAGCTTCTCTATTTTTTATATTCTGTGCTGCTTTAGTGTGTAGTTCTGAGCTTCATATTATGGGATGGTGAGCTCTCTGCACAGAGCAGGGAGACAATTCCTGCTCTAGCTGGGGACCAAGGACAAATGATCCAAATCTCAGGCCCAAGAGCACAAACAACTTGGGCTGAAGAGAGAAAAACAAGCAGGATGGGATTTATGGGCTGGAGCTGTAATTGGACAATTGTCCTGGATTGCCAAGCAGACTGTATTCTATTTGCCATCTGTATGGCAGTTGTCTTCTGTTCATTGGGCAGTTTCCCTTATCTCTTCCACACCCAATCCTCCCTCAGGGGAGACACCTGCTGATAACAGCCATTGAATGTCACTGCATGGCTGATAAGAACTACAGCATCCCATTGGCAGATGGGAGCCCAGAGGGAGGAGCCAAGCATTCCTACTGGATATAATCTGAGATTCTGGAACACCAGCACGGCTTCTGCACTGGATTCCCCAGAGGAACAGCAGCTGCCTCTGCCCCTGGATCTTCAGAGGCAGAGACTGCACCTTTCTCCAGGATCCCTGCTCCAGCAGAACCAGCCCTGGCACTGCAGGAGGGCTGAGCCACAATTCCAATGGGACTGCTGCCAGCACCCTGACCCACAGGGTGTCAGGCTGGGTTCTGACTCTGGCAGTGTTGTTTTAATTTACTGCATTGTTTATTTCATCTTTTTATTTTCTTCCCTAGTAAAGAACTGTTATTTCCTGCTCCCATATTTTTTTTACCTGAGAGCCCCTTAATTTCAAATTTATAGCAATTCAGATGGAGGGGGTTTCCATTTTCCATTTCAGGGGAGGCTCCTGCCTTCCTTAGCAGACACTTGGCTTTCGAAACTGAGACAACAATTAACTCTAATATGCAAACGGACCAGAATTTACATAAGTGTGACCACTTGTCCATTTTGTGACCATTTTGGTTCATCTTGGGTGTAGGCCGGGCTGGGCTCTTGTGCTGCCCAAGGTGGATCCATTGAGGAGATCCTTTCAACAAATCCCTACTTTATCCTTTAGCTCTGTCTGGTCTCTGTTCTAGGCCAGCCTTCACAAGGCACCAACAGCTAAAGAACCCCTCAGAAACACAGAGGGCTCCATGTGAGGAGACAACCCATCCCCAAACCACACAGAACTCCCCCAAAACTCTCTCCCAGCCCCGCCAGCCCCGGGTTACCTGGCGTGCATCTCCCAGAGCTTGGTGGCCATGCGCTGGTCCCAGACACAGAGCAGCCCCTCCTCTCCTCCGCTGACCACCTTCCACTCGTCCATCTGCACGGAGCACACGCCCAGCTGGTGCCCCTGCACGCAGCACACGGCCTCACCGCGCCGCAGGTCGAACACCCTCACCCTGGGGAACAGGCACAATGAGGCACAGACACACAACCCTACAGCTAATTAATCCACAACTGATGTAGTGTGCTTTTATACTTTGTAATAGTTTTGGGTTTGTATTTTTCCCAAATGCTTTACCCCAGATTGTACCCCCCTCCCTGTACCTGTGCAATCCCTTTCCTTTGCTGAGATCACCCCCAAATCCCCACCCTGGCTCTGTCAGTCACTCACCATCCCATCCCCTCCATCCAGAACTTTCGGTCCAGGACATCGAGTGATCAGCCAGAGGCCAGGGGTCAGCCCCACAAGTGTTACCCCAGATCCTGTCCTAAATGTCCATTCTCAGTACCCATCCCTCAGGGTCACTCATTGGTCAGTAAATGTTCTCTACTTTGGGTTTCCACCTCCCTTTAAATGCAACCTTGGCACATCTCCCAGGCTCTCAGCAGGAACCCCCTGAGGTGCAGGAGCTCCTTTGGGACTCCTGGAATAAAACCTTGGATTAACCCCTGCTAAGAGTCGGCCCTTTTATCCTCTACCCATGTCTCTGGTGTCTCTCCTGCTGCAAAGGTGACCGGCCTGGCTGCCCTCAGTACCCTCGGGGCACAGGGAGTGTCCCCTGCTGTCTGCTGACCCGGGGCTGGCCAGGGTCCCTGAGAGGCTCCCAGAGACACACAACTCTACAGCTAATTAATCTACAACTCTTTCAATTTAATTAATCCACAACTGGCTGGGTGGCTGTAAGTCTCTGTCCAAAGTTTCCCTCGTCTGCCTCACAGTCATCATGAAAGGGACAGAGACTGGGGACCACTGAAGAAAAGGACCCTTGTCTGGAACTCTGGCCCTGTTGGAGAAAGTTGCTTGCCAAGGACCCCAAGGCCTGAGCACAGTGCTAAGCTGTTGTTCACAGGTGTGTTTGCTGTATGCTACACTGAACCCAGTGAAAGGAAAAGAGGGGTACTTTGCCCTTTTTGCAACAATAGTCCTGGAATTTTGTCCCCCCTCTCAGCCTGGCTGGACTTCTCCTGAGGTTTTTTGGTGGTCCCCACAGAAGACCCCTCACCTGCTTTACAATCACCATGACAGACAGACTGAGATGGAAGAAACCTCTCCATCAAGGCCTGAGACATGAAACCCCTATGTGAAAAAGCCCCCCCCTTCCTTCCAAGGACTGGGACTGAAACCCCCAACCCAGGGGAGGTAAGCTGACCAAAGCAAGATGGAAGCTGCAGGTGCAAGCAGTGGACCAAGAGACAATGGTTCTCACCACTGCTGAGAACATGGACTGTGTGCACCCTTCTTCAAATACCATTTTTCCCCCAAAAAACACAATAGACTACCTTTGATTTGATTTCAAGATTCATCTGTTGCTATAGGACATGAAACAACCCAAGCTCACACTGCTGCTCTCAAGGTGAAGAAAAGGGAAGTTTAATTTCTGACTCCATTTATAGATTTCCAAAAGTGACAGTGGATTGGAGGGTGACAGTGCCACCTCTCCAATGACACTGGACAAACTAACAGTCTATCAAATTTCTCCTCCTCCATAAAAGAATGCAAACCAATGAGTTATTTACATAAAGTGCGTGAGAAAGTTGGCTACAAGAATGTAAACACCAGAAGGCTTAGAAAAACTTAAAAAATCAGGGTGACAACTCATCCCCTTCCCCCATCAAAAAGAGGATATAATAAGGGTTTGAATGAACTGGAACCCTGAGATCTCCCTGGATGTGACCTGCTGAACTCCACTGGCTGGACATCAAAGGACTTCACTGTTCTATGTTTGGTAGCTATAGACCTTCCTTCTCTTCCTCCCTCTTTTCCTTATTCTTCCCTTTTTCCCCAATTCCTCCCCAACACCTCTTGCTGTGGTCATTCAATAAAGGTACATTGGTTTTTGATTAATACTGCAAGATGGTTTCCAGGATGGTTCCTGAGATTCTTTTTACATAAACATTAGCTCTTGCCTGTCACCACTGAGTCAGAGATGACAGTAGTAGGATCAGAAGGCAAAGTGGCAAAAAGCCTCATTTATTTCATCCTTTCTCCTTTTATAATTTAGTTTGCTACAGGTGGACCTGATTGGTCATTTAATCAATACATTTCACATGACTGGCTAATTAACAGGACATCCATTTGTAAACAATCTTATGACGAAAACACAAAAACAGATTATTAGAAAAACACCACCTGCAGGTTGTTTTAATATTTGGCCATCATTGTTTATCTCCAGCTCCCTAAAGCTTCCCAGGCTGATTCTGGGAAAACTTATCCAGCTTTCTTTCTGACCAGGCTGTCACACCCACACTCACCTCTTATTATAATTAGCTGAATGTCCATTATGGCCGTGCAATTGTCCCCTTTAATTGGGTTGGTGGGCATCTGAAGAGGAAGTAAAACTTCTTCCTCATGCTAAACTCTTCACCTGTGTCAAGCTGGCAGGGCTCCTTGGCCTGCTGGTCACAGTCCAAACCTCCTCTCATTCTTAGAAGCCAGTGTTATTTATGGTTCCTGCACTCTTACAATACTTCATATATCACCTGTTATTCCCAACATTGTTTCAATTATTCAATTAATTTCCTTGTTAAGCTCTATATGATCTTTGCTAACTACATTTCTAACTTAGCCCCTAAATTCATTTAAGCTCTTAATTAAAATATGTATCTGTTTTTCACTACCTTAGCTGCATTCCTAGCTCAACCCCCTGACTCACAAAGACAGCTCTGGACATGCAGCTCATGGGGTCTCCTGGAAGGGGCTGACAGCTGCTGTGTGAGCCAGGGAGAGTCAGCTGGAGAAGAGGTGCTAAGAGTCACTTAAAGGAATTCTATCAAGGTCGTTGACATGGAAACTGAAAAGAAGAAAAGATAAACGAGGGGGGCTGCAGGTGGACATGGCTGAAAACAGCAGTGGAGACCACTCTGTGCCAGCGAGCACTGTGTGGATTTGTTGTGGCCAATGAATAAATGGAAACTTTCTGAGCAGGTCTAACAGACAGCATGCTGTTAGAATAAACAGAGAGAAGCTTTCTGAAATGCATGGTGCTCTTCTGTGGGTTGTGACTGTCTCAACAGTGACAGGTTCTGACAGCACAAGGATTTGGGGTTATGGAAACACACCTGGGACAGCAGCAGAGCCACTGCTGCTCCATGGCTGGAAAAGCAGTGAGGCACATCCTCCTCACCACTGAATTTTCATCCTGATTTCTGCTATCAAAGATCTTCTTCAGGCAGATTTCTCTCACCACACGGGACCTCTCTGAGTCTTTGCAGATTTTAGGACCTAAAGAGGCTCTGGAGTCTCAGCACAGGAGGGACCTGGAGCTGCTGGAGAGAGTCCAGAGGGGACACCAGAGATGTTCCAAGGGCTGGAAGCCCCTCTGGAGGGGCTCTGGAGCCAGGCTGGGAGAGCTGGGGGTGCTCACCTGGAGAGGAGAAGGCTCCAGGGACACCTCAGAGCCCCTTGCAGGGCCTAAAGGGGCTCCAGGAGAGCTGCAGAGGGACTGGGGACAAGGGATGGAGGGACAGGACCCAGGGAATGGCTCCCACTGCCAGAGGGCAGGGATGGATGGGATATTGGGAATGAGGAATTGTTCCCTGGCAGGGTGGGCAGGCCCTGGCACAGGTGCCCAGAGCAGCTGGGGCTGCCCCTGGATCCCTGGCAGTGCCCAAGGCCAGGCTGGACACTGGGGCTGGGAGCAGCCTGGGACAGTGGGAGGTGTCCCTGCCATGGCAGGGGTGGCACTGGATGGGCTTTAAGGTCCCTCCCCAGCCATTCCATTATTCTATGAGTTATGATATAAAATAAAAGTGAAATTTGGAGAAAGCTCCTCTCCCTGTGCCTCCCAAATCATCAGCAATGCCACAAGCCATGACACACCCATTTTGGACACCCTGCTAACCCAACCCAGCCCTGGTACATGCCCACATCCACTATGGACCAGGGGTGATATTATTACCAGGATCAAGGAAAGGATTATTACTGCAAAGATTCCACAGGAGATTTTATGTGTGGCAATTCAAAAGACAAGATAGGGAATTACAGGTTCATACCCTTGATTTAATCACCAATTTTCAAAGCAAGCACCCAGCAACCAGGATCTGTTTACTTCAAAAATGCAACTGACTGTGGCCAGTTTTTAGGCACATCTTATCTTTTAATATTATTGGCCACCCAGACAAAGCATTTTGAAGAGAAATAAACTGAAGACTCAGCCAGAAGTAGAACTACAGACTAAGACCTTAGGATTGCCACAAGGCCACAATACCAGTTAGAGCTGATGGTTTTAAGTTTTAAACCCAGCTCATATCACAAAGAAGTGTGGGGTTTGATCCTTATTTATCAAGATTAAGAGATAAAGCAAAGTACATGAATAAACAAAAAATGCAGCAAGTGAAAACAGAAGGAAAGGGGAAACACTGATCTCAGGTTTGAGAAGAAGCCAGAGCAAGTTCCTCCCAGCTGATGGCCATCAGGAACAAACCCATCAGGTACACATTAATCCCAGAAAAAGCCAAAACACACTTGTTCCAACACATTAACTGTACTTCATTCCATCCCCCTGCTAGGATCCTAATGGTGCTGCAAGTCCTTCCTCTCCCCTTCTCCAGCAGAGATTGCATCATCTGATTTTACAAATAACACATTGCAGGGACTGAGAGACAAGGCAGCAGAGCAGGCCAGAGCTCCAGCAGAGCAGCATCCATCTGACAGGGAGGAGAACACGCTCTGTGTGCAACAGCCCAGCCCACAGCATGAGGGGCAAGGGTTCCTCAGTGCCCAGCTCCAGCAGAGAGCAGCTCTGGCTCCAGCCTGGGACAGGATGGGGTGTTTGGAAGGGCTCATTCTCCTGTGTGTGTTCTCCCAGCAAGCAAAGCTGCTCCTGTTTGGAAAGCACAGCTGGAAGCCAGGATCCAAGTGAGCCCTGCTATCCCATGAGGAAGCACCCAGCTTTCAGGCAGGTGAAAATGGCTTTCCCATGCTGGCCCAGCCCTGGGAGAACCAGAGGCACATTTGGCTGCTCAGATGTGCCTTAAGGAAGAAAAGGAACAATGTTTTGGCAATCTCACGTGATGCTGTAACACAGAGCTGGCCCAGCACGTCCTGCCTGGGCAGCTGGGCTCAGTGGGAGCGCTCCGGACTCATCCCAGCTCCAGGGAGCTGTTCTGGAGGCCAGGCCTGGCCCCTCCTGTCACACTGCCTTGGGAGCGAGCTCCTGGCCTTCAGGAGAGCCTGGGACACGTTTGGATCCACACCTTTCAGGGTTTGCCATATGTTTGCTTTCCCAAGCAGCTCAGCCCAGCTCCCAGCAAGGCAGAGCAGGATCAGCACACGCTCCCTGCTAGGAGAGGAGGCCTCTTGCCAGAGCAAAGCACAGCTCAGGAATCAAATCAATCAGCAGTGCTTCAGCAGGAATTTCAGATGGAAAGACAGATTTTAGAGGTCCTACCAAAACCATTTTGTGAGTATTACTTTTCAAAATCATGATTTTGAGTAAAAGAAGGGCAGATTCAGGTGGAATTGGGAAATGGCTGTATTTAATTCAAGCAGTAAGTGCTCCCTCTGGCCAGCAGCAGCCTGAGCTCCCATGGCAAGGTCCCTTGTTGGGGAAGATGAAACAGGAAAGCCTTATAAATATGATGGTCTGGCAAAAGATTTTGAGAATATAGAAACTGTAAGTGAGATTGAAATGAAAGCAAGCTTTGAGATCCCTCAGTTACTGAACAACTGGAAAACAATGGTGTGGCCAGCTGAAGGTGATCCCCTTTTGATGGAACAACACCCTCTGCTTGCAGACAGGCCCAAGGGGCAGAGCAGACCCTACACCTTGGCAGAAGGGCCCAAAGAGGAGATTTTAGGGTTTAAAATGTAGCACAGAATGGTAATGTAATGATTCTTATAGGCTGTATGTAAATGCTGTAGGATTTGTATCTTATATTAGATTGGTTAGTGAGAATTAGAATATTCAACACAGAAAAAGATTTATGGTATTGTAACAGGAACTTTGCTCTCTTACCCTTTTACTCTCTCACCCTTTTACTCTCTCACCCTCTCATCCTCTCTGCCCCTCTCTTCTCTCAGCCCTGCTCCAGCTGTGCCTGGCAGCTCCCAGCAGGGCCCTGCCCCCAGGCCCTTTGCAATGAACCCCAAGTTCCTGACCTGGCCTCAGAGATCTCTGGTCTCTGTGTGTCCCCACCATCCTGTCCCCCATGCTCCGACAGTCCCTGTTCCATAAACTCACTCCATAATGTGGCCATGGAGATCCCAGTCTCATTCCACCTGTGGATGCCCAGCACCTTCCTGCAGCACCACAGGAGGATGTGGCCTCTGAGATGCTCTGCTCCTACCCCCTGGATGCCAAACTTATCTTCCCAACTGTTCATCCCTAACTCCTTGCTGTTCTAGTGACATCCAACCCCCTGAACCCAGCCAGTGCTAAAGCTGAGAACCCCTAAAGCTTTCTGGAGGGGAAGGGCACAGACACCCACTCTGCTATAAAGGGGAGGGACAGCAACTCCAGCTCCTCTCCCGTCATCTTGCAGGAGAACAAAACTGGAGGTAACTTCATTGGGGTGCTTTGGAAAATCAATTATCTGCTTTAAGAGGGAAAAAACCTCCCAGGGATTCAATTCCACTTGTCAAACTTCAGCTATTTCCTTTATCCTCCTTGCTGAGAAAGTGTGAGGCTTGCTCACACTCCCTATTCTCCAGGAAAGAAAAAAAAAAAAAAGCTGTTTGACAAAATAATCATTTTTGCAAGCTGCTGCACTGGCGGGACAGAGGTCTGGGATTTGGCAGAGGGAAGTGCCCGCCTTCCAATCTGATCCCAGCACCAGAGCAGAGCACCACCTGCAGCCTGGTGCCCAGTGTGGAAAGGAGGAGGGAAGGAAGCAGGAGCCATTAGAGACTGGCTCCTGGCCATCCCACATCTCCTTTGGTGCACTGGATCAGACCCCACAAACGACTCGCCAAAAAAAGGAAATCTAAAAATTGGACTCAAAGGGTCTTTTTAAGCACTTTAATCCTTTTGCACTGCCTGTTCCCAGAGCGGCCATTCCTGGCAGCAGACACTGAGCTGGGAAAATCCTACTCCCCAAGCCAAGGAGTTAAAGAGAAAGCTGCTAATCAGCTAAATAGAAGCTGGAATCTGTTCATATGAAAGTCTCTTTTTTTTCTCTGTCACCTGAGGGACATCACAGTGTTCCCAAATACACTTTTGACATCATTTGGCAGCAGGGCCCATCTCATCCTCCATGATTCATCCCTTAGGTTATTTTTTTAATATCAGAAAGTGAGCTTTTAAATGCCAAGCTCATTTTGCGGGTGGCGGTGGGGAAGTGGAAGAGATTCCAAGTGGTCTCGCTGGGCTGTGCACCAACTGCCTCCACCAAATGGCTCAGAAAGCTCCTCTTCCCATGGAGCTTCCCAGACAAAGCACACTGACAGCCACATCCAACTATTACCTAATAGTTTGTTCCTCAACTTGATGGAAACACGAGAGGAGAAAGCAATTCCAGCAGGCCCAGATGTAGGACAGGGAGCTGGAGATCACTTACCTTCTGTCCTTGTTGCCTGCCACCAGCATGTTGGGGGGGCTGCTGTGGAGGCTGACACATGAGAAGTCACCCATGGAGTTGCCCACCTTGGTCACACACTGGTTTGTTTCCAGGTTGTAAAGGAGGATCTGGCAGAGAGGGAATAAAACACCACATCAATTCAGCAGGAGCACCACGACAAGGTTTTGCTGCTCCACAAAGCAGAGTTGTGACCACCTGAGGTGTTCTGCAGGACTTTTTTCTTGATGTGTAAAACAGAACCAAGAGACAGATCTACCCCTGTGAAGAAAGGCAATGACACCTGTAGCCATGATATTTTCTGAAAAATCCTTTCCTTAGGATTTTTCCTCCTGAGAAGCTGAGAGGCTTCAGGAACAAAATGTAACCAATGGTTATCTGCTGCTGTGGAATGCAACAGGTGCATCTGGGATTGGTCTCATGTGGTTGTTTCTAATTAATGGCCAATCACAGCCCAGCTGTCCAAACTGTCTTGGTCAGTCACAAGCCTTTGTTATTCCTTCTTTTTCTATTCTTAGCTAACCTTCTGATGAAATCCTTTCTTCTACTATTTTAGTATGGTTTTAATATAATATAGATCATAAAATAATAAATCAAGCCTTCTGAAACATGGAGTCAACATTCTCATCTCTTCCCTCATCCTGGGACCCCTGTGAACACCATCACAGATACCCTCAGAAATCAGGAATTCAGGTTTCCCAGTGGGATCCAGCCACAAGCAGGGATGCACCCCCAGAATGGCCAGGCACAGCTCTCAGGGAAACCACACAGGTGACATCTTTGGGGTTACAGGAAAAGCAAAGGGTTCCCTCATCAATTTTAGTGTTTGAGAGAGCAGTACAAGCAAACAGCACCAGCCCTGAGGAGGTCTGGACAGATGGACAGTGAAGGCAGATCTGGTCAAGTGCAGCAGGAACTGCAGGGCAGAGCTGAGCACACACTGAGAGCCTGGGTGCCCTCACACATACACACACAGAAATGTCACATCTGAAGTGGCAGCTCGGATGGGAAAGGCAGAAAAACAACTCTGATTTTAGGCAGCATCTGAGATGATTCAAGCAGAGCCTGGATGAGAAGCACGAGTTGTTCCCTGTCCGTTCCCACTCCTCTCCTCCATCAGTTTAATCACGTTTGCTGTCCTTCCTGTGGGGCCAGATCTGATCTGTCTGCTTGGGCCTTTCAATTTAGGAGAACAAATATTTTTAGAAACAGAAAAACGCACTGGTCAAAGCCCAGTGGAGCTCAGTGCTGCACCTGGCCTTATATAACTTCATAAACATGATTCAATTTCACGGTATTGCTTGTTGAAATGAAAAGAAACCTTGTGACCATGAGAAGAGTTAATAGTATTTAAAACACCAGAAAAACCCCACAGCTTCCATGGCAACATCAGCATGGCCATGTCAACGTCACATCAATATTCTTTACTTCTAATTTGCTGATTATAGCCACGTGCAGCTCAATAAATATTGCACTATCTGGATGGATTATTTCAACATTTGCCAGAACAGCAGCACTGATGCTGCCTGGCCTTTTATTTCCTATCTGTGCCATTTCAGAGATCTGAAAGGTGAATTAAGAGAGCAGGAAAGGATCATTCTGTGATGGAGGCCTCTGGGCAACCAAAGTGAAGCTTTAAAGATCTCAAGGAACAGGGCAAAAAGAGACAGAGAATTTGCAGGTTTCCTCCACCTGCCATTCTCCCAGGCAAATTCAGGCATATTGCAGCTCCCTACTAGGATCAACACATCCAACTTCCTTAGGTGTTCCTAAGATTTATACTCTCCCAATTAGTTCTTTGTGAAGCTGTCTCAAAAAACATGGCATTTTTCATCCTTAAGACCCAAAAAACCAAAGCAAGGATGACCTTTGTTGGAAAACCTAGGACATAAAAGTTAAATTTAAATTAAAATTAATTTAAACTTCCACCTCAAGGAAAAAGCTGCTACAAACTGCATGGCAATGTTAGTGTTTGAGGTAAAAACCAGTTTACAGCCTGTTCTCACTTCAGCCCAGCTCCCAGCAGCTCAGTAACCAAACCCACAGATAATGATGTTCTGGCAAAGGCACCTCAAAGGGTTCTCAGTGCTAAGGAAATTAATATCTGTGCCTGGCAACCCAAACTTCTCCTTGGAAAGTTTGGAACAAAAGACAAAGACAATAAACTGCTGAATTCAGCTTAAGAAAGAACTGACAGGGTCAGGAGCAATGCATTCCAGCTCCCAGTTGGGCCCTTCCCAGCTGGAAGTTAAAACTCCAGAGGGGAGAGGGCCAAAAGCTGCTTTCTTAAAAGTCCCCTGGGGCTGATATTTGCAGTGAACATCCATAAACTATTAATTTATCTAAATGACCAGAGCTCCCATCTCTGCTTTAAAACACAGGATACATACTTGAACATCCAGCCATGGCCATGAAAGGCTGGAATGAAAAATTGCACTGAAAGATTCCCATGTAACGTTTTCCATGTTGCATTTGCTCTGCCTGCAGCCCTGTGGCAAAGCTCATAGGTAACAGCAGCTGGAAAAAAAACAAACTTATTTATCCTCACATAACTTGAGGGTGGCCAGCAATTTAAAGTGTTTGCATCAAAGAATCTGTAAAAAAAATAAGGGTTCACACCCACAAAAATGGAAGAAAAGCTTATATCATCTTCTCCTACCCCCTTCAATTCCTTCTCATGCCCATCTCTATTCTTTTAAAGATTGTTTATTTTAACCATCAATCTTGTTATTGATTTAAATTTATTTTAAATTTTATCACGCACAAATGTCTCTCTAACCAATTAGCCCCATCACTGAAGAGTCTCTGTGATTTTCAGTATCCAGGTTCTGCCTATCTTGAAATTCAACCTGTCTTGAGCAGTTTCATGACCTGCAAATGAATTTCAAACCCTTATCCTGACCAATTGATAAGTAAAGAAGCTAAAAGCACTCAGGATGCTTAAGTCTGAATAATAATTTCCTGGAGACAGGGATTTAAAAGCACACTGATGACAATTCTGAGGTTGCTGGAACACCTCTGATGAGCTCTCCTGTAATATCCCAAGGCAAGAAGGATTTTCCTTACAAAGGCCAAGGAGAGAGAATGGAAATACCTGGTCAATAGGGACTTGAAATAAGGGCCTGTGTGTTAAAGGGCAGATAAAGCATAAGATCTCTGGGAGGTTTATAATCCTATAATGCACACTGCAAAGGGATTACCCTTTTAAAGGTATTTATAATCCTATAATGGACACCCAAGCCCAGTGACCTAATAGGTACAGAACTGAGGGAAGTGAACCAAGAGCATTTGGGTGTGAAATGAAGAACCCTGGGATAACACACTAATGAGCAGCCCTGGCCCCTCTGGGACCTCAGGGAGGAAAAGCATTATAGACCCCGTGCAGGCAGCACCGGGATCCAACGCCCCAAATAAAAAGTGTCACCTATTAACATTGGCCAAATGAAAAGTCCAAGCTGTTGGCCAAGAGCCAGGCAATCTCCCTGAATGCTTAATAATTCAACAAGCCAGGAATAGCCAGAGCACCTCCAGCATTCTGTTTAGTTAAAGACCACAGAGATTAGCAAACACATTATCCATCT
Source organism: Molothrus aeneus (assembly GCF_037042795.1). NCBI lineage: Eukaryota > Metazoa > Chordata > Aves > Passeriformes > Icteridae > Molothrus > Molothrus aeneus. The sequence continues at coordinate 2,072,328 of NC_089663.1, forward strand.
CCGAGGCGATCCCTTCCCTGTTACAAGTCCCTTAACGACCTTTACCATCCCTCCCTCTCTCTCTCTCTCTTTTAATAAGGCTGAGCAAATGGGACTTCATTTCAGCCCACTGCCACAGACTGGGGGTATTAATTATTCATGCTCATAGTCTCCCCTTTGTTAAGGCAGTGCATTAGACTAATTCCCCTCTTTGCTGGGTGACTTGGGCAGGGCTCAGCCTGTGGCTGCTCCTCTGGGAGGGACGCACCAGGAACCCAGCCCAGGCACGGGAAGAAAGGCAAAGTTACTGTTCTGCACAGAACTGCAGAGTGCTGGGGACAGGGAGCTCTCTTTAAATGCTGTCCAAGAACTCGTGAAAGATGCCTGAAATGAATTCCCAAAGAATTAAAGGCTCTGGAGCCAGAAGAGCTGAGCTGTGAGCTTTGTTACATCTCGCTGCTAAGTGAGGTCAAGCGTGGTCGATGCGCTCTGCTTGAGACACTTCCAAGAAAAACCAAGGAACTGTAGGAAATGCTGCTGATGGAACTCTTCCATGCGTGGCCAAAACCCCAGCAGGTGTTTTGGGATGCTGTGTTGTTGGAGATGTCTTTTTTGGACAGAACATTAAAACAACAAATCCCTGAGCACTTGTTATCAAAGAGCCTGTGGTACTTTGAACAAGAGCTGGGGTGTCCATCCCACTGTCCTGGATGGCAGCCAGCACACGCCTGCTCTGGGAAGAGCTGCTTTCCCTTTCCCTTTCCCTTTTCCCTTTCCCTTCCCAGCCCATTCCTGCCTCCCTTTCCCTTTCCCTTTCCAGCCCATTCCTGCCTCCTGCCCACAGGAACAGCATGGGGCAGCTGGAGACAGAGCTGTGTCTCAGAACTGGGTGAATCCCTCTGTGTGTTGGTTCTTATAATTCTTATTCTCTGAAATTGGTTCTTATTTAGATGCAGTATTGGAAGGAGGATCATAAATATCAGCAAAAAGCACGTTGTAAAACCACACTCAAACCCTACATCCTTCTCCTCACTGTACAACACACAGGATCCATTACAGAAGCACTTTTTCAGAAAGAACCATCCAGGATTGAGGTTTCTGTCATTTCAAGTAAAATAAAACCACACTGAGTTGCTCACAGTGGCAGAGGATCAAGCAGCAAGCCTGAGAACAGAATTTACATTTATTTTCAGATTATATTTCTCCCCTTTGCTTCTGTCCAGCCCTCTGCCAATTGGAAAAAACATTGCCTGAATACACACAAATATTGCCAATGAAAAAGGGGCTGTGAAATTCCAAGTCCACCATAAACAAAAAGGGACCTGGTTTCTGCTCAGGTCAAACCCATCCGATCCAGAGGGTACCTACAAAAGCAGGAATATGCATTTGTGGGGGAACTCATCAAATTAAACACAACATATGGTACACACTGCTGCAAGTTTGGATTTTATATCTAAAGTGATGTGGAAAACAAGAATATTTTTAAAGTTTACAAGCCCCAGGGGCACAGTTTCCCTGTGCAAATGTATTGGATTGCCTACTGTAAATATGGCACATAACACTGCAACAACAACAAAAACAATCTGACTGTTAACAAATGCAAGGTCAGCACGCTGATACTTGTGCACACAGATAAGTGTTCTGGCTCCATAAATTTCAAGATGAGCTAAGATTTAAAAGGAGCAGCTGAAGGAGACAGACAGACAATCAGAGAAGAAGAAAAAGAGTAAATCAAACACAAAACAGCCAGTTAAAAAATAAATAAATAAAAAAGCAGTTAATATCCATGAATAATGGATGTTTGATTTAAAAGCAGTTTACTCCAATATGATGTAATTTTTGACAATCAGCCAGAGAGACTATTTTTCAAGTTCTTGCCAGATAGAAGTCATTGTGAGGAGCTGGGAACACAAGTGCTTCTCTGAGCATGTGGAAAATTGACTTTCATGCCATCCTAAAGGTGACTTCTCCTGGCAGACGCATGCGCCGGGCAATGCCTGAAAACCCAAAAGCAGCAACAGAGCTCCCAGCAAATCCAGCAGGAAAAGCAGCTCCCTGCTCCTCCCCATCCAACACCTGCTGCACAAGTCACACACAGAGCTAGAGACAAGTGCAGTTTGCTTTTCCCTTTGAAGTTTCCCTGTGCCTGGAGTTGCAGAGTGAGGCTTCAGGCTGGTGGCAAGCAGGGGAGCCAAGCTCCGCGCTGGCGCTGCCAACGCACCTGCAGCCCTGGGCACTGCCAGCCCCCGGGGCTCTGCCAGCCTGGGATGGGCTGGGATGTGGGCAGATGTCTGCTAGGACTGGAATGGGGTCACCAGGCTCGTTTGACTCGTGCCCAGAGCCTGGGCTAAGAGCTGCAGGGCCCGTGGGGAGGATGTTGTGTTTACCCACTGAACCACCCACACACTCAAAAACCCCTCTAGCCCAGGGACAGGTGTTCCCTGACCTGAGGGAAACCTTCGTCCATGGAGAAGGGAGGCAAGGAGAACCTTAAAAACTGAATGCAATCCCTTGGTTTCATCACCTGGAATATTCATGGCACATCCCAGCAGCTGTATTTTCCAAACCTGAGGCACTCACCTCAGCCACGGTGCCAATTTTAAGGCACTCACACTATAGCACACACAAGGAGGAAAAAGCAGAATGTCCTTAATGTCAGCCAATAGAAAGGGAATGATTGATTTATTATTTATTTATTATTTATTTAGTCTTTTATTTATTTCAACTTGCAAAATTATTCCTGATCACTTAGAGCGTTTGATCAAGAAATCATGCAAAATTTAGACAAGAAAAAGTTCTGGACTCTCTGCTGGTGTCTTTTCCTTGCAATAGTTCAGTTCCTCACAGAGTTCTGCCTTTCTGACATGGTACCAAAGAGCTTATAAATAAAAAGGTATTTAAAACACCTTTCAACACCTCCAAAGATCTGCTAACACCCTGCAGTCCTGCAGCTCCTCAAAGAGAGACATTTGGGCAAGTTCCATCTGTTCAGACACCAGCAAGCCCTGCCCTTCTACTGGTATGAAAACAAGAGTTCATGAAGATGAATTTGCTGAAAATTGGGCTCTTTACAAGGGTCACAGAGGCCAACAGAAATTAAAAACCCCACATTTTTTAAACAAGAAAAACTAAGATTAAAAAATGGAACTCTCTGGAACTCCATGAGAACTGGAGACAACACCAGGAAAGACAATGCAGCTTCTCAGTTAGGAGGATTTTAGTTAAAATAAGGTGGAAAAGCTCACATAAAGCAGTCATGAACTAAATATATCATCCAAAAATGACTGTAAAGTACAAAACTCAACTTCAAGGAATATTTACTGTTGTCCAGAGCAGCTGGGGCTGCCCCTGGATCCCTGGCAGTGCCCAAGGCCAGGCTGGACATTGGGGCTGGGAGCAGCCTGGGACAGTGGGAGGTGTCCCTGCCATGGCAGGGGTGGCACTGGATGGGCTTTAAGGTCCCTTCCAACCCAAACCACTCAGGGGTTCTATGATTTCAAATTTGTTTTCACTCACTATCACTGGTTAATTCCACTGGACACACTCACATTTCCAAGCAGCTGAAGAATTCCATGGAAACACGAAATCCAGGAGCAAACCCAGGCAGTGTTTCACTGGCTGCTGAGAGGAGCCAGGTGAGGTTGAACACCTTTCCTCAAGCCAATCATCAGCTCCAGAGAGCTGCAAAAGCAGCAGCATGAACAAGCAGCACCCAAGAGAGCTGATCTCAGCACATCCAGCCTTCTGCCTCAGAGCTGGAAGCTGTAAAATCATCCCTTCCCTCCTCTCCTCCCCATCCACCAGCCCTGGAATCAGGTTCATGTTTGTGCATAAAGCAACCAAACCCACACCTGAACTGTGCCTGACAATATCTGCAACAAAAATCCTCACCTGAACTGTGCCTGACAACATCTGTAAGAAAAATCCTCACCTGAACTGTGCCTGACAATATCTGTAAGAAAAATCCTCACCTGAACTGTGCCTGACAATATCTGCAACAAAAATCCTCATGCATGCTGTGTGAAGCTTCTTTGGTAGAAAAACCCCCAAATCCTCCTTTGTTCATTGTCTCATATCCCCGAGAATATGTTAAGAATTTTGAACAGAATCTGACAAAGTTGTGTATTAGGATTTTCCCCCTCATCTCTACAAACAACAAACTCTAAATTTCATAGAAATAATCCACAAAGCTCACCTGAGCTATAGTAGGAGACCAGACCTACCTGACAGCAGGTTCAGGGAAGGTTATAAAGGCACCAGCTATGAGAAAAGCTCCAGACTGCATCAGAAACCAGATGAACTCAAGCCTAACATTTATCCTGCTGCTTCTTTTTGAGGTTTAGATCCTGACCTGAAGTGGACCAAAGCCAATCTGTGGATTTAATCTCCCCCATGGTGTTTAAACCCAAAATCCCCACAGGTGAATGCCCAGCCTTGTGGTGCTACAGCAGCTCTGGGACCAGGGGGCTCCCAACTGCCTGACACAGGGGATTTGTCACTGGCCTGACATCATCCCTCAAGGAATGTCCCCTGGATGCCCTGGGAATAAGGATTTCCCCCATGGTCATTATCTGGGCTATTTAATTAGCCCTAGACAAGCCTAGATAGGAACACAGATCTCAGAATTTGGACTTGAAGGGATTTCATGTTAAGTTAAAAGAGCTGAAACAACAAAATCTTTCATTGCTTAACTTCAAAAAAGAGTTCCAGGAGCACTAGAGCAGAAGAACTTTCAAGAAACAGCAGCATATTTGGGTTGTCTGGTGCTACTAAAGTGCAAGCTGAACTTCTCAGGGAAGAAGCATTTCTGTTTTCTCCTCCCTCCTGCACGGGTGTCTCTCATCTGACAGGAGCCAAGTCTAGGCCACGGATTTGATGTTTTCCTCCTCTCCAACATAAAAGTTCCCAGAAAATTTATGCCTCAGATCTCAGCTCTGCTGTCAAACGTGGCTAAAATTAGAAAATGATTTTATAAAAAGAGAGAGAGGGAGGAAAAAGATGGTTTCCCTAAGTGTTTTGATCAGGAAGCAGGTTACTAGGCGGGGATTGCCAGAAGGAAAATAATAACCAGGAGGAAAACAAAGAAAACCCCGAAGTGGGGAGGAACACAGGCAGCAGCCAGGGGGGCTGGAATCCTCCAGGATGGCATTTCCAGGCTGGGGAGCTCTCCCAAAGCCAGGCTGTCCCTGTGGGCCCAGTGTAATCAGCCACTGCAGAGTCCCTGCACGTCTGCGCGGGGCCGCTCGTTAGCATAAGAGCCATCAGTAATTAATTTCCGGCGTGATGTCAGCTGGAGCAGCAGTGCCAAGGCAGTGTCCTTGTCACACCCCCTGGCTGTCTGGGCCCATCTCCCTGATTAGGATGCACCAGGTTTAATGCAATCTGCCAGCAAGAGCCAGGGAGCTCAGGACTAAATGAGGAAAGATGTCCTGTGCTGGTGTTCACAGGGGTCTCTGGACGAGGGAAGAGATGACAATGTTGACTCCATGTTTCAGAAGCCTGATTTATTATTTTATTATATATATTATATTAAAACTATACTAAAAGAATAGAAGAAAGATTTCATCAGAAGGTTTGCAAAGAAGGGAAAAGAATGATAACAAAAGCTTGTGTCCGACTGAGAGTCCAAGACAGCTGGGCTGTGATTGGCCATTAATTAGAAACATCCAACATGGACCAATCCCAGATGCACCTGTTACATTCCACAGCAGCAGATAATTATTATTTACATTTTGTTCCTGAGGCCTCTCAGCTTCTCAGGAGAAAAATTCCTAAGGAAAGGATTTTTCATAAAACATGTCTGTGACAATGTCCAGCTTTGCTGAGCGTCATTTGGACCTGGGGAAGTTTCTTGTAAGGACCCAGGACATTCCTCTGGCTGCCCTGGGTGATTTGAGACCCTGGCAAGGGCTCAGAGACCTTGGCACAGAGTCACAAACACCTGTGCCTTCCATTTTAACCCATGGAAACAATTACCAACTTTGTGTGAGGAGTTACAAGCCACAAGAGTTTGAGTAGAATGATGGTGAATTTGTCACAGGGTGAAAAAGTAGAATTTTGGGGATTTAGAATGGGGGTTCAAGAGGCAAGATGGAGGAATCTGGGTGTGTCCTGTCCTTCTTCTCCTTCTTCTTGTCCTCCATCTTCTGCTGTGATGGTGACACTTTTGGATTGGTTTAGAGTAGAGACAGACTGTCTAACATAGGTGATAGGTATTGGAAAATTATTGTAAATAAAGTACATGTAGTTTGTAGTATAAAAAGCCAACACCACCCCAAGGGCAGGGACTGTGCCACAACCCAACCTGCTGGACAGAGAAAGAATGTAACAGATAAGAGAAAATAACAACCTTGAAAAGCAGAACCCAGGAATCTCAACTTCTTTGGTCATGGGGCTGGGAAAAAAGAGACTTTCTAACACCTCAGGGGTCATCTCAACCACAGAAACCTGAGAGTTTCTCTGTTCTTTACGAGGCACAAAAGTGATCACTGGGGTAATGCCCCCAAATGAGGCAATTTCACCTCCTGCCCTCTCACCTCTGGAGGGAAAAGAGCGGAGTTAGGACAGCAGAGGAATGAATAAAGACAGCACAACTCGCAGCATCTCAGCCCCCCAGGTATTTATGGGGGGTTTATGGGGGATGAGATGCAGCTGAACACATTTATCCCTTACAGAGGAAGCCCTAAATAAAGCTTTCCCATTCCAGTCACTTGCCCAGGGAAATCCTGCATTTTTACACTCCAGATCACACTGGTCTGCAGTGGGTGCTCCACTCCTGCTCCTTCCCTCACTGCTGACAGCCCCAGTGTAACACAAAAATGGAATTAAACCAGGGACTGGAAAAGGGAGGCAAGGTGCAGGAAAGGGACAGGAACTCTTCCCAAGGCATCTGGAAACACCAAAATCCCCTCACAGTTTGGTCAAATACTCAAGAGCACAGCACAAAAAGCAGCCTCCTCCTCAGGGCGCTCATTTGCCTGACACTGCTCAGGATCCCTCACAAGAGAGGCTGAGGGATGGTTTGGGATTTTGGGTTGGTTACTGGGGTTTTTAGGTGGGATTTTTGAGATGAGTTCCCCCTGATGCCATTGATGCAGCACAGACTGAGCTCCTTGCTGAGGAGCAGAGGGTGCAAGGGAACCCAGCTGGCTGAATGTCAGATTATGCTTTCTTCTGACCTAGAGATGGGGCAACTGAGAGGTGTTTTAAAAACTTCTATTCTATTTTTAGTCTCTTGTGAAGGGTGAGACAATACAGATATTATAATTTACACTACCACAATTAGAAGCTAATTATTTCTTAATTACAATATAGTATAAGTGGTTTTTGACTTATTAATTTTTACCACACTATGCTGTAAATCTTAAAACTAATCATCTAAAATTACTCTTCATAAATCTTACTACAATATATGTTTCATAACTCTATTTCCCTAAAGTATCTAATCTTATTTATAAAACCATCCTTTGAAACTTGTTTCTAGTTCTATTTCTCTATTTTCTCTTTCTCTATTTCTCTATTGTTGAGAGAGAAATAGTTCTATTTCTCTCTCAACAATATCTATCTTATTCCATAGTACTTCTAAGTCTATATTTCCTATATCAAAGTTTACATACAGATACATACTGTGTAAACCTTGTGTCAAACTTCAAAAATTCTCTACAAATTCATTTCCCACAGCTAAACAGTAATCCCTCACTTCAGCCCACAGAAGAACACAAAGCAGCATCAGATTATTGCATTGAATTTTCTCTCTACTCTCAAAAGCTGGAGAGCAGGGAAAGAAGTCCTCAGCATGAACTCTTTTCTCCTTAATTACAAGGTATAAAAATCTTCTCAGAAAATAATGACAATACCTGGTTGGGCTCATTCAATAACCAGCCAAAGGTTTTGATGCCAAAGGCAGCCTCGTGAGCAGCCACGTCGAGGCAGGTGACAGGCTGGCCATAGACTGAGTGCAGAATCCTGCCAGGAGCTTCTGCTTTCAGGAGATAGACAATGTCCTCTGCAGCTGCCACTGCCACAGGGCTCCCCCTCACATCTGGAACCAGATTAAGGAAGTTGACCTGAAAAGAGCAGACTTTTTATTTTATTTTTTATTTTAATTTATTTTAATACAGTTAAAAATTCTTTTGCATGTGCTGAACTGAACAAACTAGTCGTGTGTGTCCTGAATCACCTCAGCTATGGATTAATTCCACACAAAGACCAAGCATCAAGCTTATTTCTGAACTACAAGACTGACTGAGCTTTGGAGGGGGGATTAATCAGGAGTGGTTTAAATCACTTCACACCCTTTAACTACACAACTTCCTCCTACAGGAGAGAGGCTGCAAGACTCAATTATTCCCACACACTTCCTTCCCCTTTCAAACAAATGCTGATACTCTGAGACAAAACAAAACTTCAGAAAATGAGTTTTAATTACAACTCTCAAAACTTCAGTGACAGAAGGTGCAACCTAAAGAAGCTGCATGAGTAGTTACAGCTTCACAAGTGACACTATTAGGCTGCCTGCAATATCCTGCCTCAGAATTAATCAGATAGTGTGGATCTGGAATGAGACCTGGAGTTTCAGCTCCAATTCTATGCGAGAAAACTGATTTACAAAATGAGCCAGCTTAGTTTACTGTTGACAAAAAAAAGAAAAAAAACAAAAACAAAAAACAAAAACCCCAGCCAACCTCCTGCACCATATGGACTTGTGTTCATTTGCACTCCTAGCTCAAGCCAGCAGTTCACCCTTGCTCTTCAGGGATGGAAGACTCACCCTGAACCTGCTCCAAAGTCAGAGCCTCGAGCCGCTACCGCCCTGATCTAGCTCAGGCTGTAAGACTTTTATAAGAACCATCCCAACCCTACCAACATCAATTAGTGGATCAGGAGCTCCTGTAAGGAAGCAGAGCAGCCTGGAGACTCACCAGTTTCTGGATTTCAAAGGTTCCTGGGGTTTGCCAGAATCCTCTGTCGTCGGGGCTCTCCAGCCTGACCTGGAAGCCGGAGGCCGTGGCCACGGCGGCGCCGCCCGGGGCCAGCGCCAGCGCCTGGAGGTGCTGGTTGTGCTGGAAGTGATGGATGGGCTCCTGGCCCAGCAGCAGGCTCCAAACACTGACAGTGCCTGCACAGGAGAAATGGGGTTAGCTCAGCTCTGACACAACCTTCAACGAGCCTTTAAACAGCTGCAAGTGGAGCTGGTGCAACAAAGGAACACACGGGGGAGAGATGGGGGCAGGACGGCTGAACTTCAGGATGCTCTGGTTCCTCTGGCCATGGGTGCACAGGAGAATTTATGTGCTCTGGCCTGAAGCTGAGGGAGGGGATGTATAGATGGGATATTGGGAATCAGGAATTGTTCCCTGGCAGGGTGGGCAGGCCCTGGCACAGGTGCCCAGAGCAGCTGGGGCTGCCCCTGGATCCCTGGCAGTGCCCAAGGCCAGGCTGGACACTGGGGCTGGGAGCAGCCTGGGACAGTGGGAGGTGTCCCTGCCATGGCAGGGGTGGCACTGGATGTGCTTTAAGGTCCCTTCCAACCCAAGCCCATCTGTGATTCTGTGATTCCAGGTTCTATTTGCTCTGTACATAATTCCTAATTTCTGTCCAATAACATTAGCAGCTACCTTGAGGAAGACTCTTTGACTTCTCTCACATTTCCATGTTTGGAGATGCAAACAGACACCTGAAATTTTGTTCTATTATAGAGAGGCTCTCAATTACCCCAAAACCAGTGAGGAAGAGCCCACACTCCAATTTTAAGTCACTTTGCTGCATGGTCACAGAATCACAGAATATCATGAGCTGGAAGGGACCCCCAGGATCATCCAGTCCCAGCCCTGTCCCTGCCCAGACCCCCAACAATCCCACCCTGTCCATCCCTGGCAGTGCTGCCCAAAGGCTCCTGGAGCTCTGGCAGCCTCGGGGCTGTGCCCATTCCCTGGGCAGCCTGGGCAGTGCCAGCACCCTCTGGGGGAAGAACCCTGCCCTGATCTCCACCTAAACCTCCCAGCACAGCTCCAGCCCTGGGTCCTGTCCCTGGTCAACACAGAGAAAAGCTAAAGAATACAAATCCTAATGACAATGGAGTGTAAGTCAAAAGAAAACATACTTGTAATTGCATTTTTGCCAGCCTGGCTCCCCAGTTCTCTATTTAAAAGCATCATAATCTGAGTAAGAGCAACCTGAGGCAATCAGGAGGGAACCAGAAGGGAATTGGAGCCTTCTGGGCCACCTTTGCACTGAATTGAGAAGCAATCTTCCAGCGTGACAGGCAGGGCTGGAGAAGGCTCCCTTGCAGAGGAGCACGTTAATGATGAAATGATTAATGGCAGCTCTTCCTTCAGAAGGAGACATAAAAGCCCTGACAGACAGCTGTGGATGGGCACCACTGCCAGTTTGCAAACACTCCTCCCCAGTCCCAGAGGAGGTGAAGCAAGAGTGTGGTAATGAAACTGCACATAGTGAAATGGTAGCTAAATGAGTTTAAATTGATTTATGGTAGCTTTTGTAAAGATTATTTGGTATCTGGAAAGTGCTACCCATGTGAAATAATGCAGATAATCCTTAAGATCCCTGTCTAATGGCACTCCCACTGAATATTTATATTCCTCACCGTGGGAATGAGTACCATAATGGGGACCATTTTTGTTTTATTAGGGATGAATATTTAAATTAATCTGCTATTTGCCTAAACAATTAGCCGCCTCTGTTTGTTTACACAAAGCCAAAACTGCAATTAGGCTTCCATCAGAAAGATCAGTCCCGACTAAAACTGTCCCGACGGAGCCGTAAGGGCTCCGAGCAGAACTTCCCAAAATGACTTCTTAGCATAATGGTAATTATGTTAATTGCTTGAAAGGTAAATAACTGCTGAACTGGGTTTGCAAAACAGACTGGTTGCACACAGTTTCAACCCAGTTAACAAATCCAAGTGGGCAGCACAGGCTGCAGCCCCTCTGCAGGGCTGAGCTGGGGCTGCTCCTCCCCAAGGCAAAGGGATGGGGAGGCCTCACCTCCAGGAGAGATGATTTGGCCAGGAAAAACCCCATCAGTGATAAAGTGCTATCAGACACAGGGAGTCAGAACTGGACTTTTGTGTCAGAGCATGGATTTGGCTGCCAGACTCCTCTAATTTTCTCAATTTTTGTTCAGCAGAAAATGTATCTCAATTAAATATCAGGTTGATGAAGGGGAAAAAGAAGGCTGATTTGCTTTCAGTGAAAGCTTTTGTTTGCACATCTCTGTGATGAACATTCCACTGGGTTTAACAGTGACTAAATGGATGAAAGTTCTGGGAAAAAGAATAAAATATTCTGACCACAGGAGCAAACTGAGAAACCCAGAGCTCAGGGTTCTGCTCTCTAATTTTGGGCAACGAGGCACTAATTATTATTATTATTATTATTATTATTATTATTATTATTATTATTATTATTATTATTATTATTATTATTATTATTATTATTATTATTATTACTACTACTATTATTACTATTATTACTATTATTATTACTATTATTGTTGTTATTGCATCTCAAACATGACAAAATCTGTCCAAAAGAAAAGATTTTAACCAGGCAAACACAGAGTGTACAAACACAGATATGTGCATTGTATTGCCCATATAATGATACATGATACGGGCAAAACATTCCTGGAAATCTTAAAAAAAAAAGTGACTTGTAAGGTCACAAATTCACAAGTGATGAAGGAGCACAAAGTAAAGAGTAACCTGGAGAGTTCAAAGAATATCCTGAATTGGAAAGGATCCACAAGGATCAGGACAGAAGGAAAACAGAAAAAGTAAACACTCCAGTGGATTTATAAATAGGTAAAGCTGCTACGAGGGCTGAAAGTGCTGCTCAGAATATTCTGCACTTCACTGCAGAAACAACAAAAGGTATTTATGGGTGTGCAAGTCCTTGCAGCAGTCAATCACGTTTGGGTAAGAGCAAAAAATCCCACAGCATTCCAGTTCAGGTTATTAGTGTGGCACTAAAAAAAATCAGGCAAAGATTTAGCAGTGCAGATGAGATCACTGCTCTCCACAGTCTGTCTTCCTGCCTCCAGCACTGCCCAGCACCTCATTTCCACAGCAATTCCTCTGCTGAGGTGAAGTTAAGGTTGCAGCCATATGTTATCTTTGTTATTTTTTATAATACTGAAACCTTACTGTTAGAAGGTGACAAAATGAAAATTATAAGCAGTGGTTTCACAGCACGCTAAAATCTGCACCATAATTGTGATTATTCCAACTGAATTCTAACAGTAACTCCCCAAAATTATCTAAATTATGAGCAAGCTGGAAAGTCATCTTGGCTCATGAAAAGAAGTGCAAGAAGCTGCTGCTGCTGGTAGTGTAATGCTGATATTCAATGTGACAATCACTGCACCAGCCTCGTTTATCACTTTGCCCCAGATTTAACAAAAAATTCAACTCCCAACCCATATATTTCTGAATTGTGGCCTGATGAAAGGTCCATTTACTGCCATTGACTCCAGACTGGAAAGTACTTGGATAGAACATTGAGCAGGAGGCTGCAGTGCCTCAGAGTGCAGTGCTGATCCTGACTGAACTCCACATTTTGGGAGCATCACCAGCCCTGCACCGCTCTTGCTGTGTCAAAGGTGGGAGGCTGGAGGCTCCTCTCTCTCCACCAGCAGTGCTGGCAGCACAAAAGACATCCTGCAAAAGCAGCTGTTACATCTGTTTTCACACAGGTTTTTCCCTGCTATTACAGGCAATGCATTTGCTACAAAATTAAACAAACCCAAGTATCTTTTTTTCCTTTAAAATCCCCTAATCCTCCGACAGGGCAAGGCAGCACAACCACAGAGCAAACAGTGTTAAATCTCATTTGTAAATATTATGCTGGCTGTGCCTGGCAGTGTCACAGAGCCTGTCTGAGCCCCTCCTGAGCTGGGCACAGCTGGCACTGCCCACCTGAGCTGCCTGTTTGGGGAGCTTGGATGTGGGTATGGAAGATCCCAGCTCAGATCCTAAAGACCCTTTGCTCAGATCCTAAAGACCCTGGCATTTGCATCAGCTCTTCCACATTAAAACCAGCATTTGCTGTCAGCTGGTGGCTGCTGCCAGCTTTGGAAGAGGTGTAAAGCAATCTATATGTGCATTATCTGAAAAAAAAAATTTTAAACCCCAGAATTTTGTCTGTGCTGGAGCAGGGAATCCAAACGTGCTCATGGTTTACAAGCTCATTCCCTTCAGCTTCTAAACACAACAGCCTGGGAAGGCCAGAAGGTGCTGAATTCACATCATCTCCATGGTGCTTGTCCTGTTTCAGAGCTGTGGTCTTGCCACCTTGATTTAAACAAAATAAAACTCTATTTCACCTTTTGAAAACCCTTGGACTTGATGATCCTTGTGGGTCCCTTCCAGCTCAGGCTACTCTGTGATTTTCCACAGCTTCCATACAGGTAGGGTTTTTTTGCTTCAAAGTGAGAATATGAATTTATTTCCTTATAATTTTCAGCTATATCATATCTCTATGAAGTACAACCAATATAAGAAAAGTATGGGTGGAAATGAGCACCAGCCTGAAGTATCAAAACTTGTTGCTGTGAATTATAGAGTTTTTCCCAAAAACATTTCTAGTTGTATATTAGTAAACACTAATTTAACCTTAGTAGATACTTGGAAGTTCATTAACCAACATTTTACATTTAATTTTCACTTCCAGCAGGTCCTGAGGGTACAAAGAGTGAGAGATCAGACCTAAGTGGCAAGAGCCTTTCCCTCACACTACCATTACCACACCAGTTCCCACCAAATGTTCCCAGATTTTACCTCCACCATCCCTCTTCCAGGGATTTCCACACAACAACATCCCTGGACAGTCCCTAAGAGAAGGCACAGACCCTGTTTCCCTCCCAGTGTGGGGAATGGGATGGGAAATCACACTTCACTCACCCAGACCAAGAGATCTGCACCCACAGCCACCAATGGGAATAAACATTGCAGCCCCTGCTCCTGCAGTTTTCTTCTGACATTTTTTCATTCACTCCAGCCAGCCTGGAATGCTCCTGCTCTCTTAGAGCACGTCCTGGCATTTAGGGACACCAAACCCATCACTCTACAAAGAGGGTACAGAAGGGACAACACCCCCAGGCATCCGAAAGGACAAGGGCACAGAAATCCAAAAAGCAGCACTGCCAAAATTCCCCTCCTGGAGGCTGCAGCAGGCAGGAGCACCTCTGATCCCTGCAGCAACCACCCTCCCGTGCTTCCCCTGCAGCTTGGGAAGGCCACCAGCTCCTCACAGTGGGCCTGAGGGGGTACAAGCAGGGCAGCAGGGCCATGTTCCCCACCGTGCCTGCAGCAGGGTGGCCATGGCATTTAAAGGACAGCAGGAAAAAGTTCTGTTCTCCTGTTGCTGCACATTGTTTGCCAGTCAAACCATGCAACTCCAGAGCGCAGGGGGGAGAGGCATGGCTGAAGCAGACTGCTGTTTCCCAAAAGCTGTGGCTCCCAGCCAAAGGCAGGCAAGCATGGAGCAGATGGAGTCCTGGCAAGGCCTCTCCTGTCCCTGCATTAGCAGCATCTGCTCATTACCCAGAACCCTCGCCTGCTTTATCTAATGCTCCAGGAAAAGCATTTTGATTTGATTCATTTCAGTTCGGTAACGTGCAACACAATTAGTGGTAAAATCAAACTGGAGCACTGCCAGTGCTGACAATAGGAAACAAGGCAGAAGAAATATGAGGCCAGTGGGTTGGAATTCAAAAATCACAACTGTGGCTCGAGTTGCCAAGTCCCGTTGCCCCAGGTGTACATCCAGTGCCCCCACTGAGCGCTGGCACGGGCACAGGGAACTTCATTTGCTCCTCATCCACTCCTCCCTCCTCTCCCTGTCCCTGCAGCCCGAGGCTGGCACCATCAGGAATCACAATCCCACTTTCCTCCAGGGCCACCATGGAGTGTCAACCCACTTCGGACAGAGCATCCCAGGAGGACATCCCTGTGTCCTTGGTGCGCCTGGGGAAGGAGCTGAGGAGCAGAGCAGGGCAGGCAGTGCCTGCCAGCCCTTCCCTGGGATGGGGAAGCAGGGCCAGCACCACGGGAGCCCTGCGGGACCGGGAGCAGCCGATGGTGTCGGGGCCAGCCAGGGATTCGCCAGGGAAGTCTAGACTGCCTGACAGCACCACCTCCAACACGAGCAGATGGTTCCTCTGGGTTAGTCAAACTTACAAACAAAGAGGAAAGGGAGCTGGAAAAGTACAACAAAGAACAATCAAACACATTATCTTCAAAGCCGTCCGCTCCCTCCCCAAAATTTAAAATAACTCTCTCCAGCAAACTGTAAATATGTGCTTTCGGCTTGCAGTTAGTAAACACTGCTAAAATGGGTCTTTTTATTTCCCTATTCCCATAGAAACTAATCTATTCTGACCAAGGCTTCTCAAATCAGAGTAACTGCCATATCACAGAGCCTATTAAAATCTCTACCCAAAAGAATAAAAGACGCCGAGCTTTATGCAAACTAGTTCAGTCACAGCACTGACAGCAAGGGATATGACAGGCAAAAAAACCCAGACAAATTATTAGATTAGTCAGTGGGAAACTGGAAAACAAACAAAAGACCCTCTGCTAGTCGTTGTTTGGAACACTGGAAAAAAAGCCAGCACTTAAACCTGCGTTATAATTTCCTATGACTCCAGTAAATAATAACAATTAACACCAGATTTGCTGGTGTCAGAAAATGTTGCCTATTAACAATTTTTACCCACAGAAAACCATCCTGGCATGATCCAAGCTAGAAAAACAGCTAAGGATGCTGAGAATCTTAAAACACATAAAGCATTTAATTTACTTCTAAAATAAAAGTATGGATTAGGGATTGTGTTTGGATTATCCACCTTCTGTTTTGTTTTCACCTGTAGATACACCAGGATCAAAGACAGTAGGTGTACAAACCTCTCTAAACTTACAAATATTCTTTATTTATACCCAAGAGACATTTTAAGTATCAAATTTTACACTTTAAAGATGATGGGAGTTGGGTTCTCCCTGAGCCCCTCAGTTTAGGATCCCAGTCAGCCGGTACTGTCCAAACCTGACTTTTTTAATTGCTGTTCCCACATCCAGAAAATGTTGGTCTCTGGCCCTTGTTGTCCATTATAGAAACCCTCTAAGGATATTTAAAACAATGCACACAACCAGGATTTTATGAGGGTTTCACTAAATATTAGGTGAAAGCTTTCATTTCTTTAAATCCAAGTATATAACAACAACCCAGCACTGCAAACCAACACTTCAGTGCATCCACACACCACGCCAAGAGCGAGAGGGATGGGGATTAATCAGCCATCCAAGTTTACCACCATCCCCATAACAAAGCTCCACACTACCCCAAGGGAGTTTTGGCCAGAGGAGAAGGCTGGTGGAAGTATATTTAATATTTTTATAGCAAAACAAGTTATTTGCTTAAGATAGCTTGGCTGGACTACAGCCTGGCACTCAAGCTTTGTGCAGCAGCTCCAGTAGGAATTAAAGCTCAGCTTTAATGGGTGCTATGTTCCAATGCCTCCTAATGCATTTAGGGTTATTGGCCAACTTTCTCACATAAAAGCAAGCGTGTGCGTGTGTGTGGATACACAGGATTACAGACACACAAAAAGCTGAGCACAGCTGCTTCATTTTTGTAAAGCCTTTTCTTTTTTTTTGCTGTTGTTTTAATAGGGAGGAGAGTTGTGCTTGCTCACCGTCCTCGTGGGCAGCCACGGCCAGGGAGCTGTTGATCCTCACAAAGGAGACGTGTGGCAGGGCTCCAGCCCCTCCAGGGCCTGGCACTGCTGCCAGCACAGGGGCTCTGTAGTCCCAGGTGCGGGTGTCCCACAGCTTCACCTCCCCTGAGCTGTACCTGCAAAACAAGGGCAGACATCACCCACCTGGGAAATGAATAATAGAGAATTTTTACAACTTGATGGAAGGCTTAGGTAGAGAGATAAGAATTGTTTTCTCTTCTTCTCTCTGTGCTTCTCCAGGAAAAATATTAGGAGAGAAAATAATGTCTCTCTCTGTTCAGAGAATGTGAATGCCACAGCATAGTATGGATCTGTATGCAAACTGTGCACATAATCATAGTTATATAAAATTTGAAGGATTGCGTTGTATAAATTTGTCTGACCATTCAGAGTCCATCCAGAAACAAATAGAAAAAATCCTGGGAGAGAAAATGATGACTCTCTCTGTTCAGAGAATGTGAATGCCACAGCATAGTATGGAACTGTATGCAAACTGTGCACATAATCATAGTTACAAAGAACCTGAAGGATTGTGTTGTATAAATTTATCTGACCATTCAGAGTCCATCCACAAACAACTTCAAAAACTAAATAATTTCACAAATCAAATGAAAACAGAGGATAGATCATAGTTAGATGACTTGTTTAAAACATAGTTTTACACCTTAACTAAAAAAAACTTTACAAAATAATTGATTGTTACAGTGACAATGTTAGTGATAGTGCTTTGCACACTTCACTGTGCACAGTAAACAATAAACAAAGCCATCAAAGTTTTTTCTGTTTGAGAGAGAGGGGGAAATGTGGGAAATGGATTTGTAGAGTTCTCAAAGCCTGACAGAAGGCCCACACAGTGTGCATCTGTATGAAAACCTCGAGATAAGAAATGCTGACTTAGAAATGCCATGGAATAGGACAGACATTGCTGAGAGAGAAATGGAACTAGAAACAAGTTTAAAAGGATGAGCTCACAAATAAGACTGGATACTTTAGAGAAACAGAACTATGAAAGATGCATTGTGGTGGGACCCACAAGGTGTAATTTTAGATGTTTGGCTTTAAGGCATTTACAGCATGGTGTGGCAAAAGCTGATAGGCCAAGAAACACTTACAGTGTATTGCAGTTAGGAAACAGTTGGCTTCTGATTGTGATGGTGTGAATTATAACATCTGTATTGCCTCACCCTTCTCATGAGACTGAAAATGGAATAAAAGTTTTTAAAACACCTCTCAGCTGCCCCATTTCTGGGTCAGAAAAGGTCATAATCCAACACCAACAACCCCACAGCACCTGCAAGGAGGTGGCTGCAGCAGAAGGGAGGAAGGAACAAGGATGGGTTCAAACAGCTCCCAGACTGATCCTCCCCCAGCCCCCTGTGCACAAAACCATCAGCTTTGCCCATTTTAGTCCCATTTATTGAATGTGGCACCAAAGTCTACCAGGGCAGGCAGGCAAATTGAAATTGGAGCTACAAGGAATGGTGTGGCCAGCAGGAGCAGGGCAGTGAATCTGCACCCTGAGTGCTGTGTCCAGCCCTGGGGCCCTCAGTTTGGGAAGGACATTTAGGGGCTGGGGTGTGTCCAGAGAAGGGAAACAAGGCTGGTGAGGGGCTTGGAACACAAGTCCTGTGAGGAACTGTGAGTCCTGGGAGAGCTCCTGAGGGAGCTGGGGTTGTTTAGCATGGAAAAGGAAGGGTCAGGGGTGACCTTGTACAACCCCCTGACAGGAGGCTGTAGCCAGGGAGGGTTGGTCTCTTCTCCCAGGCAACAACTGACAGAACGAGAGGACACAAGTTGGGCCAGGGGAAGTTTAGACTGAACATCAGAAAAGAATTCTTCACTGAAAGAGAGACTGGGCACTGGAACTGTCTGCCAGAGAGGTGGTGTATCATTGTCACAGCTTTTAATGAAGGGATGGGACCACAGCTGGGCTAAGAAGGATTTATTGCTCAGACAAACATCAGTCTCAGAAGTCATGAGATTTTAGAGGAGCAAGCAATCAGCCACAGATCAAAATGGTCACAAGTTCCTTGTTACAAGACAATACAGAACTTTCTAGCCCAATGAATAGATGCCACAAGGTTTATTTTGCTTTTCTAACGTATCACCTCTACTTACTTCTACTTGCACTGAGGGTACTTTTGTCCAATAAGCTTCTGTCTCACAGGCACACAGATGCTTCTATTGTAACTTCTAAACTCTCAGCTTATTCTATACAACCTCACCCCTACATTATAAACCCTTCACCACCTTATCAGTGCAGTTTCTCACTTACTTAAGGCACATTCTTACAACTATAGAAACATAAGTTTATGATTTTTCTGCTTAATGTCTCTGTGTTGTATTTTTACATCAATCCAACCTTTTTCTAAGGCTGCAGATCAAACCCTTTAGTGTCTGTGGAAGTTTCTGTTTGTCTGATTCCCACAGTGGTGGAGTCACTGTCCTGAATGTGCCATGGTTCAGCTGATGAGGAGCTGCTGGGTCACATCACAGGCTGGACTTGATGTTCTCAAAGGACTTTTCCAATCCAGTTCATTCTGTGATTCTGTGACACACAACTGAGCTACCACAATCAGTATCCACTTTGCAACGAACACACAGGGAGAGCCAGGCTCAGGAGCAAAAAGGAAATCAGGAACAAGCTTAAATTACATCATGGCAAAAGTTCAAACTGGTTCTGTTCAGTCTTTCAAGATTTCTGATTGTGTTAAACCAGAGCATTTAACTATGACCATACAAGCATCCACCCAACCTGCTGCTCTTTATAGGAAGAAATTTCTTTTTATAGAAGAAATTTCTTGATGTCTCATCAACAGATCAATTTACCTACATCTCTGAAGACTAATTAATTAATTAATTGATTCAACTAAGTGTTGTCTTTAGAATTAAGGTTCCTTTTTTTGCAGCAGGCTCATTAAAATATCACAAAAACTGTAATTTAACATCAGCTTGTCAATGAAGAAATAAAGAAACAGAACTCAACTTTTCAGATAATATTGAATATATCTGAATGAAAGAAGGCTGTTACAAAGCAGACAATGGATAAACTGCCCTGGGCCATCTATGACCACACAAAAGACTATTAAAAGAAAATAAAAAGCACAGAAAAAGCAGAGAAGCTTCTACAACTGGTCAAAGACCACAGTTCTATAATTATTTAAGGCCAGTTTTGACAAAACTGTGATAATTAACACTGTCAGATGTCTTCCTGTGGCATAGCTGACACTTGGTATTGTTCTGGAAAATCAAACATGCTTCTTGCTCTGTCACCTTTGTTGTTATATCCTGACTTTTTTGGGGAAAAGTATTATGGAAGAGTGATTCTTACCAGCCTCAGAGGTCTGGTGGTTGGGAATCTGGCTGTGCTTATGAGGAAAAAACCAGTTAATTACAAGAAAAAGAAGGAAAGGAAGGTTTAGGAGATGTGGAAGTTGCACTCAGGTTTCCCATTCTCTGGGCAGTGCCATGTCCAGGGCTCCTGGAACTGGGAACAGATCCCTCCCCATCTCCTGGTGAAAAGGCTCCAATTTACAGAAGCAATTAAAGTGCCCAGGGGGGTGGTGAAATCTGTCAGGCAGAGAGAGATGCACGTGAATTGATCAGGAAGAGAGGGAAGCCTGTCCTTGTCACCTGCCTCCTCTGCTGTGCCTTACAGGGGAGCACCAGGGAAATGAGAACAAGGTGGGACACTTCTCCCTTTCCCTCCCTCTGCAAACAAGGCCCAAACCCCTCTGAATCCTGCTTTCATTTCCAATTTTACAGCAGCACAATCTAACAACAACATGCCAAGAAAGAAACTTCCCCAAAGCAAAATGTTTCACGTTGGATTGGACACAGACCACAGATCAGATCACGACAAATCTCCTCAGTTTGCAAAACTGCAAAGGGCTCATTTTGCTTCAAAATCTGGATATAAACCACAAGAGGACAGGTGATTACACAGATCTGCTGCAGGCCCCTTCAACAAGAGGCACTCAATGTTTTGGAAGCATTTTAATTTTGAAGTGATTTTTGCTTCCTTACGCTAGGGTTGGTTGGGGTCGTGTTTTTGAGCGTCTCCTGACTGCCAAGAGCAGCAGATTCCTCCCAAGGGAAGCCAAAATTCTCTTGTCACTGAAAAGTGAGTTCCAGGGGAGACACAGAACACTGGTAGACTGGACAGAACTCAGTGACAGAGTATTTGTTTTAATCTCTAAATAAACAAGGAAGAACAGCATCTCCTCCTAGTGTAGCTCTCACACAGTCCAGGCTGGAGATGTAAAAACAAAGACTGAGAGAAGGAGAAAATGGCAGGAGAAGAGGAGAGACCCAGGGCTGGATAATTCTCAGGGCACCTGCATCTGGTTTCCCTACACAGCTTGGAACACAAGGGATCCACCAAAAACAACAATGCATTGACTGCAATCCTGGAATTGAAGAAACAACACCACAGAACCACAGTAAATCCTTAAATTAATTTTATCTCAGAATTAAATCAAGTCAAAATTTAGCTTGAACCATTCTTTGCTCATGAAGAACCACCTGAACCACCTCTGAGCCAAGCACCACCAAACACTTCTGGCCATTGGTTTGAAATCAAGTTGATGATGAAATAAATTCTGATGTGCCTGTGCTGGGACCTGCTTGGCAGGGCCTGCACCAGCCCACCCTGCAGCCTCCTCCTCCTCTTCCTCCTCCACTCCCTGGTGGATCAGCTCATGCTGGAGACTCCCATTCCTGTGCCATAGAGGCACAGCCCCTGCCAGGACCTGCAGGACACCAAGGTTTGTCCCCAGAGGGCTCTGACACTGCCCAGCAATCCCTGAGAGCATCCTGTGCTCCTCAGTGACACAAACCAGGAGATTCCACGTGCCAGGATAACCCTGCAAGAGCCCACCAAAGCTCCCCCATGGCTGTCCAGAAATCCCAGCAGTGCCAGCACAGGAAAAGTTCCTCAGGAAGGTTCCCAAGGCTTCCTGTATCCCTCCTCCCCCTTTTCTCACCATTCCCATCCTTCCCAGGGCAGTCCCACAGAGCAGAGCTGAAGGATTGGGAGAGATGTTCCACAAGAACGTGGTGGGATCATGAGTGGAGCTGCAGGTCTGGGCAGGGAAGCACCCTGGGGAGATGGGAGAGAGAAACCAGCTCTGCCCATTTCCAGGGTGCACTGGGCCTGCACCAGGACTGAACTGGAAAAATTTCCAACACAGATGAATCCAATTCAGAAAGAAAAAAAATTTTTATGCTGTTGTAAAGAGCACCACACTTTCAATTTGTAACCACAACAAAAGGCTTTTAAACTATTAAAGCACTGCCTTGCTGTAAAAAAAATAAAAAGGCTGCTTTATTGCAGATAATTGGCAAATCTGCCCTATCAACAGAACTGGCTGGAGAGAGGGACACACTGCACTGCTTCTAGATAATTTCAAGATTTCTATTCATTTCCCACCACAACTTTCACATTTTGCCCTGAAAATTTCATTTGGATCACTCCATGAAATAACCCCAGATCCAAGTCCTGCCCAAGAACAAGCCCAGCACTCCAAACCCTCTCAGTTACTGAATTTTCTACCAAGATGGCAATGAAATGCCCACTCAGCTTCCTGCTGGAGTGAAAATAAAACCTAAACCAACTCAAAACTCCCTTCCTGTCTAATACAGCAATGATCCCATCCTGTTTGCTCTGACACCATGAGCCTTCAGCTGCTGCTGCTTTCCCTGATGGGTGCCACGAGCTGATGAGTGCACTGCAGGTAAATCCTCCAACAGCTGACACCACTGAGCACACCCAACAATCCAACCCCAAACCCTAAACCAACCCACATTACAGACCTCACCTGCTTCATTTCATTTAGAAAGGCTGTCCAAAGTCTTGCTCTCCTGAGCACAACGGGGAGCAACAAGAAGCCTGTTGCTCACAAGGCAAATTTTCCCCTCTCCTGATAGCCCTTCCCTGATTCCTTCCACCACACCACACCTGGCTCCCAGCTCTCTCTACTCACAGACACATTTTTCCTTCTCTGATGTTCAACAGAGCCTCTCCACACAAATAACTCAGCTTCTTTGATGGACTCACATTCCACTTTGCCCTTTGGAATATTTCAGTATAGACACATGAGAAGCAGCAGCAGAGGAGAGACAAGCTGTATTTTTCTAAATATACTTCTCCTCAACAAGCCCATTCTGTAATTCTGGCCAGATATGGATCTACATGTAAAAATTAGCCTGGATATTCAGCTTAAGCTTTACAAAGATGCATCAAAACCTTGCTGAAATGAAGCAACAATAGCTAGAATGCATATGGCATAGAAAAACTGGAGAAAATTAAATTAATATACAATAAAAATACCTACTCACTAACCAAAAGCATTGTGACTACTTTTTAGTGGCAGTAATGAGAAGGACATTTTGCTCATGCTCTCCCACATGAGTGAAAGCAGAAGGAGCTGGGGTTAAAAGCTGCTGCTGCCCCACGATGAATGTCTGGGAAGCAGGTGGTGGAGTGCAGAGCACATGTGGGAGGAAGCAGAGCTGGAGGCTGGCACAGCTCTAATGAAGTGGTGCTGAAGAGGCAGACGATTTCATAAGGAGAAAAACATCAGGAAACTGGTCAAAACACAGAATCTCATCTGAAAAAGCTCCACTGTGCTGGATAGCAATAGCCAGAACAAATTTGGGGAAGAGGAGGAGGGGGAGGCTGATCCCTCTCCAGAGCCCCAGATGTCTTTATGGTTGCCTAATGACAATTATACTCAACCAATTAAGACACTGCTATCACAGTTGCATTGTTAGTAAGGCTTTGGCCCTGAGTGTTGATGGCTGTCTAATTAGTGTTTGTGCAAAGTACAACTGCAACTAATATATAAACTGACAAATACACAAAAGAAAAACTGTTAACAGGAACATTTTCCAAACATTTGAGACTCTGCTCATTCAGTCCATGGCAGCAGCAAAGACAAACTGCTTTCCTTCATGGCTGGGGTACTGCTGGCACTGCAGAATTTCACTTCAAAGCCCAGGGTCAACAGGGCCCTTGCTGGGTTTCTGTTCAGACAGGATGCTGGTGCCACTCACTTTTGGTGCTGCCTCGAGCACACCCCTCCAGGGCAAGGCTTGCTGCACCAAACTGGGCTGGTCATCAAATACTTCTGATAAAACCCACCAGAAACCAGCTTACATTTTCCATATTTTCTCTAAAGAGTCTGTAGGAAGGAAAAGGAAGGAGAAAGAACCCCCTTTGTTTCACAGTCAGGTCTGATTTCCAGAAGGCAAAGTCTGTTCAGATTCCAGATACCTGCGGTGATCAACAAACCAAAAAAAAAAAAAACCCCAACAACTTTGTTTCAGGCAGTCAGTGACCATCTGTTAATACTCAAAAGATCTTATTATGAAGTCCTTACAATGTCAGTGCATTTTATTGAAGTCAGTAGGAATTTTGCTGCAGTAACAGTCTCTGTTTAAGCAGATGCCTGTTGATAAGCAACTAAAATAATGAGTATTTTGCATTGTCTTGCTCCAACAAGCACCTCAGAGCTTTCATCCTTATTCCACCAAAAGCAACTCTCCAGTCCTTCCTGTGTCTAATTAAGGTATCAGCCAGTGCCCCCTTCAGCAGGCTCAAGAATAAGGCCCAATTAAAGATGCAAACTCAAGCCCAAACACTTTCAAATTGGTTCAGATTGACCCTGAGCTCCATCTTCTCTCCCAAGCTCAAGTGAGACAGTGACAGCTCAAAGTCCAATTTCAAAACACCTCCCCATCACAACCATGGCATGTTGGGAGGTACCTCAATCACAATGAAAAACACTGGAATTCAAGGGATTCTAGCACCTTCTTTGTGCTCCTCTGAAGTGAGGGATGAGTGATGGACTGCTCAGAAACATCTACCACAGGGTGAGGAGCCTCAAAGACTGGAAAAGGTAAAAGTTCCCCATTCTCCCTGCATTCTCATTCCCAGGTATTTGGGTCCATTGATTTTGACATCTCTAATCAAGAGGTAGCTTGGCTGAAAGATTCCTTAAGGAAGGGATTCAAGAAAAACTAATAGTAGCAGAAAAGAGCTACTTGACATGGCAGAAAGGAATATAAATAGAACACAAAGGCCAAAAATAAAACACAAATGGAACAGGGAAGAGAAAATTTTCAATTACATAGCAGAAAGCTACACCATAAAACACTAGGAAAAACAGATGGAGGTAAACCAAAACCAGAGTCTGAAACAATCCTAATGCTGCTAGAAGAATGCAGAGTAGAAAATTAATCTCCCTGATTTCATCCAAATGTACTTTTGGGTTGCTTGATATATGAGTGCAGCCATGAAAAATGTGACTAATGTGTCCCAAAATGGATCTGGAAGCACTTTCAGATTTAGCATGTAGGAAATCCATTCTGAGCATCCTCATGATCAGTTCCCAAACTCTTCTGCTGGGAACCCAACTTTCCAATTTACCAACCCACGCCCATCTGTGGACCCCTAACAAATATGGAGCTGCAGAGAGCTTCTACCTTCCTTTTAGGGCTTTGTTTAGGAAATTATCCCTCAAGAAAGTGGGTTAAGCTGCTGGAGTGTGTGGTTCTGAAGCTCAGCACTGTTATCTGTAACTAAATTAACATTTCACCATCCTCACTGCTTCTGCCTCACCTTCTATATTAAGTGCATGCAAATGTCATACCAAGGGAACAGAAACAAGCCAAAGGGTTGTACTGTAAGGAAAACATTTTAATGAACATTTATAAAAGCAGCAATTAGAAAAAGCCACACTGTTTCTAGTAATTTGATTTTTAAGGCAAAAAAATCTCCCATCCCCTCACTCAAGGTTCCAGTGGCTTGCATCAGCCCAGGCCCATTAATTAAAGCAGCTGCTCTACCAAGGAAACAAATTACTGTGGGTACAGGAGAAAAAAAAATCTTATCTTTTCCATAAGAATTCAGGAGGCATTATGATGCAATTTGGGAAGGCTCTGCTCCACCAGCCCTATCATGTCACAAAGGACAAAGCACAGATAAAACAGTGGCTCCAGTTGCAGACAGAGGTGAGAAAACAGCACTGGAGGATGCTGGAAATTGATCTGTTTGCTCTGCAAGGAACACAAACTGCAACATGCTGCAAGCAGCAGAGAGGAGGGGCAGCACCTGAGCTCCAGGCACTGATGGTGACAGCCCAAAGAGTAAAAATGAAATCTTCAACAAGTTGAGTAGAAAGAAGGATGGGTTTGTCTGGCCTTAGTAGAAAACCAGGATTTACAAGCTCAAAATTACTGCCTGTGCCTGCAAAACCCAGAGGCAAACCAAGAGCTCCAGGCAGGCTGGAAAAGCAGCTTCCAGAGAGTCAGATCAGGCTTCATAGGCAGCTGGGAGTGAAAAAACCCCCAAACCAACTCAAAACTCCCTTCCTGTTTAATACAACAATGATCCCATCCTGTTTGCTCTGTCACCAAGAGCCTTCAGCTGCTTTCCCCTATGGGTGCCATGAGCTGATGATGAGTGCAGTGCAGGTAAATCCTCCACCACCCAACAACCCAAGCCCACCCTGGGGTCCAGCTGAAAGGTTTTTTTCAGGAGCTGGCAGAAAAGGCAGCCTGGCTGTCACTAACACCACCTCACCTAAGGCCCTGCTCATCTGTCACCTGAACCCTCTGAACTCATGATGTCATTCCCCTGCTCAGGGTGAAAAGAGGAGTCCTGACACTGCTCTTTAACAATGATGAGAGTGAGTGAAGAGAGCACAAAAGGTCTGGGGAAGGTTGAAGAAAAAACCAATTATTTTCACCTTCTGCTTTGTTTGACATCTTGGCTCGCAGTCACTGAGAGGGGAGGGAGAAACTATGAAAGTTGTGGCATCATAGAAGTGAAATTTAGGCAATTAAACAAGGCAGGGGTTTATTCAGGCTGTTGGAAGTCTTCAGTTTGTTAACTTTGATTCATTTTCATTACTAATTAATATTTTGGTTTCCTCAGGTCTGCACACTGAATTAAGATGCAAGAGCTAATAATAAATACCTTGAGAATAACCCACAAGCCCTATAGCAAAAAATCCAAATTAGATGAGAGTTGACATGAAGTTTTAAAAAGTACAGAAAAGCTTTTTCAAGCCTTTCGGGCTAGTTTCACACATCATTATGAAACTAAAGAGAGTGGCAAGCCCAGCTTCTAAAAAGTCATTTGCAGGTCACCTTTGAGCAGGAGCAAAGTAGAGTGCAAGGTGAGGGAAGAGAACAAAGGAACTCACCATAAAGGAGCAGCTACTTGTGTGGAGATGTTGCTCAAAATGAGTTAAACTGAAAGGCCCAAATTGTTTGTGAGTGCTCCCATAATGAAGACAACTATATAAAATCATTTCAGTATTTAGGATGTCAGCATGAGAAATAAATGTCCAGATTCCCCATATAAACCACACAGGATATTTAGGAAGCTCTTCCTTAGCTTCTCATGGCCTTTATCAAGCATCACTTGGGGAAACATCACCTGTGCCAGGTGTGCCCCACCCTGAAAAGGGAGAAATGTGAATCTGTTGGTTTATCAAGGCAATCAGCAGATCAATCTCACCAGTCCTAACTCCTCAAATCTCAAGGAAAGCTGGCAGTACTTAGGGGGGAAGCAGGAAAACATCTGAAATTAAAATGTCAAGAGAAGCCAGGGCTGATTTCCCAGTCTGTAAGAGGTGCAGGGACTCCTCACAGCATCTGCTAAATCAGTTTGTGGCCAAGCTCTTCACTACCAGGCCACCACTCAGTCATGGAAAACTGAAGGAAAAAGAAAGAAAAAGATGATACTTTATAGTTCTGGGTCTTGGGAAGGGTGCTCTGACTCTGGTCTGACTCTTTTGTTTTATTTCAGAGCCATCACCAGCAGCAGTGAAGCCACCAGTGCTTTTTCTGCAAGCATTAAAAAATTAACACATCCCCCTCAAAGCCTGCCTGGTGTGGCTTTAGGGGTGAGCTGTGAGGTGAGACAGCACCAGCAGCACAAGGCAAGCTCACCCCAGAGCTCAAGAACAGCCACAGGTGAGTATTTCAGAGCCAGTCAGGAGCAACAGTCTCAGGATGTGCCATGGGATCCTCTGGAATGACAAGGTCAAACAAGGATCACATGCATGTTCTGAGACCACACTGTCCAGGAAGACCCAACCTCTGAGAAAAAGGTAGCAAAAGAAAAAAAGGTAGCAGAAAAGTAGCAATTTTACTGTCTGAACAAGCATTTGCTTAAAAAAGCCCCATATAGATCCAGATTTTAGTAAGAGAAAGTGAAGCAATGCAGGCATTCTGCACACTAAATGACAGCATTAGGCACAGGGAGCCTCATCACCAGCAGGAATTTCTAAAAGCCAAGCAAGCAGCTATATAATTGCTTTAAGTAAGCTCTGACTTAGGGCTGAAACTCCATTTGAATGGGGGATGAGGGGGAGAACATCATCCCTTTAGAGAAGATCCTTCGAGACATGTAACTGTAGAAAGGCTGGCAAATCCAGCATTGATTGGGAGTGAGGTAACCACAAACACCACTGGCTCAAATGAAAAGGGAGTCAGGGGCTGACCCAGAAAACAAGCCTGGTAACCACCGGGATGAAATTTTAATGACAAACACAAGAAGCTCTGCGTGCAGGCCAGATTGAATTATCTGATGTCAGGCAGCACAAAGGGGAGCTGCTCGCTGCCACCTCCGCTCCCAGCTCAGGTTGCACTCAATCAATCCCTGAAATTCTGCCATCTCCTGGCCTCAGCCTGGCCAGCAGCGTGGGGACAAGGGAGAGCGCATGGAATAGGAGCGTTTCTCTGGGTATTTCTGTGCCTTTGCTTCCTTCACAGATTAATAAAGAGCTGCTCTTGAACCAGCTCAAACTGTGCCTCTATAAATCACAGCTGCTGGTTTAAGTCACTCTGCCCACAACCTGTATAAATTCCCTTTCAGAAAGGTTAAAAAGCTCTACAGCAAGTAAAATAAAAATTGTTCCACTCTGCAGTGGAGTTTGAAGCAGGGCAGTGAAGATGACAAGATCACACCTAGCACAGCACAGGTTCAAACCAATCAGTGATTCCAGGCTTGCTCCAAGATTCCCAAACACACCAACCCCAGCATTCCTGCTCTCTCCAACCAGAACTCCTCTCAGCCCAACTAGAACTTCATCTTGCTGCTACCAGAAAAAGAGTTAAAGATGTTTCTATAAATACATCAGCAACAAAAGGACTGCTAAGGAGAATCTCCATTTTTATTGGATCAGGGAGAAACAGTGACAAAAGATGAGGAAAGGCTGAGGGAATTAAGGCCCTGTCCTCAGGGTACCCAGGCTGGAAAACAGGGGCAGGGAGCAGAATGCAGGCCCACGATTCAAGGGGAAATGGTTGGAATCCTGCTGCAGCCCTTGGGACCCACCCCAGGCTGCGGAGGGAGGGGGGCAGAGCTCACCCCAACACTTCCCACCCTTCCCAGCAGGGAGGAGGCCATGGACCCTCCTTTCCCAGGGGCAATCAGCGAGCTGAGCTCAGTGATGCCCATCTAGGAGCTGGGCTGGAAGGATGATCCAGGGAAATGCTGCCTGTTATGAGTAGAAAACTTGCCATTTTTTAAAAAGGTTGCAGAGTTCACAAGCTGGGCCAGTTGCTGCCAGGGTGGAGTTCTGTTTGTTGCTGTAATCACCTGTCATTTTTGTTAACTACTGTGACCACAGGGGTCTCAGGATGAGGGAAGAGACGAGGATCTGACTCCATGTTTCAGAAGGCTTGATTTATTATTTTATGATATATATTATATTAAAACTATACTAAAAGAATAGAAGAAAGGATTTCATCAGAAGGCCAGCTAAGAATAGAAAAAGAAGGAATGATAACAAAGGCTTGTGGCTCAGACTCTCTGTCCGAGCCAGCTGGGCTGTGATTGGCCATTAATTAGAAACATCCAACATGGGCCAATCCCAGATGCACCTGTTGCATTCCACAGCAGCAGATAACCATTGTTTACATTTTGTTCCTGAGGCCTCTCAGCTTCTCAGGAGGAAAAATCCTAAGGAAAGGATTTTTCATAAAAGATGTCTGTGACAAACTACCTGTTGTTGATGGTTGGGAATCCCCCTTTTGTCAGTGGCACCCTGCTGCTTCCTGGAGGATGGCAGCCGGATAGTGAAGAAGAGGGGACATCAGAGCTGGCATGCAAATGAAAAAGCCCCTCACCAAACCTAGCCAAAAACCCCTAAAAACAACGAGCCAACACGGTATTGACAGATCAAAGTGATGTCTAGTCATGAGGAACAGAATCCAATATCTGCTTAGACCCTTTTTACCCCTCACCCTAACCTAAAAAGATGTCGGCTGGACAAAGGACCTCGAATGTCAAATTGAAAAACTGGGAATCTCCTGATGCTCTCGTGAGGGTGGGAGCCCCAGCTCTGCCTGCAGACCAGTGGATGAAGCTGCACTCTTCCTCCTCCTCCTCCTCCTCCGTGCCATTCCTGGGAGCAGCGGCGGCGTGAGCGCGCCCGTCGGTTCTCCCCACCCGAGCTGATTTTTAATAAAGGCATTAGAAAGGAGAAAGATCTCCTGCCCTATTTATTTCACTGCCCTGTCAGCCTGACCTCAGTGCCAGGCAAAGTTCTGGCACAGAACATCAGCAGGGCCAAGTGCAGAGTCCTACCCTGGGCCACCACCACCCCAGGGAACGCTGGAGGCTGCACAAGGTGGACAAAGCTCTGGGGGTGCGGGTGACAGCAGCTGGTCACCAACCAGCCCAGGTGTGCAAGGGACCAAGGGCACCTGGGCTGTCCCAGGGCACAGCACTGGGCACTCCTGGGGCACCTCCAATCCTCTGCCCAGTTCTGGGCCCCTCAGGACAAAAAGGAGCTGGAGGGGCTGGAGTGTGCCCAGGGAAGGGGCTGGAGCACCAGGAGTGGCTGAGGGAATTATGATCAAAAAACCTGCTAAAAACTGAGCAGCCCTGAGCAGAAATAGAAAATATTTGGAATAGAAAATATTCTGAATAGAAAATCCTTGGTAAATGCCCCACAATTCTGGATTAGCAGCACCAGGCCTTGCAAACTCACACATTCAGACACTCAGGTCCCTCTGTAATCACTGATTATTCCCATGCAAAGCTGAGCACAGTGTTTGTGAAACAGGAGAGAGAATCATTAAATGTAACAGATAATTGATATTTATACTGAGAGGAGAATTGACTTTGTAAACCTCAGCTATTAAATTACTTCTTCAGCACTGAAAGAACACAACAGTTTGCTATTGATCACCAGATTCATTACACTTTTATGACAAATTTGAAAGCACAATGCCATTAAGTTCAATTTTATAAGCTGGGTGAGACAGGGGAGGGTTATGGTTGGATTTAAAAAATAAAAACACAGCAAACAACAAAACCCCAACAAATTCCTTGATATCTTAAATACTTACCAAATGCACATAAAGTATTTCTCTGCACAATTTGCTGACGCCCTCTGAAGTTTTAGTTATAACTTGAAGTCTCCCTTGTTTGATATTTACCATTTACCAACTTAAGAGACCAAGCAGAGTGAAGGACAAGCAGTAAACAGCAAAGGACATAACATAATTTTTGTGTTCTAATACTCTAAACCCTTCATTTACTAACCAGGTAAATTCAAACAGCTGAATTCTAATTTGCTCATGTTGTTTCATCAAACACATTCTCACAGCTTCATAAAGAGATAATTCATTTTTTAGAGAAATTACTGGGAAGTCATTTAAGTGAACATCATTTTTTCTAAAGGATACACACATCCAAATTTCCCTCAGTGGTCTCTTACCTGCTCACCTATTTTCAGGAATCTGAATTATTTAATTGTACCACACCCCTGATGTAAATTCACCAAGAGAATCAGGAGATACTGGAGGAACTGGAGAACCAATAATGAAAAATATGTGCAACTGTCAGGACCCAACTTCTCTGATACACCAAGCCAAAATATGGACTACTGGAGTTTAATATGCAGGATTCATAACCTTTGCCTATTAATACTTCAGAAATGTAATTTAATCTGCATAACTCCTATCTACTGCATGTTTGGATATAAATACAAAAGAGAAAATGAAAGAAAAGAAGAGCTGGAGGTTTTGGCAGCAGCATGGAGACAACTGGGTTTGCTGTCTGAAAGTTTAGAGTCCTGCTCTCAGCTGCCCAAGAGCATTCAAAACCATTTCCACTAATTAGAGTTTTCCAGACATCTTTCTTATAATCAGTCTGTGAATTTTGAAGTATTTTAGAAGCAGTTTTCCCAGTCCCACACCATTAACATGAAGTGCTACCATTAAACATTGAACTCTGGTATGTCAAGGACAATGTAATAATTGTATTTATATCATAATTCTTATTTACTCATGTCGTTTCTGGAGGGTTACTAATTACTGAACCTGTGAAATTCAAACAGAACACAGTAAAGCCTCACACTTCCTGGGAGAATCACTGGAACCTCTTCTAAAAATTTGTGAGACTCTTAAAATTATATTTAAGAGTATAAACTACATGAATAGGTAACATTAAACCAAGGTGCAGAAAACTTCTATATTAGGAAAAGAGAAGTTTATCTATTCTGAGTGGGTTATTTTCCTCCTAAGTTGTCTTTTAAGTAAGAATGGACCAATTTAACAATCCTTCTAAGTTATTTTTGTGCTGTGACAAGATACCCTTGTGATTAAGAGATTTTTATGAAAAAACATTAAAAAGGGGGATTTTTCAATAGATGGAGTTCATCAGAAAGTACCTGAGTTTTTACAGGGACTACTTGTACATGAGATAACTTTTGAACAGTTCCATAAAAATTTGAACTGCTGAGGTAAATTGTAGATAAACATCCTCACCAGTCTCTAAAAGACAGCCTGTCTCAGGAACTGCAGGTGAATCCATTCTTAACAGAATTAAGGTTAATTAATTAAGCAACAAACAGGTGCTGCTTTTGAATTTATTAAAGGAAGCACCTGAGATTTCAGATGGTGAAGGTGGAGTGAGCCCTCCACAGACTGGTAAAGATGGAGTGGGCATTACACAGCCTGGTAAGGATGGAGCAAGCTTTACACACTCTGTTAAAGGTGGAGTGAGCATTACACACTCTGGTGAAGATAAAATGAGCATTACACTTTCTATAGAAGGTGGAGTGGGCATTACACAGCCTGGTAAAGGTAGAGTGGGAATTACACACACTATAAAAAATGAAGTGGGCATTACACACTCTGGTAAACATGGAGTGAACATTACACACTCCACAAAAGGTGGAGTGGGCATTACACACTCTGGTAACGATGGAGTAGGCACTACACACTGTTGCAGGTGCAATGGACATTACACATTCTGTAACACATGGAGTGAACATTACACTCTGTAAAAGGTGGAGTGGGCATTACACACTCTACAGAGGATGGAGTGGACACTACACACTCTACAGAGGATGGAGGGAGCATTACACACTCTATAAGAGTGGACTGGACATTACACACTCTATAAGATGGAATGGACATTACACCCTCTATAGAAGGTGGACTGGACATTACACTACAGAAGGTGGAGTGGGGATTACACACTCTACAAAGGATGGAGTGGGCATTACACACCCTACAGAAGGTGGAGTGGGCACTGCAGACCCTGTGCAGCTGCAGTGGGCAGTGTACACTCTATGGAAGGTGCAGTGGGCACTGCAGACCCTGTGCAGCCACAGTGAGCAGTGTACACTCTATGGAAGGTGCAGTGGGCAGTGCACACTCTATGGAAGGTGCAGTGGGCACTGCAGACCCTGTGCAGCCACAGTGAGCAGTGTACACTCTATGGAAGGTGCAGTGGGCAGTGCCAGCCCCGTGCTCACCCTGCCATGACCACGCCGTCGCAGCAGTGGACGTCGCACAGGACGCGGCCGGGCTCGTAGTGCAGCTGGCTCACGGCACCCACACGGTTCTGCAGAGAGACACAGGCTGGGTGTTCCCATTCCTTTAGCCACCAAAACCTGCTGCTGGCAAACTCCCAGCTTTGCTACTGCTGCTGAGAGAAAACCCCCCCCAGCAGCTTTCAGCTGGGAAAGAGGAGCTGCAGAACACAACCCCAACTCTCCTCTCCCACTTGCTGTAAGCAGGTTCCCATTTTTCCCCAATTCCAATTTTTCCCCAATTCCTTAATTTCCCTCTGACCTTCCAGTTGGTTTTCAGCATGTGCTCTCTGGCTCTGCAGTTTTTGAGGGCAAGCTTCCAGCAGGAATGGTCAGAGATGCTCATGTCCAACAGGTATCCCTCCTCCTGGCACAGCCGGTACCACAACACTTCATCTTCTGCAAGGATTTTCCATGTCCTGCTGACCTAGAAATCAATGTTTATATATGGATCTCTCATAAATGGATAAGGAAAAATGAGATTTAATATGAAATATTAAATAGTATCTGAAATATAAAGACATAAATTAATACAGGCTTGTACTAAGATTAAAGTCTTACTTTAATAAATATATTTGTTCAGTCTTTATACACCTGAGTGTATAAAAACCCCAGACTTTTAACAAAAGGCTTGTTTTCTGTGGTTTGTTCAGGAAATAACTGAGTTTATACTCCACTAAAACTCCACATAACATAGACACCAGCTTAGTGGCTACACTGTCAACCTGAAATATCACTGACTGGAAAATTTTGACAGGAAAAGCAGCAAGAAAACAATTAAGAGAGAATTGTGAGCTTAGAGCAAAAATATGAATATATTTTCATATTTGTAGCTAAGAAACCCTCTCAGATCACAGCACCATATCCCTGAAGTCCCACTGACAATGCCTGATTAGGGGTATGACATTAGTGATTTATAACCTATTGTATTACAGTATGCATAAATAGGAATGAATTATTAAGTTTTTCAAGCAGCCTCAAGTTGCTGCCCATTCCAGAGAGAACAGCTTCATCACAATCAATTGTGGGCTCAGAATTAAAGATTCAAGAGGTAAGAGCCAGCTTAAGTAGCTTTTTTTTTTTCCTCTGTAATTCTTAATTTTAAAAAAACAGACGTAACCAATGAAAGCCACTGCTGGTGAAAGCAGCAATCAATTGTGCTCTGGTTCTAAAAAGATTAAAAGAACCTTCTGAGACTGACATCATTTTTAGTAAGTTACAATTAAGCATCTAATGTTCATTTCAGTCCCCAGATTATGCCAAGAATCCAAGCCTCCCATGGACACAAACTCCCCCAGGACCATCTCTTTCTATTTATTTGCCATTTTTTTCCATAGTGACACACACATAGAAAATGTTTAATATGATGAAAGAAGGGGTGATCTGAGTAACCTGCAAGTGTTTTTAAGGTTTGAGACCTACAGAGAAAAGCAGCGCTCAAATAGGAATATCCAAAAGCAGCAAAATGAACATTCTGAATCACCCAGAGAGCTCAGTGCAAACTGGCAGAGGGAGACAATCCCCCTCCATCCTCTGACAAAGGAAATGACCTGCACAGGGCAAGAATAAAGCCCTGAAATGACAGAACCAGCACTGAGGCTGCTCCAGCAACACACAGTACCCTGGAATCAAAGTGCTGAGTGCTCCTGTCCCTAGAGGGACACACTCAGCAACTTCAAAAGCACCAAAAAGAGGCAATCCCAAATCCAAACCATTAAGAATTTGCTCTCAATTTGATTTAAAAGTAGGATAAATATCTGTGTTATTGCTCCAAGAACACAAAAAAAAAAAAAAACCAAAACCCCAAAGCAGCTTTCTGCTGACACACCAAAAGAGCAGCTGTGGTGCAGGAGTGGAGCTCCCCAGGCAGAACCTCTGCCCCCTCCCCAAACAGCAGCACATTTTCCTGACAGGGACAGGCTGAGCACACGCACAGGGAAGCACAGCCAAACCAGGCCAGCTCTTGCCTTGCTTTCCAAAAGAGAAATCAAAAATAAACACACACCTTTCAGCCTGCCAAAACAGACAATATTGCACAGACCTTTCAAGTTTCAAGGTCTTAAAAGCATTTTATAAAGACAGTAAAACAAAAGAAAAAGGGGGGGAGCTACATAAAATTTTGACTGCCTTTTCAACTTTCAGGGGGAATAAAGATCCTATCCTATCCTGATTTTTTTTCAATCAAATTACAGTGAACCCTGCTGCTTTACAAGCCTGAATTTCCAAAGGGTCCCTAACCCAGCCTTTTCTTACAGCCCCAAACTCACATGCCAATCCCTTGTAAAACCCCACTGAGCGAGGCTCAGCTGCACGAAATCACTAATAAAGAGTCTCAAGCATTTCACTTTACAGCACCACTGTGAGCTGCAGCATTAAAACCAGCCATTGGCTTCAAGTCAGCTTTATTAGATCTGCTTGACTTGGAGTTTCAGGTGAGGCCCCAAAAGCCAGGGCATTATAGCTTTATTTACATGCACCTAAAAGCTGGGTGCTGGAGAGGAGCTGAGATGTGCAAAGCTCTTGTTAAAACTTGTTTCCAAATCTAAACTGAACAGAAACTCCAGCAAGGATCAATGACAACATCTTACAGACTTGTTTAAAGATTTGGAGTCCTGAATTTAATTTTGTCTTCAGTGTTCCTATTATCTTTTTACAACTGTTCTCAGCAAAGAAAGTTTGGGTTCCCCTGAGCTCCACAGAGGGACAGTTTTATATTTTATAGTTCAGCAAGTAATAATGTTCTGAAGGACTTCAAAAGCTTTTGCTGACACAGACTTTGCTATTTGGTTTTGCCTCTGGGGGATATTTTTCCCCCTAAAAAACCCCACCTCTTCCATCAAATGCAAAATTTCTTCTAATCCCATCTAAATCAACTGGCTCAAATCCTAATGAAGGTTTATTCATCCCTCTGCATCTGATAATGGTTTTTATTTCACTAGGTTTATTTTCTTCCCCAGACACACAAAGGCAGAGTCAAGGCTCATTTGCTGGGACCAGGGGCCTCAATTAGAACTCGCTGGACTTTGAGCTCGGTACAAAAAATAGTGCCAAGTGTTTAATCCAAAGCCATTCTGATGGAAACTGCTCATCTTTTCTGCTCCCAGCCCTGAGCACAAAATGGTTTGGCCTGGAAGGGACCTTAAAGACCACCCAGTGCCACCCCTGCCATGGCAGGGACACCTCCCACTGTCCCAGGTGCTCCCAGCCCCAGTGTCCAGCCTGGCCTTGAGCACTGCCAGGGATCCAGGGGCAGCCCCAGCTGCTCTGGGCACCTGTGCCAGGGCCTGCCCACCCTGCCAGGGAACAATTCCTCATTCCCAATATCCCATCCATCCCTGCCCTCTGGCAGTGGGAGCCATTCCCTGGGTCCTGTCCCTCCATCCCTTGTCCCCAGTCCCTCTGCAGCTCTCCTGGAGCCCCTTCAGACCCTGCAAGGGGCTCTGAGGTGTCCCTGGAGCCTTCTCCTCTCCAGGTGAGCACCCCCAGCTCTCCCAGCCCTTGGAGCATTTCCTCCTCTGGTCTCACTCCAGCAGCTCCATGTCCTCCTGATGTTGGAGACCCCATGCCCAGGGGCAGCTCTGCAGGTGGGCTCTCACCTGAGCAGAGCAGAGGGGCAGAATCCCCCCCTCCTTTCCTGCTGCTCCTGATGGGGGCTCAGCCCAGGGCAGGGATATCCTTATCCATCCATTCCTCTGCACTCTCTGGGAATCACAAGGAGGATGGATGATGGCTTTTACCCATAAACAACCTTGATGCAAAACCATGCTCAAAAAAACACATTCAATTTTCCTTTTATAAATGTATAAACATTAAAGCCTCAACAGTTTGACAATCCCAGAAGCCCTGGAAGCAAGCAGCTGAAATTCCTGATTTATGCACGACAATTCATTCCTAAATTCCTAGAAACAGTCTCCCTTGCCCTAGATACATACACAATTCCTGTGTTGGTAAACACTTTTAAACCTTCTCTAAGATGAAAACCTAACAGGTCAAGGGAATTTCCCACAGAAACAAATCTGCCAAAATTCAGTGCTGCTGAATTCAAACACATCCCCTCATCACCAAGCTGAACCATAAATGCCAGGTCCCCAAGCCATGGGTAAAATAAATGTATTTACAGTATCAGCCCTAAATCACACCCAGGCATTCCAGTTTGTCACATCTGTGGTGTCCCAAGGGATTGTTTTTCCTTTCCCCCTACACCCTGACCAGGAGGAAGGAGTGACTGCTCCCAAACCTGTCACAGTCACAGGAGAGTCACTCATGGTACAGATATTTCTGCCAATGGTCAGAACACAATCAGAAAGTGCTCAGAGGGCAGAATTTTGCCTTACCCTGGCCTGTTATGTGCTACACAAAGCCCTGGATACTTTTCTCCTTGGATTCCAAACGTGGGATATCAACAGGGACTGGTCTGGTGGGTGCTGCTGAATGTCACCCCCCTACTGCAGACCCAGCAGAGCTCAGGACATTTATTTACAGACTTGTGTACTTCCAGTGCCACACAGACAGGTTGTGGTTTACACTACTAATTCCAAAAATCAAAGAAAAGCTGTGGGGGAGCGAGGGAAAGGGAAATATCAAGGTGAAATTCAAGTTCTCCAGACAGTCTGTGGTGTGATTAAATCTCAGAGAGGCTCTGCAGTCAGGCTCCTTTCCTGTTAGCTGGTTACCAATTTGGCAGAAAGGACTAAGCAAACAGGTTTTCTCCAAAGGCACTCACATGGATCATGATGCCAATTCTACCAACTGGCCCAATTTCACTGAAATCCCAAGGCACCTTAATAAAAAAAACCTTTCTAGGATAACACCATAAAGCAGCAGGGTTTTCCATGGAACAGAAGAGGGCTCCCCCCCTTCAAAAACAAAACCACCAGGAGAAAAATGAAAATGCTATTTATTTTTATGGCTCTGCTTTTTATTTGAACAGTTAAATAGAAACCAGCTCTGCACTGGATATTCATCTGATTGGGAAAGCCCTGTGAAACACTGGGCACTTGCTCAGCTGCCACAAAGGAACAGTGACTTGGGAACAGGAGAATGAGAAATGTGGAAAATTCTCTCTGTTAAAACACATCTTATGAGAACAGGTTGAAGCTAAGAAGCAAAGTGAATGGGAGGGAAATCCAGTGCAGCCCTAAGCACAGGGAAAAGGAGCAGCCTGACAGCAGCCAATCTTTTTACTATGCCATGAGGTAAAGTGATCAAGCCTAAGGAGGGGGGGAAAAGAGAGTGAAAGAAAAACCTTAAACTAATCCACTTCAAAAATGCAGCCCTGTTCCATGCCACGGGCTGTGGCCTTTATTGATGGCATATCTCTACCCCAAGGGACAGAAACCTGAGCACATCTGAAAGCTTCCCTGTCCTGGACAGCACCAAAAAATAATCCCAGAGAATCTTCCCCTCTGCAAGAGCAGCCCTGCACAAGGAATTAATTTTCTTTAAACAGTCCCTGTCCCTAAAAGGCATTAGCAACTCCAAGATTTAAGCAATAACCACTTGTAGCTATTTAACACTACAAAACACTCATAGTGAACATTAAAAGCCCAATTTCCTTTCAAAGCCTGGACCATCTGCAGAATATTTAAGTTTAGCCATCCTCAACAGACCCTGTCACTTCTCAGTTTTCACATATTAACATTTTTCTCTTCCACTCAAACCATGCCCTAGACTGTTTGTAAAACAGAGAATGGTTTTGGTTGGATTTTTGTGAGGTTGCAAGATGTGCTCTGTATGTGAAAGTTAATGACCACCAGCCTGGAACCCTAAACAGTGGCCACAGGAGAAGCTGGAATTGTATCTACAATATTCTTCTTGATTCCACTGGGTAATCAGCAATTGCCAATTAAGTTGGCTTTGAAGACTCATTCAGAGAGGAGGTTCATCACTCAGTGGGTGAAGAAAGGACATAAAGAGGTCCAACAGTGTGGGCTGAACAGCCCTGAGTAGAATGAGGTGAGAATGAGTGCTTCAGTAAGAGTAGGCAGTTTACAACTACACGTAAATTAAGGACCATGCCTGAGTACAGACTGCTGAGAGCATTACCTGAAAGTATCAGAAAAGAAAAACATAAACTCCTTGCAGGGCTGGGGGGAGGAAATCAGGGTCCTTTAAGAATTTAGCCTCACATGGAAATAGTACAGACAAAAAGTTACTACTCCAATGTCTGTGGTTCAATCCCATGCTGGAAATTGGGAGGAGCAGCTCTTGCCATGCCCTTAGCACTGCCAAGTGCTGAGTCCTAAACACTGCAAGACACTGACCTGAATCAAAAATGCTTCAGAACACTCACTCAAATCAAAATATCCTTGCACTATTTATTTTCAATTTTAAGGCTTTGCTGCTGCCCAAGCCACAGATGTTTTATTTAACTCTGCTCAAGTGCAGCTGTAAATCCAGCTCATGTACCATTACATTTCCAATATCCAGCTTTGGAACTGTCTCCTGTGAGTGAAAGCACAACCAGCTGAGTTCCTTGGGCTACCACCCCACTTGCCTACATGGAGGTGCCTGGTTTTTCACTATTTCTGCCAGTTTTTAGTGGAATCAGAGCAGCAAAGTGCCAGCAGCACTCACCTGAGCACACCTTCCCAGCTCAGCCTTGCCCAGGTACTGGAATATCTTCAGTGCCAGCTCATAAGGCAGCTGCACGTCGAAAAAAGGAACCTCATTGATTTCATTCTGAGAAGGAAAAAGAAGAAAATAATTGGTGAGGCTGGTTTAACACACAGTTTGACAGCAGGAGAAGTTACCATGGTATGGAGAAGGAATGGTGTGTCCTCAGGGCCACCACAGCTCCATGAAAATATCATTTTTTCTGCCTCTCCATTCTTTCATGGCCCTTTAAAGGGCAGAGAAAGGCAGGACACAAGTTCTAGTGAAATAGTTTGGCTAAAGTGCCAAAAACCCCCAATAAATGATCACTTTGAAGGTATATGCCCATTATTAATTTCACCTGCAAGATTTCAATCCCATGTGATGGAAAAATGAACAAATATTTTAAATAAAACTGAATGGAGATGATGTTGGTTTCTTTCATTGCTAATATAAAAATGCTATTTTAATATGAAATGTTCCTCCTTTAACTAATTGTGCATCTCAAACAAAAAATTTGAAGCCAAATCCATCAATTTAAGCTAACAGCTAAATGCAGCACATAGATTTTTCCTAGATGTATTCTGTTTGGTTTAATTACATAATTATTGCATCTTCTTCCTGCAGTTATCACAACAAGATTTATCTTCCCTCTTATCCTGTCTAGATATTCAACATTTTTATATTCTATAATAGAGAAAGAGCTTAATCAGCTGATTCTGACTATTTCTATGTCACTAGTTTTGCTCTGCAGTGTTTTCTCTGGTTTCTGTCCCCCCACAGGTGCTCCTGATCATTGTCCATCAATCCTCATGCACAAAATCAGCTGCTCAGTTAAAACCCATCTCCACTGCTTGCCTTCAGAAGCTCAGGATCATCTCCTGCCACTTCCCTAACCCTGGTACCTTTGTGGGTCTCTCCTAGAGCTTCTCATTCAAATCTGGGCCATTTGCAGTACCACAGTAGAATCAAATGGATATTCTGGGTTTATTCAAAGCATTTACTCAGGGAAATCCCAATATAATGGGTATGGTTTTTAAAGCAAAAGATATTCCACACTCAGGACAAGAAATTCTAAACACAAGCAAGTGTTTGGACAACACAAACACAGGCAATGCTCCCATCAGGTCTTTTAGCAACAAAACATCACATCACACACGCTGGAACCTCCCACTTGTTCTAAAGTCACTTAGAGCAGGAGCTGCAGCCAGCCCTGCTGCTGCCCTCCCTCCTTCCCTCCCTCCTCACCCCCAATTTCCCTGCACAAGCAGCTCCTGCTCCCTGCCCCGTGCTGGGGCCGCCGCGGATCCGCAGGGTCTGTTTTGCTTTGGAGCGCTGTAAATGCCACCCGTCTCCAGCGGGGACACCCAAGGAAAGCACAAAGGGATCCCAGGCTGCCCGAACAAACCAGAGGAGCCACTGGGCAAGGCTTGTTAGCTCCGGGCTCATGAGCACAGGCACGGCACCACCGCAGGTGAGCTCCTTCCAAATTGGGCTTGAGTCGTGTCCAGGCAGCAGATCTGGGCTGGCTGGGTGCACACAGGGTCTCACTGCAAGGAATCGGGGCTGCAGGCACAGCAGTGCTCACACAAGGCTCAGCACCAACGGTGCTCTGGAGGAAAGGAGGGGAAAAGAGCAAAAAACTTCAGGGATCCAGGGCCTGCCCACCCTGCCAGGGAACAATCCCTAATTCCCAATATCCCATCCATCCCTGCCCTCTGGCAGTGGGAGCCATTCCCTGGGTCCTGTCCCTCCATCCCTTGTCCCCAGTCCCTCTGCAGCTCTCCTGGAGCCCCTTCAGGCCCTGCAAGGGGCTCTGAGGTGTCCCTGGAGCCTTCTCCTCTCCAGGTGAGCACCCCCAGCTCTCCCAACCTACAGAGAGTTTTATAAACTGAGCTGCACAAGGATTTATACCCTGCTTCAAATAAACCCAGAAGTGCTTTTTTTCCTGCTTTGGTGCTGCAAAGGGTCCAAGTTTAAATGAAGAGTAGCTGCAGAAGAAACCTACACAGTAAAGGAATGGGGGTTAGGAAGTGCCAAGAGGGAGAGGATGATCCTGATTTAGGATCTGTCTGAGGTTCTGGAGGCACAGCACAAACTCATACTGATTCCATTCTGTGAAAAACGCCAATCACTTGTTTTTAAAATTTTAAAAGTTTAATAGTAATAAAATGGTTATAAAAATAGTAATACAATTAGAGTAATAATAATTTGGACAATTTGAATTAGGACAATATGAGACAATAGAAATAAAGAGTTACAGACGTCTGGGTACCTTTTCTGGGCAGCAGGAGCCTGAAAAAGGACCCAGGTTAACAGAGGATTAACCCTTAAAAACAACAGTCTGTTGCATATTCATACACCTCATACATGATGCATAAATTCCATTCAAACACAGGATTCTGTCTGGTCATCCTCAACTTCTTCCCCTGAATCCTAACAGCAGCTTCGAGGTGGGAAGAAGTTCATTTCTTCTGATGATGGGGCAATAAATTCTTTTTCTCTGAAAGATGCAGGTGTCTTGTGGCTGCTATCTCACTGCAAGTCCTTTCTTTAAAAAAAGTATCCTACATAGCACAGTTTCTATTTTAACATTTTTTTAT
This sequence comes from Molothrus aeneus, assembly GCF_037042795.1. Classification (NCBI taxonomy): domain Eukaryota; kingdom Metazoa; phylum Chordata; class Aves; order Passeriformes; family Icteridae; genus Molothrus; species Molothrus aeneus. Next base: position 2,115,106 of record NC_089663.1, read on the forward strand.
AACCCAAAACTATATTTAACACACTACTTAAGAGAATTAATACATTACTTTCTAACACAACACATATAATATTCATTTTAATATTTGCGAAAAGCCAATCATAAAATTTTCCACACACATTTGTCATACACTCTAATGCAATCCTAACATTAGAGGCAGAGCCAGGTCTTCCCACACCCCAAAAATTCCTGCAGCTTGTCCTCAGCACAAGGAAGCAGGGATGTTAAGTCAGCATCAGTCTGTCTAAAAGTCTACTGGAATGAGTCCAAAACTCAAATACAACCAGCCCCTCTGAGACAGATTCGGGCTCCTGTGTGCTAATGGAGCACTAATTCTGTAAAATGGATTAATTTGTGCCTTGCAGACAGAAATTTAATCTGTTCCTTTTAATTTTTTTAAGCAAAGAGTAATTAGTCATAGTGAGGTTAGTGAGAACCAAGAAAATCGGTTTCCCCCTTAGTTTTCCTATACTGTAAATAACATCTATATGGCATTTAGAGGATTTACCAAAGTAACTTTTATCTGGTTCAGAACTGTATTTAAGACTATTTCCAAATTAACTCCTTTATTTAAAGAATTAAAGCTTGTTTTCTTACTACGCTGCTGTGTCACAAGGCAGGATATCCTTAATTACTGCACTCGCATCAAACTGCCTGAGTAAACAACAAAAAATCTTAAGAGAAAAAAGATGTTATTTCACGGCATATCTCGAGTTGGAAGGGACCCTCGAGGATCACCGAGCCCAATTCATAACCCCGCACAGGACACCCCAACAATCCCACCCCGTGCCATTACACAGGACAAGCAGATTCTGAAGGGTTAAAACTTTGTAAAGGGATGTATATTCAGAAGCTGAGGTTATAAACAAGCACACAGGAACACCAAGGTCCCCTTTGCTCGCCGCCTCCAGCCAGCGGCCCGGCAGCCGAGCCCTCTCCGTGCTCCGGTACCGGCCCCACCGCGACCCCGCCTGGGGCCCGGCCCGTCCCCGCCACAGCCCCAGCGCCGCCCCCGGCCCCGCGCAGCCCTACCAGGTCTCGGATAAGCTGCCCCAGCAGATCGTCCCCATCTCCGGGTTCCCTATCCGCGGGTTCCCCGGCGGGCCGGGCGGGTGCCGGGCTGCGGCGGGCCGGGGCGCTGCCGGCCAGCAGCCCGCGGGCCAGCGCCAGGTACCCGGGCTCGGCCGGGGACTCCCGCGGGCTCTCGCCCGGCCTCTCCGGCGGCTCCTGAGGGGGCTCCTCCCGCCGCCGCCGCTTCGCGCCCCCGGCCCGCTCCTCCCGCCGCCGGGGCCGCTCCCGCTCCGCCGGCACCGCGGCCATGGCGGCGGGGCCGGCCCGGCGCGGCACGGAAACCGCGCCCCGCGCCCGCGCGTTCCGCCGCTACAAGGTTCCGCCGCCGCCGGGACCGGGGCCGGTGCTCGGGAATGGAGCCGGTGGTGGGGCCGGGGCCGCCGTTTTGTGGTCCCCACACGAGGGCGGCGATGGCGGACGGTCCCCACACGAGGGCCCAGCCTGACTCTAGAGAGCCGCGGGCGGCCGAGCGAGGCCGCGGGGACGGCAGGGTCGGCTGGGACCCCTCAGCCCCCTCACAGCCATGGCCGGGGACAGGGACAGGGCGGGGCAGGGTCCCGCTGGGAACCCTCAGCCGTGGCCGGCCCCGCTGGGATCCCTCGGCCCCCTCACAGCCATGGCCGGTCCCAGGGGAGAAGCCTTTCCCACGGCAGGGTTGTTGCCCATGGACGTGGCCGCTCACAGTGACAGATGTGCCGCTCTGAGTGACTGATGTGCCTCTCTGAGGCCATTTTTTCCTTTCTCTTGGTCATATCTGAAGCTTAGCGGGTGGGCAGGGATGGCCCTGCCACACCTGCTGGGAAGGTGTTTTGCTGCTTGATTCACACCCATCTCCTGCGGCCACCACAGCCCGAGAGCTGCCACTTCCACAGCGTTTTGGGGAAGAAACGAAGCTGGCTCAGTTCCTCTCCACTATCAACACACCTTGGTGCTCTAAGGCTGTGTTCAAATGATGCTGAACCACAGCTGTGAAGTTTCTGCACCTTCAGCCAGTCCAGCTGCCCAGGGAAGCGGAGAGGCCATGAGTACTCAAGTCTTCAGGATGATTCCTGAGGAGCCCTCAAGGAAACCGAGCTGGTAAGTGATGTGTTGGTGTCAGTCAAACAGCTGGTCTTTCTAAAACAGACTGTAAAAGACAGCCCATGCTGTGAGCAGCAGCTTGTGCAGTTATGGTGTCCACCTCTGCCTTCCTCACTGGCCACTTGCTGGTTTCTCTCCTCTACAGCTTGCCTGTGCTGTTCATAAAACCCAACTTAATGAGCATGAGGAGGTGTCCAGGAAGAACCCAAACTACCTTGTTGGGGGAGGAACTCCTCTATGTAGAAACCCTGCAGCAGACAGGTGGGTGAAGGCTGGCCATGCCTTGGCCTGTGTGCTGGACCCCAAAACCCCCCTGCCCTGGGCTGAATCTCCAGTGTGGGTAGCAGGAAAGGAGGGGAGGATTCTGCCCCTCTACCCCACTCAGATGAGACGTCACCTGCAGAGCTGCCCAGGGGCATGGGGTCTCCAACATTAGGAGGACCAGGAGCTGCTGGAGTGAGACCAGAGGAGGCCATGGAGATGCTTGAAGGGCTGGACCCAGGCTGGGAGAGCTGAGGGTGCTCACCTGGAGAGGAGAAGGCTCCAGGGAGGGCTCAGAAGTCCTTGCAGAGCCTAAAGGGCTCCAGGAAAAGCTGGAGAGGGACTTGGAACAAGGGCCTGGAATGCCAGGACACAGGGAATGGCTTCCCACTGCCAGAGGGTAGGGATGGATGGGATATTGGGAATTAGGGATTGTTCCCTGGGAGGGTGGGCAGGCCCTGGCACAGGGTGCCCAGAGCAGCTGGGGCTGCCCCTGGATCCCTGGCAGTGCCCAAGGCCAGGTTGGATGGGGCTGGAGGAGCCTGGGACAGTGGAAGGTGTCCCTGCCCATGGCAGAGGGTGGAATGGGATGATGTTTAAGGTCCTTTCCAGCCCAAACCAGTCTGTGATTCTGTGACTTGTTTTCCCTACAAAACAATCACTTGCAGGGACTTAGAGGAGGGGTCTCCCTGGGGTGCCCATGCTGGTGAGCCCTGCCAGAGGTGGGATTGCAGCCCAGGAGCTGCCCCTGCAGCAGGACATGGGGCTGCTCCAGGGAGCGTGCATGGGCTGGGGTCATTTGCCAGGAGATTTGCAGCAGCTCCTCTGCAAAGCGGAGGGGGGACAGGGCCAGTTTGGGGTGATTGCTGGCCCAGAGGGAGCCCCCCGTGCCCATCCCAGGGCTGGTGTGTGCAGGGAGCCCTGCCCGGGGGTGCCAGCCCAGCTCCCGTGCCCTGCCCGGGGGTGCCAGCCCAGCTCCCATGCCCTGGCAGCCAGGGAGGCCCCGTGGGCCCCGGGTCAGTGCCGGGGGCTGCGCGCTCCTGCCTCGGCCACCCGAAATGTGATCCGAATCCGTAATGCTGTGGGTGATGAAATCGGCTCCAGCTCTGTGTAATCCCCTCACTGCCCCCCTGCATCTCCTCGCTGTCCCCTCCTCCAGCCCACAGGCATCTGCAGCCTCGCACTGTCTCTCTATCCCCACGCCATCCCCTCTGTCCAACAGTCCCCTCTATTCCCACATTGTCCCCATACTGTGCCCTCTATCCCCACATTGTCCCCCTACTGTCCCCTCTATCCCCAGTGTCCCTCTATCCCCACAGTTCCCACAATGTCCCCTCCATCCCCATGCTATCCTCTCTATCCCACACTGTCCCACCTTCTTCACACTTCCCCTCTATCCCCAAACTGTCCCTCTGTCCCCACGCTGTCCCCTCTATTCCACTGCTGCCCTCTCTATCCCCAAATTGTCCCTCCATCCCCACGCTGACCCCTCTGTCCCACCTTCCCCACTGCCCTCTCTATCCCAATGTCCCCTCCATCCCCACGCTATCCCCCCATTCCTACGCTGTCCCATCAAACTCCCACCCTGGATACCAGAATCTTCCACCACACAAGTGCTGTTCCCTCCACTCCCAGTCCCACACTGTCATTCCATCCCCAGTGTCCCTCCATCCCCGTGCTGTCCCCTCCATCCCAACACCATCCGTGCATCCATCCGTCCATCCATCCCTCCATCCATCCGTCCCTCCACCCATCCATTCCCATGCTGTCCCACCGAACTCCCACCCATCCCTTGGTACCAGAATGTCCCACCACACAAGCACCGTCGCCCCCAGTCCCCTCCATGTCCTTCTATCCCCACACCATCACCCGCATCCCTGTGCTGTCCCTCCCATCCCTCCGCCGTCCCACCCAACTCCCACACCACCGCTGGACCCCAGACCGTCCCAGCGCAGCACCGCTGTCCCCCTGCCCCCCACCCCGCGCCGTCTCCCGGCTCCCCCCTCTCCGCCCGCGGCCGAGCACCGCCCCGCGGGGGATGATGTAACCCCCGGTCCCCCCCGTGTCCCGCCCGCGTCCCGCCCGCCGCACACTCGGCGGGCTCGGCGGCGAGCGGACGCAGCCATGTGCCCGTGCGCGCTGCGCGGCCCCCCCGCGCCCTGCAGCCCCTGCGGCCCCGGCCGCGCCGCCCGGCCCGAGGCCGCCGCCCGCCGGGTCGCCGCCCGCCTGCGCCGCCTGGGCGATGAGCTGGAGCAGCGGCGCAAGGCGCGGGGCCGCGGCCCCTCGGCCGCCCGCCGCCTGGCCGCCGTGGCGGGGCTGCTCTGCGCGCTCACGCCCGCGGCCGCGCTGGCCTGGCTGATCCGCAGGAGGAGCCTCTAGGGAGAGGGGCGCTGGACGGAGCGGGGAGCAGGCGGGACGCGCAACAGGTGGGCGCGGGACGGGGCGGCCGGCGGGGCTGGGCTGGGCTGGGCTGGGCTCGGGACGGGCGCGGGGGCTCGGCTCGGTCCGGCCCGGCGGAGCGCGCTGTCCGCGGTACCCGCGCCTCGCCGGGCTGCGGGGGCTGAGCGCGGCAGCGCACCGAGCCGCGGGCTGCTCGTGCTGCCGGATCGCACCGACCGCTCTCCTTTTCCTACTCCTCTTCCTCTCCCCTCTCTCTTCCTCTCCCTGGACTGCCGGTGCAGGTCACACCGACCTGTCGCTCTCACCTCTCCCGCCGTCCCCTCCATCCCCACTTTCCCCCTCTCCTCTCCCCTTTTCTCAGAACTCCTCAAACGCCCCCTTTCCCCTTCCCTGAACTTTTCACGGCTTCCACCCCCGTGGCTCCCCTCCGCCCGCTCCACCCGTGCTCCTGCGGGGCAGTTTGAGCTCCGTGCCCGGCAGCGGCGCGGGGCAGCTCAGGGGGAGCCGCGCAGGTCCCGTGTTGCCCCGGCTGCCGGTCCCGAGAGCTGGAGGGTGCCCCGCACACCCGTGCCTGCCAAACCTCCAGCCCTTTTTTGCGTGGAGGAACTTTCCCTGTGTCCTGTCATTCCCTGGTGGGCTTTAGAGCCACGGGTGCTGTGGGGCACTGGGTGGTGGAATGTTCCCACTGGACTTTTACCTGGGACATTGGCTCTGTGTTTTGGATAATGCCTTGCCCAGTGTTGGGGGTTCTCCCCGAGGGGGGTCCCAAGCCACTGGCCAGGAAAAGCACCCAAGCCCAGTTACTGCTGGTTCTGTGCTCCAGAGCCACTGAGCAAATGAGCAGCAGGTAACCAGGACATGCCTGGTCCTGTAACCTTCGTTGTTGTCATCCTGGTGACAGCTCCGGGGCTTGTGGGGACAGCTCTGCACCCTCAGCTCTGGGAGCACTCGGGGATACTGAGCATATGTGGGGTCAGCTCAGGGATTTTGGGTGCTCTGTAGAGTTCTTTGGGTCGTGGATTTGTCACCACAGACCTAAGGAGCACAGGCTCCTCTTTTGGGTGCTGTAAATTGCATCATAAACACCCCCCAGTGTCTGTCTGTGTTCAGGGCACAATTTCAGTGCATGTCTAACTTTCAGCGTGCACTGGTATCCCACCAGCTTGGATAGGGCAGTGTGGAAGGAAGTCAGGTTATCAGAGAGTTTAAAAATGAGGTTTTCCAGCAGGTCTGTGTGTTTGCACTGTGTGTGCACTCTGTGGGGGGGCATTGTTGTCATCCATCTGAGCCACAACTGCTGTGTCTGGCAGGAGGCTCCGCTGGTCACCTTTGGAAAGCTTTCTTTGAAACAAAAACAGAGGAGAACTGTGGGGTTTTGGTAAATTGAAGCCTCAATGTCTATAAAAGCAGGCACTGGATGGTGCCTCAGAGGTGGTGTCAGTGGTGAGGGACCGTGGTCAGGAGCAGAGCAAACACATCTCTCCCTCCCCGTCAGTTTGTGGCAAGTATGGTTCCAGTGTTTGGAAGCAAACCCACCCGTCTGCCTTGCTGGCCTCTCTGAGCACAAACAGAGCTGAAATCCAAGGGGGAACGGCAGTCATCTCCCTTATCTAATGTCTCAAATGTCCATTTCTTTCTGACAAGCCAGGGAAATTCCTCCCTGCCCGGTCTGGGACTCTGTCCCAAGCAGAGGAGGTGGCAGGTGAGCAGGGCTGGCAGAGCGAGCCTGTCAGCTGGCCCCGGTGATCCGTGCACACGCTCAGCCCAGACTCGCTGGCAATCCCACGAGGCCAAAGCTGTTTGGAGTATTAATTTTTGTGAAGGTTTATTGGGCAGACACTATTCTTTTCCCCCCAATCTCTTGTGCTGTTGATCCTGGAGTGCTCACTTCCATTTCTGCCCACCAGTTGCTTATAAATGGCTTTGATGAGAGGCTGTGGAAAAGCCAAGCATTATCCCGGGCGCCTCCGAGGCGAATTCCATGGGCAGCACCGTCCTGCCCCTGGCTTCAAAGGCTGCCACAGACAGCGTTGAGCTGCCTCCAAATGCTCCTGGACACAAATACACATGTAAGGCTGAAAAGGAGCTCCTGGTGTGTGATGGGAAGCGGTTTCAGGGATAAAGGCACAGATGAACAAGCTGGTGACACTCCTGGCTGTCCCTGTGTGCAACCTGTCCCACTCCTGCCACGCTTCTGAGGCACAAGTGACCAAGCTGCAGATGAAAATACAATGCAAGCCCAGAATAATTAACTGTGTCATCTGCACCTCAGTTCCTCAGTTATTCTGGCCATTAATAATCTTTTCATCCTGAGCAGTAATTTGCTTTCACCAGTGGAGGTTTCTGACAGTCTGCAGTGTCTCAGAGCCCCAGTGACAGTGCAGTGAGCTGGTTAGCCTTGGAGATGAGGTAAGACAGTGTTTGATTACCTCAGCAGAGTATTTCTGAACAAAACAGGCATTTTTCTGCCATCCTCAGAGAACTCTGCAGTGACAATAACATTGTCCTGCAACAAGCTGGGAAGTCCAGCCTCTAACCACTTGTGATCTTTGGATTTCATGGAAAGGCTGGTAAGAGGAGAGTAACTTGTACAGTTAATGAGTGCCCTGCAGAGTCAGCCTTTGTCTCGTGATCCGGTGGTTGCAGAAGGAATGGAGAAAAGAGGAAAAGGCCAGTTTCAGCTTGGGTTATTCCTCGAGTTCCCCTCCTGCTTTTCCAAGAGGCTGTGAGCATTCTGAGGCAGGAGCTTGTTCCCTGAGCTCCGTGTGGCTTCTCAGAGCAGCCCCGCTCAGGGAACAATCCCGTGCTCCAGGGAGCCCCTCGTGCTCCCACAGCCCTGGGTGATGGCAGTGGAGCAGGATTAGGGCTGTGACCAGCTTGCATCTGCAGACCCTGCTTGGGATTTGGGATGGATGCTTTGCAACTGGTAGTTGTAATATGTAATCTGACATCACCTTGAAACATCCAACCAGGGCATGAAGTATAGTTGTCAGGTGCCAGTTTGGCATACAATGTCACTTGTATTTCGCTCTGTTAGTTCAGGAGTGGCAGTGTATTAAAATCAAACCCTACTTGTCCCTGCCAGCTCCACCAGCCTGGTTCCGTGCCCACTGTGTTGCCAGGAATTCCCCCCACTGTTTGCTGCGAGGTTCATGCAGAGCCACTCTGTCCAAAGTCTCAGTGCAGTTAATTATCTGTATTAAAACTGGCTTGATAAGATTTCTGGAGGTGTCCCACTGAGCTGTGCAGGAGAGCAGAGCAAACGAAGGACCAGAGGCAGTGGAGATGCAGAGAGCTGGTTCTGCACCAGGACAAACATCCAGCCTCGTGCACCCCGTGTGTGTCCCTCACACAAAGAGGCAGGCTCTGTTGTTTATCCTCCTGGATCAGGAAAAAGCCAGCCCTTCCCAGTGGCAAGCATCCTGCTCAAAAAAGCCAAAGGTCCCTGCCACCCTCGCCCCAGCCTCACAGTTCAATTGAAGAAAGAAAACCTTCAGCATTAATTCTCCCGATAAACAAACATCAGAGTTTGCACAAACAAACAGCAGCCCAGGAATGGCTCATTCCACGGGTGGACTGAGGCCAAGCAGGACAGTCTTTGTGGGAGGTTTGGAGCCCAGACGAATTTTTTTACTGTCTGGGTTCCCTGCTCTTCCTATACAAAGATCTCCCGGACACACCATTCTTCCCAGTTCGTTTCTAGCACTCCTGAACCCCCTCCTAATTGTTTTCTGGTCTTCCAAGTTGCCCTTCCACCTCCCGCGGAGATGCTAATGAAGTGTGAGTGTACGCGGATGGGGCTGCTTGGGAATTTGACAGGGCTTGTGCCCAGCCCTTGTTCCCTCATTAAGCTGCTGCTGCGCGGGGACGGCAGCGATTGTGCCTCGTTTAGTCCCTGCCTCCAGCGTGCCCTCAGCGATCCAAGCCCTTGGATATATTTTTCCCTTTCAATATATCAATAACTGTTATTTTGTTTATTAGCAGTGGGACGTGCGCCAAGCCAGTGGCCCCTGTAATCCCTTTAAATGGAGCAGTTCCATGCTGACACAGTAGCCGTGAGCAGAACTCCTTTTTCCAGCTGGAGCTCCAACTCTGCTCTGGCTTCTGGCTTCGTGCAGGTGCTGCCCAAAGGTGGCTTCTCCTCCCCTCCCTGAATAAAAATCAGAGAAGTGCTAAGAGACACAGGACCCCCTACCTGAGTCGTTTCATGCCCATTCCACTCAGCATCCATGAGAAAAGCAGCTTGGATTTTTTGGTAAAGCTGTGGGATCAGGCTGGAGAATTCCAGGTAATCTGGAAGTGGAGCTGCCTGTGTGTGTTAAAGCACCGGGATGTGGCCAGGTTGGCTGAGGTGGTTTTGTAACCAAAACCATTTGTTGTCTCATAACCTTATTGCTTCCTTTGTGCAATGGTTGAGAGCAACTTTCTGAGCAAAATCTGTCTCTCCCTAAATGCCCAGGCACAGAGGGATACATCACCAAAGAGAATGTCAGTTCCCATGAATAAATTTCAGTGGAAGTAAATTTTTCCTTATCGTTCCCATCCATGTTTCCAATAGACACTGCACTTTTCATACAGGCACTCAGCCATAATTCCTTGGATTTTAGAAGGAAATGAAAAATGTTGATAGTTGTGGACAGTTTCCCCCAAAGTTTCAGCCTTTTCAGAATGGCACATAAAATAATCAATTTTTCAGCAGCTCTACAAAAGGGATATGCTGGTTCTCTTTCCAACTTACTATCCACCCCAGTACAAATGGGATGTAGTTTGGCTTTCCCCAGCCTTTTTCAGACCCAAAGTACCAAATTTTGCTCTGTCTGCTGAGTGCCTATTGTGGGAAATTTGGAGTAACTCCACTGGAGTCAATTGGGTTGCCCTGGATTTACAGTGCTATAAATGAGATCAGAATTGGCTCAAAGTATATTCCATTAATGAGTCAGATACTGGCAATGCAGCCAATATGCACCCAGAAATGGCTTTAACACAGCCTAGGATATTCAAAATTGGTTTATTGAGAGATGGGCTCAGGGCCAGAATTCTGGGGTTCTCTTTTATTCTTTCCATGAAATTCACCTTCCTGCAGAAGGCCAGCACGAGGCTGATGCAAAACTTAAGAGCCATTTAAGCCCTTAGAATGGGGCTTGTGAGATGCATAAACATTGTGCTGAGCTCTTTGCCTGCCCTGGAGCAGATTTATCGCTTGGAGTTCAAGATGTTCTAGGATTTATCAACTTTTACAGGTTTTTATAGATTTTCTATACATTAAGTGACACAGAGAGACAGTTTGTAAAATACAGTGACACCACGGATGATCTGTTGCCAGCCATGGGTGGCACAGCAGGACAAGGGTTCAGAGCTTGGCAGCTGGAAGTGCTGCTACAGGAGAAATAATAAATAAGGATTAAATGGTTTTGCTGTGGAGGAAATCCTTTAATCAACTCCTGGACTCTTTATTCCAGTGTAACTTGAGTAAATATCTCACCTCTTGGAGTGAAGGCAGCCACATTGCTTTGTACAGCGCCACACTCACAGCCCAGCTGTGCCCTGCTCTGGGCAATTCTGGCATTTGTGTGGGGAGTGAGGCACCCAAATCCCCTCCTGATGATGTTTCCCAGTCTGGAGGATCCCAAGGTGCTGTGTGCCTGTCCCTGAGCACCCAGGGAAGCAGGAAGGCTGAGCAGGGTGCATTCCAAGCCCCAGGCTATCCCTGGAGCTCTGCATTGACTCCCTGTGCCCAGCTGCTGGTTTTGTGTAGCTGTGTTTGTCCCTCTCCACACAGCAAACACCTCTCCTATTCACCTTCTGCCAAAAGAGCCAAACAGCTCTGCTAAAGCACTTTGGGACACTCCAGTACGTCCAGAGGGCAGGTGGGATGTGGGAGATGGAGCCTGGAGGTGCAGCAGCCCTGGGATGGGGCTGGCTGACAGCCTTGATCACAGCCAGACTGGAACTGTGCTTCACCTCTGGAGGGTTCATCCCGGCCTTCCTCCTTCCTGCCATTCCCACCGGTGCCTCAGATTCCCTGAAACTAGAAAGCAGGGCTGGGAATGAGGGGCTGGAATTGCCACATCCTGTGGGCAGCCGGCAGGAGCTGGGATAAAGCAGACGTGGTTCAGGAACCAGAGGCGTTCCAGGGACAGGGAAAGGTCACAGCCCCAAGGCCGTGTTTGCTCTCAGGCCCAGGGGGGATTGCTGGGGTGCCCTGGAGCCCGGAGTTGGGCTGATGATCCCTGTGGGTCCCTTCCCACTCTGGGATTCTGCTCAGAGTCCGTGCCAGCACCACAGCTCGCCTCTGTCCCCGGAGGTTCAGCCCATCCCCAGGCTGTCTCCTGCTGCCTCCCCGCTGGCATGGGCAGGGCAGGACGGCAGCAAGGGGAGGGATTCCGGACTAAGGCAGCTCAGGGTCTGCCCCGGAGCTGCTGGCCAGCCCTAATTAGCTGTGACTTCATTGCTGCTGCAGTTGCACCGTCAGCGACTCCCCCCCTTTCCCCGCGGTGAAATCACCTCATCCCGGCTGGGCTGCGGTGGAGATTTCTCCGTGCAGGTTTTTCTAGGATCTCTCACTGTCACCGCCTGCACACGAGATATCCATGGCATCTGCCCCGCCATCAACAAACTGAGGGACAAACGCTGGGAAATGGGAATTTCATCGCAGATGCCCCTTGGGCACATCTCCTGCTAATTTGCACTTAGATGGGTGCCTTTCTCTGAGCACTTTATTAATTAAGGCTCGCAGCCCACCTGTGAGGCAAGGAAGTTATTAGTGCCCTCATTTTCCAGCAGAACTGAAAGCAGTGGTTTGCCCAAGGCCACAAATCTAATCAGTGGCAGAGGCAGGGATGAGTGAGTTCTTGCAGTCTCCTGTGATACTCCGTGCACCCCACTGCCTACCTGGAACAAATTTAATGGCTTCCCTCAAAGTTCACATTTTTGTTGAAGTGATGCAAATGAAGATGGAGCACCCAAAAGGAGCCTTGCAAGGGGGAGAGCTCCCAAAAATCTGCAGTACCCAGGGCCAAAGGCATCATCTCCTGTCTGAGCCACAAACCCTCCTCCCCATAAACTCCACACTTCTTCTTGTCCGTAAATTTAGTAGGAGGGTTCAAGCATAAATTTAAAGGAAGCTTTTATTGTACCAAATGCATCAACATAATTAACACCCAACCCCATTCTTTTGCTTTCTTAGGCTGGAACAAACCCTGTGCCCTTGGAGAAAATTGTTTCCCCTTTTCCTCCAGGGAATCCAGAGCCTGAGCAGCAGCTGTGAAGAGTGGAGAGAAAGAAAGAAGTGGGAGATGCTGGAAGTGCTTTGGGCGACGTGAGAAGGAGGATTTGCCCGGAAGGAGCTGTTCAAGGGCCCAGCAGCAAACCAGAGACACAAAACCTGCTTATATATAGAAGAATGTAACCCCTGTGTATGCAGACGTGGACGCGTGCATGCCTTGTCGAGAGCGTAAGCGACATTCCCTGTAGATCAGATCGCTGCTGTGAGCAGCCCTGCTCCCGCAGGCCAAGCCTTGGCACTGCTGCTGGCCCTGCTGGACACCACCCACTGCCCTGCTGGCCCATTTCTGCAGCAGGATGAGGAGGAATCTCTACACCCAGATTTGTAATCCTGAGAATTCCAAACGTGCTGCCCAGGCGTGGCGGGAGCGGGTGCGGAGCGGCTCGGACAGCGGTTTGTGTGTGTAAATATTCATGCTCTGGCACCAGGGGAGAGCAGCTTTCCTATGACTTTAGTTTCTCTGGTGCTACATTTAATATTTGTCTGGGGCTAAACTGCCTCTCTGTGGTGCTACAGTTTCCCCAAGAGGATGTTCTGAAACGTGGGACAAGGAAAGATCTATTTTGGTTATTGATATTTATACACAAGATAGCAAAAAGTAAGACTTGTTGAGAAGGTGCTATTTTTTTTTTCTTTCTTTCAATCTCTGCAGAAACTTAAGACAAAACAAATAATCTACCCCAGAACTTTATAAAACTCCTTTTCTTTGGAGCAGTTCTTTTTCTTTTGGACAGTGTGGAGCTTGGGAAGCAGCAGGCACTGAGGTGGAAAGGACACAGGGCCCTTTCCACTGCAGTGTGCACATCAAAGTCTGCTAGAGCAGCACTTTCTGCAGCTCCAGAGCTGGGAATTCTCCTGCATGGTGATTTATTCAGTCCCACATCCCGTGACCCAGGGAAGAGAACTCTTATCCAGACTGATCACTAGAGCAGGGGATAACAGGAGAGCTTGGCCTTAGAAGTCAAAGGGCTTTTTTCAGTCTAGTACTGAGCACTTTTATCCTTGCAGCCAAAACTACCTGTCAGATTTCGGGTACCTTCCACATACAGCAACCTGTGCACAGTTTTTTAGAAACATTTTTCCTACCTTCAGATATTTGCACCAGAAAATTGACCCTGCCATGACAGGGAGGGCATTTTCAAAGGCATAAAGGAATGTTAGAACCCAATTTCTGAGGGAAATTTGGCTCCTTTTCTTTTAAAAATACTTCCCACCCCTCACCCAGCCCAGGAAGAACCCGAGTGGCCTCTGTGTCCAGTGAGACCCTGCATTTTCCACTGCTGCAGGAGAAATGTTTCTAAGCAATCTGAAAGCTAAATTCTCCCTTTATCAAATATTCACTGCAGTGTTTTGAGCCCCTGCACACATTTTCCTGGCTGATATTGATCCAGGTCCATTCCCAAACAGCAGCAAGGGCTCTGCTGGAAGAGCAGATGGTTCCTGGTGAGGAGCCTTGCCCTGCCCTGGTGATGTGCAGTGTTGGGAGGGGTGGTGTAGCTCTGTGTAGTCTGTCTGTCCATGCCCTTGGGGTGCTCTCAGAGCCACAGGGACCAGTGAAACATTTTCCTGCCATTTCTGGCCTGATGCTCAGTAATCCTCAGCATCCTGAACCCTTTCCCAGCTCAGTCTCCTACAGTAACAAAAGGAGGAGCCTCAGCTGATTCCAGCAGTGCTGGGCAGAGCCTTAAAAATACCAATTTCTGGAAAGCCCTGGAATGTGGGAGTGAAATTGTGCCTGTGGAATTGCACAATCCCACTTGAACAGGAGCCATGGATGTGACACTTGCCTTAGGGCACATCCTCCCCAGCCCTGGGACAGGCCCAGAGCTGGGTCACATCCCTCAGAGGCTGTCCCACCATTCCTCACCTTTATCAGCTCTGAATGTAATGAACTCCTCACCTGGAATAGGCGTTATTGCATTTCCCTGGGCACACAGCTGGCACTGCCCTTCCTCTCTGCTGCCCTGGCTGTGGGGGCTGCAGCCTTCAGGCTGCTCCCAATGTTTCAAGTCCCTTGGAACAGCACAGCCAAGGAAAAGGAAGGGAAGTTCTGTCCTCCCCACCTCGGGAGAGCCCCCAGATCTGTGATCAGCCCCAGTGCAGGGATTGGCTGATCTCCCTCAGTCCCAGCCCTCCGTGGACAGGCTTGTCTGTGAAAATTCCCAAACCTCAGAGCTCCCAGGGGATTGCTCTCCTCAGGGGCTCCAAACAGTCAGCAAAAAATGTTAACAGACTTGTCCTGCCCAGCCTGGAACAGCCACATGGATGGTGCTTCCCCAGTGGAAACCAGAGCAGGGCTGGAACCCCAAACCCTGCCTTGTTCCTGGTTTGCTTCACTTCTGTAGTTCCAAACTGGATGTTTTGTGTGAACTGAGGGTGAAGTTTTGGAGTTTTGTAGCCAGAATTCCCTGTACAGAACTGGAATTCCTTGTTGAGGGTATGGATTTGTCAAAGCCTTACATTTTGTGGTGTAATTGCTATCCTTGAACGCCTCCATTTTTTGATAAGGAGTGTTTTTATCCTTTCTACAAGATCTGCTTTCCCCCTGGTTGGTGTTTGCCCGGAAAGGGAAGGGTGCTGTGAGCTCCCTGGAAATTCCCAGTCCCTCCTGTGGGCAGGAAGCCGGCACAGTTCCCCTCTGGCCCTTTTGTTTTCTCCGAGCAGTGCCGGGGTTGGGTCAGCTGGGAGGGCTGTGGAGGAACGGAGCCCTCTCGGGTTTCAGAGCTCACTTATGAGCTCATGGTCTGCGCAGAGCACGGCGGGGAGGGAGCTCTGCATGAATCTTTAAAGCATTCCCTGCCAAGGCAGCTCCCAGCACAGCCTGCAATTCCATATTCCAAGGTAAAAGAGCAGCCTGGTGTGGGCTGCTGCCACCTGCTCCAACTGCTCCTCTGGCCAGGGAACTCAGTGCTGGGTTACCCCAGGGCAGGGCTGGGCCCAGGAGCTCCACATTCCTTCCTCTTCTCCTGCAGAATTCTTTCCAGCAGGTAAAAAAGCTGAAATGGGCCCAGGCCTCCTGTCCCAAGCTTGGTGTGCCCAGGAGGGGCAGCACCCAGAGCAGGGAGCTGGCAGTGCCCAGGGGGGGAATCCCATCCTGCTCCTGCTTCAGAGAGGGAGGCAGGAATTCCTCTGAGCCAAACACATTGCTAAAGCAATTCCCTTCAATCCTCCTCGAACACTTCTTGAATCAGCTTCATCTGATCTGTGAGTCTGTTTTGTTTCTGTATCACAGGAAAAGTTAAAAAGGTCTCTTAAACCCTCAGCATGAGCAGAAGCAGTTCCTGCTGTTGAAATCCATGACAAACTGAACTGGTTAAACTGGTGCAGTGTCTGTCCACAGACAGCCTGGAATGAGGCATTCCCAGCTGGAAAACTGCATTGCCCTGTAAAAAGTGGCCCCAGTGAGGACAGAATAGCCCATAATACTCAATTTTCCTACACAACATCTGTCCCTGATCTCCACAGGAGCCTGGTGTGTACAGAACAGACCACCTGAGCTCCCCACTGAATCCTGGACACACACTGTCCATGTCCAACCCTCCTGGCTGCATCCCAGCTCCCCAGCAGGTGCACAGCTTTCCCTGGAGCCACTTTGCTCCCAGCAAATTTGATTTTCAATCCAGGCTTCAAACTCGGCCTCATTCTTGTGTAACTTTGCTGTGTGTGAGCTGAACTTTCCATCTCATCACAGCAGTGAGGAGACTCTGGCCATGCCAATTCCACATCCAAGGCTGAGGGAATTGTGAATACCATGGGAATTGGGCTTCCCTAGGACCAGCCAGTCTGAGGAGAGGAGAGGGATCCTCACCTGCTGCTCCTGCCTTGGGTTTTTACACCACAAAATACAAACTTTTTTTTTTTCCAAATATTTATTTGAGTTCAGGAGGGGATTTTGATGTGACTTCAGTGTCCACTCTGAGGGAATTACTGAAGTGCTTGAATTTCCCAAGGTTTTTAATATTTACAGGAAGAGACTCTGAAGCTTGATAAATATTCACTGAAAGCATCTGAGGATAAAATGGCCATTAATTAGTTACACCATTATTACTTACACCTTTATTAATTACTCCATCAGCAGTTACAGGTGGCAGCAAGCAGAGCAAACCCAGCTGCAGTGGGATTTAACTCCTTGGGTTTTTACAGCATCCCTTTTCCAGTCATTCACCAGTTTATCCCAAATCCCTCCCATCCTCCTTAGTCCTGAGGCCACTGGGAACTCCCCAGTCTCTGCCAGTGGCATTGCCCAGGGAATGACAGGCAGGGAATGCCCAATTCCTGGCATTTTGCTGATCCAGAACCATTGGGATGAAACTCCAGCAGGGTCACTGTGCAGGTTTCCCCCTCACCAAAGCAAGGGCAGGGCCTGTGCTCAGAGTTCCTGGAGCTCCAGGAGGCTCCTGGTCCTGGCTGGATG
This sequence comes from Molothrus aeneus, assembly GCF_037042795.1. Taxonomy (NCBI): domain Eukaryota; kingdom Metazoa; phylum Chordata; class Aves; order Passeriformes; family Icteridae; genus Molothrus; species Molothrus aeneus. The sequence goes on from NC_089663.1 coordinate 2,131,616, forward strand.
GGGCTTCTCTCTTTTGTAAAAGGAATTTCATATGCTGAGACTCTTTGTACATATTTATAAGGAATTTATTAAAAAAAAAAGAAAAATAACTGTTCAATGGCAAAAAAAAGGCTCTGGGTTTTATTTCCTCTCTCTAAGGAATTTCCTTCCACAGCTTTCCCTGTTTTCCCATGGAAATCAACAGTCATTGGAACTGAAGTTTCCCCTGGATGCTTTCTGGTCCAAGTGTCATGTTCTAGGAGAAGGTTAGGACCATCCTCCCAAAAACAAAATCCCAACATTTAAGAATGCAAACCCACACTTTGCCTTTGATTTCCTGCCTTACCACCAATAAAAACCTAATTTTGAAGCAGTGTATCCCACACTTTCCTACTGAGCTTTTCCTACACTACTCCAAACACATTTTCCAGAAGCATTTAGAGAAAAAAAATCAGAATGAGAAGCAGCTTTTCAAACAGTTTGAAAGCAGGAACACCAAGCTTTGGGTTCAGTGGCACTGCAGTGACACTGAGGCCTTTCAGAACCTCCCTGCCCATGGAATCACTGATTTCCCTTTTCCTGGTGAATATTCCAGGCTATCACACATCACATTTGTTATGCCCAATGAAAACCCTGCTCCCTGCCATTCTGAACTCTCTCCCATCCCAAAGACAGGGATCTATTCCCATTGCAGAGAGCAGTGAGATTCCTTGGCTTAGTTCTCCACTTTCACAGGGTCCATTAGACAAGAATTTGACATCACTTTGGCTTGGAAATTAAAGCTTTTCCTGCTCTGCTTCCCTGGACCTCCCAAGCCAGGTCTGGACTCTGCCCAGCTCAGGCTCTGCTCTCACCACTCCTCCTCAGCCACACTGAGATTATTTCCACAGAAACGTGGAGCTTTACTCCTGTTCCCATCAGCTCCTGTTTGCTTTAATTCCTCCCTGTGGAGTTTCCATCAGCACAGCCAGAACCTCCTTCCCTCAGGAGCCTCTTCCTGCTGATGGCTCAGGTGGGGCTGTCACCTTCAGCCATTTCCATGGCAATGAGCTGGGGATGCTGCTGCTCCTGGCGTGGTTTGGGGACAGGGAAAGCTCCAGAACAAACAGCAGCTCCTCCCTCTGAGGGCTTGTGCTGCTGGAGAAGCTCAGCAGAGAGCTCAGCCACAAGGATTGGGTAATTCCTGTTAATTCCTGCCAGGGATCTCCTTCCTCAGGAGCTCCTGCTGAAGCTCAAGGCTCTGGTTTTCCCTGCTGGAGGAGCCAGGCAGGTCCTGGCTGAGGAGCACAGGGCAGGGACACTGAGTTTGTGACATGCTCTTAGACAGGGGCTGGATTTCCATCCAGACAAACACAACTCAACTTCAAGCTCCCTCTGCTCTCCCCAGAGACTGGGAAATCAGAAAGTCTCACCATGAAAATGAAAGAGGAAGAACATTTCCAGGGAAAGGAGGTGTCATTTCCAGCTTCACTGGCAGGGTCCTTCCCAAGCTCCCTGTGATGTTCCTAAGGTGACAGCACGTGCCATTTGTGGAATCAACTGGGAAATGACATTTCTGCAACTGCAGCTGTGGACAGGAGGTTCTGAAGCCCTGCTTGGGAAGAGTTCTCAGAGAGAGGTGCTGTGTAATTCTGTGAAGTGATGGACTCAGGGAGTGCAGGGCCAGGTGATGTGGAGCTCCTCAGCCAGAGCACAGCTTTGTTCAGCACTCACACCCTGCCCCGGATGTGCTGTGCTTGTCCATACTGAAAGGAAAACAGGAAACATCCCAAACACTTCACAACCCTGTAAGCTCCAAAAACACCCTGGAGTTTACCACAACATAACCCACACCTCCCCTGCCTTCCTGGGTAAAGTTTCTGGCCAGTCACAAATGTTCTGTTGGCTCAGAGCTGGAAGAAGGACAGATAGAACTGAGCAGGGATCCTGGCATTGTCCTGCTCTGTGCCTGGTGAGCTGCCCTGCAGTCTGTCAGTGCACCTGCAGGAGAGCAGGGCTGCCCTGCTGTCTGTCTGTCTGTCTGTCAGTACACCTGCAGGAGAGCAGGGCTGCCCTGCTGTCTGTCTGTCTGTCAGTACACCCGCAGGAGGGCAGAGGTGCCCTGCTGGCTGTCTGTCTGTCTGTCTGTCAGTGCACCTGCAGGAGGGCAGGGCTGCCCTGCTGTCTGTCTGTCTGTCTGTCTGTACCCCTGCAGGTGGGTATGGCTGCCCTGCTGTCTGTCTGTCAGTACACCTGCAGGAGGGCAGCCCTGCTGGCTGTCTGTCTGTCAGTGCACCTGCAGGAGAGCAGGGCTGCCCTGCTGGCTGTCTGTCTGTCTGTCAGTACACCTGCAGGAGGGCAGAGGTGCCCTGCTGTCTGTCTGTCTGTCAGTACACCTGCAGGAGGGCAGGGCTGCCCTGCTGTCTGTCTGTCTGTATGTCTGTCAGTACACCTGCAGGTGGGCAGAGGTGGTGCCGTCCTTCCAGCAGCGCAGCGTCTCCACGGTGACCGAGCGGCACAGGGGACACGTCTTCTCCCGGTCGAACCAGAGGCACAGGCACTCCTCACAGAACACGTGCTGGGGACACAGGGACAGGAGCATCACTGCCACAGGCACTGTCACCAGGCCTCACACTGGAAATGGGGCTGGGTGTTCTGTCCCCATGTGTCAGAGCTGGGGCAGTTCTCTGCTGTCCATGGGGCAGTTTTTCCTTTATCTCTCCCCCAGCCAATCCTCCCTGCAGGAGATCTCTGCTGTCCATGGCCACTGAGTGTCCCTGCAGGGCTGATCCAATTCCATCATCCCATGGGGAGATGCTGCGCCCAGGGCAGGAGCCAAGCATTCCTACCTGGATCCAATGTGAGCCTGGCACAGCACAGCAGCCTTTGCCCAGTGCATTGCCAGAGGAGCAGCTTCTGCTGCCCTGCATGGCCAGAGGGAGCCCAGGCCCATCTCCAGCAGCCCTGGGGCTGCAGAGGAAAACTCCCCCCTTGTGCAGGATCCCTGCTCCAGCAGCAGCACAGCTGGCACTGCAGGAGGGCTGAGCCCCATGGGATGGGGCTGTGCCACCCCCTGACACACAGGGGGACAGGGACTGCTCTCGCTCTGTCACTGTTGTTTTGTATTACTGTATTATTTTATTTTTTTATTTTCTTCCCTAATAAAGAACTGTTATTCCTACTCCCATATCTTTGCCTGAGAGCCCCTTAATTTCAACTTTATAATAATTCAGACAGAGGGGTTTTACATTCTCCTGCCTTCCTTAGCAGACACCTGTCTGTTCAAACCAAGCCACCTCACCAGCAGGGAGGCAGCTGGTGCAGCTGGCACTCACAGGCTGTGGGAAATAAACCCCAGTTTGCCAAAGCTCTGGTTTCTAATTAGAGCACTAGAAATAAACATTCCAAAGGCCTACAGCACCTGGGCTGAGAGGGTTTTCCTCTGCCATATTTCCCTCCTCAGTTCCCTAAGTTATCTAAGTCCTTACTGAGCTCCCATAACCTCTTTCTTCCCCCTGCTCCTTGCATTTGCTTTATGCTGCACTCCCAGTTTGCCCTTTCCAGTAAAAGTCAGTTTTCATCCCTGATCTCCTCCTCTGGTTTCTGCACTGACCCCTCTCGAGGTTCTCCCCAGCAGACACCATCCAATCCCAGACTGGGAGAGCAGGAAAAGGGCAAGGAGGGAGCACGAGGAGCTGTGAGAAGCTGGAAACTCCTCCACACATGAGGAGTCAGCAGAAATGTCACTCCTCAAATCCCAGCTCTGCCAAGCAGATCCAAAAGCAGCTCCTCAGGGGCTTCCAGCTCGGAAACATCTGCACAGATGTTGACAGCAAGGCTAAGAGGCACCTTTGGTGCACAGGATGGCTTTAATTTGATAACCCTGTTATCAAAAGGGAGTTTTAATCCACCCAGCCCTCTCGAGGGGCAGGTAAAGCTCTGCTCAGTGTAGCCCCAGGGTCTGCACTGCCCATTGCAGCCCCTGCCCCACAGCCACAGTCACCCCCCAGCTGCCACAACCCAGTGGTTACTCAGGGCAATTTCCTCCCCTGAAATGGAAAATGGAAACCCCCTCCCTCTGAATTGTGATAATCTTGGAAATTAAGGGGCTCTCAGGCTAAGATATGGGAGAGGACTAACAGTCCTTCATTAGGGAAAAAATAAAATAAAATAAAAATGCAGTAATACAACAGCCACCAGGAGCTGGATCAGGAGGCAGCAGAGGCCTGCAGGCGTTCCCAGGCTGGCTGTGCCTCTCCCCACTGCAGGAGCTCACTGAGGGAATGGCAGCAGGGCACTCTGGGGGTCTTACCTGGCACAGAAGGATCAGAGGTTCCCTGAACTCTGCCTGGCAGATGGCACAGATGTCTCCTGCCTCACTGCACTGCTGGCTCGTGGCACGGACCCCATAGGTCTGGCAGGGACAGGGGGGGATAAAACAAACCCCAGGTCAAAGGATTGGAAGGGTAAATGTGTACAAAGATTGCTTTTCACCCCAGATTCCCCACAGGGACAGCAGTGTGGGGAAGGGAGATCTCTGCTCCCTGTCTGCCTTTCCCCTGCAGCTGACTCCATCTTTTAGGGCCTCCACTTGTGCAGCAAGGATAATGGAATTTAATGAGCTCAACAGGGAGCTGAGAGGATTAATTCAGCATCATTTGCAGGGGTGTTTAGATGGAAGGAGGGATTATTATTATTATTAGCAAGCAGGAGACAATGGAAGAAAGAGAAACAGCAGCAGCACCCACAGGCTGCCCACTTCCCCTTTAGATACAGGGAAGGGAAATGTTGCTGTTCCCACTGTAAGAGATTTAGGGCAAACAGAAACCTGCTGAGGGAAAATGACCAGCCCAAGCCCAGGGAATAAGCAAGATAAGCTCTACCAAACTTTGATGAGGTTTTTTTCCTCTACAGCCTTTGATTTTACTCTTTTAAAATGGAACTCACTGCAGCAGATCTAAATATCAGCCCTGTGGAATGCAGTGCCTGGGATAATTCCTGTGCCCTGCAGGATCTGTTTCTGCACTTCAGGCACCACAAAGTCCTTCCCACACTCTGCATACAAAGTTTTGTCAGCTCCTTGCAGTTGGATTAATCCACATTACACAGAGCCTCCAATCAGAACAGGAACAATCTCCCAGCACAGCTGGGGCAGGGCAGATGTCAGAAAAGGTCCCTGATGTCCCTGACAGGAGCCCCCAGCTTGTCCAGCCATGGGCTAACATTGTTTTATTCCGTGGTCCTGAGCAATTTTCAATTTTTATCATTCAGCAGGAACAAGGTGCCACCTCTGGGACTGCTCCTCCACATTTAACTCCTTACCTGGGGGGTGCAAAGGACCTTCAGTGCCTTCCTGACACTTCCCACACGGCCACAGATGTCAAAAGACTGCAAAAATAACACCCCATTTTAGATCATTTTCACAAAACCTCTGTGTGTGTGTGTGTGAGTCCAGAAACTCAACAAACATTCTCCAAATGGATACTCAGAGGGGAAAAAGTAACAATGGTGCCAAAAAAGATTTCATGGTGATCATGAAATATGTAATAAATGGGAATTGACAGTGGGGAAGGGTGGCCAGAAAAGCTCTGGGAGCAGCTGACTGCAAAGTGGGGACTTTAGAGGACACAGAGGGGGCTGGCACCAGGCTGGGCTGGGGACAATTGTCCATCCCATTAGGCAGGGAAGGGCTAAAATGGAGCTGCTCCCATAGAGAAGGGAAAGGGGAGGAAAAAAGAAGAGAAGGGAAAGGGAAAGGGAAAGGGAAAGGGAAAGGAAAGGAAAGGAAAGGAAAGGAAAGGAAAGGAAAGGAAAGGAAAGGAAAGGAAAGGAAAGGAAAGGAAAGGAAAGGAAAGGAAAGGAAAGGAAAGGAAAGGAAAGGAAAGGAAAGGAAAGGAAAGGAAAGGAAAGGAAAGGAAAGGAAAGGGAAGGAAAGGAAAGGAAAGGAAAGGGGAAAAAGGAAAGGGAGAAAAAGGAAAGGGGAAAAAGGAAAGGGGAAAAAGGAAAGGGAGAAAAAGGAAAGGGGAAAAAGGAAAGGGAGAAAAAGGAAAGGGGAAAAAGGAAAGGGGAAAAATGAAAGGGAGAAAAAGGAAAGGGGAAAAAGGAAAGGGAGGAAAAGGAAAGGGGGAAAAGGAAAAAGGAGGAAGAAGGGAAAAGCCTGAAAACCTAACCCAGTCTATCAGGTTTCTCCTGCCTGCAGGCAGAGCACAGGGAAAGCTCAGTGAACTAAAGAAGATGTGAGCAGTGACAGTGCAAGGAGCAGCTGGGGCTGGTGGCCCAGCAGGAGCTGCTGCTGCCCCCTGAGGCAGGGGAGGCTGTGGGGCTGCAGCTGCAGAGCTGGGGCAGCAGAGCACAGGCACAGAGGAGCTGCCTTTCTGTGCTGAAGTGGTTTTGGTGAGGGATGGAGTGGGCTCAGTGCAGGGAATGCCAATGAGCTCATCCTGCAACGCAAGGGGAAGCAAATGCAGCACCAAGAATGATTCCAGGCAGCACCCACGGGGCTCAGGGCTCCTTCCAGTAATGCCTCCAGCTGGGGCTGCCCCTGCCTCAGACACCCCATCTCCTGCTGAGGATGGGGTTAGCCCCTTCCTTCCTTCCTTCCTTCCCCGTGCAACTCCCAGCTTTTCCTGCTTGCTTTGCTGACAGCACAACTCCAGTGCCTTTGCTCTGATGTCTCCTCTCTCCCAGACCACATCCCCCCTCATTTCTTTCCCTCTGGAGCTCCCTGCACACCCAAAAGCTGTGTGTTTCAGAGGGCAAACACCCATTTCTCACCCATTTTTTTGTTGTGCCAGCCATCCCTTCACAGCTGGGTCACACACACAGGGAGTGCTGCTGCTCAGGACAGGCAAAAAACCCAACCTGGGTGCTCTGTGTGTGAACACCTGGGATTTCTCCACCAAAAGCAGAGGCTTCTGGCTCCACAGGGCAGACAGAGGCACCAGCCCAGCTCCCAGCAGCCTCCTGCAAGTGCTCCTGCCCTTTGTGCAGGGAAGGGGACACAGCCCCAGCCCAGCCCTGGGATTTTGCCAGGAGCACAGGAGCTCTCAGTGCCAAATTGGCTTCTGTGGTTTTTCTAATGTGGTTTGTGGCTTTGCTAATGTGGGCTCCTCTGGGGATATTTTCAGTGTCTCAGGCAAGGAGCTGGTCCTGCAGCTCTGGGGACTGGCAATGGGATGGGCACAGCCAGGGCTCTGTGCCCTGCACTGGCAGAGGAGCTCCCCCTGTCCTTCCACTCCCAGGCAAAGGCCTGGTGTGCACAGGGCTGGCTCTGACCTGGACACAAACTTCCCAAAATGAAGCTGCTTTTCCAAGCTAGATCAGCCCAACACTCCCTGCAAAGGCTTCACAGGACACGAAGATCAAGTTAACCCCTAAGGAGCTGCTCCCACCTGTGCCAGGCCCTGAGGAGCCTCACCTGGGCTCTCCTCCCACAGCCCCTGGGCACAGCAGCTCCAGCTCAGCTCAGCCCTGGAGGTCTCAGCTCATGGCTGAGTGTTTTAGGCTGGAAATGCAGGATGTGGCTGTGGGTGTGTGTTCTATGTCCATCTGTCAGAGCTGGGGCAGTTCTCTGCTGGTCATGGGGCAGTTTTTCCTTTATCTCTCCCCCAGCCAATCCTCCCTGCAGGAGATCTCTGCTGTCCATGGCCACTGAGTGTCCCTGCAGGGCTGATCCAATTCCATCATCCCATGGGGAGATGCTGCGCCCAGGGCAGGAGCCAAGCATTCCTACCTGGATCCAATGTGAGCCTGGCACAGCACAGCAGCCTTTGCCCAGTGCATTGCCAGAGGAGCAGCTTCTGCTGCCCTGCATGGCCAGAGGGAGCCCAGGCCCATCTCCAGCAGCCCTGGAGCTGCAGAGGAAAACTCCCCCCTTGTGCAGGATCCCTGCTCCAGCAGAGCCACAGCTGGCACTGCAGGAGGGCTGAGCCCCATGGGATGGGGCTGTGCCACCCCCTGACACACGGGGGACAGGGACTGCTCTCACTCTGGCAGTGTTGTTTCTTATTACTGCATTTTTATTTTATTTTTATTTTTCCCCAATAAAGAACTGTCATTCCTACTCCCATATCTTTGCCTGAGAGCCCCTTAATTTCAACTTTATAATAATTCAGAGAGAAGAGGGGGTTACATTCTCCTGCCTTCCTCAGCAGACACCTCTCTGTTCAAACCATACACTGAGCTGTGCTCTGGAGGTGTCCCCCTGCTCTGCACCCTCCTCATCCTCCCCTGAGCCTGCCTCACTGCTGGGCTCTGCCCTGCAGTTCCTGGACTCTGCCCCTGCCTGGGGAGGCCCTTTCCTGCCAGCTGTGCTTTTGAGCTTGGCTCCCCTTGCTCCAAGGAGCAGAATTCCCCACCAGCACCTTCCCTCTCTGAGGGCTCCTCCAGGAGCAAGAAATGGCACCTGGAACTGCATCCCTGTTCCAGGGGTTGAGCTATTTTTGCAAGCAGGGGACAGGAAAGATCACTTGAAACCTGTTCTTGTCCACCTGTGGCCTGCAGGGAGGGGTGGATACTGCAGTGGGTCCAGGCAATGACACCTCTGCAAAGGCCCCCAGTCCTTCCCCCAGCACAGGGAGAGGAGCAGGGAAGAGCTGGAGGGGTGTGCAGGGAGCTGCTCCTGTCCTGGCACTGCCTGTCCTGCTCCTGGCTGGGGCTCAGGCCTGCTGTGACCACATCACCTCACTGGCCATGGCCTCCTCTGCCTGATTTGCTCACAAGAATTGTAAAGCCCTGGACAGGAGGGGTTGCAGGACCTTATTCCTGCACCATCCTCTGTCATTCAGCATTGCTCTGCTCCTCTCAGCTGTTTCCAGCTCAGATGTATTCTCCATTCTTCAGCCCCTCATATATTCTCTATTCTTCATTTTCAGGCTGCTCCTGCAGAGCCACAGGCACAGGCAGGGATGTGGGATGGAGCAAGCCTGGCCCTTCTCAGAGGGGTGAACGTCTGGTTTATCAGAGTTTGCTTCAGCTACTGCCCTGCCCCTGGGCAGGGTTCAACACACAGCACTAGAAATACAATTATTTCTACACCTGGGACTCCTCTGACTAAATCACACCTACTCATTTACATTTGTACCAACTTTGTGCTCCTGTTTTTGAGGAAACCTGAATTACTCCTGTCCCTCACTTGTGTCAGCAGAGCAGGGCCTGGAATGGGACCTGTTTTATCCAGGCAGGACTTGGCTGCTGCTTTCCCTCCCTGCTGCACTCAGAGCTGTGAGTGGCAGAGAAAAGCTTAGAGACACCCAGGAGTGTCTGCAGCCTGTTTTGTGTGACACCTGGAGGTGTGCAGCTCCCCCAGGACAGCTCCCCTCCTCCTGCAGCCTCTGCAGAGAGGGATGAGCAGAGCAGCAATGACTTCATGAGTCTGATGCAACCCTGGGAGCAGGCTCAGATCCTCCCCCAGCCCAGCAGTGCCCACATGCTGGGCAGCAAATGCCTTTGGCAGCTGAAGGAAGAGAGGTGTTCCTGGGCAGGGACAGCCACAAGCAACAGGAGCATTTGTCCCTTCAGCTGTGCTGCTCCCCCGGCCCTGCCCCCAGGGAATGTTGAGGAGGTGCTGCTCACCTTGCAGAGGCTGTACATGATGATGAGGATGCCACCCAGGAAGTAGCTGCTGGAGGGATCATCCCCCATGATGTATTTGTACCACAGCTGGATGGGCACCAGCGAGCGGAACAGCTGGCTCAGCTCCTCAATAATCAGATAAAACTTTCCCTGCAAGACAACCAGGCAAGTGAGACCATGGCCATTATCAGGAAGTCAAAAGAAGAACATTTCATTTGTACAGGGCTGGTGTTCACTGATCAGTGCCCTGTGAAATGGTGCAGAGACCACACTCCAGAGATGCAGCATTCTCTGCAGCCCCTCAGCTCTGTGCCCAGACAGGACAAATACCCCTTCATTCCTCCACAGGGCTCAGCTGAACAGCAGCAAAACAAATCACTAAAATATTCACTTGGGTTTTTACTGTTAAACTTGAAATTTGAAATCAATGAAATCTGCTATGCAGCATTTTGGAATTATAAATTTTAGAGCAGGTTAGGGATGGGTAATAAATTGTGTGTCTGGACAATGCTGCAGAAAAACAAAGGTTAATATTCATATAGGATTCATATAATGTAAACTGCAGATATTATTATTAGTGAGAAAAGGAAAGCAAATTTATCTCTGACCTTACAGCCCTTCTGAAGGTACAGGGATTAAATGTAAAGTGGCCCCAGCCTTCCTGACAACTTTTTAGGTAATCCCAAATAAATTCATTATGTTTGACAGCATTCTTCCTCTCCCCCTCAGGTGGGTGTTGGCTCTTGGGCAGTGCACAGATAAAAAAACTGGAAATTAAACCCTCAGGGCATTTAAAACTCAAAGGGACCAAACCTTCCTGAAGAGCTCAAGGAAGGAAAGGTGGGGAGGGGGAAGTGCGCTGCTTCAAATGCTTCTCTCTCAAAAGAGACTCAAAGAATGGGCAGCATCCTTTGTCAACCTTCACCAAAGCCTGAATAAGTGTCTCATTTAGGGCCACCCTCAGTTTGTTTTGTCCCACGCTGTTTACAGGGACAGCTGGTGGCAAACGAGCCCAGAAGGACGCTTAATGCAGACATTATCTGGGCTGAAAGATTTGGGTTTGTCCTGTCAAAATCCTTTTATCTGCTAAGCTCCTGGAGAAGGGGAAATTCCCCTGGAATTTTGCTGTGCTGTCCCAGTTAGCTCTGTCATCAGTGATGTCATCGCAGGCCAATCACTAATTGCTGAGGTGGGGATGGGGATGGAGTCCTGCAGCCGGGCTGGCAGCAGCCAGCGCCCTTCCCCGGGGGCTGGATGAGATCACTCGCAGGCCATCCTGCTGCTCCCGACAATCCAATCCGCCCCGCAGCTCTGCTCATGAGCTCATGTCCCCCGGGACGCCACTGAGGTCACACCAGCGCCTGCTATCGGACCCACCCGGCTGCTTCCCTGCCCTCCCCATCCGAATCCTATCCCCATCCGAATCCTATCCCCATCCCCCCTCCATCCCCATCCCAACCCCATCCCTTCCCCATCTCCATCCCCTTCCCCATCCCTCTTCCATCCCATCCCCTCACCATCCCTACCCCATCCCATCCCCTCTCCCCTCCCCACACCAGCCCTATCCCCCCTCCATCCCATCCCATCCCCCTCCAGCCCCATCCCATCCCCCCTCCATCCCCATTCTATCTCTATCCTCATCCCCATCCCCATCCTCCCCCCATCCCATCCCATCCTCATCCTCATCCCATCCTCATCTCCATCCCATCCCATCCCATCCCATCCCATCCCCCTTCTATCCCAATCCCCACACTATCTCTTCCCCATCCCCATCCCCATCCCCATCCCCATCCCCATCCCCATCCCCATTCCCCTTCCATCCCATCCCATTGCCATCCCCACCCCATCCCCCCTCCACCCCCTCCCCATCCCCTCTCCCCTTCTCATCCCATCCCCCCTCCATGCCCATCTCATCTCTATCCTCATCCCCATCCCCATCCCACTCCCATCCCCATCCCCATCATCCCCATCCAAGCCCACCCCATCCCCATTCCCCTTCCATCCCATCCCATTCCCACCCCACGCCATCCCCTCCCCGCACAGCCCCGGGCAGCAGCCGCAGCAGTCCGGGCTCGGGACCGCCCCAATTTATGCAATTAGCGCTCCGGCCTCTCCCAGCCCGCCGCTGCGATGCCATCATGGTTTATTTTGGGCGTTGCTGGGGCAGAAATGACAACGCTGTCACCGTGTCCCTCCACAGGGCTCTGATGAAAGCTCCCAGCAAGGTAAAGGCAGCGAATTTTGCTTTCTGCTCTCATCCCTCCCACCCTCCATCCATCCCTGCTGCTGGCTGGGACAGGTCACTGCTTGCTGTCCCATTGCATCAGCCAGAGCTGCTGCATCCTGCATGCCACAGCATCCTGCATCCCGGCTGGAACTCTGCTCCAACACAACCTCTGAGCACCAAGAGCCCCGAGTGCACACCTGTGAGCAAAGCTGGGCACAGCCCTGGGGCACAGCCAGGCTCTGGAGGTGGCAGTGGCATCGAGTGACAAACTTCAGCATCCAGCCACAACTCCTGCACCCTCCCCAGAGCTGCCAGAACTCCCCTATCTCCAGTTTCCAGTGGTAACTGCAGGGTAGCAGGATGTTTTAGCAGCTAGAAACTTGCTGACAGCCTCCCAAGAGTGAAGTGATGTTTTAAGGGATGCATCCCCCCCTGCAGCCCCTTAGCAGCACCCACCTGACCATAAATGTTGGTAGGTTTAGAGTGATTCCAGCAGGGCAGCTGAGCATCACTTGAAGAGAACTAAAAACTTCAGGCATCTCAGTGCACCACACCAGCCCCTTCTTTAAACTAGGAAAAGTGCCAGAAAATCAGAAATGATTCTACAAAGGGCTGATGCAGAAGTGAGGCCCTCCTTCTGAGCCAGAAGCTTGGAAAATGAGGATTGTTCCCTACAGTTTCAGCAGTAAAATGCAGATTTCTGATAGCAGCAACTTACTGCAGACAGCACCCATCAGTGGGAGCACACTCAACACACCTGTCTGCCACTGCTCAGCTCTGTTATCTCTTGGCTATCTAGGTTACACTTTTCAAAGTCAGATCTTTGTCTCAGCTGTATTTTGTCTGAAAAATTCTGCTAAAATACACCAGCTTTTTTTTTCCTTCAAGATTACAACTGTGTGCTATATAAAGCACAAACATAATTATTTCTCCTGTGCTTGGCACAACAGCTTGAAATAAAGCAAGGTCTGTTTCTATCAGGTGAGTTTTCCTATGTCAGAAAAAGCTGTGTAAATCTGGGAATTTTCTCTGGAATGTAGAGAGGTTGAAGAGCTCTCTAAGATCAGCAGAATCTTTCTGGTGGGCCTGTGAGCCAGCCCTGTGCAGGACTGGACAGTGTGGGAGCTGAACTGCAGAGATTAAATAAGATATGAGCTGGAATTCTGGCTCCTGATGAAGGTGGGGGCAGGGAGAGCAGAAAGGCTCTGCTCCCATGCTCCCATCAAGGGTTAATTCAGCCTGCCCAAGAAGTGAGGAGGGCAGTGCTGGCCCTGCTCCCTCTGAGGGAGCTGCTGCTGCTGCTATCAAACACTTCATTAGCACACGTGGGGAAGGGCTGTGCTGGGATCTAATTTTAGCAGCTCTGCTGATGAGCCTCAGATACCACATGGTGAAATTTTGATTCTTTTTTTTTTTTTCAGAGCTCAGTTAAAAACACAAGTCAATGACTGGGATATAATCCCCCCATTTTTCTGAACCTCCTTCACCACACAGAAATACCATTTCTATAGCTCAAAACTTCTTTTGAAAGAAGGGAATTCAGCATTTTCACACAATTGCACTTTCCCTTCTGTACATGCAGAGTTTCAGCCTGTACTGCACTGGCTGGTTTTGCATGGAGACAATGGAATTTCTGGGTATTTTGTTCCATCCTCACCACCTGATGGCAGATCTGCGTCTGATCCCTTCCTGCCATTTGAGCTCTGCCCAGAGGAGCACATTCCTGGAATTTCTTCAGTCCCTTTACAACAGCAGCACTACAGAAAACACTTTTAAAACCCCTTTATTTTCATGCTGCTGGCTGACCTCAGGGACAGCTTTTCTCTGCATTTTCTAAATGAGAACCTGAGACACACAAAGACAAAGGTCAAGACAAGGTTGCTTTGGTGTCCAAGCTGAGGTGCTGGGATTAGATTTTTTATAAAGCACTTCATTTTCTAGATCACATTACCATTAAAAGCTGGACCCCTGACTTCTCTAGACTCACACAGGAATTACTTGGCAAAGTAAAGGACAGGATTTAATTCTCCAGTGTAGCAACTCAACTTGAACTTGTAGAATTTTCTTCTCTTTGTTTCCTGTGAACTTTCCAGTTGCTGCAAGAGCTTCTTTCCATCCCTCACCTTCATCCTTGGGGCGTGGTGATGGAGGGGAGAAGTCTCCCAGCAAAATAACCTGGAACAGTGTAATTAAAAACTGAATCCCAAGCTAGACACAGCACAGGGGGCAGGCTGCAGCAGCAGGGGGAATGCTGACTCCCCCAGGGCTGTGTGCAGCTCCTTTGCCATAAGGCTGTGCCTCCCACAAGGAACAGAGGCACAGCAAGGACTGACAGAGTGGAATCAGAGTGGGGCAGGCAGGAGAAGTGAGACAAGTTGCAATGAGGCAACTGCAAGGTGTGATTAGCACTCGAGGGAAGCTCCAAGTCTCACTTGTTCTGCTGCCAGCAGCAGCATTAGGGCATATTCTGAAACGTGCTTGAAAAAGCTTTGGAGTCCTGCTGGCAATTTGGATCAGAGGAGAGCAGGCTCTGCTGAGATTCCAGGTCATGGTGCCAACAGATCAAGTGCTGGGTAGGAGCAGTAAAAGAGAAAATTCCCAGATTTACACAGCAAACAGCACTGTGGCATGGAGGATGCTGGTGAAAATCCATGCAGGACCAATGAGGAGTAATGGCAAGGTGGGACTAGAGGGGAAATTGAGAATTTAAATGGCTCTGAAAATCACATCTTTTGTGTCTGAAACTGGAAAGATAAACTGGGAAAACACTGAAGAGCAATGATTTTTAACAAGTTCAGTAGTAGTGATTTGCAAAGCAAGTTTAGGGAGGGGGACAGAGGAGTCCCCACTCCTCAGCACCTGCTCTTGTGCTTCAGTTGGCTTTTTACTTTTGTAAATAATGAATCCCACACTCCTGACTCTGGGACAGCACATCAGTCCCAGCTGCAGCAGGGAGAAGCCTTTGCAGAACATCCTGGAGTTCCTGTGGCTCAAGAGGAGCCAAGCTCAGGCTGCTCCATGAAGAGTGAATCTGTTTGTGAGTGAGCTCCCCCAAAGAGGAGCAAGGCCAGAGAGGATGGGCTGTCACCTGCCCATGGGTGACACCTCTTCAGCCACAATAAATTCCATACTGCACAGACAAGGACCAGGAACATCTTTGCCTGGGTACATTTTATTCAACATCATCTATGAGCCAGCTCCCAGTGAGTTTTTTATTGCTTCTGTATTTTGAGAGGACTCAAATGCTCCAAGAGCCTTTTCTTCCATTAGAACAAAAAAAAAAAGATGCAGTTTCAGAA
This sequence comes from Molothrus aeneus, assembly GCF_037042795.1. Lineage (NCBI taxonomy): Eukaryota > Metazoa > Chordata > Aves > Passeriformes > Icteridae > Molothrus > Molothrus aeneus. Next base: position 2,146,673 of record NC_089663.1, read on the forward strand.
GGAAGATGGAAATTAATGTGCCAGGTTCCCTGGCAGAGCTGTGTCCAGCTATGACAGGAAATATGATGTGCACCTGAAGAAGGGTTTTTGTCCAAGGTCCAAGTGCAGAATTTGCAATTGCTGACAAATCCAGACCAAGTTTTCTCTGACCAGACTTGATGAGATGGTACTTTAAAAATAAAAAGCACTAATCAAACAATCAACTGGAACAAACCACCAAGCAAGTATGTTCAAAGCTGCAGAAAGGGGGCAATGTCACTGCTCTCCTTCTGCATTTTCCCTCTCCTGGAAATGCAGTCCCCTCTAACTTGGCTCTGCACTGAGCATGCAGAGAAAACCCTTATTTAGGGCCTTTGTATTAAAATGTCCATGGTATCTCTGTCCCCTGTAGGGACAGAGACACACAGATGCAAGAACTTGGGCTAACAGTTCCTTACAGTCCTATTTGGTTTGATTTTCCTTCTCCCTCCCCCCATGTTTCACTCACTTCTGCAGCTCAGATTGCTGACAACAACATGAGGAGGGGATGGGAGGCTTGCAGGCACCTGGGATTTCCTAAGTGAAATCTTTGGCAAGTGTGTCTTTTTATTATTTATTTCCTGATTTTGAATTCCACCCCCCTCAAGCTGTCATTCCTTAGCAGTGCAAATGAAAAGCTGCCCTTGATGTGTGCACAACAATGGAAGCCTCTGCAGGCCACATGGCTCCTGCAGTTTAATTTACTTTAATTCATTTTATATTGAACCAAATGATCTTATTTGCCTTTTTTAATGGAGAGCCTTCAGCCAAGCCCTCCCTTCTGAAGGAATGATGAGCTCAGCTGTTCCTGCAACCTGTACCCAGCTCAGTGTCCCTGTCACAGCCTGGGGGCAGGGAGGGGACACCCCCAGCACGGGTGGGATCCTCTGGAAACTCCCCAGAGCTCTGGGATCAGTCTGATGCTGGGGTGACCTTCCTTCTCCTGCTTTTCTCTCCAATCCTCTCCAAGCTCTTCTCTCCCTGCATTCCAGCCTGACTGGAGTCTCACAGCCTCTCCTGGTGCCTCTGTTTTCCAGGCTGGTTTGGAAACTGGGAAAGTCTGGGGTTATTTTGTCAGAATTTCAGTCTTCCCTCATTCTTTGGAGGAGTTGCTCTGAATTTCTGAGTTGCTCAGGCTGGGGGAATTCTGGCTGGTTGTATCCTCATAATAAAGCAACTCTCATGCTCCACATTTCCAGCACCCGTGATGATGGGTTTTGCCCACTGTGCAAAGACAAACTTTTTCTGCCCCTCAATTTGAGTTCACTTTCTCTCAGTTAAAGCATAAACTGATATTACAAACCACAGAAGTTTGTACAAAAATTGTCCTTCCTGTGATGGGCCATACTAGGAAAACATGACCAGGTACTTTGGATGGGGGAACTGAGTGTTGTGACCCACATTTTTCATGTGTTTTCTTTCAAAATGAAAAGATGCATCCAACTGATGAAAGCAGAGTTCAGTGCTATTCACTATTGTCATTGATGATTTTGACGGAACAAAGTAATGTACAGCTGACACTAAACTGTAAGCACAATTGGAAAGAAGGATTATATTCCAAATTCATCTTGAGAGACTGGAGAAATGGTCTGGAAAACAAGGAGGGAATGAAGACAGTCCAGAAGAGAATAATAAGATCTGGAATTAACAATCTCTGAGAAAAGACTCAAAAAATTGTTGGAGTTCAGTCTACAGACAAGACTGAGGGGAGATATAAAGACTGATAAATAAAAGCAAACCCCACACAGTATTCAGAGAAGACCAGGATCCCAAGGAGCAGCAGGAAAAGCCAGACTAGCTTTGCAAGTGCCTTTGAACTTCCAAATGAGGAAAATCTGAAGAGCCAGCTCAGATCTGAGCTGAGTGCAGGATGATTAAAGTTCCCCACATCCCATCCAAGGGCAAGTTTTAGGATCTCCTGCTGACTGCCAGCAGCTGAGGATTAAATCCCTGGGTGCTGAACTCCAGCAGCAACCTCCATTTCAGGTCCTCTACCAGGGGAGCAAGAGGCTGCTGTTCTGAGTAGTTAAACTGGCACTAAAACTTCTCACTATACAGAAATACCCATCTTGAAAAAATGGAGCTCTGCTGAGTTAAATTCTTATTTCTCCAGCAGCCTGGTACCATCAAATGACAACTACCCAGAAGCTCATAAACTCCAAGCTGGGCTTCAGGCAGAAATCCTACTTGGAGGACATTGGGAGGAAGAGAATAACTTTGTATCTGGCAAGTATTCAGAGAAAAAAACTTGATAAAAATTTAGGTCCAAGTTAATGTGCATAAATTGCACCAGAAGTGTTCAAACTGAGCAAAGGTTCCATTTAAATCCTCACCTGTGCTGGCCTGTGCAGGCCAGGGGTCAGCAGGCTCAAGGCAGGAGCTCAGCTATGTGATCACTGATTACCATTTCCATGGTGCCCTGTGGTTCTCCTGGAGCCCTCCCATCCCAGTTTGATCTTCCTTAATTTGTTACATCTCATCCTTGGCTGGGTTAAAGGCTGCAGAGTGGGGGAGAGAGCCCCCAAACCAAACCCAGATCTGCTGGTGGGTGCCAGCAGTGCCAGGGGACAGTGAGACCATCCCCAACATCCTCAGACAAAAAGGGGCTTAAAAAAAGTGAGACACATTGCTCTCCAGAAAAAGGTACTAAAAATGAAGCATCTGTGCTCTGAGTCATTACAGGCCCTTGACAGATGTGATCCTACCAGCCTCTCACTGGAGCTGCAAATAAAGACCCCTTCTCTTTCTTCTCTCCAGACAAGGATTAATGAGTACTTGGGATGGCTCTCAGACAAGCAAGCAAAGGCTGTGAACCTTTTCCAACACTGCCATTTATCTTGGGAGGACTATTCACATCACTTCTTCCTCCCTCCCCAGCCTGGATTATGCTCTGACCCAGCACATTAATCTCCCAAAATATAATAATAATAATAGAAGGATGGGAAAAAAAAAAGCTGGACAATTGCCAGAATTAAATTAATAACCATCACAGATAGCCCTGCTGTGCAGGAACAAACTGCTCAACTCCCCTGCCACCCCTGTCATTTCTAAGCAAAACTATTCCCAGTTTAGATCCCCCCTGAAGTGCCCAGACTTTCAGCAATTCCTGCTGGTACCTGGCACCTGCAGGTGCCCTCCATCCCCACAGCTGCCAGGGGTTTCTTTACTGAATGCAAATAACACACATTGCCACATCTGCCCCCAGAATGGGGACACTGCTGAGTGGAGGGAGAGAATGAGAGAGATGTGAAATAAAAATATATCAAAAAGTGATTGGAATGAGAGAGAAACTTTTACAAGTTAGGCTTAGTCTACATGTGGCTTCATAAACATTTAAATATGTGCAGCATTTAATTAATCCCATGGTTAGAACTGGTGCTGCCTTTTGTGGCTTTAGTTTAACCCAGTTACTTCTTTGACCCAAGTGGGAAGCCAAAGAGACAAATATTTGCAATTTCTTCCCAGGAAATGAAGAGGTTCCTGCTTCAGAAATAAGAATTTACAGAGATTACTCAGAAAACAAGACTTCAACTCAATGAGAGAAGCAATTATCTGGCTGCTAGCACTGATTCCTCCTCAAGCACTGCTCACCTCACCTCCCTGGGCTTTAATCACTGCTGGGAGCACCAAACCCTTGCTCAGGTCTGTGATGGCTCAAAAAGCACCCCTCAAGCCCAGGTGACTTTCTGCCAAAGGTTTAGCAGCAGATTTTAATGTTTTTAATCTTCCATCCATACCTGGCCCTGGCACAGGTGCCCAGAGCAGCTGGGGCTGCCCCTGGATCCCTGGAAATTTCCCAGGCCAGGCTGGGACAGTGGGAGGTGTCCCTGCCATGGCAGGGGTGGCACTGGGTGGGATTTAAGGTCCCTTCCCACCCAAACCATTCCCTGATTCTCTGATTCCATGCTGCAAACGTGTGGTGAAGGTAGCAGATAATCAGAGACAAAGGTTTGTACCTCAAGAAGAGTCTCCTACCTTTGACTTGACAGCGAGGATGATCTTGGGCAGGGCCACCACGAGGCATTTCAGGGCAATGGTGAGGTACTTCAGCACAAAGTCTGCAATGCCCACAATCCACATCAGGTCAAAGAAGTCCAGCCTGTCCAGGTTGGGTTTCAGGAATATTAGGCTGAAAGAGACACCAAAGCTCAAATACCACTGAGGAGAAGCTTGCTCAACTCCTTGCAGCCACTGCTGGCTGGAGAGAGCCCAGCAAGGGCCCTGAACTTCAGGGAAGTTCTCAAGGGCAAGAGGAGGAAGAAACACAAATCAGATTTGTGGCTCCTTTGGGCCTCCTGACTTGCTCTTGCCCACTTCTACAGGGGTCAGCAGGTTTGCCCAGTGTCACAAAACAGGACCCAGGCACCCAAGAAGTCTGTCTGGAAGCCAGCAGTGTCCAAACCTGCCTTTCCCACTGCCTGGGGCGCTGCCAGTGCCCTCAGTGCAGAGTGTGGGACCTGGGTGTCACAGCTTGTCCTGGCAAGTCCTGCTCAGGACAATCCTGCTTCCCTGGCCAAGGGAACACCCCTCAGCCCCTGAGGCTGCTCTGCCACAGGGGCACAGCCCCCAAACCCACTGGGCACATCAAACAAAGGGGTGGCACAGGAAACCCTGCACCAGCCATGGCAGAGAGGTGAGAACTTCACACTTTGTGTCCTGCCCTGACAGTGCCACTGCCTGAAACACAACAAGAGCTGGGCTCTGTTAATTCTCTGTAATTCTTACCTGAACCAAAGATCCAAAAATTAATGCTCCTCACATAATGTCATTTACTGGGCTGAATGTTTGCTGTTTAAAAAAGTGGAGCCTGGGACAGCAGAATTTCACCCAGCAATGGGCAGGAGCTACTGGCCTGAGCAATAATGAGAACTAGACCCTAGTCAGGCTGAAAAAACTGGATTCATCTTCAGGGTATTTACCTGCTAAAGCCTCATGGTAGAAAGCAAAAACTGAACAGTTAAAAAAGAAAAAAAAAAAGCAAAGTAAAGTAACCAACCCAAAATGAAAAGCCTGAACATGAAATTAAAATACTCACAACACTGGCACAGCACAACAGGTAAAATTACACCCTAAAAACAGAAACAGAATCAGAAACTTTACTACTATTCATGCACTAGAAACAAGAAAAAAAATCAGGAAATGAAAAATGAAAGAAAGAAACAGAACTGAAGCAGACATTTCTAATTTGACAAGCCTGGCTTGTGAATAGTCCCAGGTCTGGCAAGCAAGAGCTACAGCAGCCTGAGCATGACAGCACTGCAGCACCCATAGGAACAGGGCTTTTCCTGGAGCTGTGGCCCAGCCTGGCCACTGGTAATAAACCACACTCTAAACTGTCTGTAAGATGGCCCCAAATTGCTAAAATCCCTTTATTTCAGATGATCTACCCTTTATTTTGAACTAGTCCCATTCATGCTTTTAACCTTGGCCACCTTCTCAGAGACACCCTGCTACCCTGTGTGCAAACATTTCACTTCCAGACCTTTCTGCCATTCCTGTTCCTCCTTTCCCACTCCCTCCCACAAGCTCCATCCAGACAATCCCACGGCTTGGCCTCTCCCCTTCAGCCCCACATTCAAACCTTCTCAGCTCTCCCCCTTTCTCTGCTTATTATATGCTTATAGCTGTGATTATTCCTGTCTGATTTATATTAAGTTGTGGCTCAAATCCATGAGCACAAACCTTTCTGTATTTGAGAATGAACCCAGTCAGGATTTGAAAGGCAAGGCTATTTTAATTACCTCATTTCCAAGTGCCCTGAGAACACTGGGGTAAAAAAATGCTACTTCATCTCCTGTCCTGCACTCCAATCTGCACAGACTGAAGAGGAAAATCAGTGGGTCAGTTCCTCATCTGCCTCTGACACCTGCCCTTGATGGTCAGCTGCAGTGGTCACAATGGGAATTCAGAGGGCATTTTTGGAAAGGATCCACCCTGCTTTGACACCATCACACCCTGGCCCATTTATACACTGCCTATGTCCTTTACTGACAGGTGTATGGTAGGGTGACACACACATCCTTTTCCTGCACTGGAAGGTATTACAAAGATGTACCAAAGACAGCAAATCCTTTAGGGGCACACAGTTCCTCCCACAGTGTGGAGGAGAAGCTTCCCTCTCTCCCTCCCTGGCAATTATCCCCTGCTCCCACCCTGCACAATGCAGATTTTGCTCACCTGTTGTACAGCTGCTGAGAGCTGAATGTGTAAAGCAAGTACAGGGTGTTTCCAGTGAGGAAGGCCAGGATCCAGAAGACAACCAGCACTGATCTCTTCTCCTGAGTAAGGAAAATGAGCAGAGTTATTTCAGCTCAAAATCCCAACACTTGAGCTGAGCCTTCAACTGCTGAAAAACCCAATCCAGGGGATGCAAATATGTAACAAAGTGCTCAGTAATTAGTTATTTACACAGGACTAAGAAGTGGTCTGCAAGGTAAAGACATCTATAAACACAAGCAGAAATGCTTCTCTCTCCTGTAACCTTTTCAATGGAAATTAATTGAAATTAGCTGGTGAAAATTACAGAATTACTTGCAGAATGCATCCTCAAAGTTGGGATCTTTCTTGGGAAACCTGAAATCCCCTGATATTTAAAATGCAGATTAAAAGAAAGTCCATTCAACATATTGTCCTAAAATCTGAGCTGTCACCTGCTGGAGTGACAATTCATGGAAGGGGTGTTTTTATAAATAAACCCAAAGTCACTCAGTGGAAGGCTCAGCTAAATCAAATATACCCCACCACTACCTGCAGCACATCTGGGTGTTCTCCTAAAGCATGGTGCTTCTGGAACATTCATTTTTGATTGAACAAATAATTAAAGGTCAAAAGAAGTGGAAATTTTGCATTTCAACATATATGGAATGTTACAGACAAGCTGGATGGCAGAAGACACTGTCCTGGGTCTTGGCCCTTGGTAACTTTGGGGAGTAAATTTTATTCCTGAGAGGAAAACACCCACCATTTTTCATGTGAGCTGATTTATTAAGCAAGGAGGTCTCTGTAGCTGCTCAGCAGCCAGGCCTGCTGTGCTGAGATTTAAAGCAGGCAGATCAAGGGGCACAGTGCTGGAAGGGCAGAGGTGCAGAGTGCAAGGCAGCAGCAATCTGTTACTGGGCTGTGCCACTGATCTGCTCACTCCGTGCTGCATCTCACTGACTCCACTGCTGTTGGCACATACAGGCATGCACTTGTGCCACCCATTCTCTAATTTGGACAAAAAAGCAATTCTAGCTTTGTGCTGTTGAACTGTTTTTCTGACACAGAAGATCAGAAGACCTGAAAAGATCTGCTGGTTTCTTTACATTCTAAGCATAATAATGCCCAGAGCATTATAAAGCTACTAGCAAGCAACACATCCACAAAATCTTTCAGCTGAACATCTCAAAGCATTATCTAAATGCTAATTAGCAAAATCTCATCATTAATAAGTCAAATAGGCTTCAGCATCTCTGCTGTACATGATGGAAAAACCAAGGTGCAGAGAAGTGCTGGAACAGGCACAGCCAGGCAGAGGGAGATGCAGATTACAACATCCCTGACCTGTCCTTTTTGTTTTACTACACCACATTTCACAAAAAAAGCAGGGCAGAGACTTTGGGAGAGCATTGGGGAGAGGCAGGAAGGAGAAGACAGATCTGTGCACAAATAAATACATTCAGCCCTACACTGCAATCAAAGGTTCATCACAGATGCTATTTTGTACATGGAAAATTATGTTTGCTGGGAACAGGAGTGTTGGAATCTGAAATGCAGGGAATTCTCAGAACTTTGGGCTTGTAAGACAAAGCTTAGAATTAAAGACAGGATTTCTTTTGATACCTTGGAAAAGGCTTCCAAACTGAGGTGCTAGAAGTGAGAATGTGGATTTATAGTTTGAAGCAGAGACATGTTAAGTGGAAGAAAGTTTAGAGTTTAAGACATAGAAAAAATAAAAGTAGTTACAAAGGTAAACAAGGAGCTTAGAAGACAGTATTGTAGGTCTGTGTGTCATAACATGATCAGCAAAGAAAGCTTACACTGTAGCATGAGTCCATAAGATGAAAGTCCACAAGGATTGAGTCAAAAACATAAATATTCTTGTTAGCAGTGTTTTATCAGTCAATAAATCATTAAAAGGTCTTGTAGCCAGGGGTCTTGTGACCTTCTGAACCACCTTCTGACCTTCTCACATCCTGTAAAGATGTGAGCTGAACTCAGCCTTCCTATTTATGTAGAAAATAAGAAAATAAATGGCATCATCTAAAAACCTCAGAGGTCCTGTCTCTAACTCCTTCAAGAATCCCCATACAGGAAAAAGTAAAATGCCAGACTCACCTTCAGAGCCACCTGTTCTCGGAGCGTGGAGTTGGCGTAGGCAAAGGTGCTGGCCATGCCAATGCACACAGCAATTCCTGCAGGGAAAGGCTCTGTCAGGGAGAAACTGCTGATGCTGTTTGACTTCATTTCACACCCAGCACCCTCCCTGCAAGACAGGAGTCTCTGAACCCTTCCTTCTGTGCCACACAGAAAGCTTTGCTGTCACCAGGGTAAGCTCTCCCCATCTCTCCTAGAGAGAGAAGCCTTGGTAACATCCTGAGGAATGTCAAGGAGAAATCAGGGAAAGGAACAGCCCTGGTCAGGACAGGAAACAGATGGATTTGACCTGGATGAACACAGCTTGGTCTGAAAGTAGGGGGAATTTATCACAAATTTATCACATGCATTACCCTATTCATTTGAATATGTTCCCTTCATGCTACACTCCATCTGGACACTGCCACATGGATAAATGTATCAGACATCAGAGCCTGATAAAGCCTCCAACCTTTCCATAATCACATTTCAAAGAGGATGGATGTATCAGATATCAGAACCTGATGAAGTTTCCCAACCACCCTCCAACAGCAGCTCAAAAAGGATGGATGCACCAGACACCAGAGCGTGAAAAATTCCCCCAACCGCCCTCTAACCACAGCTCAAAAAGCTTTGATGAACGCTCACCAAGCTTGTGCTGGAAACAAACTTTAGCCAGGAGGATCAAGATGAAGGGAAGTCCCTTCTGCAGCCACCCAACGACAGCTCTGAGCTCGGAGAGAGCCGGGGCCGGCGTCCCGGCCTGTTCCTCGGCGCCCTCCTCGCCGTGCCCGTGCCGCTCGCCGCCCGCCATGTGCAGCAGCGAGGAGCCGCGGTGGTGCCCGTGCTGGAAGGGATGCGCCGGGGCCCGGTGGTGGAACGGGGCCCCCTCGGCTCGACCGGCCCCCTCGTCCCTCGGGGCCGGCATCTGGATGAAGACTTCTCCCCCTCCGGCCGCCGAGCCCAGCACCAGCCCCGCCGGGAAGGGCGCGGCGGCGATGGAGGCGGCGGGGAGGCCGGCCAGCCCCGAGAAGAGCTGCTGAGGGGAGGCGGCCTCGGCCTTGAGGCTCTCGAACACTCCGCTCTCGTCCACGCTGGCCTCAGAGCTCAGCGTCTGGCTCCGGCTCCTGCAAAGGGGACAGACACCGGGATGCAGTCAAAACAGGGGCAGAGACCCAGGGATTCACCCAAAATGGGGGAACAGACCCCAAGGATTCAGCCAAAACGGGGGTACAGACACCACGGATTCACCCAAAATGGGGTACAGACCCCAGAGATTCAGCTAACATGGGTGTACAGACACCAGGATTCAGTCAAAAGAGGGGCACAGACCCCGGGATTCAGTCAAAACAGGGTACAGACCCCAGGGATTCACCCAAAATGGGGGCACAGACCCAGGGATTCACCCAAAACAGAGGCACAGACCCCAGGGATTCAGCCAAAATGGGGGCACAGACAAAATGGGGTAGAGACCCCAGGGATTCAGTCAAAACAGGGGCAGAGACCCCAGGGATTCAGCCAAACCAGGGGTACAGACACCAGGATTCAGCCAAAATGAGGGTACAGACCCCAGGGATTCAGCCAAAATGGGGGCACAGACCCAGGGATTCAGCCAAAATGGGGTACAGACACCAGGATTCAGTCAAAACAGGGGCACAGAACCAGTGCTGGTTTAGCCCAGCCTTGAGTGCAGTGATTCATCACACTCTCTATTGTTGGTTGGGGGTTTATGTACAAATCACAAATGGGATGGGACTGCTGGGGAATGCATCTCAAGCTGCTTACTTTCCAGCATCACTCTCATTACAAGGTTATGACAATGGGAAGATGCCAGCAGCTCATGTTCTCAGCAGTAGCCAAAGAACTCAATGTTACAACTCACTTTAAAGTTTCTTGACCAATCACACACAGCAAAAGCACATTGACAGTAGTTCTATCCAACCACTATAAGCATACATACCTTTGGTTAAACAATGCTTGCTTATTTCAAATACAATACCTGCTTGTAAGCCTTAAAACACAATGCACAGAGCTCCATTATTAAGCTTAGAACTTCCTAATACCTTGCCAGATATACTTTTCTGTAGCTTAGGGAGGTATTCTAGACAAGCATTAATACACAGACCATTGCTCTATTTGTCCTTACTTTCTACATCTCATATAATTTTTCTGCTGACAAATCTTATGGCAACTGCTTAGCTCTAATCACAGTTCTGCTGTCTCTGAGGCCTGCCTTTTGCAGCTTTCCCAAAACTCTCTGATTTTAAAGATTCCCACTCAGAACACCAAAGTCTCCAGATGCTTTTCCCTGTGTTTTCTGTAGAGAAGTCACAGCTGCACAACTGGAGACCAGTAACCCAGACCAGAGAGCTTCTCCAGACCTGACCAGAACACATCAGCTCCCTCACCAAGGAATGAAGCTCCAAACACCCTGCTTGCTTTTGGAAATAAACAAAGAAGTAATACATCCAGTACCAAATCAGTATCTTCTACAATGATTTCTATAAAGAAAAACATAGAAAACCTCATGGAACCTGACTCAGCACCACCAAGTTGAGTCATACTATAAACAAACTAACTAACCAGGCTAACTCAAAGCAATGACCTACCCCCAAAATCCTCTGTATTTTGGGACAATCACTACCTGCCCACTGATTAACAGCACCAGAAGAGACAGAGTCACCAGGGGAAAAGAAGCATTGAGAGCTGCTTTGTGTGTCCCTGACCTGACACAAAAGTGAAGGATGTGCTCATGGGTCCATTAAAATTAAATTCTTTAATTTTTATACTTTTGACAAGTTGGGCATGGATGTACCCAAATTACTGGGCAGAACTGGTACTGGCACTGATTGTTTCCTAAGCATGTTGGAATACAGCCAGATTCCAAAAAGAAAGTCTAAATACCTTTATCCTGACATCAAAAGACAAGAGGGGTTTTTTCCTTCACTAGAAATCAATACAAGGAAAGTTTAGTTGAGAGGGAACAATGCAGGTAACAAGAATATGATCACCAGGCCCTGTCAGTAAATGCCTGACAGACAACAAACACTTCTCTAACCTGCAAAAGCAGAGTAAAGAATAAACAAACCCCAGCAAGAGGCAAAGCCCACAAGCAAGGCATGGTGCAGAGCTTTGGTCCCTCCTGATTTGAGTCCTGGGAGATCTCTAACTTTAGGAACAGTGGTTACAAGCTGAGACAGCACACCCAGGGCCCTCAACCCTCTCTCCCCCATGGGTTCCAAAGCCTCCCCTGGGCACAGAGCTCTGCCTTTCATCTCCCTCTGGGGACACCCTCAAAACTCTCTGGCCAAACCTTCCCACTAAGCAAACTCCTAATAAGGCTTTTTTTTTATAGCTGCACCCCATTCCCACTGCATCTCCACAGGCTCCTGCAAGGAATCAAGTCAACAAGACATTGCACACCTCGTTCTGGTCCAAAATATTCATCAGCCAGGCCTTTAAATTCACACCTAACATTAGAGTTCAGGGATGTACACACAGCTTAGGGCTGGGAATGTAACAAACAGCCTGGGAGGAGCCCAGTGCTACAAATAAAGACACAGCTATCCTTTGGAATAATATTGCCAGGATACACGAGTGTGCTTTCAGCAGGAAGGAATTCATTTGTGACATATTTATAGACAAACAAGGGTTGTTTGTTGAAATTGTGAGGCTGCTGAAGTTAACAGAAGTGAAGACCAGTGGCAAAAGCATTTCCTTCTACAGTTAGAAAAACTTCAGCCTCTGTTCCTGACTATGTATTTACCCTGTTAAAAATCAGAAGCATCATGTAGAAAAAATTTGAAGATGGCTTTCTTTCCCCCTGTAATTAGGAATGGTACCATGCTAGCAATGGCCATGACATAAATGACATAAAGCTTCAACTCTAATTACAAAACCACTATAGAAAATAAAATATTTACCAATGAACTTTCACTTATCATCTCAGCTCAAACAGAGCAATGAAATTTGTTAGTTCCATCTTTGTCTTGGAGTAATTAGATTAGTTTTTTCTTTAGGAATAAAAATATAAAAAGTCATACTCTAACTCTGGGAAAGCACCAGGGAATATTTAGTACCAGAACAACAACAGTGGCAAGGCTCCCTTGCTGATGGTATAATTACAGAAACAAATTAGAGGTATTTTGAATACTCACATACATGGAGATAGATAGAGACTCTGGGAAGATGCAAAGAGTCACCCAAACTCTTCATAAAACACTAAGTCAGAGTAGTTGGGAGCTTCAGACCAGCAGACTTTTTAAACAGCTCAGTAAGAGAAGTGTGAATGGTTCCTGTTCACACAGGTCCATCCTTGCACACTGACAGTGCTCAGGTGCCATGAATCCATCCCTTCCTCCAGAGCTCCACAATCCTGCCCAGCTCAGCCAGATGTCTGCCAGCTGTGCCATCCTGGGTCACCCTGAAACACTGGCTGGCAGCAATCAGGGACTGACAGCAAGGAGAAAAGTAAACTTGTCTCTAGAATCCCCAGACTCAAGCAGAGAGCCCGGCCACACCACACACACAGGAATTTGACTTCCTCAATTTTGAGCTTTCATCTTCTGAAACACCCCCGATGTCAGATTAAGCCTTTTCCTGACCCAGAGATGGGGCAACTGAGAGGAGTTTTAAAAACTCTTATTCCATTTTCAGTCTCATGAGAAGGGTGAGACAATACAGGTGTTATAATTCACACCATCACAATCAGAAGCTAATTATTTCCTAATTACAATGCACTGTGTTTCTTGGCCTGTCAGCTTTTGCCACAAGAAAAATGTGAAGAATGGATCTGGATCAGAAAAAGGCTTAATCTGACACCCCTACTGTTAAACCAGAACCCTTCTCTTGGGGAGGAACCTGGAGGGAAGAAGAAGGAGAAGCATTTACCTTTCAGGAGGCACGCTGTCCGTGTTGCTGCTGTGCCGCCTCTGCATTTTCCTCAAAACCCTAAAACACAGCACGCTCAACATGAACCCTGTGGCTCAGCAAATCCCAGAGTGGCTACTGGCACAGGCCCTGGGGACAGAGGGCACTGGGACCCGCTCAGCTGGGGACATGGCTGGCAGCAAGCATTGGTTTCTGTGACAGAGCACCTTGAGCTCCCATTTGTTTCTCAGCACGCTTGAAGGCACAGCTTTGAATGGCAAAGGGGGGCACACAGGTGTCCAGGCTGGGCAGGAGTCAGTCAGGAAGGGGCAGTCACCAGGAGGGATGGCATGTCCTGGCAAGGGACATGGGGACACCTAACAGTGGCTCAACAGCGAGGCGACACGTGACTCAACAGCCTCTGGGGAAATGAGATCCCATCTTCCTTCTGCAGGAACTTGCTCTGCAAAGCAAAACTGAGAGGGAAAAACAAAAAGAAAATGTGTAAATCCTTCTAATGAAAAAAAAAAATACTATTAGCTTATGACAATAAGCAACTCATTCATTTTAATCTACAGAAATGCCATTTGCAAAGTCTAGACAGTAGGCCCAGAATACGATAGCTACTTAATAAAATGTACAGACTAAGATGTAAATACTCTTGAATATAAGAAGTTATAACATTATTCATAACACATGTCAATATATACATAGATGTGCAGCCCCTGTGTAAAGGCACAGTGGCTCTGGGAAGGTTGGCCAGCTGTCTCACAGCACAGTACCTGAAGAACAGCTGTATCCAGAGGTGAAAGGTGCCACTGGCAGAGATGGAAGCCCAGGAGTGTGCAGACATTCACAGATGGAGCACCTCAGACAGTCCAGGACAGTCCCGATTCCAAACTCATCCCAGTCCTCCCAGCCAGTGACTGTCAGCACCTGGCCCTGGTGCTCACACAGGGACACCTGGAGGAAGCACACAGAGAGCAATGTTCAGCACAGCACAAAGAGTTTTACCTTTCCATGTCCCTGGGAAAGGCAGAGAGGTGCAGGAACCCTTGGTGCTTCAAGCCCTGCCCACGTGCATGGCCCAGCAAGGCTGTTTTCCTCTGGGAGTGACACCTGCAGCCCTGCTGCCCACACAGGCACTCCCTGGGAGTGCTCCCAGAGCTGTGCTCTGCCTTCAGTGTGTCCATACACACACCTATGTGTGTGTGTGTGTGTGTGTGTGTCTGTAATAAATACAGACAGACATCAGTGTATTTATAGATACATGCACTTGTATCACAGAACATATCACACACGTATATCATAATATATACTTTATAAATCCATCTATACACACACATATCTACAAATGCATGTGTATATACATATATATTTATGTGTATACACATATTACATACTTACATATACATAGATGTATAGGCATAGATCTGTTAATGTATACCTATCTATTAACAATCCTATACATATACAGATACATATATATGTGTGTGTGTATCTACACTTATATACAGACATACCTATTAATACAGTTATATATATACATACATATACACATCTATATACACACACGCAAATGAATAGTATACATATCTAGATATACATACATATCTATGTATAGATATACATACATGTATGTATGTATCTTATATACAGACATATCTAAAAACACAGGCCTATACATATATGTATATATCTATATATACACATACTCATGTAAATCTATATATAGACACATACACATAGTATACATATCTATATATACATACATATATATGTATAGATAAACATACATGTATATACATATATATACACAGAAGTATCTATTAATACAGTTCTATACCTATACATACATATATACATCTATATATATACATACATATATACATGGTATACATATATAGATACACCTATCTACCTATATAGACATAGATATACACACATGTATATACATATATATACAGAAGTATCTACTAATACAGTTCTATACATATACATACATATACACATCTATATATACACATATATATGCATAAATAGTATACATATATAGGTATGCATACATGTATATATATCTATATACAGACATATCTATGAATACGATTCTATACATACACATAAGTATATACATCTATATATATACACTATATATACACACATATATATAGGTATACACATATATATAGGTATACATACTTTATATATATATATACACAGAAATATCTATTAATACGGTTCTATACCTATACATACATCTATATATATGCATACATATATACATGATATACATCTATAGATATATACATATATACACACAGACACATATATATATGTATATAAATTAAAACCATACGACTCTATACGTACACACATATACAGACATAAGCCAGGCCTTTTTTCCGGTTAGGTGGGGGAAGGAGGTTCCCGCTGGAATCCGTGGCGCGGTGCCCCGTACCGGGCGGCTCGGCCCGGTGGTGGTGCCGATGCCGGTGCCGGTGCCGGTGCCGGTGTCGGTGCCAGTGTCGGTGCCGCCCCGCGCACGCCCGGCCGCGGTTTCCGCTCGCCCGCCCCGCCCGCCGGCGGAAGCGCTCGGGCCGCGCTGGGGCCGCCCGGGGCTCGCTGCGCCCGCCGGTGATGCCGGCCCCGGGCCCGCGCTGCCCCGAGCCCGGCCATGGTGCCCTGCGGGGCCGTGCTCTGGCGGCGGCTGCTCAGGAAGCGATGGGTGCTCGGCGTCGTCTTCGGGCTCTCGCTCGTGTACTTCATCAGCAGCACCTTCAAGCAGGTCAGTGCCGGCCGGGCCCCGCAGCCGCGGGCTGGGTTAGAACAGCCCGTATGGCACGGGGACTCTCGTTCTTCAGGTGCTGTCACCGCGCCCCTGGGTAATACTGCCGTAAGAATGACGTTATGAATATTTAATGGATGCAAGAGTTTAAAATAGGAATGCCTGATTGTGTGTTTGACAGCAATAGCGGTTTGAACCAAAACTGGGAAAAGAAAGTCTCCACTGGGTTTGGTGGGTGTTGTTGTTGTGTCTCTTGGGAGTGGGGATTCCACTGGCAAAGGGCTCCTGAAAGACAAATTCGTTCAGCTGCGATATATTATATTATATTTTTTATATTATATTATTTGTATTATATTTTATATTATATTATACTATATTATATTTAATATAATACAAACTACTTTTGTGGTTGTGGTGACCAAGTTCAGCTGTGTTAGCTGATCGATGGTGAACTGGAGTACCCTGACTTTATTGAAGTGTGTGTCTTCCTGTTGAAGTATGAAGTAAAATACTACAAGTAGTAAATTGTTTGCACCATTGATGCTGGAGTTTCCTGTGCTGGGGAGTTTACAAGTACTAGGCATCTTTAATGCTGGGAGAGGCACGTGGATTGAAGTGGCAGGAGGAACTGGTATGTTTGGTTGCATTCCTATTTTTCCTTGCAGGAAGAGAGGATGGTGAGAGATCGGACTCTCCTCCAAGTGCAGGAGCATGAGCAGCCCATCATGTGGAAGGTGAAGTTCAGCTCGGGGAACAGCAGTCAGCTGAGCAACCAGTGCAGGAACTCTGTGCAGGGGAAGCTCCTCATTACAGATGAACTGGGTATAGTTGATATTTAGTTGAATTTATTCTGCATTTGGCAGTGCTGAACGCTGCTCTGCCTGTCTGACTGCTGATGGCACTTTGATGGAACAGCTGCTCTTTATTAAGATATTTTCACTCAGCCCTTGGCCTGTTCTCCTCTGGCTGCCTGAATTTCACAGTGGCTGCAGGCGCTGCTGCTTTGGTTGTGTGCATACCAGGCTCAGGCCCAGGGCTGTGTGACTGTGACTGCCACCACCTGAAAGTCAAAGAATTCCAGTTACCTTTGCACAGAACCCAGGCACTGAGTCTTGCTCAGTTTGCTGTGGTTGCTTGCAGAGCTCTCTGTGTCCCCTGCAGAGTGCTGCTGCCGCTGTCAGGGGGTTAGGGAGAGCAACTGAGGAAACCTTGGCCTTGTATGGAGGCAGCTCAGGGCTGGTGGTGTAATTAGTGCTCAGTCACAGTTAATGAGCTTGTCTGACCTTGTAAACCCAAGGTTATTAACCACTTGTTTCAAGCAGTAGAAGTTAAAGACTTTCCTGCCCTGCACTGTGTTTGTTGCTTAGACCTGGATCTTTCTTGGCCACAAATCAAGGCTACAGAGAACCCTCCACATCTTTTGTGATTTGCATCAATGTTAAATTTGGCACTGCCTGACTTAGGCTTAATGCCAGTTCTGAAGATCTCTAAAAATTACAGCTCTCTCACTGTCTAACACTGTGGTAGTACCATTTCTATATATATTTAATATGGTGTATATTCTGTAATATACACCATATTTCTATACTGTTAAGGATTCCACTCAGCAATGAATATTACACTGTCCTGCATGCCTAAATCTAAGTCTCTTCATACTGAACTGTAAGAGAATTATCCAGACACAGACCTGTTTCAAAAACGTGTGTCGTGGCTTTTTTTCAATATAATCAATGCCAATCCCATTTCCCCTTTCACAACAAGGAACTGTGCCCAAAAAAAATCAGAAATAATGTGCATTTAAATATTCTTGGTGTATATAGAGCATACATTAGAGTAGGATATGATAGCTGTGCAGATAACACCAGGCTGTTTGAAACACCTCTCTCCATTTCAAAGAGTGGCTGCACAGGACTGAGGGGGATCATAATCTACTAAATAACAAACAAACCTGCTCTTAAGGAACGTGATCCTTACTGCAGATTTCCATAGAACATACAGAGGGGTGTGCCTTGCCAGTTGTCACTCCTGTTGCTGTTTTCCAGGCTACATCTGTGAGAGGAAGGACCTGCTGGTGAATGGCTGCTGCAATGTGCATGTGCCCAGCACCAAGCTGTACAGCTGTGAGAGCTGCCTGCCCAACGGCTGCTGCAGCATCTACGAGTTCTGTGTGTCCTGCTGCCTGCAGCCCAGCAAGGTGATGGACTCCCTCCTGCTTTCCAGGTGTTCTCAGCTGCTGGGGTCCCTCTCTGGCTTAAAGGGTCTCTTTGTGAGGATCTTTTCCCTTAGAGGGACAGATCCTTTTCATGGAATGATGAGGAAAGCCTCCAAGGAGTGTATGGCAAGCTATAAATAAAGCTTTAACAAAAAGCACCCTTCCCACCTTTGGCAGGAAATACTGGGAGCCTTGAAAAGTGTTTCAGCTTCAGGGGAATTGTATTTGTTGAAGAGAAATGATTGCAGAAGAGTTACTGCAGCCAGTATTAGTTTTTTAATTGTAATTTCCCCTTTTCCTGTGAGCTTCTCTTAGATTTTTGTCCTGCTGCTGGGGTTCTGAGGCATTAGCCTCTCAGTGCTTGCTAGAAATCCTAAGTGGAGTTGTTTACTATTCCTCTGATACCTGAGCTTTGCAGGCTGGGGTGGGCTTTGATTGCTCCTTGCTGAAGCAGAGTGTTTCTGATTTTTGCCTTCTTTTTGCTGACCACTTCAGCAACATCTCCTGGAGCGGTTCTTGAACCGGGCGGCCATCGCGTTCCAGAACCTCTTCATGGCAGTGGAAGATCACTTTGAGCTGTGCCTGGCCAAGTGTAGGACTTCATCACAGGTGAGGCACCAGCTCATGTCCAGGGCCCAAAAAGTGCCCTTGGGAAATGGGGCTCAGTGCTGTGAATGGCTGGTGTGTTGTGCTTGTGTTTTCATAAAAGCTGAAGCCATGGCTGAGAGCCAGTCTGAACTGAAGGCAGAGCACTTCCATTTAGAGCAGGACAAGTTGCACATTCTCTGTAGAAAAGAGGGGCTTAACCAAAAAGAGACTGAGTTCAGTGACTGGGGAAGATCTCATTAGGATGAAGACAGTGAGAGCTGTTCCCAGTAGCCTCAGAATGCTCTTTATTTTATGGTACAGCTGGAGACTCACCCTGTGCTGACAATCACCTGCATGGTAACTCAAAAACTGTGCTGTAATGTCTCTGCTTATTAAGGACAGAGGTGAACTTCTGTTACCCATGTGATTTTATTAGAAGTTTTGGTCTAAGTAAGCAGTGGCCCTTTTAGAAAGTGCTGTTGGCCATGTCCTGCAGCTTCAGTCTTTCAGGTAGGAATAGGGATGGACTGCAAACAAAGGACAGAGTTCCAAATGTCTCCAAAGTTACTGGGATTTTTTACCCATAAAATCTGACCTCTACCTTTTGTCCAGAAAAATGCACACATCTCAAGTTGCAACTTTATTGTGCTCTGTTTGCTTAGAACATTTGATGATACTGCCTAAACAGATCTAAGTTTTGGGTTTTTTTAATGAAATCTTTTCCCACCTACTTGGGTACTCTATTGAAAAGGAGGTTCTGGTTCAACATTGCAGTGCTGTAATACATCAGCTGGCTCTTGTGTGCTGGCAATGCAGAGTTCTTTGATCCAAAGGCACTCTGATGTGTAGAAGAATTTGGGATTTTTTTTTTTTTTGCCTGTGCATAAACTCTGTGCAATTTTTCCTTCAGTGAAGGAATGCCTTGTTTCACTGTGTGCATATTGTTAAAGCTTCTCCTCCTTTCCTGGCAGAGTGTGCAGCATGAGAACACCTACAGAGACCCAATTGCCAAATACTGCTATGGGGAGTACCCCCCAGAGCTCCTGCCTGTCTGAGAGCTGCACATCTGAGCAGCAGAGGAAGGAACTGGAGCCTTGAATCCAAAAGGACAAGACAGCAGCTGTTGCTTTACCAAAGCCTCGGTGTAAAAAGTTTGCCTTGGACGTGGGGGCGAACCCAGAGGTGAAGAGAGGAAGTAAGGAACTTTGGGACTGAATCTTGCTTTCTTTAATTTATTGTGCACCTGCTTTGGAGTGCTGGCACTGTGCTGCTCTGCCAGGGCATTCTTTGAATAATTCCTCTCAATTTCAGGAATCATGGAGTCAATCTAGGCTATAGAACATCATGGGGAAAATATCTAATGTGGCTTTTCAGCTGTAAATGGAGGTTATGTCTCAGAGACTTTCCAGGGTGACAGAAGTAACTGGAGGACTTTTCCCTTCAGAGGGCAAAGCATGCCCACTGTGCTTCTCTCTCTGGAGCCCTTCTTGGCATGCATGGTGTACACTACATATGTAATTATGAATTATTTATTCATTTTATATGGGTCACTGGCTGAAAGTACGGATGCTTTGCATAGCTAATTGTGGATGCCTTTCAGTCCCTGCTTTGCTGTGTCAGCTAGAAGGGATATTTTAGATCCTGACTAAAGTTGGTAGGGTTTTTTTTTCCTCCTTAGTCTAAAGGAATTGTATTGGGATTTGTCGCTATAGTCCTTATGTTCCTCTTAGTGAGTTTAACATTCAGAACTCCAATGGAGTTGTTCTGCCACAGTCCCATAGCACAAGAGAAGAGCAGGGATCTGCCTAGGATGGGATGTTTATTGTCTCTAAACACTTTCCTTGTTACTCTGCAGCAGTTTCCTCAAAGAGGAGTCCAGTTTTGTGAGCAGCTCTCTGCTGTCCACTTGCTGACAGGGAGCTGGGAAGATTTGTTTGCTTGAACTTGTTCAGGCCTCGGTATTTCAAATTCACTCCTGGTTGTGCAGGAGGCCAAAGGGTGGAGCTGAGCTCCCCCAGCACCTTTCCCAGAGCTGCCTGTGCCTTTCCAGCCTGCCCCAGTGAAGGAGGCAGGATGGCTCTGCCAGCCTGTCCAGCTCTCAGGCAGATCCTGAAATGTTTGACATCTGCATCTCAGGCAGCAAACAGCAGCTTCCTTTTAGCCCTTGGAACCCCCTGCACCAAATTCGATCTTCACCTTTGACAAACATATAAAACAGGACTCAGTTACACGAAGATGAGAATTCATTATCCCATGCTTGCTTTACACAATCCAGTGCCCAGCTCCTGCCACTGTACCTCAGGCAATGGGGAAAGTGAGACAGCAACCTGCGGCCGGGAGTTTAGGATAAAAGGAGGCTGCGTCCTCCGAAATCTCGACAGGGACCCCACAGGGGTATGGCGTAGTGGATTCTCTCCCTTTATTCGAATAAAGTTGCAGGACTCCTCTGTCTCCTTTGTGAGCATTGGCTTTTCACATGAACAGGGCAGCGGCCCGGTCCTACCTGACCGCCGCGAGGCCCTGACGCGCACTGAGATAACCCGGAAGTGACGCGCCTGGTTTTGCCTTCCCCTGAGCCAATGGTAGCACCGGCCGCCCCTCACGTGACATCCACACCGCCCTTGGGTCCTAGCTCCCGCCGCCGGGCGCGCGCCGAGCTGAGCATGCGCAGTGCGGCCATCCCGGCATTTCCCTCAATTCTGTGGGAATTCTGTGGGAAAATCTTCCATCATCCTATGAGAAAACGTCCCCACAGAGTCCCCGCGGGGGCACGCGTGTCCCTGTCCCCTCAGGAGCTGTGCTGTGGCACCAGGGGCTGCTCGAGGGGTGGGTGAGGGCTCCCCCGGCCCAGAGACCCCGCCAGGCCCGCAGCCCCTCACGGCCCAGGGACGCACGACACGAGCCGCGGCGTGAGGCTTAGCCTTTATTACCTTCATTAATTTTAATTAAACTCTGCGGAAGCCACAGCCAGGTGGAGGCGGCCTCGTGCCGGGTGCTGGAAGAGCCCAGGGCAGCCAGGCCGAGGCCGAGCCCTCATCCTGTGCTCTGCAGCCGTGCCCGGCTGTCTGTGCCCCGTGAGGGACACTTGGCGACAAAGAGGAGTTGCTGCACTTCCAGCACAGGCAGCGCTGCCAGCCCTGCTCAAGCGTGCTGATTTATTAAAAATATGGATATTGATCAAGTACCAATATCCAACTGTGACGGACAAAGACTCTCTAACAGTTTAAAGTTAGAAAGTGTATGTTTATTGTGGGATAGCTCCCAAATACACACCGCGATTTACAGGTGACTACAGAGTCCTTTTATCTATACAAGTACTGAATACCCAAAATACAAATGCATATTCATAACTTTGGTACATCCCAGTCCCCGCTTCATATGGTAATTAGTTCAAAAGCCATTAAGCATGCGTAGTTTGTTCCTTGAAATGGGTCGGTGGTCCCTTTCATGGGGAGGGGTCCCAAAATGAGTAAGTAAATGAAGTCTTCCTTGTTCTGACCTTTCTACATTTTCAATGCAAATATAACAAATGAACCCATTGGTAGAACTCCCATTCCCGTCTTCAACTGGTTTCAGAACAGAGGAGGCCTACAATTGTCTTATGTTCCTAAAAGCTATTTATCAGTTTCTATATTCTTCTTTATAAACCCAGCTAACCAAACATTATGTTGACAAGCAATCAATTATCAGTAAACTACTAACTCTTAACTTCATCAAGGCCTACCCATTTATTTTGATTAACTCCAATAAAGCTTGTATCTCTAACTAAAACCTCAGCTCCACTAAAATCCCGAAATTCTTTAAAGTTTATGTCCCAATGCAAAGATGGATTTTAGCCATCCCTCCCAGGGCTGCCGCTCTCTAGAGCCACCTGAGGGCAGGGGACAGGGCACAGTAATAGGTGCCATTGTCGTCCTGGCAGGCGGCTGCGATGGTGAGGATGCAGGCGTTGCTGGCCAGGTCTTTGGTGGCCGAGAAGCGGTTGGGAGTCTTGGCAGCCTTGTGCTTGTCTCTCTCGGAGTTGTAGTAGAGCAGGTACCTGAGGGAGTGCCCTGGGCGCTGCTGGTACCAGGAGATGCCGAAGTGGCTGATGTTGTACTGCGGGCTCAGCGTGCAGGACAGCCGAGCGCTCTGCCCGGGCTGCACCAACACCGAGGGAGGCTGGCTCAGCACGGGCTGAGCCCTGGCAGCTGCACACACCGGGGATGCAGTTAGTGATGGGCTGAGCCGTGTTCCCCCTCACCCTCACCCTCAAATGTCCCCAAACACATTCCCCAACCACCACCCTGCCCGTCGCATCACAAGCCCCGGAGCACAACGCCCTACTGAAACCAAATCCCCAGGCAGAGCTGCCTCACACCCTTACCCGTGCCCAGCGTCCCCAGCAGGAGCAGGACTGTGAATCCCAGGGCCATGGCAGGAGGCAGAGGAAGGGAGGCTGTTTCAGAGCAGCTCTGGGGTGCTGCACAAAGCCTGGGTGCTGTGCCGTGGCCACTGGCGGGTGTATGTAAATGACACGGGGGGCTCAGGGACTCTGCTCCCCGGGGCTGCTCGCTCTGCTGCAGCTGGGCTTCAGGGAGGGGGTGAGAGCCACCACCCTCACCCCAGCCCGTTTCCTTCAGCTGCACCAGCACACCCACAGCTCACCCCACACCCTGGGCACTGGGGTGGCATCGCTGACCATCTCTCTTTGCTGATGGGAGGAGCAGAGAGGTTTCCCTGCAGTCTCACACTCAGGCCCTCTGCTGCCAGGCATGCAGGAGGCCAAGAGCCTGAGCCACACCGTGCCAAGGATGTCCTGGGGGGGCAGCAGGCTGGGGGCCACCAGGGAGAAGGGAACTGTCCCATCACAGAAACAACAGGAGCAAAGCTGCTGCTGCCCTCCTGCAGCTCCATCACGGTGGCAGGAATGACTGGGCAGGGTCTCAGCATAACTTGCAGCAGGGAGGTGCTGAGGGTGCTGGGGGTGCTGCCTCTTGGCCAGGGCCCCCTCAGAAGCAGCAGCGTGGGCAGCCCTGGAGGGTGGGCGGCTGCTGAGGCCATCGGGCAGGAGGCGTGGTGTCCCCAGGGAGGGGTGGCTGCAGCACAGCTGCTGCGGAAGGACAGCAGACTGTCACAGCAACGGCCACCAGCTCAGCGGGCGTGAAGCCACTCCCGCCTGTGACACCTGCCACGGGGCCACTGTGTCACATGGCCACCAGCCCAGGCTGTCCCCAGCAGTGAGGGCAGCGGCACCTCTCATGTGCCAGAGCTGCTGGGCACCTCCTGTCCTCCCCAGGCAGGCTCAGCCCCTGCCAGTGCCACCTCATCACCACCCGGGGACAGCCACTCCCTCTGCAGCACCCACAGAGGGCCCAAACAAAGCCATTTGCAAGTTTGTCCCTGCAGATGTCAGCAGTTTGTGTTTGATGAGCTCTTGCAGGTAGGAGCACCCTGCAGGTGCAGCTCCAGCTGCTGCCCAGCAGCACTCCCCACATTCTGCCAAGTGGTGCCAAGATGAACACAAATCTCCCTGCACGTGTCCCAGGGGAGGAATGTCACACACACACACCTTGTCCCAAGCTCTGACTGACTGTGAAATGAAACCTGGCAAGACAGAGAAATCCCTTCCTCATGCAAAGAGGGGCATTCCAGGGAAAGGGAATTTGTCCTCAGAGCAGTGGGCACTGGATAATGCAGCACATCAGTGTTGTTACTGGTTCCCACCATTCCAGCCTCCCCATCTGCTGAGCAGCCCAGGGACATGATTTCATCCATGTTTTCCACAGGATGCTACAGGGCCCTGACTGCAGGAGCACTTGCACAGCAACATTTGGGCACCAAATACAAGCTGCAGCTGGCACATGACCATGTCCACCATGGAACCCCAGTGCCTCCTGCTCCAGAGCAGGATCCTCAGGGGGGTTCCTCCAGTGGCATCAGCCATGTCACAGAGGAAGCCAGGCTGGCCTTGCAGCAGTGCTAGGAGCAGAGTGAACAGATGTGGCACCACCACAGCCCAGATGAGCTGCAGGACAAATGGGGGCAACAGGAAACATCACGAGACTACAGAAAGTCTGAAACTCAGAGCGTCTGGGACCACATGGAGCAGGCAGCCTTCCCACAGGCTGGTGTTTAGCTCAGCCCTTGCTCTGCCTCCTCTCTCCCCCCGCAGGAGGCTCGGGAATCTGCAGGGGCCATTCATTCCCTGTTGCTGGGCAATCTGGCTACCGAAACCACAACAGCGTCAGTGGGGATGGAGTCTGTCTGTCCTGGGCTCTGCCGCAGCTCCCAGCGCTGCCTGCAGGAAGGGGCACGGCAGCACCACCATGTTCGCCACGGTGAGATTCGGAGGTAGGTGGGGGTAGCCGGGCACCTGGGCCACCCTGGTCACCCCCACGAGGGGCAGGGAGGGACACAGCAGCCGGTGCACAGCAATGCCCCGGGCTGAGGAACAGGCAGGAGAGCTCTGCCAGGCACGGCAGCATCCTGCACCTCACTGCTTTTATTTATCGATTACCCCTACACTCCAAACCATGGAGGGACTCCAGCAGAGCTGAGCTAAGCACAGGGAGGGAGGCTGGAGGTGAGGAGGAGTTCCCAGCCTGGCAGCTCTGGGAAAGCACCAGAGGGGGCCCTGCTTATCTAGACACAACCAGAAGAGCCGTGGGGCACAAGTGGCAGCTGCCAGGGGAGCTCCGGCGTTCTGGGCTGTGTGGGAAGGGTTCCCTGGCTGAAATCCTGGCCCTCAGTGTCAGAGAGCAGGCATTTGTGGGAAGGAATGAGCAGCCTCTCTCCTGACCTTACCCAGCTGGCTGAAAGCCTTGGCCTTACCCCAGACACTCGTGGCTGGAGCCATCAGACACAGTCCTGAGCCTTTGCTCCCTCTGCTATTTGAATTGGATCCCCAGCTCTGAGTGCTGACGTGTGTCAGCCCTGGGGGATTTCTCAATTGTGACAAACTCGGTCAGAGTTCATGGCCAAAATATCCTGGGTGACTCAGCCACAATCTGCAGCTCCTTCCCCTTGTGACTGGGCCCAGCTCATAGGAGGGCACTGGCAGGGACCCTGCTTTTTCCTACTCATGCTTGCTGAAACAAATTGAAGGACAGAGACACTTCATCAGTCAGAACCATTCTCCCCAAATGAAAGTGCTCATCTTCTCCCCTTGCCCTGGGGCACTCTCAGCACCCATGGCTTTAACACAGCTGCTCAAAGCCCAGCTGGTGCCACCTGGGGGTGCTGCCTTTGCTGGCCACAGTGGGCACCTCTGAGCCTCCTGCTGTGCCCATGTGGTCTCTGGGTTTGGGGTGACCATGCTCCTGTCTCAGATCTCATTCCCTGTTTGCAGCCAACTGCCAAGAGATGGTGAACCTGCTCTGCTGTGTCCAGACCCTCACAGGCCACCTGAAGTGGAAGTGTCAGTGCAGGCCTGAAGGTAGGAGTACTCTGGGCTGTGGTCACCAAGGGACTGCCACTCACTCATAGAGAGCAGCACAGGTAACAAATGGGTCACATGGGAGTCACAGAACATCCCACATCCCAAAACACAGGGAAAGGGACAGCAAACCTCCCACTCCCCAGATCTCAGCAGATTCTAAGTGTAACTTGCCAAGGAAAATGCCTCTGAACCCCTCAGGCTCACATTGGCCCCAGAGGGGCAGCCTGGGCTTCCTTCACCACATCTCTCTCTCCAGACTGCATTGATCTTATGGATGAAAAGGGCAGCCTGATGAACCTGAGCAAAGTGGAAGATCCTGCATCTGAATATGCCAGTAAATACCTGCAGGGAAGGCAGCGCTACATCCTCATCAGAGCTGTCCGTGAGTCCCTGTGCAGCCAGCCCTGGGCAGGGGCTGCTCTGGGGGCAGCTCTGGGGAGGGCTCTGCTCTGCAGCCACTGGGACACAGCCCAGAAGCTCTGAGGAGGCAGAAGCCAGCTCAGATGAAGAGCTAGAGCTGAGCCTTTGCTTGTCCAAGGGCTGCTCCAGGGGAAAAGGAACTTTTCCTGGGCAGAACCACCTGCCCCAGTTACAAGCCTTCAGTTTACAGCCAGGAGAGAGACTAATCCATTTCTCCCATTCTGCTGCCAGGAGAAGAAAACTCTGAAGCCATCTGCTACGAATCCTTGCTTGAGGACCTGGGGAAACACTACCCTGAGCTCCCAGGTAAGAACCAGGCACCCACCTCACCTCCACAGAGGAGTCAGGGGTGCAGGCATCACTCCTGTTCCACCTCAGCCCTCATACAGCACCTGTGGGACTCCCCTCTGATCCCCCTGTGCTCCTTCAGGGCTCCTGTGGGCAGTGAGGGCATTCGGGCACCAAGGGAGGAGACAAGCAGGGCCGCTGTGCAGGACCCCTCCCAGTTAGGAGTGACACCCTGCCCAGCTTGTCCCCCTGGCAAAGAGGCTCATCTCCTTGGAATAACCAGGGAGGGGAGGACATCAGGAGAAATTGGGAAACCCTCAAATGTCTCTCCAGGCTGTAGTCTCACAGGTTGGCAGTGCCTTGCTCAACACGTAATGGGCAATTGACCAACACAGCAGGAAAACAACTCTGGAAGGGCTTGGTCACCCCACAGATCGGCTGCAGCAGCTCTCAGCAAAGACTCAGAGGACAGAGCAGAGGAAGAAGGGCTCTTTGCAGAGAGCTCAGCCTCACACCAGCTCCCGAGCCAGGAACAGAACCACCTTACAGAGCAAGAGGAGCCTGGAACACAAGAACACCCCTAAGTGAGGAACAGACCCATCACTGGTCAGCACAGCCTCCCCCAGGTTCTTATTCCAGCACAGCAGAGTCCCCTGCACTGAGCCCCTGTCCCCCCAGAGCTTCACACATCCCATAGCTGCACCCTGACAAACCCAGCATCACAGCCAGGCACAGGCACCACCCTCCTGCTCCCCTGGCATGGCCTGCATCCCCAGGGACAAGAACCTGCACCTCCTCCCCACCCAGCTGCACTCCCATCACTGCTGGGGCTGCTTCCCACTGCAGTACCCTAGAGTGGCCCTGCAGGGACTGCTCTGCAGTCTCCAGGAAAAGCTGCTCCAGAGACAGCCACAACTGCAGGAGCAGCTCTTTGCCAAGATGGGTCAAGGGCAGAACACATCTGCTGCAGGTGCTGCTTCTCCACCCAGAGCAATACACCAACAGCCTAATACACTTATTTCTTAAAGGGAGTTAAACAGCTTTGGAGTGGTTGCTCCCTGCTCTCACAGGACAGCTCAGCACATGCAGCACTTGGGTTTTAATCTCTGCCATCTACTTTTTTCCTGGCTGTCTCTAAGGAGAACACAAGACAGCCCGGCTAAGGCCAGGCACAGCTCAGGATATCTCTGCCAAGAACTTAGGACTGTGACATTTAGAAGGGGCAGGATTTTCAACACCAGCCCCCAGGATCTGCTAACAGCATTTACCACCTAGACTTGGATTTCCTCACAGATCCCAGCAAG
Source organism: Molothrus aeneus (assembly GCF_037042795.1). Taxonomy (NCBI): domain Eukaryota; kingdom Metazoa; phylum Chordata; class Aves; order Passeriformes; family Icteridae; genus Molothrus; species Molothrus aeneus. Next base: position 2,174,911 of record NC_089663.1, read on the forward strand.
GGGGTGAGAACTCGTCCTTTATTCAACAGTCAGATCAAAAGGTTAAAAGACTCATTCTGGCATGAAAAATGCATCAGTTAAGCACCTGAAAGTGTCCTGGCTTCACTGCTGTGCCAAAAACTCCAGCTGAAACCTCAGAATTCCCTCTTAGACCAACGTGAGGAACAGGGTGTCCCTGCTGGAGGCCAGTCAGGGCAGCAATCACGAGGCTGTGCTGCCAAGGTGACTGAAGAGCAAAGCAGCTCCAACCTTCACCTGCTGCCAGTGACCTTGAGAACATTGCATAACCTGCTAAAGCCTCAGAGTCAGATCAGCCAACTGTACCTGAGTGCCACAGCCAGACAGGTCACACTCTCAGCTCTGAGGGAAGGACAGGTACTCAGGAAGAGGATATCTATAGAAGAGTAATTTGTCACTGAAAATCCCATGGGACACGTGTTGGCTTACCTCACTGCAGCCTCTCCTTGGCCTGGAGGGCAGCCAGTGTCTGGATCTCCTTCTGCCCAGTCATGCAGGCCCAGTCCTTTCTAGGCTGCACCCCCTGTTTCCAGGAATACACACTTGTGCCTTGTCCTTTGGCTGACAATGTTAATGCTTTGGTAGCTTGATTTTAGTATGAGAATTAAATAAAGAACACACATACAGGTGATAGGTCCAAATAAATTCTTTTATTTCTCTGTAATAAATACAGTGCTATCTGAACACTGAAGACCCTTGGGTCCAATCATTCCCTTCCTTCCCTACTAGTTCAGAAGTGAATTACCACTAGAATACTCCTGGCTGGTCAGTCTGCTCTCTCCAGCTCACTCCCTGTCTGTCCTGCCACTCCCTGGGGAGAGCAGGGCTCTACACCACGATCCTCTTCCCTACGAGGGGGCGAATTCTTCACAGGAGAGAAGAAACACCTACAGGGAGGAAGCAGAAGGTCAGCATTAGGAACACGTTCCACCAGCTGGAGTTAAAGCTCTCTCACCCAGTGTAACCAGATCATGACCTAACTACTGACAAGAGCTTGTACCAAATGCAGCAGGAATTAGAGAGTGAGCCAAGGAGAGAGGCAGGCTGCCCACGGCAGCAAGAGTGGATCCTCTAAGAAGGTACCTACAGCCTCCCAGCCTTCACAGAGACACGGCCAAATTCATTTCTCCTTCCCTTTCCAGCTGCGTTCCTGACTAAAGACACAACTACATCCTACTAAAGCCATAAAGGGCTCTACATCCCCAAAAAATCGCTTCTGCAACCCTCTAACCCTCAGAGGCGCTGTGCTGGCAGCAGCTCCCTCCGCAGACCCAGGCCCGCTCACCGTTGCTGTACTTGCACTGCTTCAGAGCCTCGTTGAAGCCCTCGCACAGGGTCAGGTCTCGCTGGTTGGTGGCGCATTCCAGGAACTGCTTCATCTCATAGTGGCACGGTCCGTACGGCGACTGCTGCAGCACGGCCGGGGGCTCCTGCGGCCACGGGCCCGGTCAGGCCGGCCGGGGGCAGCGGCGCCGGTTCCAGCGCGCTCCCGTCCCCTCCAGCGGGGGGCGGCTGCCCGTCCGTCCGTCCGTCCGTCCTTTCCTCCCTCCCGCCCGGCCCCGCTCCCCTTTCCCACCGCCCCCCATCCAAGGGCGGCCCAAGGGCGCAGCCCGGCCCCGCTCGCACCTGCGCGGGCGCCGCCGCCTTGGCGGGCTCGGAGGAGCCGCCGCTGAAGACGCCGGTGATGGCGCTGCCCACAACGTGTCCCACGGCGGAACCCACAGCCACGCCGGCCGCCGTGCTCGCCATCTGCGCCATCAGCCCGGGCTGCGCCGGCTGCGCCGCGGGCATCGGGGCCGCTGGGGCCGGGCTGCGGAGAGAAGGGAGTCATGAGGTGCGGCGCAGGGCAGCGCAGAGCGGCGTGCCGCGGTGTGCCCGCCTGAGCCCAGCCGAGCCGAGCCGAGCCGGGCCGGGCCGCGGTACCTGGCGGGCGCGGGGTGCGCAGGGGCCTTGGCGGGCCGAGACACGCTCCTACTGCCGCGCGCCATGGCTGTGAGCGCGCCCCGCCCCGCGCCCGCCTTTAACCGGCCCGCGCCGACACGTGACGCAGCGCGCACGCGCAAACGGCGGCCGGGGCCAGGCCACGCCCCGCTGGGGAAGGCGCGGCTCTCGCAGGGCGCATGCGCAGTAAGCGCTGGGGGGAGCCCGCGCACCGCCCGTTCGCTCCCGGCAGAGGGCGCGCGAGAACCGTGCGGGGCCGGGAGAGGGAACCGGTGACGGGATCGATCACAGGATCAATAATGGAACCGGTGACGGGATCAATAATGGAACCGGTGACGGGATCGATCACAGGATCAATAATGGAACCGGTGACGGGATCAATAATGGAACCGGTGACGGGATCGATCACAGGATCAATAATGGAACCGGTGACGGGATCAATAATGGAACCGGTGACGGGATCGATCACGGGATCAATAATGGAACCGGTGACGGGATCAATAATGGAACCGGTGACGGGATCGATCACGGGATCAATAATGGAACTGGTCACGGCATCGATCACGGGATTGATCATGGACCCGGTCACGGCATGGATCATGGAACGGGGCACGGGATCAATCATGGACTCAACAATGGACTAATGGACCTAGTCACAGGATCAATCATGGGATCGATCATGGAATCGGTCACGGTATCAATCACAGAACCGATAACAGGATTGATCACAGGATTGATCATGGAACTGGTCACGGGATCAATAATGGAACCGGTCACGGAATCGATACAGGATCAATCATGGGACCGATCACAGCATCAATCACGGGATCGATCACCGAAACACCGAGACACCGAAACCGAGTCCGGGCGCTCGGGCAGCTCAGCCAAGGCCGCCGGTGCCCGGTGTCCCCAGTACCGCCCCGCGCGGTTTCTGAGCACCCCCAGCCGGTGACCCCGTGCGGGGCTGGGCAGCCTTTCAGTGCAGAAATCTGTCCCTGATGTCCAAGGTGAACAATCCGTCACAACCTGAGGCCGTTCCCTCTCGTGCCACCTGCGGGAACAGAACGATCCCCCCGCCCCGCTCCATGCTCGGCCCGGGAGCGCGGGGACAGCGGCCCCGGGACGGCGCTGAGGGCGGGACACGGCAGAGCTCCCGGGGCAGGGCTTTGAGGAGGCTCGGAGCTGCTCCTGCCAGGTGTGGGGCAGGCCCCGAGAGCGTGAAGGGGCTTGTGCTGGGCAATGAACGCGGCCGCCGTGCAGGAGAGGCGGGAGTGAGGGAATGTGAGGGCTCCGCAATTGGGGCAGGGAAAGGAGCTGCCAGGGAGGAGGGAAAGGAGGAATGATGTGGTCTAAACCATTGACCAGCAGAACAATTTTTGCAGCAGCCCTCTGGATACAAACCAGGAGATCAAGGAGCGCTGTGCAAGGCGTGGACATTGTTGGGCAGGAGGAATCCTTGAAAAGATGATGATGAGCCCTCAAATCATGAAGAGACAGGCTGGACGACGCCAGCTTCACCTCCAAACCAATTTCCTGACAATTATCTCTTCCCTGGCACCCCCACTTGTCTCCAGGGCCCCTCAGTGTCTCCCTGGAATGGGCCTTGTTGCCACCTCTATCTTGGGGTGTTCCTTTGCCTAATGAAGAGAAAGAAATTTCCAAAATTGAGAAGGATCCAGAAGATGTCCAGGGAAAAAAAAAATTAAGCTGTGTCGTGTCTCTAGGGCTGCATTCATACATTCAGCAAGTTGTGAAAAGCAGCTCTTTGGGCTGGTTCATTGACTGGCAGGAATTAGAGAGCTCAGTCAATGCAGGGTTGGCAATTAGCTGCCGTGGAAGTGTTTTTGTAGAGTCAAATTTCCAGCACGAGGGGAAGAGAAAAGCGTTTGTAAAGCAAGCCGCCCCTCGGCGCGGGAGCCGGGCGGGCAGGGGGAGCTGCAGCTCCTGAGGGAAGGAAAGGATCGTTCCCAAACAAACCCCGCTGTGAGGGGGACACCCCCAAATCCTTCCCCCCGCACTGCCGGGGGCTCTCCTGCCCCGGGAGCTGTGCAGTGCTGCTTTCAGCTGGAACAGCAGCATTTCACACCCAGCCTTTCCCTGCCCGACTTCTCCCACCGACAGAGGGGCCGACCCGCTGGGAACGCTGGAATGGGACTGGAAAGCCCCTGCAGCACCTGCACTTTCCCCTTTTCCCAGCTCCTGGGAAAGTGTGGCTCCCTTCCTTGAAGGGAAGAGGGTGGCCCTGTCCTGAGGAGCCACGAGAGCAAACAGAGCAGGGAGAGACAGGACAGAGAAAGGGCAGGAGGGGAGAGGAGAGGAGGGTGGGTGAGCTCAGGGAGCTGTGAGGAGCCTGTGCTGGAGGGAGGAGAGCGCGGACTCGCAGGGGCACAGGGAGTGCCAGAGCCCAGCCGTAAGAAATCGCCATTCATTAGGGGCAGCACGCACAGAAGGCCTTGCTGAAGGAGCCCGGGCTTCAAGCTGAGCGCGCCCCTCTTTGGGACGCTTTGATTTGGTTAATTAGACACAAAGTTTTTCTGTGCGGTGCGAGGCCGGCTCTGTGCAGAGGAGAGCAGCAAGCCCGGCTTTACTAATGGGATATAGCCCGGCTTTACTGATGGGATAATTGGGTGTGTACGCAGCTCCGCACACCCCGGCGGGAGAGGCCCCACACCGGAGGCGCAGTTGCGGTGTCAGGTCTCCCTGCCTTTCCCCATTGTGCACCGGTTTTCACCTTTTTGCCCCATTTTTGCAGTTCCCAAGGAGGACGAGTCGCTGATAATTTCCCCATTTTCCCCGTATTTCCCCCATTTTTCCCCCCATTTTCCCCCGTTTTTTCCCATTTTTTCACATTTTTCCCATTTTCTCTGGGTTTTGCCCCAGCTCCCGAGGAGAACAAGTCACCGATCATTTCCCCATCTTTCCCCCCATTTCCTCCCTATATTTCCTCCTTTTTCCCCATCGTTTTTTCCTGTTTTTTCACCGTTTTTTTCCATTTTCCATGTATTTTGCCCCAGTTCCCGAGGAGGACAAGTAGTGGATCATTGGGAGCCGGCCCTGCTCCATCGCCCAGTGCCTGTTCCAAGACATTTCCCCCCATTTTCCCCCCATTTTCTCCCTGTTTTTTCCGATTTTTTTGCCATTTTCCCCCCATTTTCCACCATTTTTCATGTTTTTGCCCCATTTTTGCAGTTCTCAAGGAGGACGAGTCGCTGATCATTTCCCCATTTCCCCCCATATTTTCTCCATTTATTCCCCATTTTTTCACCGTTTTTTCCTATTTTCCCCATTTTTCCTGTTTTTTCACAATTTTTCACATTTTCCTGTGTTTTTACCCCAGTTCTCGAGGGACCATCCTCCCACTGCAGAAGGCCTCATTTACATCCAAATACCCCCGCAACAATTTTCACTGTTTGACCGGCCAAACTTCCTAATTCTGCTATTTTTCACCCTAAATTTGACCTTTGATTCAATGAAGTGGCTTCATTTTGTCTCTCTCTTTTCCCCTGCCCCAGATCTTTCCTTACACAGTTCAGCTGTTGGGGCTTGCCTACACTTGAAGGTTGCCTCTGGATTTAGGGACATATAAATCTGAAAGACAGTAACTAATTCTGGAATACATCTGGAAGGATTTACTCAAAAATCAGTAATTTCTGAATACCTTGGTGCCCTGGCTCCCAGTTCACCCTCCTGTTAGCAGCAGGAGCAGGTAAGGCAAGGACATGAAAGAACACAAGCTCATGCTGCTGCTCTCAAGGTGAAGAAAAGGGAAGTTTATTTTCTACTCCAACATTTATGGATTTCCAAGAGTGACAGTGGATTGGAGGGTGGCAGTGCCACCTCTCCAATGACACTGGGCAAACCAACAGTCCATCAACTTTCTCCTCCTCCATAAAGGAATGCAAACCAATGAGTTATTTACAGAAAGTGTGTGAGAAAGTTCGCTACAAGAATGTCAACATCAGAAAGCTTAGAAAATCTTAAAAAACCAGGGTGACAGTCAAGTCTGTGTTTTTTCAACTGCTTTCTCTCCGTTGCTCTAAAAAGAAATTACAGCCTCCCCCTCCGGAGTCTGCCTCACTTAAACCCTCGCTCTGTCACAGCTGAAATGTGGTACAAAGGATCCAGGAATTCCCCGAGCCTTTGGCTCTCCGGGCTTGTTTCACAGGTAAGGAATGCGGCGTCTCCCGCCCGTCTGCCCCTGCCGCGGGCACGGCGCGGCCGGGCTGTGCCCAGGGCCTGCTCAGGGCACGGTGACAGCCCCGGTGCCCCGGTCCTGCTGGGCACAGCCCGGCCGGTCCCTGCTGCTGCCGGCCCGGAGCCTCTGGAGCTGCAGGAGAGCTTGGAGAGCCCCAGCAAAGCGTGCAGGGGCAGATCTGGGCACTGCTCCGGCTCTACCTGAGCTGCAGTTGTTTGGGTTAGCAGCAAATTGCACGGCGTGATTGCTCGGGGAGCTGGGCAAACTATTCAAAGCAGCAGAAAGCGTCTGATGGATTCGCCAATGTTTTTGTTTGTGGACAATCCCCCAAAAAGGCAGAAGAGAACCCTCCAGTTCTTACCAATGTGTTGCTTGCTACTCAAAATTACTCCATGAATCATTTGTGACTGAGTATATGCAGCCAGTGGGTTCTCATGTCCTCCTTTTATTTTGTTCTTTGAGCTCTGTCTTGTCCTTATTTGCTTGTGCCAAGTGGCTGATTTCAGTCCCCAAGTTCACACAGCAGAGCACTCAGGTGGAAATATGCAAGAACTACCTTTTTATCCTATACAGTTTTGAGCAAGTAGAGTTGCAGCCAACAAATAAGAATTTTTAAAACAAACAAACAAACAAAAAAACCCCCAAACAAATAAAAAACAAAAAAAAACCCCAAGCAAGTTGATACCACTAAACAGAATTCACAGACTTTTCATGAGCAAATGGCACATTTCCTGCGGGCCTGCCTCACCACCGCTCCCCCAGGGATAACAAAGAGCAGTGTCACAGGCAGGTGATGTTCCCTGGTGGCGCACAGCCCTGTGTCACCGCCGGTGCCACTCCCACGGCCCATCCTCCCGTCTGCATCCTTGCTCCGCTGCTCTTTAGCCCAAATGCAATGCCCGACACAAAGTGCCGGTGCTGCAGGAGGGAGAGGAGCGATGGGAGGAGGAGCAGCCCGCGCTGTGTGACTGCAGGAGCTGCAGATGGGGCTGCGAGGGGAGGGAGGCAGCGCCCAGAGCCCGTTTCAGCTTTCAAGTCCCGTGCTCCGGGATCTCTACATGCCATTTCTTGGATGTGGTTTGCCCCCAGGGCAATCTCAACAGCTGTGAAGTTTCAACAGATGAACGATGTAGTTTTCAATAAATTTCACCAGGCAAAGGAAAGGATTTTAACTCGTTCATGCTAGCCCGCTTTTGGTCTGCAGGCTCTTCTGGACCCGAGTCCATTCAGGTCAGGAGTGTTTCCTCTTTGAGCCCCAGGCACAGCTGAGCTACACTGAGGTTTTCCCCATCAGAGGAGGCTTCTCTCAACCCTGCCCGTGGCTCCTGGGAGGTGCAGGCACATCCCTGCCTTTACCTGGGCCACTTGAACCCACTCTGGTGGAGGAAGGTACCAAATGTGGATGCTCTCAGCTCCTGCTGGGGAAAGGAAAGGCAGCAGAAAAACAATTTTCCAAATCTCCTTGTGGCAACTGCATCTTGGAAGTTCCATTTCCTTTGCACTCTCTCATCCAGAAGTGGGGCTTGTGCTCCTGGAGTCATGTTCTCATCCCAGCTGAAGGTTGATGGCATTCATTGTAACTGAAAGAGGGGCTTTGTGTTCCCAAATTCTTCAGTCAGAGAAGTCAAGAAATTCCAGAACACATCAGGTGTCTCCTCAGGTCACGAGGACAATTCCTGTGAATTCACCTGCTGTACACAGGACAGGACAGCAAGCCTGGGTCCTGAGGTGAGAAGCCAGCCCAGGGTTTTTGGTGCATGTCTGGGGGATCTGAGCAGTGGGGCTGAGACCTTTGCTGCCTCTCCTCTGGCTGGGATCTGTCAGGGAGCCCAAAGCAGCAGAGAGCTCACAGCCCTGGCAGGAGATGTCAGTGCTGAGTGAGCCCTGCAGGGTCTCTCACCTCTCCCTGCTCCCCCTGCCCTGCCTCACCTTCAGTGTCCAGGCCCGGGGCTGAGCATTTCCTGCAAACCCAAATGTCTGCCCAGAGGCCATTCCCTCCTGCTCCTGCACTGCTGCTCCCTGGCCAGCCTGGTTCCCCCTCTCTCTGCAGACAGACAGACAGACAGACAGCAAACATGTCCAGGAGCTGCCCCCGTGGTTCCCCACAGCTCTGGAGGGCACTGATGGGGTTTCCCTGTAGTGAAACAACACAAGCTCGAGGGTGGGTCTGTGTGTGAGGCAGGGGTGCCCATGACCTTCAGGAGGCTCTTAGCACCAACCCAGGAACAGCTCTGGACTAGAACTTGCAGTGAGAGCCTCCCCACCTCTGCCCCTGCCCAAGCAAAGGCACAGCTCATGGGGCACCCCGAGAGATCTTGTGGGTGCTGCAGCCTCTGCACAACACTGCACAGACACCTGTGATTTGGGGTCTTTTGTCCCAGCTCTCCAAAATGTTTCATGAGTTTTGGTCACCACATTGCTCTCCCTGTCCTACTGAGGCTCCCCAACCATCAGCTTCCAACAGAAATTGCTCAAAACTAAATATCAGATCCCATCCCTTCCTTCCTTCCTTCCTTCCTTCCTTCCTTCCTTCCTTCCTTCCTTCCTTCCTTCCTTCCTTCCTTCCTTCCTTCCTTCCTTCCTTCCTTCCTTCCTTCCTTCCTTCCTTCCTTCCTTCCTTCCTTCCTTCCTTCCTTCCTTCCTTCCTTCCTTCCTTCCTTCCTTCCTTCCTTCCTTCCTTCCTTCCTTCTCCTTTCACATGGACAGTCAATAACCCTGTAAATGCACAGGGCAGCCTGGTTGTGCACTCTGATTTCTCACGATTTCTGCTGAAATGCTTTCCTTTCAGATGGCATCTCTGCCAGAGCCATCCATGGGCTCCTCCACAGGAACACTGCAAACATCCCCTGTAGCAGCAGCCTGACCTTTTGAAAAATCAGTGATCTGAGCAATCCCCTCAGCTCTCCGAAAGGCTGGGCACTGTGGGTGCTGTGCTGGGTTCATTCCCAGCCTTGGGCAAGGTGCCCTTTCCAGATGGTTCTTCAGAGGGGTCTCTGGGTGCTCCCCTGGACCTGAGTCTGCCACAGGGAGTTTGTGACAATTCAGTCTCAGAGTTCAGCAATTGCAGCCCGAGAGAAAGTGGGGAAACACTTTGGGAACTGATCTCTGCCTCTGTCCCACCCATTTATCCCAGTGACATTTGCCAGTGGCAGCGCAGTGTGTGTCACACAGAGCATCCAGGCAGTGTGGAATGCAGGACATGGCATCACTGCTGTGCAGTTACTGCTGGAGAGGCACTTTGCATCCCAGAGAGAGCCAGGAGTGCACTCACACCAACAAAATCCGCATTTCTGTGGTCTCTCTTCATGGATATCTCCTCTGGGCTGAATTCTCTTGCTCTCCTGTCTTTTTTCCCCTCTGGCTCACATCCCCACTGCCTTCCCATGGCTTTATTCAGTCAGAGCTCTGTGTCTGGCTGGTTCTGCTCACCCAACACCAAGGATCCCCTGAGTGCAGCCTCCATCCTGCCGAGCTGTGGGGAGCCCTCTCTGCTTGTGCTGCTGCCCTGCCTTGCCAAGCCAGCCTGGGGACAGACAGCTCTCCCTGCCACGGTGAGCCTGCCCCAGGGGACGATGCCCGAGCAATGTGGAGGGGCAGCAGGGTCCCAGCGCTGCGAGAGAGGAGCTGGGGGAGCGGGACTGCTCCAGGGAAGGGAGTTCAGCAGCTGAGGAGGGGGGAGAGGGAGCCGAGGGGCTTGGCTGCTCTGAGCAGAAACGTACGTGAAGAAAAGCCTCGACCCAACCCTGAATTCCACAGCTCGACTCCAGGGACAGGGAGAGGGAGAGAGGACAGGACGGGACAATTCCAGCAGCCCTGCGACTTGTTCATAAAAGCCTCATCCCCCCAGCCCTGCCTGCCTCCTCCCCCATCGCCTCCACAGCTCACGCTGGGTTTTATTAACGCAGTTCCCCTCGGGCTAGAGGGAATCACGTCCCAGGAGACATTCCAGTCTCAGATCAGCTTCGGAGGGGATCAGAGGGAGCCAAGGCTGGGGGGCGTTTCACCGGGGCCGTTCCATTCGCGGGGAGCCGGCAGGTCGGGAGCGCTGCAAGACGGCACTGGCCGGCTCCCGATCAGAGCCCGAGCAGCCGCGGCTGCAGCCGAGCCCTGCCCGGTGCTCTGCGCCCATCACCCGTGCTGTGTCCCCTGCTCTGTGCCCATTCACCAGTGCTGTGCCCGGTGCTGTGTCCCATCACCCGTGCTGTGTCCCCTGCTCTGTGCCCATTCACCAGTGCTGTGCCCGGTGCTGTGTCCCATCACCCGTGCTGTGTCCCCTGCTCTGTGCCCATTCACCAGTGCTGTGCCCGGTGCTGTGTCCCAGCCACCCGTGCTGTGTCCCCTGCTCTGTGTCCCATCACCCGTGCTGTGTCCAGCCGCTGGCTGCCAGCTCCTGGCCGGGCTCTGCCGGGTGCCCGGGTGGGCACGGGAGGCTCTGGGCAGGCACTGTGGCCCGTGGCTCACTGAGCTCGTTGTTGGTGACCCACAGCCACGCTGAGCTCTCTGTTGGTGACCCGCAGCCACGCTGAGCTCTCTGTTAGTGACCCACAGCCACGCTGAGCTCGTTGTTGGTGACCCACAGCCACGCTGAGCTCTCTGTTAGTGACCCACAGCCACAAGGGCTCAGCCCGGGGCCAGCCCCGTCCCCAAGCACCACCCCAGTGCCAGCCCCTCGCCAGCACGGCCCCTGCAGCAGCCGGAGCAGCAGCGATTCCTCCCGCCAGGAATGGGAGCTGGCTCCCCGGCGTCTGGCTCCGCAGGTGAATTGCGGTGTGCCCTGAGCCCACGCCAGGAAAATGCCAGCAGATGAAACTGCATCTCAGGCCAAGAGACACGAAGATGGATGTGTTTTCCTCGCCCTGCTTATCTCGCAGGCAGCGCTTCCCAGGCGAGCCCGGCTGTGTTTGTGTGCGCTCGGCTCCTGGCACGGGGCAGGGATGAGCAGACACAAACACTGCGGGCGCTGAGCGGCTCCCGAGCCCGGCCCGGCCCTGCCCGCGCCGCGGCACCGACCGAGCTGCTCCTGGGGCCAAAACCAGCGCTGGGCTGGGGCTGGGGCTGGGCTGGGCCAGGGCTGTGGCCAGAGCTGAGCCTGGGGCTGAGTCTGGGGCTGGGTCCGGGGCTGGGCCTAGGACTGAGGCTGGAGCTGAGCCCAGAGCTGAGCCCAGAGCTGAGCCCAGGGCCGCATCCAGAGCTGAGCCTGGGGTTGAGTCCAGGGCTGAGCCCAGGGCTGCTGCAGAAGGGAGAGGAAGAGCTGGAGGGACCCCGCAGCTGCTCGGGCACCGTGCAAGCTGCACTGTGAGCTGCAGTGTGAGCTGCCCTGCAGTGTGAGCTGCCCTGCACTGCACAGGGGACAGGCTGAGGCTGTCTCAGCGCTCGCCCAGGGACCCTTCCTGGCCTGGAGCCCTGAGGAGTGCAGTGCACCTCTGCAAGGTGAGGGCCAGCACGCTCCTGCCACCATGTCCCTTGTTCCAAGGTCAGGGGGGCAGCAGTGAAGCCATGGCCCTGCCCCACACCTGGCCCTTGGTTTCATAAGGGCACTGCATCGAGCTGACCCCAAACTCTTCTGACTCTGCACTGCTGGGTTCAACCCAGAACTAAGGTCACAGAAAGGGGAGGGCAAAAGAAAACAGATGTAAAATAAGTAGTAGGGAATCAAGCAAGACTTTCTTCATAGTGAGACTGACCTAGTTAAGTTGAAGTCTGGAAAACTTTGGTGTTTTCAAGGTTCACTGTTTGGACCCAGGGCAGCCTGCACAATTCCAGCATTTCCATTTGAAAGATTTTTTAAAAACCCAGTAGAGATTTGAAGCAAAGCACTTCGCTGACCAACCTATATTTTATTTTACATATTACTTTACCTTTCCACTTGTGTCCAGGCCCAAAGGCCAAGTTCCCACTCCACAACCTCTTCTTGCCCACTCCCCATGCCCATGTCTCGGGCTGCCAGCAGAGGAGGAGAACTGAGTAATTCAAAAAGTACTCCTGATCAATCATGTTTACATGGGCAGTTCACTGCACATGACCCCCAGCCTTGTTTGCACCCACCACCACCTGTACAAACACCCACTTTGGCTGCCCAGGAGAAAAACAAGGTGCCAGGGCCAGAGAGAAGGGGAATCCCAAAAACCAAAGGGGAGGACAGAGACTTACCTGATGAGGACATGTCCTCATTTGTCACCCACTGAGCAGTGATGCTGGAGACGTCAATTCATGAGGTTATGTCCTACGGAGAGAGCAGGAAAGACATCAGGGAAATCAAAGGGGTTTGGCTCCTGGAGCCTCTTCCAGCTGCTCAGGGCAATGCCCAGGGGGTGTAAAGCTCTGTGCTGGCTTTGCAGGGGGCCTCAAGACAGGTCCCCAGGCACACAGAACACAGCTGTGAAAGTCACACCAGGGAGGTGGCAGGAAACAAAAGACTTTGGACAGACAGGCTTAATCCATTTAAATTCAGTTTCTCTCTCAGTTCCCTCCCTTTTCCCCTTGGCTCTCATCAGAAGCTCTTCCCCCACCTCCCCTCAGTCCCAAGTGCCTTACAGCAGTATCACACCCAAGTGGCCCACGGGCTGAGGGAGTTATTCCACCTCTTTGCTGCTCACAAAGAATCAAACCTGCTGTTCTCTTCCCCTGGCACAGCCCCTTTCCCCCTAACACCTGCTGGGTGTAGAGTGAGGTTATCCCCAGCTGCTGGTTCCTGCTGAGACTCACATTACGATGCTGCTTTGCCTGCCCAGGTGTTCACAAGGCCCTCCTTGTTGGGAAGCCTTTAGGGGAGTGGGAGAAGAGCTAATGCTTGTGGTCAGAAGGACTTGGAAAACTCCTGACAGCTCTGCCACTTGCTGGGGCTGGAAGGCCCTGAACAGGTGCTAAGCAAGAAGAGCTCCATGTGGGGATGTTAATCAGCAGCATCAGTGACCATGGGGGCCTCTCAGCCATGAGAACTTCCACTGAGCTCCTGCAGCCATCCAGAGAAGCCCAAGCTTGGCTCCAGCCTGGCAGGAGCTGCAGGAAAGCAAGCAGAGAGGGAGATGTCAGAGTGGGAGATGTGGGACTGAGGGGTCTCGGAATGAGGGGTGTCAGACTGAGGGGTCTCGGAATGAGGGGTCTCGGAATGAGGGGTCTCAGACTGTCAGTGCTCTGGGGCTGGGGTGGGAGCCCTGTGCTCATGGGGCAGCAGCCTCTGTGCATCCATGGGGCTGCATGGACAGGACAGACAGTGGCTGAGAGAGCTCCCAGCTCAGGAACACAGCAAGAAGCAATTCTGCAGGCTGCACACAGGGCACAGGAGTCCCCAGAACACCCAGCAGCCGTTTTCCTGCTGCTAAACATCCACTGGCTTGGCTGGGAAATATCTGTGATCCCAAACACAACATGCACTCTCTTTTGTGCTGAGTGCCTTGGCAGGAGCCAGCAGTTCTCACACACAGTTCCATCTCTGCAAGGACCAAGTTTCCCAGAACACCCCCTTTAAAATCTCCCTTCATTAAGAGGAGCCAAGCTGCCTTTTGCTGCCTCCCAGGCTGCTCCCATGCCTCTCCCTGCTTCCCCAGGGCTCCACTGCCATGGGCTGGAAAGCACTGAGCTCCCAGAGACACCAACACTAAAAGAAAAGACACTAAAGAAAAGAGAGACAAAGGCAGGAAAGCTTTTTTCACTGGGACCCAGCTGTCTGGCTCAGAGAAAGGCAAGAAACAAGGGTCTGCTCTGCATTCCTGGGGCACAGCCAGAATAAGAGCAGAAGGGTAAATTCCACAGTGCAACGTGGTTTTCCCTGCTCCCCTGTCCCCTTTACAAACAAGGCCTAGGGGATACTCTGAGCATGGTGCTGCAGGGCAGGGACATCTTGCTAACAGCCTGTGAGTTAAACACTGCAGCACTTTCCACAGCCAGCCAAGGCCAGGCTCTTTCTTCTCACATCTGCTCACCCTACCCAGGATTTACATCGTCAGTATGGTTCCCATAAAACTAAACATGAAGAACTGATCACAGAAAAATAAAGCAGTAATAAAGCCTGGGATGTCAGGAAGTCTTACTCACTCCCTGCACACCAGCCCAGGCAGCTGGAGATCAAAGTTCTCTTATTTGCAATACATTTCTTGAAACAATTTTCAGCTAAACTCAGTCTGCTGAGAGGATGCTGACACAATCCAGGGCTTCTCCCATAGAAACAGGAACGAAGAAACCAGATCTGTGCCTTGCTGCCTCTATCTCCAGGTGGCTGAGCAGATGGAGAAGGCTTTGGCATCTCCAAAATGAGGAGTTGCTCCCTTCCTTCCCCTCCCTCAGCATCCCTGCTCGAGAAAGCTTTCTTGCAAAGGGTGAGTGAAAAAGTGAGCAAAGCAGAGCCCTGCACAGGCAAAACAAGAGTTCAAACTCATTAAAACACGGCTGTGAGCTACTCCCCACAGGGGGACTGGAGTGGTCTCGACAGGCACTGAGAGGATGGGGTTTAGTCCTTGGTGCCCTTAGGCAGGAGAGGTGAGAGACGCCTTTAAAGGGCCCCGTTTAAAGGCACCCCAAGGCAGGCAGGAGCCGGGGGCCGGTGCCGGGCAGGCGTGGGAGGGGGGTCCCGCCCCGCTCCGCCCCCGGGGGGTGGCGGGGCGGAGCGGCCGGGCCGGGCGGGACCGGACCCCCCTCCCGCGATGCGGCCGGGCCGTGTCCCCCCGGCCCGAGCAGCCGCGGCTCGGGGAGAACAAAAGGCAGGAGCGGGAGGAGGCGCGAGGAGGAGGGCAGGCGGCCACGGTGGGGGGATAAAAGGCTCAGCGAGACCCCCCCCCCTCCTGTGCCCCATGTCCGAGCCCGCTCCGCCGCCCGGCATGGCCCGCCCGCCGCTGCCCGCCGCCGCCGCCTTGCTGGCCGCCGCTCTGCTGCACTGCGCGCCCGCCGCGCCCGCCCGCCGACACAAGCCGGTGAGTCGGGGCCGCCCGGTGCCTCCCTCCGTGTCCCCCGCCGCTCTCCGATGCTGTCCCGAGGGCGGGATCTCCCCGGCAGATCCTCCGCTGAACGGGATGAGCTGTGTCTTCCCCCCGCCGCTCCATCCATCCATCCCCGGGCCGCGCTCGGGATGCCGGCACGGGCGGCGCTGCCGGGAATCACCGGCCGCGGGACGATGCCCGTGCCCCGGCCGTGCCTCCCGCTCCGCCGGCTCTTCCTGGCTTCTTGGGGAGTTTTCACAGCCGTGTTCCCGAGGGAAAACGGGAACCGGGACAAGGAGAGCTTAGGAGAGGACGCGGCATCCCCCGTGCTCCCTTCACAGGCAGCAGAGCCCTCGCTGCTGCTCCAACACCCCCTGCGCGCTGCGCTGGCAGCTCCCAGAAGTTACGGGAGACGAGACTGAAGGGATGAACCAAAGGCAGGCAGGAGAGGAGCAGCAGGGCTCTTTCTTCCTGCAGATGCCTGCCCCATCCCAGCACCTGGGACTGCGGCTGCCAGAGAGGAGCAGCGGCGTGCGGGGGATTTGGGGGACGGGAGAGGACAGAGAGCTCCTTGTGCTGGGAATGTGTGCGTGTGTAATCGCGTTATTGTAGACATGCTCTTCGCTGCTGTGCCATGAAATAATGACAGAGCAAATGCCCGGTAGCAGCCCAAGGGGATTAGTTCAGGTTCTGTCGATGGTTTTATTATCAGCTCTGTCATCTGAGCACTTTCTAACTTGGCTGCTAAATCTGCTGTGGGCTGGGACTTGGCACGGAGCAGCCTTGGCCCCCAAAGTGCTCGCATTCCTTCGAATGAAATGTCACCGCGCTCGGCCCCGCTCTGCCTCTGGGGAAGGTGAGGCCAAGCGCTCGCTGGTGGCACCCTGGTGGCACCCTGCACTCCAGGAATGACGCTGCTCTGCGGCTTCAGGCCCGTCTGCGAGCAGCAGGGGGGGTGCGCTGGGAGGGCAGAGCTCCACCCGCATAAAGCTGGAGGCTGCCGGTTCCCGTGGGACACGGGCTGGGCTGGGCTGGCAGGTGCCTTGCGCTCTGCCCTGTGCAAGCTGGGAAGCTGCTGCTCCTGGAGGAACCTGCACAGCCCCTGGGCCTGGTCTGGCTGCCAGCAAGGGCCCGTGTGGGGTCCTGGGGGAAGGGAGAGCCAGCCTGGGTTTCACCCTCTGAGCTGGAGCCCAGCCCAGCTGCCCATGTCACCGTTCAGTCCTGGTGCCAGCACCCACAGCTGCTGAGTGCCTGGAGGGGTTGCAGGGGCTCAGCTCACTTGGCCAGTGCCCCTCGAGCTGGTTTGTGCACCAAACTGCTGAAGAGCACAGAGTTAGTGCAGGGCTCCAGGGCTGCTCAGACTCCTGGTCCATCAAACCCAAAAGGGTCCCCCCAGGTGGCACTCTGCCAACAGAGAGGTGATTTCTTCCTCATCCTAGGCTCATGCTCTGCTCTGTGAGAGCTAATCCTTCCCTCCTGGCTGGAGTAGCTCCAGGTGATGCTCCTGCAGGTCTGTTTTGTTCAGGAATGCCTTGTGCTTGTGTGTTGGACCAGCCATGTGGAGCTCAGGCTTTCAGACTGATGCGTTTGACTCAGCCTTTGCAGAGATGGTGGCTGCATTGCTTGGGTTGGAGATGGACAGGTGATCCTCCATCCTTTCAAACAGCAGTTCTCTCATCCCAAACAGCTGCTCTTTTGGGTTCCTCATCTGCTGTCAAGGCTTCTGAAGGTTATTCTGCTGCCTCTGAGGTGCAGCCAGTTTTACACGATGGAGGTGGCAGCAGGGGAACACGCAGGTGCAGGACAGCTGAGGTGGCACTGCCAGGCTGACAGAGGCTTGGCCACTCTGTGCCCTCTCTCACAGAGAGCTGTGCCACGACATCCCGTGCTCCCTGCTCTGACTGCCCCAGCCTGCTGCACAAAGGGATGTTTCCCTCATGTCTGACAGCAGCTCATTTCCTGTCTGGGCACCTTTTGCTGTCAGGTGATGAATGAGAAAGGGGCCAAGGGGCTGAGCTGGGAAAAGAGATTCACACTCCAGTGAGAGCGAGCACAGGAGCTCCTCAGGCTGTGCCAGTTCGGGGGTGGGCAAGGACAGCCCGGCTGCAGGAGTTTGTGCTGCACCCAGCTGTTTGTGGCTGTTTGTGCTCCAACAGTGAGCCACAACGGCAGCAGCTGAGAGGGGAGGGAATCAGGGCTAAGATTCACTTTAAAGCCAGGCTATAGGGCATATTGCTGAAGGACTTGTGTTCTTTGAGGCAAACCCTGTAGAACTCCTTCACTTTCATACTAATGCCTAAAGAAAGCAAGAGAAAACTGAGAGCAGAATAAAGGCTGGGTCTGGTGTCCACTGTAAAACTTGAGAACAAAAGATCTGCAGTCCCCGGGCTGTGCACGCGCAGACACTGAATTCCTGCCCTGCCTGCGGCTCCCCGGGGAAATCAAAGCCCTGCATTTGCTGGGAAGGTCTCTCTCTGTGAAGAAGTTGTGGGCACCCTCCCAGCTACCAACACAACCCATCAGGGGTGCAGAACCCTGAGCACAGCAGGTTCCCCTCTGGCAGCAGGGCACCGCCTCCCCCACAGCCCCGGCCTGCCTCGCTCCGGGCTCAGGCGGCTCCCGCAGGAAGGGTTTGATTTGCACTCCTTGGTTTGGCTATTTAAAAACTGCAGTCAGGGCTGGGGTAATTTTAGACATGTTTATCTTCTGCTCTGGGAGAGACTCAAGACACATGTAAGTAGTTATTCTGCAGTGGGTTTGTTGTGTTTGTGCTTCACAGGCAGCACACACACACCCCCTGCAGTGTGGCAGGGCTTGGGGTGCAGCTGGGAGGGGAGAGGGAGAGGAGCAGTCTGGGGAAGATCCCCCTCTCCAGGTTATGTTGCACTGCCTTCCCCCATGCTTATCCTGCCCTGGCACCATAACCTGTGGGGCTCTGCAGAAGAAGGGATGCACTGGATAGAAGTTGTTTGGAAAGGATTTTTAGTGGAAAGTTATCCTGAAGAGATGCTGGACATCCCACTTTTTCCCCCCACTTTTTCCCCCCACTTTTTCCCCCAAGTCGCTCTTTCCTACTAATCTCAACTATGTGGACAGGTAAATTAAGGGTTTGTGGGTGTTCTTGCACTGGGGATGGCTCAGCCAAAAGCAAATGGGAGCAGAGCTGAGTCTGCACATAGCTGCCCAGCAAAATGAAAAGCAGAGCACTTCAGGGGTTCACTAAGGCCACAGACATGTTTTTATATTTCACTGAGATCCTGGTGCAGACAGAGGAGTCCCAGCAAGGACAGGCAGGTGACCAGACTTCCTCCTCTTGGTGGATTTGGGCAGGAGAGAGGCACTGGTAGCTCATGGCTCCCCTTAGCTTGGATGTAAGTGCACAATGAACAAAACATCTCAACCCCTTCCTCCCCTGCCAGGAGTGTGCCACATCCTAGAGCAGTTTCTTCATTTCAAGAGGAATTCTAGGTCATCAGATTAAGGGCTCTTGAAACCTTTTGCTATGTCAGCATCCTGGGGCTTGTTTGCTCTGTAAGTACTCCTGTTTCTGGCAAACTGTTGCTTGGGTGACACCAGCAGCTTGGTTGTGGTGCTGTTGATGGAATAGTCTCACAAACTGTCACATAATTAAAATGTCTGATAATAAAAATAGTCCTGCAGTGTTTATTCATTTGCTTTCTCTTGTTACACCAAAGCCTGCTTCTTCTCATTCTGTCTGTGGCCATAAACATTTGCAGTCCATAATGTTTCATGTTCCACGTTGCTTAGGAAAAATAAACATTTTCCTTTTTTCATTGCCAACAGCAACTACCATCAAGTAATCCGGAAACAAAGTGTCAGGGCTCAGGAGGTAATGCTGGATGGTGCCATGGGTGGGAAGAGGAAAATCCAGCAGTGTGTGCACAGCCAGGCACTGCAGCAGCTCCTGTTTGGGCCCAGCCTTTGTGCTCTCTCTGTCTGCAGTGGGACCAGGCTGCAGCCAGCATGGAGCAGCCCTGGAGTGAAAAATTTTGTGTGAGCAAAGAATTCATGGAGCGATTGGGAGACCTTGTCCTGGGGAGGCAGGACCAATAAATCTGCTGGCTTTGCCTGGGCATTGTTTCCACTAACAGTGCCTTGACCAGGAGCACATTTAGCTCAGGGTTAGACCAGAACACAATCATGTTTCAGCCATGAAATTCCACCTGCAGCATCAGCACCTTCCCAGCCCAGGCTCCTCCTGGAACACAACCTGACTAAAATGAAGCTGATTCCAGTTTTACCATTAACCATCAGCTGTAGCTGCACTTTCAAATCCACTCCCTGCAAATCCATGCTGGGCTGAGCGGCAGGCTGCACAAAAAGCTGTCCCTGCATCAGGAGAACAATGCTGAGATCAGGCAGGAACATTGCTGTTCAGGGGGTGCAGAGCCTTTGGGGGGCACGGCCACCCCACAGTGAGCAAAAATGGGGTGAGAGAACTGCAAGAGAAAGCATTTCTGCTGAAATGAGGGCAGGAGTGCTCTGAGGTGCAGGCTCATAGGGAGGAGGGGGGTAATGCTGCCAGCCAGAGGCAGCAAACACCAGGACCTTGGAAATGCTCTGAGTAACAAAAGGAGGAAGCAGAAACAGAAGCAATGGAAAAGCAGGAGCAGAAGGGACAGGGGAATGGAGACAAAGCCCTTGAGCTCATTCCCCAAGTAAAGGGGAAGCAGTGAGAGGGGAAGCACCCAAGACTGAAGGATTCAGGCTGTAACTTGTCCAGTCCCTCCTGTCTGACAGGGAGAGGGGTCTCCTTTCATGTCCATGCCACAGGAGCCCAGGTGCTCAGGTACACAAAGAGGACACAAGTTTGAGTACAGGCAGGCAGAGGAGGATGGAGCCAGGCTCAGGAGAGCCGTGGGTTGGTCAGCACCAGGCACCAGCCCCACCCCTGTGCTCGTTGAGGCTGATGCTCCACTGCCCCTGTGCTGCTGCAGCTGCTGCTGCTCTCGGGGGCTCTGCAGGGTGAGTGCTGCCCAACAGCAGGAGGTTAAAGATGCTCCTGGCTCCTTGGGATGGCTGGAACACTTCCTGGGAAGCTTGGCTGGTGTTCATCTGGCTCCAGCAGACCCAGAGGTGATGGCTGCTGTATCACAGCACTTGAAGGCTGATAAAGCTGTGAGGAACTGAGTGGGCAGCCTGGACCTCTGCTGTGGTTTCTGCTGTCCCCTGGGATCTGTCCTTTCCCTCCTGCTCCCCCTCAGCCTTTCAGTCACGAGGCTGCAGGAAGAGGCACTTTCTTTGTGAGGAGCTGTGACCAGCCTGCAGCACAGCCCTCTTTGCTACAGCTTTGCTCCTCTGCTGTCCTCACTGCCCTCAACCTTTGGTTTCAGGCCTGGAATCCTCTCTGTGCTTGTGCTGTGTTCACATTTACTGACCAGCCTCTTCCAAAGCCCTGGCCTCTTCCTTGACTACAAGGCAGCAGTTCCCATGCCCAGCTGTGGGTTATTCAGGGGGTGGCACTGCAAGTGGCTGCACACACTCAGCCAGAGGCTCAGATCTGTTTTGCATTCTGCTGGGGCAAACCCTAGGATTTTCCTTTGCTTTTGTGTTCAGGAATCCCCTCCCTTCTGCTGGTGGGATGCCCTGATGGGTACCCAGCAGCCAGTGCCCTCCTTCCCTTGCCCTCCCAGCTCTGCAGCAGCCTGGGCAGCAGCATGGCCCTGAGTGAGCCCTGAGCAGTCAGCCAGGGTGGGGTAGCAGAGCTCAGGGAACAAAGCAGATCTCCCCACGAGAGCGAGGGCTCAGCACTGCCTGGGAAGGATGCAACCTTAAGCAAGCGGACACGGTATCTAATCCCTGGGAAGTGCCTGCAGCAAGGTGTGTCCAGCCAAGGAGGCCAAGATCTCCAGCCTGGATGTCCCCTGAGCATTGTTTGGCAAGTGGTTTGTGCCTGTCACATTTCCCCTTGCCTGTAGTGGCATTTTCCAGCCCTTTCCTGCCATGGTGCTAATGTCGGTGCAGTGACGACAGGGACAGAGTCACTGTTTGTCCAGGGGCACACACAGGACACCAGGGCAGGTCCTGCCTCCTGTCCCACCCACAGGAGCACATTGTGCCCCTTCCAGGACTGGGTCTGCAAAGGGCAGAAGGAGCAGGGAGGGTCCTGCTGTTGCAAAGTGGGGTTTGGAAAGCTGGGATTCGTAACAGAGCCTTGAGGTAACCAAAGAGGAGAGAAAATCTGCCTCTGCTCCGCCTCTGAACAAGGGACTCCTCAGGGCAAGAAGGAAACAGGCAGCTTCTCCTCTCTGCTCCTGGGCAGAGGAGAGAGAACCTCCAGTTCATGGCAGTGCCCCCAGCCTGGAAGGAAACTGGGCCTTCCCAGGGGTGGAGAGCATCACCAGGGAGAAAAACCAGGGGTAAGGAGCATCTGGGTCAGCCTCAGCACACCCACCCACCTGAGCACTCCTTGAGGGTTTCCCTGTGCTCCTCAGCCCTGCATTCCTGGCCTTGGAAAGCCAGATGCATTCCTCACCCCAATCCTCAGCTGCCAGGACCTGGCCATGGGTGCAGCCAGGAGCAAGGGGCTGAGCAGCCCTGCAGGCTGTGCTCTGGTGACACAGAGCCGTTGTGTGCTCCGGTGGCATCGGGGCTGATAGCAAATGCTGGCCAGAACATGAACTTTGTCAGCTTCTGCTGCCAGCTGTCCTTTGCAGCAGTAGCTGCCAGCCCAGGCAGGGTGCCAGGGGGCTCTCAGAGAGCTCCTCTTAGAGGACAGGTACCTCCAGCCTGGCAGAGCTCCAGTCCCAGCAGGAGCAGCCTGGGGACAGCCCAGCCTGTGCTCCTCCTCCCCCAGGCCCTGAATGGATGCTCAGTGTGTGGCTGGTGGCTTGGGCATCTTTTGCTGTTCAGGGTGTGAAAATCCTGCTGTTCAGGATGGTTCCTCTCCTTGCTGGTGCAGCTCCTGTGGGGTGTGAGAGTGCACTGGGACACCAGGGTTGTATCAATGGCTCTGAGGCACAGGCTGGCAGGTGCCCAGCCACCAAGGGTGTCTGTATGTCTGTCTGTCTGTCTGTCTGTCATGGGAGGATCAGCCAGCAGGCTGGAGCAGTGACAGACACACCAAAAGCCTAAAGTGATGTGTGGGCACCCAGAGTGCAGCTTGTGTGCCCTGCCTGGCTCCCCTGTCCATGTGTGCCTGGCTCAGGGGCACAGGGTGGTGGAATTAATGCCAAGGCCTTCACACTTCATTCCAGCCCGCGTGAATGGGCCCATTGTGGCAGCAGAGGGTGGCAGCATGTGGATTACAGGCATCATGGCAGCGCTGGCACCGTGCCATCCTGACCCCCGTGTCGCTGGTAGGGCAGCCAGGAAAGCTGGCCTGGAAGGAGGCAGCTCTTTGCAGGGCAAGAAAGAGCTGCCTAAAGCCCAGGTCCAACCTCTGGAGCCCTGTGGGACAGAGCCTGTCTGTTCACCACTGCTGCATCTCAGCTCCTGCCTGCTCAAACACCTTCCATCCTTTCATTTGCTGCATAAAATCAGGCAAAAAAAAAAAAAAAAAAAAAAAAAAAAAAAAAAATCTGTGTTTGGCCCTCTGCAGCACAGTGAGGTGGACCAAGCACCTCTCACCCAACATGCCTCACAGCAGCTTGGAGGCAACACCTGGGTTGTGTTTCATGGTGTCAACATGGGAAACCGGTGGAAGTCAGCTAATTAGCATTAATTAATGTTGTCAAGAAGAAACCTTGCTTTTCCAGCTACGTGTGGGAGAGCCCAGGAGATGATATCCAAGCAGAATCAGAGGTACAGTGAGGTGAGGGGACATGGTGCAGAACTGCCCTCAGGCAGTGGTGGGGGCTGCAGGGACAGTCTCTGCTGCTCTCTGGGCTGTCACCCACACCCCTGTGTCCTGCTCTGCCATGCTGAGACCTGCCCACGGTGCCAGGGCAGCAAGAGGACACCACAGAAGTGACAACAAGGAGCACAGCTGCGTGCTGGGACTGAAGACTTCCTCCCATTAATGTCACCTCTACCCCGGGCCAGGAGGGAATAAAGGATGTAGGGCAAAGGGGGAGAATTTATTCCCTAGTGATTTGTTTTATACTTGAAGGGTCTGGTTCTCATCCACAGCCTGCAAAAGTATTTCCTGCGGGCCAGCTGCCAAGGAAATGCGGACCAAAAATAGCTGAGTGCTTCGTGGGTGCCATGGCATGACACAGTGCCCCCCAGGTGTGAGCCAGCCCCAGAGCAGGGAGCACGGCGTGTTTGTGGGGAGCAGGCTGGGAAACAGAAGTGGGAACCACTGCTGCAGGTCTGCTGTGGGCACCCCTCTGCAGCAGGAAGCATCTTCACGGACACTAAAGTCGCGCTTTTGCTTTTGCCTTTCAGGACGTGTCTCGAAAGCATCACACCTGGAAGGAGCAGGCTCCTTGGCTGGCTGCCCTGGCGAACGCCGTGGGCACGGGCGTGCCTGCCAAGGGCTTCCCCGGGGCGGCGGCGGGGCCCTGGGCCGGCTGGAACCCGCCCCGCTGCGGCGTGCCCGACCCCGACCCGCCCGCGCCGCCGGGGGCCCAGGGCGGCCGCAACCGCCAGAAGCGCTTCGTGCTCTCCGGGGGCCGCTGGGACAAAACCAACCTCACCTACAGGTAAGGGAGGCTGCCATGGCCGCCAGGATCGTGTGGCACCCAGGCTGGTGTGGCAGTACTCAAGCTGGTGTGGCAGCACTCAGGCTGGTGTGGCACTCAGGCTGGTGTGGCAGTACTCAAGCTCGTGTGGCACCCAGGCTGGTGTGGCACTCAGGCTGGTGTGGTACTCAGGATGGTGTGACAATCAGGCTGGCATGGCAGCACTCAGGCTGCTGTGGCACTCAGGCTGGTGTGACAATCAGGCTGGTGTGGCACCCAGGCTGGTGTGGCGGCACTCAGGCTGGCGTGGCACTCAGGCTGGTGTGGCACTCAGGCTGCTGTGACACTCAGGCTGGTGTGGCAGCACTCAGGCTGGTGTGGCAGCACTCAGGCTGGTATGGCAGCACTCAGGCTCGTGTGGCACTCAGGCTGGTGTGGTACCCAGGTTGGTGTGACACTCAGGCTGGTGTGGTAGCCAGGCTGATGTGACTCAGGCTGGTTCACTTCTCCCTGCCCAAACACTCGGTCTGGTATCCCTGGGGCTGTGATGTGACCATGAGAGGCACAGGGGCCAGGGGAGCTACACACTGAACATGGCAGGCTTGTTCCCAGCACCTCCTCATCCCCTCCTGAGCACACTCCCAAACACAGCTGCCCTCCTGTTGTTCCCTCAGCCCTGGGCACTGCCACACCAGCACCCCATGGCACACAGGGTCACTGCCCTCACTGTGTCACTGCCCTCACAGGTTCTGAGCTGAGCCCACCAGCTCTCTCTCCTGCTGTGCCTCTGCCCCCACAGCCACCCCGAGGGGAGCTCACCTCACAGTTTATTTTAAAGAGATGTTTTTATTCAGCTGTTTCTGATGGTCCCATAAACACCACTTCAGTGTAAAGCTTTGCCCAAATCACCCCACACATTCTCAGTTGTGAATCTGCCCAACAGACTGGAGGGAGGGTTGTGCTGCCTCTGCAGCTGCCCTCAGGGCTATGAGTGGAGAAGTGAGCACAGTCATATGGACCTTGACAGCATGTAAATCATCTTGTGCTTAATCCAATACAGGAGACTGCTCCTCACACCATCAGGAGGCTGCAGATAACAGAAAGGCTTATTCCTTTTTTTCTTTTTGGTCAGTAGTGTTAAAGAAAGAAACACAGCAGAGATTTACATACAGCAACGCTGTTAATGGAAGGAAAACTTCCCTCTGGGGCAGACCTTTCAGTCTGCTCTTGTTAGTGGAGGAAGTGGGAGCAACTCCTCAGTGAACTCAAGTTTCCAGTGGCAAAAAATGCAGTGATTAAGGAGAAGAAATCACATCACATCACACCACTCTCAGGAATCTTTGTGGTGGTGGCCTTACAGGGGATAGACCTGGGGAGTGCTGCAAAACTCTCCAGGGAGCTCACCTCTGCCACACCAGCCAGAGGGTTCCAACACTGATGGGATTTATCTGCTGCACATGTTGCTTGGTAGAGGCTGTGACAGTGCTCACAGGGGGTCTTGGATGAGGGAAGAGAGGAGGATCTGACTCCATGCTTCAGAAGGTTTGATTTACTATTTTATGATATATATTACATTAAAACTATACTAAAAGAATAGAAGAAAAGGTTTCATCAGAAGGCTGGCTAAGAATAGAATAGAAAAGAATGATAACAAAGGTTTGTGGCTCAGCTCTCTGTCTGAGCCAGCTGGGCTGTGATTGGCCATTAATTACAAACAAACCATCATGGGCCAATCCCAGATGCACCTATTGCATTCCACAGCAGCAGATAATCAATGTTTACATTTTGTTCCTGAGGCCTCTCAGCTTCTCAGGAGGAAAAATCCTAAGGAAAGGATTTTTCATAAAAGATGTCTGTGACAAGAGGGTGCTGGAGCAGTGCATGTATGGATTGGAGACGTTCTGGTGCTGGGAATGGTGGCCCTGGTGATGCTGGTTGCAGAATTGTGTCTTCCTGACAGCTCTGTCCATGGGACAGCAGCTGATGCTCTCCTCATCCAGTGTCTGTTGCCTTCCAGAATTATCAGGTTCCCATGGCAACTTGTAAAAGCTAAAGTGAGAAGGACCATAGAGGAAGCGTTGAAAGTCTGGAGTGATGTGACCCCGCTGACCTTCACCGAGGTGCAGGAGGGACGGGCTGACATCGTCATCGACTTCACGAGGTGGGCACAGCGGGCAGCACACCCTGCCCCTGCCAGAGGAGCAGGGCTGGAGCCAGAGCAGAGACCTGCCAGCACACAGCTCAGACACTTACATGGAGGCTCATATTTCTGCTTTCAGACACTGGGATTGCTTTAGTTTTGTCAGTCGTGGGCTGCTCGGTGTGAGTGCAGCTGTTCCACACAGCACCGTTACTGATCATTCATTCATTTTCCTGGTACATTTACATTTCTCTGCCCACAGGCTGTTTTCTTAAGCGTTTGTTTTGATTTTCCATCTTCAGGTCCTCCATCCTGTCCCTTGACTGAAGGATATAACTGTCTGCCCAAAGACAAATATAGTTTCTTGGTTAAGGGAATCTTGGCTCCTGGCCTGAAATTCCCTTTTGGCAAAATACTCACTGGGGCAAAGACTTCCCTGAGCTGTGTGTTTGTACAGAGCTAATGAGGGCAGTGGAGACTGTCCAAGCAGTGATGTGATTTCCATGCTGCGTATTTGTCTCCCTCAGCTCTCTCAAGTGGCCACATCTCTCATGAGTTTCCTTCATTACTCATCAGTGGCTTGGCCTGAGTGAGGACCTGAGAGTTTGGCTGGGTTTTGCTGTCAGTTTTGCTGCCAGCTGCCCTTCTGCAGCCCCCACCACCCAGAAATATCAACTCAATCTTGACTTAGGCAGTCACCTCCTTAATTCTTTGGGCTTAACAGTCAGTTCTGGTCTGGAAGCTGGAGAGGGGAGGGGGAAAAACATCCCTGAGAAAACATACAAACTCCCCAGAGCTTGGTGTGACTGAGATCTGCTTCCTCAGGGCTCTGAAGCAGAATTTGGCTTGTGGCAATTGGAATAGCTCTGAGAGGTTGATCTAGACCAGTGGGAGGAACTCAGGATGAGAATGAGAGCTGCTGTCCCCTCTCAGTGCCTCCCACCTCTGGCTATGTGATGCTGGAGCTCCATGGCCTTTGTCTGAGGTGCAATGTGTCTTCCCTGCAGGTACTGGCATGGAGACAACCTGCCTTTTGATGGGCCTGGAGGGATCCTGGCACACGCATTCTTCCCCAAAACTCACCGGGAAGGAGACGTGCACTTTGACTATGACGAGACCTGGACCATTGGGA
The DNA here is from genome assembly GCF_037042795.1 of Molothrus aeneus. Taxonomy (NCBI): domain Eukaryota; kingdom Metazoa; phylum Chordata; class Aves; order Passeriformes; family Icteridae; genus Molothrus; species Molothrus aeneus. The sequence continues at coordinate 2,201,834 of NC_089663.1, forward strand.
ACAACCTGGGTATGGCACTGCTTCAAGGGGAGCTGTGGCTGCTCCAGGATGCTTGTCAGTGAACTTGGAAAGGATTCCCTGTGCTATGAACAGGGACCCTGTAAAACTGACAGGGAATAACTATTTTTGTGGTGAGCATTGTCATCTCTCACTAGTTAGAAGCCTGCTGTTAGCAGTCAGGTCCAGGACCCCGGCTTCCCCATGGATTCCTCCTGCTCTTCTGCCCAGCCATGTGCTCTGCCACTGGAGGAATTGCACCCAGCATTGGCAGGAGTCATTAGAAATGAAACAAGCAAAGGATGAAGGAAAACTGAGGCTGGAGCTCCCTGTGACCCTGTTGTCTTCCAAAGAACAGCCTCAGTCCCAGGTCCTGCACGCATTGTTCCCTATCTGCCCTCAAACAAGTCCATAAAGGGAAACTACCCAGGCTCCAGCTCTGTCCCTGTGGCCTGGGAATGCTCTGACCATAAACAACATCACATCCAGTCAAGACTCTTTTTTAAATTTTTGCTAATAATAGATCCAAGCTGGTAGCTCTCTGCTTGGGCACTCAGGGTCTGGTGTCACAGTATCTCATGAGATACTGCAGTAGTGCCTGGGACCGACTGGAGCAGTGCCCAGAGCATCAGTTTCTGGAAGACTCATCAAAATTAACCCAGGTCAGCTCCTCCTCCTCCTTCCCAGTTTATCTACATGGACAAAGATATAATCACAAAGCCTAAGTTAACCCCAGGCCTCTCTGGGGATTCCCAAAATGCTGGCCATGTCAGTGGGCACCCCAAAGCCTGTAGGGTGCCACTACCCTGTCAGTGCCAGCTGTAGGCCAGTTTGACTGCGTGGTGTCTCCAGCCCTGCTCGTGCTGGCCCAAAACAAGAATCACAAGCACAGGACCTCTTTGCAGAGAGGTTTCTGCTCCCGGGGCAGCAGTGGGCTCTGTTGGCTTTCACCCTCTGTTGTTGAAGAATTTCCTGCATTCTCCCATAAAACAGAGTTGGGGGCAAACCAGGAACCAAAGTGGACACCAATTCCCATCAGAATCCAGCTCTACTCCATGGCATTCCCCCTTCTCCCCTCCTCCCATATGATCCATAAATAACTGCTGTAAAAGCTCTTTGGAGCTAATTGCCATTTAATATGCTGAAAAGAGCTTTAGGATATAAACACGGATAAATCCTTGACTCAGCTCTCAGTGAGAGAGGGAAATCCTTGGCCTCATTTTACTGATGGGAGAGCAGGAGTGTGCCCTGGGGTCACTCCAGGGCTGTGCAGGACACAGGCCCCACGTGGAGGACCATCCATGAGGGACACAGGGATGCTGTCCAGCACAGCTCCTTCAGCTGTGCACCTCCCCTGCAGAATCTGACAGCACAGCTCATCTGCCAACACTGGAAAGCAGCAAGTGAGGAGCCTGCCAAGCTAAACAGAAGTGTCTGAAAGTTTGTAATAAATCACTGGCATGGAAATCCCACTCTCTCAGCTGACCTAGATGTGTTGATTTAATCAGGTCAGTGCTGTGCAGATTCATGGCTTCCTGGTAAAGCTGGCCAGTGGAGGAAGGCAGGGCTCACCTTCCCCTCCACCCTTCCCAGGGATTCCTCCCCACTGTATTCTCCCTGCTCCTGGTGCTGAGAAGTGACCAGGGAATTCTCCCCTGGAGCCAGCAGGGAAATCCTGCTTGGAGCACCAAGGCTGGCTGAGCCACATCCCTGCTGCTTTCATCACTTGGGCTGCAGCTTGGAGGATTTCTGGCTGAAGGCAAGTGAATGAATATGCTGGGATAGTAAAATTTACCAGCTTTAGAAAGGACCCTTTGGAAGCTAAACAAAACCTGCCAAACAATACAAGTTTGTGTACTGAAATCCTCTTTCCCCCCTCTCCTTTTGTAGATGCTCCAAGGTCGTGTTTTCCTAAAACATGGTCTCCCATAAATCTGTTTAAGTCTCAGGTCTTGACATTAGGTAATATTTTATGGATTTATTTCTAAATGACACCTTCTTGACACAGTCCCCAGACAAGCAATAAATGAGCTCCCTCTGCTGTCTGTGACAAAGGCCTTTGGCAAGTGTTAATCCCAGAGTTCTCTCACTGACACCAATATCTTCCACAGTGGGTGTGATCTAACTGGGACTTGCTGAACTTCAGCTCTAGCCAACAACTGCTTCAGGCTGGGTGGACAAACACCAACCTGACCACAACACCTCCTACGCATCCTTCTCTGTGCAAATTTCTCCTTTCCAAAAGTACATGGAAAATCCTTTTCTTCGGTAGCTGAGGAGGTGGCAAGAGCCTCTGACAACAGAATTGCAGATTACCAATACGTCCAGGTTAATACCCAAGTGTATGAATTGACTCATGGTGTTTCTGAAGCAGTGAACCCCTTAAAAAAAAACCCCTACAAACGTATTTTTGAGCTACACAGGAAATATCTGGGAACAACACAGTTGGATGTAGATTTCTCTTTCCTCTTTTTGGACTCCTACAACACATGTCAGTGTCTGGTGACTGGTAGCAACAGGCCTAGGAGGCCAAAGCATGTGAGTAGACAAAAGTATCTTCCATCTTTTCCCTTTGTAGGCACTGACCTCCTGCAAGTGGCTGCCCATGAGTTTGGCCACGTGCTGGGCCTGCAGCACACGGCTGTCTCCAAGTCCCTGATGTCCCCTTTCTACATCTTCCGCTACCCCCTGAGCCTGAGCGAGGATGACAAGCAAGGGATCCAGTACCTGTATGGGAAGCCCTCAGTGCATCCTGACCCAACCCCAACCCAGCCAGCAGAGCTGCCCCAGCCAGACCTCGAAACAAACGAGATCACCAACGTGGAGGTGAGTGCAGGGCTGCTCTGTGCCCTTCCCTGACACCCTGGCTGGGGCTGCCCTGGCAGCAGCTCGAGTTGGTGTCTGCCTCTTCTACCAGTGTTGTCATTATAGTGCAAGAGTTCCATATTGCTAGAGTTTCAGACCTCCTCGATGTTGTTTTTAGGCAGCTCCTCTAGGCACTGACTCTTCCTTGCCCTCACAGCAGCCAGTTTCCTCAGCCAACCAATCCACTCCTTTATAACACTCTTCTTATTGGCTACAGGTGTGGCCTGTTAACATCAGGCCTGCTCCTAATCCTTAATAATTAGCTCAGCTGCAATTTTTTAGGGGGTAAGATTACATTCTATACTTCCTTTATTTACTTCTATTCTATCCCCCTACACACCAGCACTGCTGAGCCCAGCCCAGACCCTACAGCTGGCACTGGGATGTGCAGGGAGGGGATCTCCAGGCAGCCTGTGCCCAACCCAAACGGGGCTGCCTGGACACCTGGGGGCTCTGGGGGGGCAGCCCTGACCTGCTGTGCCTCGGCAGGCCCTGCAGCCCGACGCCTGCCTCACGGCCTTCGACGCTGCAGCCACCATCCGGGGGGAGCTGTTCTTCTTCAGCTCACGCTACGTGTGGCGGCTCCGTGCTGGGAGGCTGCAGGACGGGTACCCAGCCCTGGCCTCTCGCCACTGGCAGGGCATCCCCAGCTCTGTCGATGCCACCTTCGAGGACCCGCTGGGCAACATCTGGTTTTTCCAAGGTAAGAGCTGGACTGTGATCAGATGGCTCAGAAATCTCAGTTACTTAGGGGCAGTCAGGACCCAGCAGGTTCCTGGGACAATAAATCTGGAAATCCTCAGAAGTTCAGTAATCCTTGTTATTTGTTTCCTTAACTATTTAAACTTTTTATCACCTATTGAGGACTGAGAACAAGAGTTCACTTTGGTTTTAAACACAGCCACAATATCCCATTCTCCTTCCTTGGAACACAAACGTCTGTAATGGGCCTCTGCCCTAGCAGAGGAGAAGGAAGGAAGCATTTGCTCCATTTCTCCAGCTGTCACAGAAAGCACTGTGCCAGAAGGGGACCCCAGCAGTTCCCTGGTTGTGCCTGTGTCCCCAGGGCCCTGCTCAGTGTGGGAACAGCATTTTCTGTGCTCCTCAGAGACCTGCATGTGGAACTTCCCTAGTACCCCACAGCTTTATGAGCCTTCAGGGAGCCTGGGTGCAGAGCCAGGCAACCTCCAACAACCAGAAAGATTAGAAATGAAACCATCTCCTGCCATCTCTGGGGTTCAAGGCCAGCAGCAAACCCCGTTTCAGTGCCACTATTTTCTTTAATGCTTTTCCCAAGTGGAGCTTTAATAGCAGGGATTCAGGATGACACAGGAACTCATAGTGGGTGTGCACATCTTGTAGGCACTCCATGAGACAGAGCACCAAAATCACACCAGTGGCTCTGCAGGCAGAGCTCCTGCATGAACACATTTCTGAGCACCTGACCTGCACACAAGGGCTTACAGTGCTAAAATTGGCAGGCTCCTACAGTGAGTTAAAATGAGATAAGGGGAAAGTATTACATGCTGTAGGCTAATTACAGAGATTCCCATTTTAATCTAATCTGGAACTCTGCTTCCAGTCTCTATATCAACTTGGCAAATTCTTCCTGGTTTCTGCAGCTTGCTCCTTTCCAGACACATGCCCTCTTTGTGCCTGTGCATGCCCACATGATTTCCAGGTGCTGAGATTGCAGGGCAGAGGGTGCTCCCTCCAGCCAAGTCCTTTATAACTTCTACAAATAGAAGAGAGAAAAATGCAGCTGCAATGGCCTTCCTGTCCCCCACCAACACCCACCAGGCTGGACTGAGGTGGGATGTCAATCATTGACAGCATTTTGGACACACAACAGTGGCAGCATGCATTACACTTGGTGGTGATTTTGCCTCTCAGGCACAGCTTCCCATGGGAGCTGTGCCAAGGCACCAGCTCCAGTTGCACAGTTCACTGCCAAATTATCAGAGTTTTTGACCCCTTGTTTCCCTTTTCTGTCTCCTCAATAGATTCCCAGTACTGGATTTACGATGGTGAGAGACGGGTATCTGGTCCCACTCCCATCGTGGAGCTGGGCCTCCCTGCATCCCCAGTGCAGGCAGCTCTGGTGTGGGGGGCTGAGAAGAACAAGATCTACATCTTCAGTGGAGGCAACTACTGGCGTTTCAACCCCCAGAGGCGCCAGGTGGACAACATCTACCCGCGGGCCATGGCCGACTGGCGCGGCGTCCCGGCCGAGATCGACGCCGCCTTCCAGGACGAGCTGGGTCAGTGCTCAGCCTGCTCTGGCTCACAGCTCTGCAGAGTCACACACATGGTTGTAGTGGATATTGCCCAGCCATAACATATCCCAGACAGTGTAGAGGGGCAGTTCCCTTCAGTGGGGAGAGAACTGAGAAGTTGTTTCATTGCCGTTAATTGCAGCAATTGATATGTGAGTGTATGATAGAGAGAAGTCAAATATCTGAGCAAGGAATAGTCACGGAGTCCTGCCCACCTCTCACTGCTCCTGGCAAAGGAAGTGATGAGAAGACAACAGAAACACTGTCCACACTTCTACAGGGGAGCTGAACAAAGAACAGGCTGCTTTTGGTATTGACCAGTGTGACGTGTTCACAGGGATCTCAGGTTGAGGGAAGAGACAAGGATCTGACTCCATGTTTCAGAAGGCTTGATTTATTATTTTATGATATATATTATATTAAAACTATACTAAAAGAATAGAAGAAAGGATTTCCTCAGAAGGCCAGGTAAGAATAGAATAAGAAGGACTGATAACAAAGGCTTCTGTCCCAGACTCGCTGTCTGAGCCAGCTGGGCTGTGATTGGCCATTAATTACAAACAAACCATCATGGGCCAATCCCAGATGCACCTGTTGCATTCCACAGCAGCAGATAATCAATGTTTACATTTTGTTCCTGAGGCCTCTCAGCTTCTCAGGAAGAAAAATCCTAAGGAAAAGATTGTTCATAAAAGATGTCTGTGACAGACCAGTCCTCCCCAGTGTGCCCCATGCTGAAAACAGCAGGGCAGTGCCACAGAAACACTGGGGACAGCCAGAGTGCTTGGGATGACAGTGTGGTGAGTGCCTCTTTCCTCTCAAAGGATGAAGTGAAACAACTCCCCACTGCTTCCAGAACCTAAATTCCAGGGCAGCTTGCCCACAGAACAGATGCTCTGAGCAGGTCCTTACAAGCTGCCTGATCCTGTCCTAAAAATCCCCTGCCCTCACAGGGCTGGGTCACTACAAGCATACAGCATATTTAAACCCACCAGGAAAATAAAATCCATCCTGTGTACTATCCAAAAAGTAAAACTACAGTTTTTTATCTAAACTAAAACAGTGTGAAGAAAAGTGAATGCCACAAGCCTGGGTTCAAGTAAAATCTCCTGCCTCTTCCAGCTCTCTTTCAGTACCCCATGTGTTGCGGTGTCAGCTGAACAAAATGCTGGAAAAGAGCTGAGTCACATGAATGCTGCCTCTTCTAAACCTTCCTCTCTCACCCACAGGTTTTGCCTATTTCCTGAGAGGCCGAGATTATTGGAAATTTGATCCAGTCCAGGTGAAAGTGCTGGAGGGCTACCCACGCCAGATCAGCCAGGACTTCTTCAGCTGCACACCCTCCTCCAACTCCTTCAGATGAGGGGGATTCCTGCATCCTCCATGCTCCCTTGTCATCTCCCTTTACCTCCTGCAGCCACACAGAGGGTTCCCTCTGCCATTCCTGGCTTCCTTCCAGGCTCAGCATCTGACACAACAGGTGTCTGTCAAAAGTGACAGAGTTTGCTCCTCTCCAGTTCCAGCAGCCCCAGCTTCAGTTGCTATCAATGTAAAAGCAGCTGCCATGTTCTTTACAGGCAAGGGAGGCCACTCTCATCTAGCAATAGCATCCCAAAAGCCACCAGGCCAGCCTGGAATGGGATCACACTATCATAATTAATCTGAACCCATCCTGTAGAACTGATCCATGGCATTTCCTATGTTTACACAACTCACTAGGGCAGCCCTTCGCTGCTGCATACGCTGGCCAAAGAGGAATAACCCCCGAGCCCGGGGCCTTGAAGGACACCGACCCTACCTGCAGAGGAGGAGGACAGCGACGTGCGGCTGCTGCCAGAGCCACTCCGCCGGGCAGCCGTGCTGACTGCCAGGGCCCTGCCGCAGCCCTAGCCCGGCTTTGCCGTTGTATCCCCAGCATGCCTTAGGATTTTGTACCCATCTGTATATAGACAAGGGGCCCCTTCCCTCCCTCCTTCGCTCGCTCCCTCCCCGGTGCTGGGTGCCAGTGCTGGACACTGCCCCGCGCTCATCCCACCGCGGTTCCCATCCCGGGATGCTCAGATGCACTGATCGCTCCCGAACCGCCGTTGCCGCCCCGGGCTGGTACCGCACACCCGCCGTGCCCGCCCAGCCTCAGGCCAAGCACCCCGGGCTGCGAACAGCCTCCTCCCCTTCCACCTCCCAGCCAAGCCCGGCTGGCGGCACGGTGCTGGGGATGTGCCGTGTCCCGTGTGTATTTATGTTCCGCCCCGCCACAATAAAATCCGCCTTTTTTCTACATCCTGCCGTGCCGGCCGTGCCTCCTTCGCCCCGCCCGCCGCATGCGCGCAGCGGGCCCGCACTAGGCCGCGCTCCGCCCGCCGCCGCCGCCGCCGCCGGGCCGCGCTCCGCTCTCCGGGCGCCGCCGCCCCCGCCCGCCGCCGCGATGATGATGATGGCGCTGAGCAAGACCTTCGGGCAGAAGCCCGTCAAGTTCCAGCTGGAGGAGGACGGCGAGTTCTACATGATCGGCTCCGAGGTGCGGCCCGGGCGGGAGCCGGGCCCGGGCCGGGCCGGGGGACGCGGGGCTGGGCTGGGCCGGGCCGGGGGATGGCGGGAGGCTGCGCTCAGGGCGGGCGAGGGGCGGAGGAGAACCCTGGCGTGGGGGCAGCGGCCCTCCGGCCCCGCGGGTCCCCTGTGCCCCGGTGGGCGCTGCCCGAGGGCCTCGGCCGCGCTGGGGGACGGGAGGGACCAGTGCTGCCATAAGGGCGGCCCCGGCATCCGCACGGGTACGTGGGGAGTGGATCCTCCCTGATCGCAGCCTGAGGCCCCGCTCCCGATCACCGAGAATTTCTGTACACGTTTGTTTAGGGGTTCGGATTATTTTGCATGCTGCGAGACAACGAATCGCACACCTGGGCCTTCAGGCTCAGGAACAGCACCAAAATCAGGCAGTGCGGCTCCTTCTGCCTGGTGCACAGCCTGGTCAGCAAACACCGGCGGGCAGAGTTTCAGCAGCCCAGAGTCTGTGCTGGCACTGTGCTGTCCCGTGCTGGGAGGGCGTTGAGCCTCCCTGACAAAGAGCCTTATTCAAGCAAGAAACGCTAGCCCTTTAGCACCAGGGAAACAGCTGAAATCAGGAAAAAATGTTACAGCCCCCAGCTTGATGCAGAAAAAGGACTATTGGCTAGGTTTAACTGCCAGCTCTGTAGGTTGAGCGGGGACCAAACACCCCTCGCTTATGTGAAATGTAGAGTTTGAAAGCAAACTGTACCTGCATTTAGGTGAGCTGTGAGATTGCCATACCAGGTACATGGAGAAGGAAAAAGGTTGCCTTTTTTATCTACCATTAATTTCTGTCTGTTGATGAACACTGTAGAGTGAAAGATATAGCTAAATCTAAGATAAAAAAAAAAAAGTCTTCTCAAACAAGGAATAAAAACCTTGTTATGTGACAGTCTTCCAGTGTCCTGGCAGTCTAAAAGTTTGATTTCAGAGTCTAGAAACGGTTGTGTTGGTCAGCAAGGCCTGCTGTAGCTTTCAGCACAGGTGAGGATCTTATGGCAGGAGGAAGAGAACTGCTTTACAGATGGTAAGTAAATCTGAAAGAGGACTATTGGCAGCAATCACATTTTTAATGTTCAAAGGGTTTAAAACAAAATACAAGTCTCTGGGCACTTGCTGTAGTCAAATAATGTCTAGATGACGGGGAGGTTCAAAATAAAAATAATGTGTCAGAGAGCTGGGTATCTGGTTTAGTTTAATTCTCCAACTGAGCCTTGCACATTGATTTGGAAACTGAAGTAAAGAAGGGGTAGGTTGTTCAAAAATACATACAAATGAATGGAGTGTTTTCCTATTAAATTTCCTATTATCAGTGGATGGGAGTTTTTTTGGATATAGTGAAGTAAGATAGCACCAGTGAAATAACTGCTGATAAAAATTTTGTCTTCTGTATTGCCAGAAAAATCGCGGTGCTATTTGATGCCAAACACAGCACAGAAACCCAACAAAAACACCCAATTGAGAGGTCCTTCTTATCACTAAAAAGAGCTGAATTTCTTCTAGCTTCTGCTAAAACTCTCCAAAATGGAATAAAGGCCACATGTGCACCTCTCTCCTGGCAGGTGGGGAACTACTTGCGCATGTTTCGGGGCTCCCTGTACAAGAGGTACCCCTCGCTCTGGAGGCGCCTGGCCACTGTGGAAGAAAGGAAGAAGATTGTGGCCTCTTCACATGGTGAGAAGATGAGTAAACATTCCCAGTAATGTTTATTGACCATTTTTGTGTTGAAAAACTCTTCCTGGTGCTTCAGAAGCTTGTGCACCTTAAGGGCTGTGTGAATCACTTGAGATTGCCCCAGTGATGGAGCACCCTGCAATGGTGGCTCTGGTGGCTCCTGGCTCAGCCTGGCACCAAATAGCACCTGATCAAAAATATTCTGAAATGGAAACATCCATCATGGCTACATTCATCACAAAGCAAAAGCCACATCTCCAAATCAATACAATATTTCAGAAGAGATTTTTTGTAGACTAAGAGAGATGTCTTTGACTCTCTCATCAAATAGGCAGGAGTGTTGCAAGGATGCCCCATTGAAGATGTGCATCTTTGCTTAACTTTGCTTCTTGCAGGGACTAGATGTTTGTGCCTGCCAGAATTTGTGGTGTGTTGCTACTGATGTGACTGCTACAGGGAGAATATTGGTACTGTTTTTGTTGGGGGACTAATAGCAAGCAGTTAAATTTCTTAGTGATATGACTCCTTGTATGTTCTGTAGACTAAAGCATAATAAAAAGAATGGTTTACTCTGGGCTTATGTCTCTTTCCTCCAAATATCCTGCTGACCTCTTGCTTTCTTTTTTCCCCCAACAGAAAACCAGCGGTCTCACAGTCCCCGAAGATGTAAGTCTCATCTGTGTGTTATTCTTAGCTGTGCTAGAGGAAGGATGTCCACTGTGACCTTTGGTGCTATTGCAATAATATTAATGTCTAATCCTCTTCCTCTGATCTCTGTCTGTGGTCGCCCTAATTGTGCCTCCTAGCCCCATGGCTAACTCTCCTCTCAGAACATTAGCAGAACTCTCCAATGCAGATGGTCTCTCTCATTCAGCAAGAGCTGTCCTGAGCTCTCTCCCCCTTTCCCAAGTCTTTAACAGCTTTTCTATCAATCCTTGCATCACCATTTCTGACCTTTAAGTCCACTGAGCCTTGATTGTTTTCTGGGCCTTGTAAATGTCTACAAGAAGATGAAGCCCAAAGGACACTTGTATCTCTGTGCTGGTCCCTCCTGCAGTGACAGGGTTTGTCACTATGTAGCCTGTTAATGCTACAGTGCTCTGTAGCTCTTTTCCCTGTTAATTATTGCCATCTTTCCTGGTAATAGATCATGGCTACACAACATTAGCCACTAGCGTGACGCTGCTAAAGGCCTCTGAAGTGGAAGAGATCTTGGATGGCAATGATGAGAAGTACAAGGCAGTGTCTATCAGCACAGAACCTCCTACCTACCTCAGGTAAGCAGTGTTGGTGAGGCCAGGCTCAGAACAGAGCTGCCTGGAAGGTGTCAGCTGGGGCAGGAAGCACGGGGAGTTCCACAAGCCCAGGCTGTTGTGCAGGGCTTGTTTGCCAGTCTGCATTCAGTATTTGCAGTGCTGGGCAAATGGGGATCTCCAGAGTGTAAGGATTGGGTTACTGCCCACATAAAACAGGAAGAAAAATCTAAGTGTTTGTTGATACAACTTCTTTTGCAATTACTGCATTCCATCTGTAACAGATGTTTTACAGAATGCTCTCTGCACATACTGCCTTTTGGAGACCTTGCATTTCTCAGCAGTCCTTTTGTAAAGTATAGACAGAAAATCCAAATATGAATCTAGTATTTATAAAGGTGCACCTGGATTCATATCTGATGGATATTTGTGAGCTGGAGGATGGCCTTCTGAGAGGCTGCTGTGAAACATTCCTGGTGGAACAGTAATGTTGATGGTCCCAGAAGAAAATAGCAGGAGCTCGTAATAGCACTTAAAGTTAAAAATGACACCATTCCTTAAGCAGCAGCAGTGGTGCTGAGGGCCTGCAGGTTAACATCCACTCTCCTTCAGAGAACAGAAGGCAAAGAGGAACAACCAGTGGGTGCCAACCCTGCCCAACAGCTCTCATCACCTGGACGCTGTGCCGTGCTCAACAACCATCAACAGGAACCGCATGGGCAGGGATAAGAAGAGAACATTCCCTCTGTGGTAAGACAGCTTCCTGCTTCTGCAAAGTGGGAATAGCTACCAAGATGACATGCTGCCAGGGTAGTACTGATGAGTTCATGGAATGTTGTGATTCATCCCCAGCTGACAAAAGACCTACAGGTCATTAACTTGGATGTTCTTAGTTAAATTGTGTGTCCTGAGGCTCTGTGTTACAATAGCCATCCATGGCTCAGACTGGAGACTTTCCTTTTGTCAGGAAAATGGTTCATTCTTTTCCTGATGAGTTCCTTCCATTTCCTGCTGATTTGCTGAGCAGTTGTCATTTGAGAAGCCTGCAGACCCTCTTTGTGAAGGACAGGCTGCTTCTCACTGACATGTACCAGTAACTTTGATCTAGTTTGTTTTGTGGAAAGTGCTGCTGAAGCTCATGACTAACATTTTTTCCATTATAAAACTTAAGGCAACCAAGATAAATCTTATCCTAGAAAACTTGCTTGTTTTATTTGCAGGAGTGTGTTATGATAGATGTAATAAAAGGTGATAAACTGGTATTAGTTGCCACAGCCCTGTAAGCTTGCCTTGAGGAGTCTGTCTGTAGACCAATGAGGGAGTTGGAGAGTGGGGATTGCTTCCAACAAATGTTGCCTTCCCTCTATGGATGCCAGATGTGTCATGTGCTCGTTGTATATACTGTGTTGCTGCTCTCCACTTTAGCTTTGATGACCATGACCCAGCAGTGATCCATGAGAATGCATCCCAGCCAGAGGTTCTGGTTCCAATCAGGCTCGATATGGAAATTGATGGGCAGAAACTCCGAGATGCGTTTACGTGGAACATGAATGGTACGTAGCAAGGAGAGTTTGCTGAGGCTGGAGAGATAAAGCTGTGTCCATCACCAAATGCCCTTGCCCCATACAGACAAAGCTTTAAAGCTCTCCCACTCTGGACTGTATTCAGTGCTTGCATCTCTTAGCAAATGCTCTGCCACTTCCATGGGTTGCAGGCATTCCTGGACACATGTAGTCTGAAGAGTTTAACTGGCAGATTTTCCTGAGCCAGTTCATCAGCTCAGTAGTCTGAGAGTGCTCTGTTAGCTGAGGTTAATGGCTGTGGCTTCTGTGGCCACACTGTCTGGATACCATGGAGCAGGTAAAGAAGGCTGGAAGTCCCTGTATCAGTGTGTCTGCTACAAAACACCCTTTTGCTTTTAAAAGGTAATGCATTTGGGATTCCCTTTGTCACCTCCCCCTGTGGGATTTTGTGTTTTCTGTAAGTGGCAGACATTAATTTCTAAGGAAGTTTACAGTGTTCATTCTTGTTCTGTAACAGAAAAACTGATGACCCCAGAAATGTTCTCAGAGATTCTTTGTGATGACCTGGATTTGAATCCTCTGACCTTTGTCCCTGCTATTGCATCTGCCATCCGACAGCAGATCGAGTCCTACCCGACTGACAGCATCCTGGAGGATCAGTCAGACCAACGAGTTATTATTAAGGTAACACAGGAAGGCAGCAGAATGAGAGCTGAACCATTTGGGTTTCCAGTTATGGTATAGGGGACTAAGAGTACAAAAGCTTCTCTCAGAGCAAGGGAGCTTTTCATTCCAGTCCTCCAACCAGATTCCCCTTTGTCCTTTGTATTGGGAACAGAACTAAGGTGATAGATGATTAAACATCCATGTGCCCAGCCTCTGAGATGGTGAAATAGTTTAGTTAAAGCATTGCCATCTTCCTTTGGAAGAACTTGGTGAGCAATGCTGAGTTGTCTTCATGCTACTGAAATGAAGACTTCAGTTAAGGAACTCTGCAGATGAACTAGGAGGAGTTACTGCTCTGTTCTCTTCAGCCTCTGCCTCATCAGTTCAATCACCTTAGACAAACCTTTGTGAAAGTGGAAACAAATAACCTGTGTCTTCCCTTCTCTCCAGCTGAACATCCATGTAGGAAACATCTCCCTCGTAGACCAGTTTGAGTGGGACATGTCAGAGAAGGAGAACTCACCAGAGAAGTTTGCCTTGAAGCTGTGCTCAGAGCTTGGCCTGGGCGGGGAGTTTGTCACAACTATTGCCTACAGCATCCGGGGACAGCTGAGCTGGCACCAGAAGACCTATGCCTTCAGGTACTGGACTGCCACCTCCTTGTCTGGCTCTGGGGGTCTTTGTACTTCATGGGCATTTGTGTCAATGCATCTGAAAACAGCTGACCTGATTAGGAAGGTTTTGTTTGAAATTAGCCCTTATGGCTTGCACCCATTCTGTCCATCTTAACAATTTTATGTGGTTGTGCCTAAATGTCTTTTCCTGATGGGTCTAATATATTTCAGGACTAAATATTGATGAAATGTCAGCTTCTGTTGACAAAATTAATTAACAGGGATAGTCTCTCTTCTAATGTGAGGTCATGATGAGCCCCAGACACATTTTTTGTTTTGTTGGCTTTGCCTAACTTGGGCCATCCACTGTTTCAAACTTTGGTTGTTTGAACTTGGACTGATGAAAACTGTACCTCTCTACCCAGACTGATGGCAGAGGTGGGTTGATCACAGGCCCTTCTCACAGCTGGAATGCAGCCTTGTCAGGTTTCATTAGTCAGCCTTGTAATTTGTCTCCTAAATGGCTTCCAGTTGTGCTGTGCAGCATTCTGTGGTGAGTTCCTGCACTGATGTTATCCACAGCACAGTGCTGAGTCTGCAGGTCTAACAGTCCTTTAATGTACACTCTGAGGTTTGGTGACCTCGGGTCATGGTGACAATCAAGGAAGTTTAAGAGTTTAGCAGATGCTGTATTTGCAGAGGAGGGAATGGTACTGTTGACATCAGTTTTGTAGGGGTCAATTCAAGGAAGCAGCGCAGGGAAATGTCCTCAGCCCTGTCCTACCTCAGGCAGAGGACAGGGAGTAGCTGCAGTGGGAGTAAGCAAAGAGGAGCTGGAGACTGTGGGGAAGCTGGCTGCTGCCATGAGCTCTGCTCCTTCTTCCTGCTGCATCCAAAGGGTTCCTGTCTGGTCAGCTTTCTATGAGAAATAGACCCTGATCTGCTCTAGCCTAGTTGCTCTTGCACTGGTCTCACTCTGCTTCCTCTAGGTATAGTTTTCATCCTGCCAGTCTTTCACAGCAGCTGCCTGGTTCTAAAGTGATTCCCAGAGTGATTTATATTAGAAAATGGAAAGGGACCCTTTAACACATGTGAATTTAACTCTGAATTAAATTGTTAGAGTGTGTGTCCATCCTGCTGATGTCCCTTGGAAGGTGGGAGGTGCCTTCTACCTTTCCCTCCACAGCCTTGGACTGATACTTGCAGTTTTGGCTTGGGACTACATCCAACAACAGCAACAGAGCAGTGGGGTGGGGATCCCTGAGAAGTGATGGGAACTTGCAGGGTGGTAGGTGAGAACCTGACACATTTTGTGCTGCAGCATTGTCTGCATTGTGAAGTGTCTGTCCCTCCTGCCTCTGCTTCTCCATGTACTGCAGATATCCAAGAAAGTAATCTGTGTATGTGTTGGCTCTTGGGATTGGGGTTCATTTCTCCCTTTGCTTCTGCTCAGTCCCTGGAACTTGCAGCAAGTAAGGTTTTAGTCAGTGCTGCCCAGGCTCGTGTTAATGCCAGCTTCACACCATTGTCTCTAAATACATATGTTGGGCCATGGTACCAAAGGGTGCTTCCTCTTACGGGCAGTTCAGACAGGCAGATTTCAGGCCTTCTTCACACTGTGGCAGTATTGCAAGAGGGAGAAGAAAAAGCTAAAAAAGGAACCCCACCAGAACAAAGTACATAGACATGAGCTGTTCAGAGAGAAAAAACCACCTAATTGAAACCTCGTTTATTTTTGTCATAGTACAAACATGTCCTCCTCTTCCCTTTTTTCTTCTAGCAAAGGAGTACTTTTGAAACCTCACAGTGATTAATAATATTTGGGTTCTGTGGTTGGTTAGTTCCTGAATTTCCAAACCACAGGAGTGGTGGTTGCTCCAAAATCATTCCATTGATGTAAGGAAAGGGTCTGCTTTAGATGTATCAAAAGAACTTTAATATCTCAAGGGATTGGGGATTTTGAGAAGTCATATGCCTCTTAATCATCTAAGGGAGAGGTGAAACTGTCTTTTAGTTGATGAAAGCCAGGGCACTTTTTTCAGCTGGGCTGTTCTGTGGAAAACAAGGAGAGCCTGCAGTGCAGTGGCAGGGCAGGACTGGAGGCACACAGGTGGCTGCTGCCTGTGGGATTTTCAGGGGCAGTGTGGGCTGTGATGTTCTCTCCTGTGTGCTGAGTGTTTCTGGTGGCAGCACACAGCACCTCACAGTGTTGCCTTTGAGACCTGAGTGATGGCACAGGTTCTCCCACACACCAACCCTTGTGCCTGAGGAGTCACCTTTCCAAAATATGATGTCTCCCTGCTTCACTGGTGTGCCCCTGACACTGCCTGAGGCCAGGAGCCTGAGCAAAGGCAGTGCCCTGCTCTTCTGGGATCCCTGCAGCTGACAGTGCCTTTCAGCCATTCCTGGCAGCAGCACTTTCCTCCTCAACAGGAAAAACAATGGAGGAGGAGCTGTCTTAGTCTAGAGGGTGGGAGATGAGGAAGGATTTTTCAGTTTCTCTCTGATTCTTTGCTAAAGAAATGTGGTATCTGAGTTGCCTTGCAGTTAGGTTGTGCATGAGTCCAGCTTTCCATCCCCTGTTTAATTCAATGAATGCTCAGTGTTAGGCATAGTGAGGCAGAGATCATGCTATCACTAACAAAACCCCAGTTAAGATCTAATTTTGCCTGGAATGTGTGGCATTCTAGGACTAAGATGAAATTCCTGGGTTTAAGTGTTGTTTAGTGGATGGCAGCAGTACTGGAAGTAGATTTGATTAAAGCTTCCTCCCTGGATCAGATACCAAAAGGCCTGGATTAATTTTTCATGGTAGAATTACTTTGAAGACTTGTTATTTTAGATTATTAGCTTTGATGCAGATGTTGTGTGTTCCCATGATGATTAGCATTTGAGTTCTTTCCTGAGGGAGTGAGAGGGCTGAAATCCTGTGTAGGGGTGCACATCCCTGGGGAAGGGGCAGGATGTGTGTGCACACCTGTCCCAGGGCTCCTCTCACACACACACTTCTGCAGCTCAGGCTGAGGCACTTTTGAGAATTCAAAGCAAACATTTACATTCCAAGGCTCCTCTATATTTATGCTGGGCTTCCGGCTCCACTGTCAATATTTGGGAAGCTACTCTTGGTCAGTTCCTGTTGACTTTTACTGAAAAGCAGCTAGTGAAGCAGTAAATATTTTGTGCATGTGATAATACAGCTGGTCAGGGCAGAGGAATCTCTGACGAACAGATCTTGTGATTTGGGGCACAGCCTGGTGTTTCATTGCTTGTTAGCCACAGCAGGTCCTAGAAGACTGCTCTTTCCAGTGTCAGGCTTGCAAGAAAGGCAGATTTTTGCCAGGGAAGAGCTGTCAGGGGTGTGCTAGGCAAACCACAGCTAGGAAGTGAGAGCTGCAGCACAGCCAGGCTGGACAGGGAGTCCTGGGAACAGTCCCAGCTCCTGGGCTGTGCTGGGAGAAGCACTCCCAGGACTGATGGACGGGGAGGAGCTGTGCCTTTTGGGGTTGTCACATCCCTGCCAGCCAGTGTGGGAAAGAATTGCAGGTCCAGCACAAATCCCTCTCCAGTGCTGGCTGGAGATGGGTGTAGCTGCTTTCCCAGGAACTTCAGGCTCCACAAGGGTGTAACCAGGAGCCTGTGGTGAACTTCAGAGAACCAGACTGTACTAAGCAGAGCAAAGAAGGAATGCTGAAGCCTGAGACACTGTCAGTGATGCTGTGCTGTCCCTGTGCTTGTCCCTGGGCTGGTACCCAGGGGGGAGCTCTGTGCCCACTGATGGGTGTTGCTTTGTTGCCCTGTGCCCTGCCCTGCAGCGAGAACCCTCTGCCCACTGTGGAGATCGCAATTCGCAACACGGGGGACGCTGACCAGTGGTGCCCTCTCCTGGAAACCCTCACAGATGCTGAGATGGAGAAGAAGATCAGAGACCAGGACAGAAACACAAGGTACTGCCACTGCTTTGGACACTTCCCTTGGCCTGTCCCTTGGACAGGAGCTCCAAGCTTTGATGTTTGTCTTTCCCTACTGAGAGCTAACTGGCAGGATGTTAGCCTTGCTCACAACAGAAGCTTTAGCTTCAGGGCATTCAGCTGTCACCACCTTCCTCCACAAACATTGAAATGTCTGCTCTACCATCTCCTGCTTGCAGAAAGTTTCCCTTTTTTTAACCCATTTTTTTCTTGGGCTCTTTGCTTGTCCAGGGGAATTGTTTGTATAGGAAGGCATGAATCAAACATACTGGAATTTCATGCACTGTCATGTTCCCGAGAATCCTGCCACAAAGCTTCCTTTTATGTAGTGTAAAGTTCAGTTTGATGTTGCAATGGGCAAGCTCCCAGCTCTAGCCTGAGTGATGCCCACCTGTTTGCCAGCACGGGGAGCACTGTGTGGTTCCAGGAGAAGCTCTGCCCACCAGAGACCTGCAAAGGGATGCTTGACAAGCAGTTGAGAGCTTGCACCTACTTGATGAACTTCTTCCTGGCAGATATGAAGGAATGGCTTGTATCTCTCCAAAAGATACATTGTGGAAACAGTAAATATACTGTCTCAGCTCTTTCTCAGGATGTTTTTTTAACTGCTGATTAACAGTAGCACAGTCATTTTGTGTATCAGCTGGGGCTGACTGAAGAGTTTACAGTAGCAGTCAGTTCAATCCAAGTTAAGAAAAAGTGCCCTAGCAGCTGTTAGTGAAAATAGTGTCCTTGCCTTATCACCAGAGGCACTCTCAGGTGACTGGGGAGTTCTGTGCAGGAATAAACCTGTCTGCAAAGCTGTGCAGCCTCCCCAGAAGCACTGGTTTTGGTCAGACTCCCATGTCTGTAACATGCACTTACTGTACCTCTCTCTCTCCCTCAGGCGCATGAGACGTTTGGCCAATACTGCTCCAGCCTGGTAACCCTCCTGTTGTGACACTGGTGCTCTTCCTACAGACTTTATCCCTATTCCTCTCCCCAGATGGATCTAGAATTGGCAGGGGTCTTTCTGTCTCTGAAGGGGACACACATTCCACTTGCCACGAGTTCCCAGTACTGCTGACTTCTGCCCCCCTCCACCCCAGTGCCACATCCCAAGGGCGCTGAGCGAGCAGCGTGACCCAGCTGGGACCTGTGGCAGGTGCTGGAGCCCTTCTATACCTGTGTGTGGACAGTGGAAAGATTCTTTTGTATAGGTGCAATGTGCACTCCTAGGACAACTTTTTAAATAAAAGGAATGCATACAACGTAGGCTGAGTTCAGTCAGTTTGCATGAACAGTGAATGTCACCATGTTTTGTGCAGTTCTGGTAACTGAGGGTGCCAGGGCCTAATATTAATGCTTTTGGGTACTGTGCTGAACACTCACAGGCATTCACTTTTCTTGGGTGCTTTAATTCAACAGGTGCAACAGCACAAAAACCTTTTGGTGCAGGGGAAAGTGAGGAGGAGATTTAGAACTAGAAGCAGCACACAATTCTCTAAGGATTGGTCTGTTACCAGACTTGGCACAGTCTGTAATGACCTCGGGGGGGTTCAGCTGGTTTACTCAACAAGGTAAAACAGTTTAACTGAAATCACAGATTTGAGAGTCATTTCTGTCAGATGTCAGCCTGGTGTGTGGTCAGCCCTGGTTTTTGTGAAGACTGCATCTGGAAACAGCACAGGCTCTGCACTGGTACAGCAGGTGAAGCCTCCAGTCACTGAGACTGAAGCTTCTCTGCAGCCAGTGCCTTTGCTGTGGTCACTGCCAGCACAAACACTGCCAGCTGCACTGCACAGAGCACTCAAAGCAAAGTGGGTGTTATGAATGCCCTTAGCACTGCAGTGTCAGGATTTTGCAAGCCAAGAAACAACCTGTCTTTCTCTAGGGAGTTTAAAACCAAAATCTATTGAAGTGAGATTTAAAGAAAAATCCAAGCTTGCTTACAAACTAATTAGAATCTATCTTGCTGTTGAGGTACCCCATCTCTTTGATAGAGTTCCTACCATTCACTGCCAGAACTGATGAGTCTTGCAAGCAAGGCAGATTTTGCTGGCAGCCTGACAGTTATTTTCAGCTCTTTATGATAAAGCCATAGGTTTTATGATTCTTGCTGATCCAACCACCCTGCTAGCACAGTCAAAAAACATTTTCTGGTCTTAATTTATCATGTTTAGACTTGAGTAATAACAGAGACAGTTCTGATTCCTGGGTGGGAGGGAACTTTTTCCAGATGTTAGTCTGCAGAAACTGAAAACTTGCAATTTAGTAAGAATATTATTCAGTCTTATCCTAGGCTCCTGTCCCAGAGTGGTACTCCATGCATGACTTCATATTAGAGAGGTTGAAAGGTTATTTGAGCAAGGAAGACAAACCCTGGCTGGGATTGCTGCTTCATCTTAGCCTCCCATGTAAAACATGTTTTGGCTCATGGACATAAAAACTCTGAGCCTTCTTGAGAACACTTGAGCCTTCCTTTGTTATATGACTGGGGACTTCTGCCAGCAGCCTCTTCAGGGAATTTGACTAAAATAAGTGTGAAACTGCTGTAAATTAGCATCTGTGCTGCAGTTTTTTTAATTGCTAAGTGAAGTTAGTGATTACTAATCCCCAAGTTCACAATGAGGTGCAGGCACACAAGGACTGCAGCACCTCTCTGCTTCTCAAGGCCAGAGAGGTTGCACAAATTGTTCCTCAAAGCAGCAGGGACACAGCAGGACAGTCAAGGACCAAGTCCAGAAAGATGGGAACTTCAGCCAGCTTTCTTTATGTAGCATTAGGACTACTGGGGAACAGCCAGGAGCAGCTTTCTTGCTCTGCAATCACAATTCCTTGGGTTAATCTGGTACCCCACCTAAAAGCACAGTCCAACTGTTACATTTCAAAGCCCCATCTCAAGCAATTTAAACCAGAACATCTGAAGACTTCACAGACCAACTCCTTCTAGGGCCTGAAAGCCCAGCTCTGTTATCATTACCCTTAGTGCCACTGTATCTATAGAACAAATTAGCACCTGTACAGGCCTCTCAGCCTCTTTGCAGAGGGAAGGATAAGTGCAGCAAGAGCGTGTTCAAATCAGGTCTGATCTTTGATAAAGTGTTTTATTGGAAGACTACAGGGGAGGGGGAGCTGGTATGTGTGGGGGTTTGTGTGTGTGCTGAAGCAGATGCTGGTTACTCCCATTTCATAGTTTGGTGGTGGTTGGCAGGTCTGAGCAGCCAGCACTGTTAGGAGTGAGCTGCTGTAAGATACCATGTGAGCAGACTCCTTTGAGGTTGGGTACAGGCAGTAGGTACTGTGCTAGCAAGAGTGATCAGATCCATTTCATACAGGTGTCAGGGCAGGGATGAGCTTGTTTCCTTTTCCCCTGAAACTCAGATGTTTAAGTTTCAGAACTAAAAAATTCAACAAGAGTGGAATGCCACTGCAGGTGCAGATAGTTTTTATTGCCAGTGTCAAGTGCTGCTTCCAGCCACTGCCTCGATCAAGTGTCCAGCTCATCCCCTTGTCCTTTCCCAGGCACCCCTTTATCCAGTTAGACATCCCCCACACTCCTCATGCTCTGCAGCCCTGCTGAGAGAAGAGGGAAGGGACATCTGCCAGCCTTGCCCACCAGAAAAGAAAATCCCAAACCTGGCAGTTATGAGCAAATTGCTGATGAATTGCTGCCTCTGCCCCTGGCAGAAATGGACACACAACTGAAAAATAAAGACTTTAATGTAAAGACTCTTTGGAAACAACTACCAGAAAAGGAGTGGGGGACATAAAGGAAAGAAAGAGGCTGAGCTGCATTCTACCATGGTACAGAACTACTTCATTGAAAGCCCACAAAGAGGTCTCACAAGAGTGAGGGCCAGGTGCACCTTTGTACAGAGGGCAAGAGTGACCTGGCACACAGCAAGTCATTGACAGCAGAAGGAAGAACTGGTTTAACACCCCATTTGATAGTTATTCCACACCAGGGAACTGAGGAGCCAGCACAGCTTCAGCCCTGTCCCTAGAACACCTCTGTAAGCATTCAGGAGTTCCTGTGTGCAAAGCTCTGTGGATCCACTTTGTACAAGGGGAAGATGGGTTACCCACACAAACAGCGACACACTACACATCGGAATGGCAACTGCTGTTATTCCAGAAGGATCTCTGGGCCACAGCCAAAGTCCAGCCAGGAGGGAGGAGTCTGGCCACATGAAGAAGTCCCCCATGCTACTGTGGCTGCTGCTGCTCGTGTTGGTCTTGGTCTCTAGGCAGGTGTTCTGGACGATCCTCAGGGAGAGGGTTGTAATTGGGATCCTCTTCAGGTGTGTCAAAAACCATCTTCCTGGCAAGGGACATGCCCACCCAGCAGGCAGGCAGGTTAGGAGACTGAGCTGAGGATGCCAAACCCCCAGCCCTCCTAGGAACACCCTGACCCTCTGTGGGGCTTGGCTGTCAGCCACAGCCACCGGCCCATTGCACCATCACCAACCATTCTTTTGCTCAGCTCAACACACAGTGATGACAGTGCCTCCTTCCTTATCACCAGGTCAGAGTTGATTGTCAGTGCACAAAGCAGAACAAACTCTGCTTTCTTAAACTATGAAAATACATCAGAAAAAAATCCTGCCTCCATCCAGCATTTCCACAAGCAGTAAGCAGACTCTAGTTCTACCAGCAAAGCTGCATGTAGCAGCTGCTGCTGCATGGGCCCTGTACAGGTGTATATAATGTGCAAATAATGCAGCAATCCATGACCTGTGTGTTGCAGTGTGATGGTATTTAATTGCAATAGCTGTGGAGCTGAGGTGCTGGCAGCAGGCAATTGCTTCTTATGGTCACAGTTTGCTCTGGAAGTGATCAGGTTGGGAAAGCCCACAGTAAAGCCCAGAAAGAATCAACTTTACTTACAGAAAGCTCGGGGTTAACAGCAGCTTCTTTCCTCCAGGCTGATTGGGGAAAACATCTTCCAAGAAATAATAGATATGACCCACTGCAATCCCTGGGGAGAGATGCCACCAAGGTCAGGCAAAACAGCAACTCCTTTGCCAGCTGAACCAGAGCTGCTGGGCCAAACTCTAAGAATCCCCCAGCTGTGCCCACATGCAGCTCCCTCCAGAGCCAGGGATGCTGCAGGCTGCTGTGATCAGCAGGCAGGGAGCCCATTAGCCTGAGGGCAGCATCACACACCCAGGAGACCACACACAGCAGTGTCAGAGCTCACCATACCCAGCTTCTACCACCACAGACACACACACACACACCAAAAAGCAGGTCACAAGCAAAAGCCCAGACCTGAGCCCAGCCACCCAGAAACCCAGGCAGCTCACTTAGGAAACCCAACATCTCAGGTCAGGTGGAACCAAGAGAAGGTGCCAGTGTCCCAGCAGCACCTCTGAGGACTGACCACTGGGGCTGCAAGGTGGCCTTATTGCCATCAGCCAGCAGCTCTGACTTACCCAGCAGATCAATGATGATGGAGTTGCCCAGGAGCAGAGAGAATCCCATCAGGACCCAGGGCAGGAAGGGGGCTTGGAAGTTAAGAAGCCCAAAGAAGTTCATGCGGATGTAAGGGTTCCTGCGACTCCACACGTACACCAGCATGATGGTGAAAGCCTGGCCCAGGAAAAACAGGCTGGCAAAGAGCCCAAACAGCTGGGAACTACCGAGTCAAGGAAAAACCTCCCCACCCTGTGCACACCTCCAGGCAGCACAGAATGCTTTGGGACAGGAAAGCCAAACCAGAGACAGCTGCTCAGCATTCCCAGACATTGCCCATGTCACCAAGGCTTTCCTGGCTGAGATATACTGACCACCACTGTCCCCACACACATCTCCCTCCATGCCACCCCAGAACAAGTTCACATGCAGATTGCTCACTCCTTAAGCTGATGTCTACAACCACCAGAGACCAGGAAGCTCTATAGTCACCTTTGCAAAATGAACATCAAAAGGACCCTCAAAGAAGGGCTTTCACATTCTTACAGCACTTGGGACAGTGGCATATCTTAACAGCTAGCTCACATCCAGTATCTGCCTGCTACAGAAGAAGTTCAGCAGTGAGATGGCTCTTGGAATTCACAGTCCTCTTCTTCAGAGCACAGAGGAGACAGAGAAAGGCAAAAATTTCCCCTGCCCTTGTTGTAGTTGGACTCCAAATCCACATCTAGCCAAGCACATGGCTGCTGCAGCCACCTGGATTCTAATGGCTCACACAGCTTCATGCAGAGCTCCATGGGGACAGCAGAGCTCTGAGCCATCTGCATAGGACAGCAGAAGATATTCAGAGAAGGTTTATGCTTGGGAGGGAAATAAATTTCACCATCAGATTACTGTGTTGTGAAAAGAACTTAAGAACTGTGTGATGGTACCTCCATTTACTGACAGGCTGCAAGCTCTGGGCTCACATGTGCTGAGTATGTGGGAAACCACTCCTTGTCCTCATGGCTCCATGTTCTTGCCTTTGTCCTGAGCCAGCCTCATGCAGTCCCAGCCCTGCACTCACCAGAGCTCAGTCAGTGGCCCTGGCACAGCTGGACAGTTCCTGCAGCAGAACACGTGGCCTCCATTCAGGCTGAGCCTCCCAAGCACTCTGCCACGTGTCCTTCAGGGATGAGGCAGCCCAGCCCCTGCCAGGGGCTTCAGCACTTCTGCAGAAGCAGCACAACCTCAGGCAGGTTCCTCTCCTCCAAGCACGCTGGGTGAGGCACTGGCCAAGCCAAGGGTGGCAAAGATGGGGAGCACAAGCTGTACCATAGAGCCAGAAGTGTCCCTGCAGCACCTGCTCAGCAGAGCTCTCCCAGCTCTCAGAGCACAGGCCTGGCAGGCCTGGGGCACCAAGAAGGTTCATGAAGCAGCTGTGCTGCTCAGCAGGCATTTGTGAAAGCAATACTATTAATGCCCAAGATGTGTGTCTACACACTCAACAGAGTATTTGCCACTTTGAAATTCATCCAGTCACTGATCAGAAATCTGTGCTTATATATACTGGTAAAGGTTGTGTGTGCCTGAGAACTGCTTGTACTGCTGTGAAAGTGATAACAATGATGTTATTTTGTCTAGCAGAAATCATTCTAATTTTTGTATTTGTAATTTTGTTAAGATTATCAAGTGTGATTTTTTGTACTTGGCCCCAGTGACATCCAGCTGATTAAAACCAATTACACAATGTATCACAGACTGTCACCTACTCCTATTGGCATGGACCTTACATTGGTAAAACAATTAATGAAGCACCAAGACCTACTCCACAGCACACCTGGACACAGAGGTAGCAGGCAAGCCCTACACTATCCACAGCATGTCAGAGACACCAAGGAGCCTCATCCAGCTCAAAAGGATACTGTCATGAGAAACCCTCCAAAGAGGAACATGAAGACAAAGTCAGCCGTCCTTCCACGGAAGGAGCCTTCTTCCAGCATGCGGCAGTACCTGTACCTGAGGGCAGGAGAGAAGGGAGGGGTTGCAGTATAGGAAATTAACAGCTGGCCACCCTGTGCCCACGGCAGGACTGCCCAGCAACAAGCTGCTGCAAGCTCAGCCCAGAGCAGAACAGTGCAAACTTCACCTCACCCCACTGACCCCACGGACAGAGAGAGGCCCCTGCTGTGCTTCAGCCAGAGCTCACCCCCGGAATGGGCACTGTGCTCCAGCAAGAGCCACAGCAGCAGCACTGCCAGCTTCCCTCTAGGCAGGGTCTGCCCTGCAGCAAGCACAGATGGAGGGGCTTCAATTCAAAAGAGCCAAGGGAAGAACCCACAGCCCTAGAGTGCTGCCAAGGCAAGCCATGCTGGGGAGGAAGATGGATGGGGAGAGTTGCATCTAAGCCAAAATGGGAGCAGAAAACTTCACTGAGACCAAAGGATACAGAAATATCATGTTGAAAAAGAAACTGAATCCCAGGGGCCCAAAAAAGAGGAAGTTGGTGATCAGCCTCCATATCTGAAAGAGAAGAGAGAGGAGAGAGAAAAGGAGGTGGACAGAGGTCTCTCCTCATCACATAGAGCAGCCCATCACACTGCCCACAGGGAATGAGTGCTCAGACATGCACCTGTCCCTTCAGAACTACCCCAGGACACCAGACAGCTGCTCCACCCTCCAGTGGGACCTCCTCACATGGTACTCTGGTACATCAGATTGTCTCACCTTTCCAGACATGGAAAAGAAGATTTCTCTACTTTTCTAGAGAAGATAAACAGCCACAATTCAGCACCCAGAGCCAAATTAATTAATTTCCATGCCTCTCTACAGTAAAGACCTCCAACCAGCCCAACAGCAGCAGCCACACACGGTGTAACAGATGGGGTTTGAGTCAAGGGAAAGCCAAGGTGGTGTGTGGCAGGGAAAGGCTGGAAGGAGTTGTCCCCACGCAGGTGCCCGTGACGAAAAGGGACGCAGTGTGGCTGGCCCGGCTCGCAGCGCTCAGGGAAGGCTGGAGCAGTGGGACAGGGGCCCCTGGGGATGACACAGCAGTGCCCGGCCCCCCAGCGGAGCGGGACACCCAGGGCCCCCGCGGGCACAGCCGCCCCTCGCTGGCAGGGGCACAGCGGGCCCCACGGCCCGAGCGAGGCCTCACCTGGAACTTCCTGAAGATGAGGTCGGGGTTGAAGTACAGCTGGAAGGGGGTGATGAACTCCAGCTGCTGTGGGAGACAGGCAGAGCAGCTGCCATCACCCGCTGCCCTCGGCCAGCCCCGGCCCCGGCCCCGGCCCCCGCCCCACGGCCCCCCGCCCCCCGGCGCGGCCCCCGCTCACCACGGCGGCGGTGGTGAGCACACAGGCGGTGGTGTAGGCGCGGGTCACGGCCGGCATGCCCAGGTACTCCTGCGCGAAGCCCTGGTACGCCATGGCCGCGCCGCTCCGCCTGCCCGACGCGGCGCCTTTAACGCCCCCTCCCCGCTCCGCCGCACGCCCCGCCCCCGCGGGGAGCGCCCGGCCAATCCCCGCGCGACAGGCGGCGCCCTTCAGCCAATGGGAGAGCGCCTCATGGCCCCGGCCCGCGCCGCCGCCAACCCGGAGCGGCCCCGCCCCGCGGCAGCGGCAGCGCCGGGAGCGGGCGGGGCACGGGCGGGGCACGGGTGGGGCGCGGGTGGGGCGCGGGCGGGGCGCGGGCGGGGCGCGGGCGGTTGAGGGGCAGAGCACGGCGGAGCACTCGGGCTTAGGCGGCACGCCAGGCGCGGGGCTGTGCCCCGGGTCCTGGGACAGTGACACTGACCTGCCCGGCTGGAGAAGCGTCCGCCCGGTTCCTGCCGCGGCCGAGGGAGCCGCGGTGCGCTCAGTGGCGGCCTCGCAGTGTCCCCGAGAGCCGGCGGTTCTCAACGCGGTGTTCCCCTGCTGGCTCGGAGGGAGAGGAGCTCGCTGGGAGAAGGGCAGCGGTGCCGCTGCTCCAGCCCGGGTGTTTTGCCGCTTGCTTGGTTGATCAGAAGGGTCTTGTATTCACTAAGGCACGAAGGGCTTGGGGTTTTCAGTAATTCCTGCTGGGAGAGCATGCTCCTGATGGAGCAGTGAGGCGCTTCCCCAAGCTGTGCGAGATCGCTGGAAGAAACCCAGAGATGTGTGGATGTGTGGTGCCACCGGGTGCTGAGGAGACCCGGGGAACGGCAGCAGCACTGCACGCAGCCCTCAGGAGGGAGGAGAGGCTGTGCTGGCCCGTCAGGAGGGAGCAGAGGCTGTGCTGGGCCCTCGGGAGGAGCAGGGTCTGTGCTGGGCCCTCGGGAGGGAGCAGAGGCTGTGCTGGCCCGTCAGGAGGGAGCAGAGGCTGTGCTGGGCCCTCGGGAGGAGCAGGGTCTGTGCTGGGCCCTCGGGAGGGAGCAGAGGCTGTGCTGGGCCCTCGGGAGGCGCAGGGTCTGTGCTGGGCCCTCGGGAGGGAGCAGAGGCTGTGCTGGGCCCTCGGGAGGAGCAGGGTCTGTGCTGGGCCCTCGGGAGGAGCAGGGTCTGTGCTGGGCCCTCGGGAGGGAGCAGAGGCTGTGCTGGGCCCTCGGGAGGAGCAGGGTCTGTGCTGGGCCCTCGGGAGGAGCAGGGTCTGTGCTGGGCCCTCGGGAGGGAGCAGAGGCTGTGCTGGGCCCTCGGGAGGAGCAGGGTCTGTGCTGGCCCGCCAGGAGGGAGCAGAGGCTGTGCTGGGCCCTCGGGAGGAGCAGAGCCTGTGCTGAGCCCTCGGGAGGGAGCAGGGTCTGTGCTGGGCCCTCGGGAGGGAGCAGGGTCTGTGCTGGGACCTCGGGAGGAGCAGGGTCTGTCTCAGCCCTCAGAAGAAAGCAGAGCCTGTCTCTGCCTGTGTGTCTCATGCAGACAGCACTCCTGAGAGCCACAGCTGATACACATCTCCAGGAACCCGGCATCCTCCACTCTCCTGCTGATTGTGCTTCCCAGACCTGTCTGCCCTGCACAGCAGTCGGGTCTAATGTTACAGCAGCCTTGGATTCAGATGAGGAACGGGCTTGGTGTTTGGTTTGTGCTGCAGAGGGTTAAGCTGTCATCAGAGCCTTAATGAGGCCTGAGAGTTCCCTTTAAACCCTCAGTTAATGGGAAATGAAATTACCGAGGGGGAAGGGAGTCTTTGTGTCCTCCACCACCTCCATCCTGACTGCCCTTTGATGAAATACAAAACCCAGATGGAAGATGATGGGACATGAGGTTAAAGCAACATAATGGGGGAGAAAGGGGGGAACACAAGAGACCAGTGGGGTTTGTCAGAGCTGAGAATGGGCTCCTGAGTGCCCTGGGCACTGGGGTGCTGAGAGCGCCTCTGATGGGGCTGGGGGAGAAGGAGGAGCTGCTTTAGGGATGCTGGGGACGGAGCTGAGCGAGGAACTTGCACCCCAAACTGCAGCAATGTCAATAGTCTTGGCTGTGTGGGCACAGGTTTTGGTGGGAGCTGGGATGGATGTGAGAGCTCTGGCAGTTGAGAAGAGCTGAGCTTGCAGGGAAATTCATCGAGCCAGGAGCTCTGCAAAGGGCTGTCCTTATTCATGTGGCTGTTTCAGCCCAAATGCTGCACTGCTGCAGCTCAGCTCTCCAGCATGCCACAGAGCTGCCAACCCAGCAGCAGAATGGGCAACTGAATTGAAGAACTGAGAGTCAATAAATGGATCAGTGTCCTGTTCCTTTGGGTGGGGAATTAGAGGTTTCCTATCTGCTCTTCCTGCTTATGCACACCAGACAGAAGCTGAATTCAAGCACCATGATTCCTGCCCCTTCCTTATTTGAACCAAGGCTGGGAGATGAATATTGGGAGCCTCTGTGCTACAAGGAGGCCCTCCCTAGCTCCACAGAGATGGGAATCCAAATAATCAATCCCACTCACTCTCTGTGAAAGACTATGTGCAAATTAGGCATTGCATAAAAAGTAATAATCAGTTTCTCAATTTTTTTTTCTTTTCCCTTCTTTTCTAGCCAAAACTCGAGTATTCCATTTGTCCAGGCTTCTACTTAAGGCCTCTTTCCTAAGGTTTATGGGGGAAGGGAGAGAAGTGATGAAATGCATTGGGAAGCTCAGCAGCTCCCACTGGGAGAGGCCAAACAAATCTCAGTGTCACCCTGAGTTCCCAGGCTGCTTTCTGCCCATGATCTCAGTCCCTTGGGAGCTCAGCCAAGCTGACTTCATGCACTACAGTGCACCCAGGGCAGCTTTAGTCTTTATTACAACCAGTGTCACATTTCATGGGTTTTTGGAGTTATGGCCTTCCACAAGTTCCCATCAGCACAGGCACATGTTTGGGTTCACACACACACACCCCTTCACAGTGATGCTGATATGTGGCCTTTTATAAAATCACAAAATCTAACTAAAAGCCTGAAAAAAACAACAAAGCCAAAGTCTTTGTCTCAGCTGCAAGAAGGTAAGAGGGACTGCCAGAAAAACACCACCCAGGAGATTTTTCACTGATTTCCTGCTGCCTTGTCCTGCCCTGCCTGGGGACTCCAAGCAGATGTAGCACAGTGATGTGCCATTGCTTCCTGCCATCTGCTGGGCTCCCCTTCCTTTTGGGATCAGCTCAATTGCTGTCAATGTGCAGCATCAGCTTCAAAACCCAAGATGTCAGAAATTCCAAGTTTCCACACAAATATGTGTGATGCTCAGACTTCAGTCCATTTTGGACAGGCTTTGAAAAAGGTTTTTGTCTGCATGCTCTTGGAGCAGCCAGAAGACCTAGTTAGAAGGACTCCCAACTGTAACCTTTGCACAAGTCCTTCAAAGGAAGAACTGAAACATGATGGTATCTCTTTGCCAGACAATATTCATCCATTGTGCATCTGCAGGCCCAGTGATAGTAACCTGCAGCATAAATTCAAGTTTCCCCTCTCAGTTTCTGCAAAACAAAACTGCAAAGTTAGAAAACAGAAAAATGCTATTAACTCTCCCCATGAGTTAAACAGCACATAAACCTCAAGAAGGCACATGAGCAAAGATAAATGGGCTGTTGCAGCGGTCATCTCTTTTGTTTGTAGTAAATTATTGTGTGTAATTCATGTTTCCTGTCCATAAATACCAGAGGAACTTGAAGACATGGAATCCATTCTAATTCAGTAAAGACAAAAACAACTCCTTTTGAGCCCATCTGGAACTTGTTTTTATCATAATTGTTTTGGGCTCAGTAACGAGTTCAAGATCTGACTGCCGTCTCTAATTGTTTCAAGGATAAACAGCTGCTTTGTTTAAAGGCAGCAGCTCCCATTTTGCCCAGCACAGCAGTCCCGGGCTCGTAGGATGAAAGGAGCTGTGCCGTGTCAGCACAGGCCCTAACGAGCACTGGCGCCCCTGGCAGGGCGCTCACCCCGCCCGCAGCTGATGGGGCAGGAAAACAGCCCCAGGCACGCACTTGTGAGTGTCCAGCCCTGCCTGTGCCCTCTGCTCTTCCACGGCATTGGTGTTTTGTTTGTAACTTCATCTGATGATGTTTTGTAACGTGTCCTGCTGTGACCAGTCATGCCTGGCCTGGTGATGCACAGGCATCTCCTCCAGCTGGGCTCTGGGGTTCTCAGGGACAGCATTCACTCCCTGGCCACATAACCCCAAGACCTTGCTTGGGTAGTGCTCCATCCCCTGCTCACAGTCCCGGATCTTTCCTTCATCTGAAAACAGAGCAACCCCCACACCCACTGTGAGAGACTCCCCCAGCAGGGTATGAGACCCTGGTGTCTCAGAGCTGTTGTGTTCAAGGTCTCACCCACAGCGCTCCCCAGGACATGAGACCCCTGGTAGCCTTGGTGTAGAAGAGGTCTCCATGTGCCTGATGCCCTGGCAGCAGGAACAAGTGAGGCACACCAGCCAGGATCTTTCTGGAAGGTTATTTCAGCCCCCAAACTCAGTCCTTGGTGGCATGGACAAGAGGGGCCAAGAGCTCCATGAACCCACTGTGCATAGATAAGCTGTGTAATCATAACTGTTGAGGCACTTGAAATGTTTACTTTTCCATGTGTAATAGCCATATATAATTTTTTTCTCCTTCATTAAAGGATTTCTTGTTCCAAATCAGCTAACTCTGGAGTGTGATGGCTAAAGTCAGGAGAAAGTGAATCATACAGAATTGGATGGATTTTTAAGTTTGTTTGTTTGTTAGAAAGAAACTAAAGATAGCACTTAGAGTTCAGCCCTCCAAGGACATGTGGTTTGCACAGGGTTTGCTGTAAATCACAGTTAATATTATTTTTATTTCCTATGGTTTTTAGTTCAAAAATACAGTTTGTCTGGCATGAGAAAGATCTCGTTTAAATCCCCTTGAGCAGAGCCTCATCACATATCCAAATAAAGCACCTCTTCCAAAACAGCTTCTGATCATGAGTTGAAGAGATCAAACAAGAAAATGTCTGTCTCTTTGCACAGTTATTTTTCTCCAGTGTTTAATAATTCTTGTTAAATTCTTCTGCCTTGTGATCTGTCCCCTACACCACAGGTCACCTCCCACAGCTGTCAGTAGGGAATATCCTTCAGGGGCCTTTATTTTGTAACATCCATTTCACAAGCACTATGGCCAAATCAACAAATCAAAAAAGTAATGCTTGTGTCTTATAAAAAGAGGTGTGTGCTAGGCTCACAATAGCAGCACATCAACTGAGTGTGCTGTCAGCTGCTGGAGACCCCTACAAGGAGTCAGAAAAGGTGTTTGTACTTGGGTTTTCACCAGAGGCAGGACTCTGTGTCCCAGTCCAGCTGCCTCTCAAGGAGCCAGGGCACAGCTCTGATGAAAAGCTCTGTCTGAAGGGACTGTTAAATAAGAAAGCAGGATGAGTCTGACACTCTGACACTGCTGCACACATTTTCCTCTTTTCTGACGAGAACATTCAGCAACATTTGATGCCTTTTGGTAGAGTCTGAATGCTCTTGTCTCACACACAGAAACAGAGGTTTTGT
Organism: Molothrus aeneus; assembly: GCF_037042795.1. NCBI lineage: Eukaryota > Metazoa > Chordata > Aves > Passeriformes > Icteridae > Molothrus > Molothrus aeneus. The sequence goes on from NC_089663.1 coordinate 2,233,518, forward strand.
TCAGGCAAGGACTTTGTTCCTTCTGGCCTTGAGGTCATTCAATTTCAGCTAACTGCCTGTATCAGTGTCTGAAACAGAGATGGAAGGAAAATAAATAGTTCAGGCACAGCATGACCTACAGCTCACAATGGACTGGGAAAAAAGGTATTTTCGTTATTTCTAGTATTTTGTGTTTTCTCAGTTTTCCCAGAGAAGACCTAGTGCTTATCAGGTGGAGGAACAGGCAGACTGCTGATCCAGCACACAGAACATACAGCTGTTCTTCTGACATCCAAAACCCCAGCTAGCAAGGGAAAGCAGCAAGTTCCCTTGGCTGGCTCAGCCCTCGTGTCCTCAAAGGACTCGGCTCCCATGGATCTCCACTGCTCTGGAAAGGGTCCCAGTGACTCTGGGTGGTAGCAGAAGCTCTGGCAGCACTGGGTCCCTGCCCTGAGAAACCTCTGTGATGAAGCTCATTTCCTGAAGTTCTTATACAGTGCCTTGAACTTACATAAATTGTGGGGTTTTTTAAAAGAACATTAGTGAGCTGCTGGAACTGAGAATAGTGGTGTCACAGCAGGGCACTCATTTCCTACAAAGAAAAATCCATTTCAACAACTAAATAAACATAAATATTGTTTTCACCATGAAATCAGCAAACCTGCTGCATGTTTCTTGAGAAAGCTGCTTGTTTGCAGATCTTATTACTTGTCTTCTTATTCTGAGTGAGTTCTGCGAGAGTCGGGACAAGCAAATGGAGGCATTTTGTATCTTACAGTGATGGTCCTTACAGGAAAGTGAGAAGGGATTGCAGAAATAGCCAGGCTAGAACTTGGGAAAGTCAGCAACCAGCCAGGGAGCCACTCCAGATTTCTTCTGCAATTTACAGAGTAGTGTTTGTAGGGAGAATTCATCCTGCAGATCCAAGCCTCACAGATGGAAATGAGGCCCCTTTTCTCCCCTTGAAGTTGGTCCAGACGATTCTGGTGTAAAAACACACTAAAACATTGGAACCTCTCAGTTCGTGACAGATCAAAGAGCACGTGTTGATGGCTTTCCTAATGGCAGGATTAGCACTTATTCCTGCAGCCAGATAACTGCAGGCAGACCCTGCCATCACATCCTCCACGTAACACCTCTCCCATGCACATGGCATCAGATTTCACCCTGGTTATGACAGGTTTGAGCTCAGTGGAAGAGGATTTGAAGGAAGAGGGTGGTGGGTCCCCCAGTACTGCTGGAAAGCTGCCGGGTTTATGTGAAGGCTTCCAGCACCAGGAGTTTGAGTAACTGCAGAGCAGTGGCTGTACCCTAGTGACAGACCCTGACCCCAGGGGTTCCTCATCTACAACTGCGGCTCTGAAACTCTGACAACAAGGATGGAACTTTGGGAAAGCTGGGGGTTTTTAGGGTGCAGCAAAAAGCCAGTTAGAGACACAATTGTGAACATCTCTCAGCACCAAAGCACGAGTAATACAGATGCTGTGCAGATGAAAAAAATCTATCCCTTCACTCCTCATCGAGGCAGCTGTTGCTAGAAAAGATAGAGGACAACTTCCTGGAGCTCCCAGCTAGCCAGCTGCACAGAGATCTCACCACAGCAACATCCAGGTTATGCCCCCTCTGGAACAGGGAGGGACAGCCGGTGCCGCCATCCCCAGCATCTCACTGCCCACCCCCAGCGCTTCCCTCACCTCTGGCAGCTGGCACAAGCTCAGAGCAGACAGCAGGAGGGAATGAGAAGTTTCCTTTTTGAATGAATGACTGTTCTTGATGCAGGCTGCCTAAGCTCTCCATCAGTGCCTGTTGAGTGGTACAGTCATGCTTGTTTCCCAGTTATTGTTTGGGAAGCTGCTGGAAGCATCCATCCAACCCCTGCCACAGGCAGCACAGTGCTGGCATGCTGCATTCAGAGCCTAATACAGCAAATTTTGTACTTATCCTGCCACTTAGTGGCTGCAGCTGATGCAGCACCACATCCCTGGCTACAGATTCACCAGAGATACTCTGTGATGTGGAACAGGTTTGTATTTCTGTTCAGGTACAGTAAAACCTGAATAGGGACAAAGAGGCATTTAAAAACATTTCACTTATTTCAAACTCTCTGAAACCTGTCAGGGTCCTCACAAATCTCACTCTGCAGGATGAAAGGATGTTAAAAGGATGATTACTCCTGAAGGCCAGATATTTTGTGAAGCAGCAGCTTTAATGTTACTGCTGGCAGTGCAATATGCCTCCATCTCTAGGATTCATAAGGGTTCACCATTTCCCACTATTGAATGCAGAGCACCCCCAAGGTCTGGGGATGGTTGGCATCTGATTCTATTGATTCAGAAGGTCGAACAATTGCTTTATTAAACTATACTATATATTAAACTATAACTATACATTATACTATACTATAATAAAAAGATACTATACTACAAGGAATATTAAAGAATACTAAAGAAAACCTGTGACTGTCTGCAGACAGCCAGGACACAGTTTTGAGTGATTGGCCAAGGAAACAAAACAATCCTCAGCAGAATGCAAATAACAAATCACTTCAGGTAAACAATCTTCCTAAGACATTCCACATGTGCAAAACAACAGGAGCAGCAAGTAGAAATAAGACTTGTTTTCTCTTCTTCTCTCTGTGCTTCTCCAGGAAAAATCCTGTGAGAGAGAATGATATCTCTTTGTTCAGAGAATGTGAAAGCCACATCCCACTGCCAGGGAGTGCCTTTCTGTTCTGTAGAAAGAAGTGAGGCTTTCACTGCTGTCTGCTGCAGCTGACAGGAGCTCCAGGTGTGGCTGTCTGCTCTGTGCCAGGCTGTGGGGAGGGAGCAGGAGCTGTGGGCTCTGTGCCTTCATGCACAGCCTTTCCAGCAGCTGCTGCACTGCCTGTCACCAGGACACAGACAGGAGCACAGGAGAGGGAGCAGGAGCAGGAGCTGTGTGCTCTGTGCCTTCATGCACAGCCTTTCCAGCAGTAGCTGTTGCACTGCCTGTCTGTCACCAGGACACAGACAGGAGCACAGGGAAAGGCCTTGGATAACCAGGTTTGGGCTTCATTCATTCCTGTCACTGATGCCACCTAGGGAAATAGTCTGCTTTGTCTTTCAGATCCTAGATTGTGTTCTAGGACAAATACAATCAGGAAAAAAAATTGTAGTTCAGTTCTGCTTTGATCACCCTCAATCAGAGAAGTGATAGTGGTAGCCATGCCAGATGCTCTGAGAAGGAATTGAGGGTGTAAACCACGCTGGCCTTCAAGAGGGTTTAGACAGATCTGGATCTTGGAGAATCATTTCCCTGGACTGGCATGGACTTTCAACAAAATGAATGCTAATGAACATGCAGCTAATGAACATGCAGCTCAGTTTTGGGAATGTAAATCAGCTGGCAAAACACCTGCCAAATCAAGTGTCTTATCCCAACGTAATGGCTGACTAAATACACATTCCTGTGCTGGAGATTTAAATAATCCTTCAGAGCACCCTGAGAGTACCAGAGCCTTTGGCAGACAGAGGGAAACCTACGAAAGAGGATGAACAAGCTGCAGAGACTGGTAAAACATCTATTTTACTATTCTTATTGGCAGATTTTTTTTAAAATTTGAATTTTTATAAGGCTGTGTAATACTGTCAGGTTTGCATAGAATTAATTTTCCAGTTCATGACAGTCCTTGGGATAAAGCTGACAGAGTAAAGGCTCTCCTGGCAGCTGCACACCACCACAGTGGCTGGGAAAACACTGCAGCATTGCAGAAGGCTTGGGAAAGGCACTCTGTAAATGCAGCTGAGCTCTGAGCACAGAGCTGGCCCCTGAAGGGAGAAACAAACCATTCTGCTGCAGCTCGTGGTCACTAAAGAGCTCTGTGACACACAACTTGATAAGGGATGTACTCTATAATGAAAGCAGGGAAATGAGCAGAAGGAGCGGTATTTTCCTAGACATTGTAAATGAAAAAGAAATATGCTCTTGTAGGGAGAGGAAACTCACCTGGAGAACGAGGATAATGAGGAATAGCAGAGATAAGAGGTGCCCAATCCTTAGCTCAGTTCTGAGTAACAGAACAGGGAAGTGGTGTAGCCATGGAAAGTGCAAGTGAAATGTATCTGCTGCTAGCTGGGACAGGAGAGCTCAGTCTCCTCTTGCTGCAGGCTTGGAATAGTCTGGCTTTATTTCTGTCCTGGAGGACACCCTGTCTCAGGCTGGTATGGAAGTTATTTAGAAGAAAACACTTTGAGGAAAGGGAAAAAAAAATCCAAGATTATTTGAATTTGTGGTTTTAGAGCTATTGTGAAACTAGAGCAAAATTTCCTTTTCTTTGGTGGATGGCTCTGTAAGAAGAAACTGAGCAGGTAAAGCAGAAAGAGATCTTCAGCTTTGGGTTATTTAAGTTCCCAGGGTGACTGGGGTCATATTCATGTAGCAAAACACAATCTGGCCTGAGGTGCCCTGCAGTGGCTGGCAAAGAGCCGAGCCTGAGCATGGGCTCTTTATGTGACACCAGAGCTTTCCCAGTGGGAGGGGTTTTAAAGCAGGGGCTGGCAAAGGCCATCCTGGCCTTGGGTCACCCAGAACATTGTGCAGGAGGTGTCAGGCTAAAGACCAGGGGCCCTCAGCATGCTCAGAGTGGTCTTGAGATGTGAAACAGAGCTCCCAGTCCCAAGACTCCCTCAGGGCACATCTTGCCTGTCACAAGATTTCACCTGCAGCTGGGGAAACCAAAGGCACAGGCACAAAATAGTGGAAAAAAGCTGGTTCTGCTGTCAGCCTGCCAGTGAGCTGTCAGCTGCAGGGCTGGGCCAGCCAGGACAGCTTGTTCTGCACCCTTCAAAAAGTCAAGAGCCCTGACTTTTATACCAGCACTGATCCTGTGATGCCCCAGGAGGCAGCCCCTGCCCTGCTCCCCAAGGCTCAGCAGTGCTGCTGTCCCTGGGCAATGTGAGCCAGTGGCAGAACTCGTGCAGGAACGTCCCCAAGGAGACCTGAAGCCACTGTCTGCCACGTTTCACCTGTCTCATAATGCTGAATGCACAGTTACAGACTGCTGAACATTGCTCTGTAAAAGTGCAGCAGCACAGGAAAGACACTCTAATCTAAAATATGTGTTATTATCATGGAAGGATGGAAATAACAGCACACCAAGGAATCCCAAATGCACTGGGTATCCATGGTCATGGGAAAATCCCCCAGCTCAAAGCCTCAGTGTATTTTGAGTCAGTTTATTCTGTACAAGGAACACATCTGCTGTCTGTCCCTTTCCTTCAGCTTCAGAACAAGATCCTGATCCTGACAATATGTGCTGCTGGGATTGGAGGCACCTTCCAGTATGGGTACAACATCTCCATCATCAATGCCCCAGCCTCAGTAAGTACTGCAGCTCTGGGTGCCTGCCCCTGACAGACCCTGGGAGCAGTGGGTGCCACTGGAAATCTGCAGGCTGGTGTTGGGGGCAGAAAGCAAGGATGTGTGGTTCCCTCTGTGTAATTCACATCCAGAGAACAGGACTTTGTTGTCATAAGCCACCCTTGAGCAGGACCTAGTGTCACAAGAGTTTATTCAAAAGTTTTGTTTCAACTGCTTTAGCAAAATTGAATTCTAGAATATTCCAACCTGCATCTTTTGAAGTTTTGATTTTTGCCCTTAGATTGAAAGTGAGACCCATGAAACCAATTTTTAAATGATCAAAAATAACCACATAGAGATATAAACCAACTGCAACTTTTCAACAGCAACAGTTTTATACCCTAAATTCTTTGCTAAAAACACATCTAAGAGCTGGAGGAGATTGGAAACATAAACACAGGATAGATAGATATATTCATAAGAGAGCATTTCTCTGTGTCCTTGCCCTCTCTGGTGGCTCTGCAGCTCTGTCCTCTCTCTCAGTACATCCAGGTGTTCATGAACACGACCTGGCTGGAGCGCATGGGAGTTCCCCTGGACAGCAACATGGTGCTGCTGCTCTGGTCCTTCACTGTCTCTGCCTACCCTCTGGGAGGCCTCACTGGGGCTGTGGCTGCTGGCCCCATGGCCATCATGCTGGGCAGGTAAGAGGTGCTGCAGTTTAATTTAAACTTTGCAGCTTCCCTTAGTCCAAGAGGAGTTAGGATCCCTACAGGAAAATACCCACCGTGGTTAAAAATAATGAATATCTCAAAACTCAGTGGGGAACTGTTTTTTCCCCACATTACCTTCTCATCATTCCAGCCCAGATGAGGGGCTACAAGGATTTCATCTCAGCTCTTTAACACAGAACCCACTCACATAATCTCTATCATTTTTGTGCACAGTTTTCTGCCATGCTTTTAAATGGGAAATCATAATGGATGACATAATAATGATATGATATCATAAAGGATGATATCATAATGCTATGATATCATCATGGATGATATTATGATTATCATAATGCTAATGGATCAGACTAAGGATTTGTCTTCAAAATAAATTGTGGGAATGACACTAGAAAAACAGAGGGTGCTTACAAAGAGCAGTGGGTGCATCCCAGCTCCTCATGTCCCACAGGTTGTGTATCCACATTTTGGTCTGAAATATTTCAGGAAGTATTCATTAAATCTCCACTGTGGGATTTTTTTCTTCTGTGCTTGAGTCTCTGAAAAGTATCTGTCCTACCTCAGGCATCTTTCATACACAGCTCTATCCCCAGAAAAAAAAAAAAAAACAAAAACCAAAACCAAACCAACCAGTGTTACCAACATAAACTACATAAACTAACAGGAAATTAGATTTTGCCTCCCTTTCTCTTGACCCCAAGATTTTCCTTTATCTGCTATCACTTTGGTTTGCTCCTCTTACATGATGAAGGAGACCTCATTATGGTTTGAGGTCCCATGACTTATTAGTTTCATGCTTATGAAGACCTGGAAGGATATGGCTTCCTTAATCCATTACCATTTTTGAGATTTCACCCTGTACTACTTTGGAATAAAATCCTATTCCATCATAAATAAGAGAAACAAAGACAGACTGGTAAGGCAGTGAGCAGGGACTAGAGAGAATTTCTGGCAATAATAACAGTAAGGGTCAATAGAGTTCTCTTTTTCCCCTGGTTTTCAGCAGAAATTTCTCCTGGGACACATGAGAACTTTCTGTCAAAGTTTCACAACAATTACACTATTACATGAAAAATGCCTGTTTCAACAAATTAGCACTTTCAGACAAAATGCACATGGCTTGCTGAGGGAATATTCCTCTCCCTTCAAATGGGAGCTGTGTGTGAGCACTCAGCCCTGGGGCTGGGGGAGAACCCGGTGCTGGCCTCAGAGAGCCTGAAGGCAGCGCTGCAGGGACACCCTGAGGTGGCACAGGGACCCCTCCTGCAGGGCTGGATTCACCAGGAGGTTCTGGGGGGGCTCCAGCCCCTCTGCAGCTGCCAGCCTTGGCAGAAGGGGATGTCACTATAGGACATGAAACAACACCACGCACACACTGCTGCTCTCAAGGTGGAAAAGGAAGTTTGTTATCTGACTCTAACATTTCTAGATTTCTAAAAGTGACAGTGGATTGGAGGGTGACAGTGCCACCTCTCCAATGACACTGGACAAACCAACAGTCCAGCAAATCTCTCTTCTTCCATAAAAGAATGTAAACCAATGAGTTATTTACAGAAAATGTGTGAGAAATTTCGTTACAAGAATGTAAACATCTAAGCCTTCCTATAAGGCTTAGAAAATCTTTAAAAATCAGGGTGACAAAGGGGTTTATGCCAGAGCTGATCCTGCCCCACATGTGCTCACAACTGTGTTTTCTCTTGGAAGGAAGATGTCCCTGCTGCTGAACAATGGCTTTGTGATCATAGCTGCAGCCTTGTCCGGGTGCAGCCGAATGGCCAAGTCCTTTGAAATGATCATGCTCAGCAGATTTTTTACTGGTGTGAATGCAGGTATGGCAACAGGAGAAATATAGAAGGATGAAGGTGGTAACAATCAGAAGATATTTAAGTAGGAATGATCCAGGATATTAAAGCAATTACTCCTTTAAGCTGACCAGACACATGTAAGTGAATTAAGAAGTTGTATATACAGATTTTATACTTTGCTTCTAAGGGCTTTCTTTTGAAGCACACACAGGCAAGGGGGTTTTGTGTACTACACATAAGCATCTCTGTGCATGGGGAAAATTTGAGCTGAAAATGGATCCCTATCTGCTTGTGAGAATGTCAGTCACTCACCAGCATGAGCACCAACACAAAATCTTTTGTAGAAGTTCATCCCAGGAAATGATCAATATAAGGGACTTAAAATATTATATTCCCCTCAAAAAGGGGAAGTTGAGGGAAACATTGCATATAACCTTGGATTTGGTGCTGAAAAGACCACAGGGCTGAGGCCCTGACAGGTTTCAGTTTCATTATCCACTGCTACTGATGAATACTGAAACGTGTGTTTAGTTACACAAGGACAGGGTGAAATTGAGGGTTTGGGTAAATCAGGAGCTCTGGTAGATTAGTTATCACATGGCCTGCAACAGAAGAGTGCAGCTGGCAACCTCCAGAGGTGCTGCCTGCATTTATTCTTGTCTCCTCTGCCCACAAGCTGAGGTCAGCATTTGTCTGCCTTGCCCAGGTGTGAGCATGAACATTCAGCCCATGTACCTGGCAGAGAGTGCCCCAAAGAAGCTCAGAGGAGCTGTGGCCTTGACCTCTGCATCATTTACAGCCCTGGGGCTGGTGCTGGGGCAGGTTGTTGGACTCAGGTAAGGTAAAGCAAGCAGCCCCTTCCTTCCCTTCCTTCCCTTCCTTCCTTTCCTTCCCTTCCTTCCCTTCCTTCCTCCCAGGAAAAATCCTGTGTAAATTGTGTTTGTTTTTCTCCAGGGAGCTCCTGGGAGGGGAGGAGAGCTGGCCATTCCTTTTAGCAAGCAATGTGGTTCCTGCCCTGATCCAGCTCACAGCTCTGCCTTGGTTCCCTGAAAGTCCCAGATATCTCTTGATTGACCGTGGAGACAAAGAATCCTGCATCTCTGGTGAGTTTAGGGTGACTGTTAGCTCATGGGAACATGTGAGACTTGGGCCCCAACATTTTTGGAATGGTGTCACAAATTTTACATGTAGGAAGGTTCATATCAAGTAGTAAATATGATCACTTCCTCCTTTCAAACTAAAGAACATTCTATAATCTTAAATATATTTGATCTATTGAGGTAATTGAAAGGCATCTTCCTACAATAGGCTTATTTGCTACAGTAATAGGGTCAAAAGGTAAGACTTGTGTTCACAATGGCAAATGTTTTGTAACTATGTAGTGAAATAAATGCTGGTTGAAGAGCTCAGGATCAAATCTGAAGCCAATTCATATTAAAGGATTTAGTTAGATTTGTGGCATACAAATCCTCATATGCAGAGTGGCTGGAGTTATTTCGTGGGAAATATGTGCTGTGTACCAAGAACATCTTAATTGCCTGCATTCCCCAGGGAAGGCACTTGAGATCTGAGTCAGAAGCGCAGCTGCTAAAATGGCACTGTTGGGAAATACTCAATTGTCACAGACATCCTTCATGAAAAATCCTTTCTTAGGATTTTTCCTTGTGAGAAGCTGCAGTTTCAGCAACCAAAAGTAACCAATGGTTATCTGCTGCTGTGGAATGCAACAGGTAGACCCGTGATTGGTCTCCTGTAGATGCTTGGATTTCCTGACCACTCATGGCAGAGCTGGCTCTTGCTCTCTGTCTGAGACACAGATCTTTGTTATTCACTCTTGTCTATTCTTAGCTTAGCTAGCTTCTGAAGAAACCTTTTCCTTTCTATTTCTTTTTAGTATAGTCTTAATGTAGCATATATCATAAAATAATAAATCAAGCCTTCTGATCATAGAGTCAACATTCTCGTCTCTTCTTCATCCTGAAACCCCTTGTGACCACGGTCACACTCAATTGTCCAACAATGGTGAGGGATTTGCACTCCCTTTTCCCCAAACCTTTCAAGTGGCTGCACCAGAGCTGATGAACTCTGTGAAGGTCCCATCACGATCACAGGCTCTGTCCTGCAGCTTTCTGCAGCCATCACCTGCTGCTCCATCCCTCACCCTGCAGAGCAGCCAACTGAAGAGCAAACCCAGGACTAAAAGGTTCCCTTGTCCTTGTAGCACTGCAGAAGCTCAGAGGCACCAGTGACCTGAGTGCAGAGCTGGAAGAGATGCTGGCAGAGCAGGCTGCAGTGAAAGGCCAGAGAGCAAAGAACCCGTGGGAGCTGTTCCAGAACCCGGGGCTGCGCTGGCAGCTGGTGAGCATCGTGGTGCTGAGCAGCGCCATGCAGCTCTGCGGCAACGACTCGGTGAGCAGCCTGGGCGCCTGGCATGGGCCTGGCATGGGCCTGGCAGTTCTTGGGCTCAACATTCTGGCAGCAGGAGAGGAATGAGTGGTGTCTCTCTGCCCGGGGAGATCTTCACATGTCAGGTGTTGTAGGAACGTCGGGGGTAGGACGGTCAGGACGGACGGACATGAGAGATCTCTGGAGCCAGGTCAGGAACTTGGGGTTCATTGCAAAGGGCCTGGGGGCAGGGCCCTGCTGGGAGCTGCCAGGCACAGCTGGAGCAGGGCTGAGAGAAGAGAGGGGCAGAGAGGATGAGAGGGTGAGAGAGTAAAAGGGTAAGAGAGCGAGGTTCCCATTACAATACCATAAATCTTCTTCTGTGTTGAATATTCTAATTCTCACTAACCAATCTAGTACAAGATACAAATCCTATAGCATTTCCATACAGCCTATAAGAATCATTACATTACCATACTGTGTTACATTTTAAACTCTAAAATCTCCTCTTTGGGCCCTTCTGCCAAGCTGTAGGGTCTGCTCAGACCCTTGGGCCTGTCTGCAAGCAGAGGGTGTTGTTCCATCAAAAGGGGATCACCTTCAGCAGCCACACCATTGTTTTCCAGTTGTTCAGTAACTGAGGGATCTCAAAGCTTGCTTTCATTTCAGTCTCGTTTACAGTTTCCATATTCTCAAAATCTTTTGCCAGACAATCATATTTATAAGGCTTTCCTGTTCCATCTTCCCCAACAAGGTGTTTGGTTCCCAAAATACACCTATGCATTAAGGGAGAATTCAAAAGGATGCTGAATGGTGGCCTGTGTGGTCACTCTGCATGATCCTTCAGGAACAACAATGGGATGTATTTTCAGATGTCTTCCCTTACCGCTTTCTCCTTTCTTCTCTTCACAGATGTATTTTTATGCAGCTTATGTGTTCCAAGAGGCTGGAATTCCTGAGGACAAAATCCCCTATGTTGTAATCGGCACGGGAAGCTGTGAGCTGATCACATCTGTCACTTGTGTAAGACTCTCAGTGCACTCTGCTGACTGCAGCCTCTGCTGGCAGGGAGGAGGCTGTTAATTACAAACTTGGGGTTTCCATTTATTTTCATGCCAAGGAAGCCCTTTGGGCACAGGAGTCAGGCTGTCTGTCAGCACCCCAGCCAGATGGGTCAATGCAGAGCTATTTGGTCAGACATTGCATTGCCATCACTGTCTGAAATCTCTAACAAGTAACTCTCTTGCTTTGTGTTCATATGGATGGTGGCAGAGTTTAGGTGCAGCTGGGACATTCTCATCTCCCCTGAGCACCCTTCTTGCCTGACTCCTGCCACCAGAACTTTCTTTTGAAGCAGAAAACATCCTGAAAGTTATTGTAGAGCGAACTAGGCATGGAGTAATGAAAGGTAAAGAGGAAAGAGGCAGGAAATATAAATCCAGGCTAAATATCTTGCTTTATTTCCCTGTGTCACTCTGTGCAGAACATGATCATAGACTATGCTGGTCGGAGGCCGCTGCTGCTGGGGGGATACATCTTCATGGCAGCCTGGGCCGTTGTCTTCATGGTCGCTCTGAGCCAGCAGGTAACAAACTTTCCTCAATTATTGGAGTGGAGTGGAGTTGGGCTTTGCCTTTTATATGACTGGGGTGTTCAGTGGTGGCAAATAAGTGCCCTCACTGGTTTTCCATTGGTCTCTGTGGCTGTAGACTCAGATTAGCTGGATGCCTTATCTCAGCATGGCCTGCATTTTCGCCTATATCCTGAGCTTTGGAATCGGACCAGGTCAGTTCCCTCAGTGTTTTCAGTGAAACTTTTGGGGTTTGGAGATGTGTGTAGGCATCTTATGGAAACTCTCAGACCCTCTTTAGCTGCAGCATACTCCAAGGAACGAGGCAGTTTCTGCAGGTGTTGTTTGGCTGCGTCACAGGGGTTGGTGCCCCTGGTCAGTCAGTGCTGTGCAGGGCCAGGCTGTGCCTGTTTCTCTCTGTGTCATATTCCCCCTCAGTCATCCTGGCTATTAGGCCAAGGCACTTGGAAGTGATTCTTGGCTTAAATAGATGACAAGCTTTTGATTTGCTGCCCAGTCCATTAGGTCTGTAAACCAGAATTTCTAATGCTTCACTTTAATCCTAGAAATTGTTGGCTATGCCATCTGATTATTTTCTTGCAGATACAATTTCCACATGTATCTGTTAGCCTATTAATGTGCCCTTCTGTGGCAGAATACACCAGTTTCTGGGGGTGGGCAATACACAGGATGTTGTGGGGTTTTGCATGGTGAATATAGAGATGTGAAACTCTGTTTGCTCACATGAGTTTGAAAGAAAGCAGGTAAGAATAGAACCAAGCTGCCAGTGTCACATGCCACACAAGTTGGCAATAATTTCTTGTCCCAGTCCCTACAGTGCCATGGAGTTGAATTAATTATAAGCCTTTCTCACCATTGGGTCCTGGAAAGAATAATGTGGATTACAAAATCTTTCCTGGCAGATCATTCTAACATGAGAAAGTCTGAATAATTACCCAGTCCCTTAATATTTAACCTAAAAATTCACCTCTCACACTTCATGTTGTGTTTTCTTGTTAAGATGTGTTCTGTTGTTTTTAATGCAATGTCAACAACATTATTAACTTTCTTGCCATTTCTTTTTCCAGCTGGTGTAACAGGAGTTCTGCCCACAGAGGTTTTTGATCAAATGTCCCGACCAGCTGCTTACATGATCTGTGGCTCCCTGCTCTGGTTCAACCTGTTTCTGGTGGGAACAGCCTTTCCCTTCATTGTGGTGCGTTCCCAAAGCAAAGCAGCTCTGTAGTGCCCTGTGCAAGAGAGAGGCTCTGGTAGTGACCAGGGAAAGAGAATATTGCAAGCAGCAAGATAGCACTTCTTTGAAAAGTATCTTTATGAGGAGAGTGGCCAGAACTCCTTCAAACCAAACTTTCTCCGTGTTTCCTATGGTGGTTTCTGATTTGAGGTTGGGAGTGGAATCATTTGAGGGATGGATGATCAATATTCCTCGTCTGTCCTCAGTTGAGAACAGCTGGAACAGAAGATGTGATGTAATTTCCCTTTGCCAGACCCTGGCTCTATTCCTTAAGATGATTCCTGAAGCGAGAGGGAGCAGAACTCCACAATACACATTCCTGTCTTATTTCCTACTGAGGGCTCCCATGCCATACAATTATAGATAGGGAGAAAGAGGGAAAAAGACATTTTAAAATACTGCTCTTGCTAGGTCAAATTTCCCAGTGTATGCTGGGGAGCTCTTGCATCCAAGCATGTGAGGCTCTCACCAGGATTCACAGAAATACTCCCTGGGTGACTTTAGACCATGCAGGAAGAGGGATTAGAGGTCTTTTTGTCATCATACAGAATGTCACCAACACTGTCTTGTTTTTTCCTCCTCCTCAGAAAAGTCTAGCACATTTCTGCTACATCCCATTCCTTGTGGTCTGTGTCTGCACTGCCCTCTACGTTTGGTTTTTCCTTCCTGAGACAAAGGGAAAATCCTTCCTGGAAATCTCGGAGGAGTTCAGGAAACGGAACTTCAAAGCTAAGACCCGTGGAGGTTTCTATAAAGGCCCTGAGGAGATCAAAACCACCCCATTGTAGCAGAAGAAAGGAAGATGGTGTCTGGGGGAATTCTGCAGTGAATTCAGCAGTGGCTATGTGCCCTTGCAGGGACACAAAGAGAGAAGTTAGGGACAATATATTACTCTTAGGTTTTTAAGTTCACCTTGAAAACATACACTTGAATTGATAAATCCAAGCAAAAGTTCAATAATCTGTTCTCAGCTTTTAGTACTGAGTAACACATGCATATTTTAGAATCCATATCAGAGTGACAGAATGATGCCTTATTCTCTTATCATCATACAACACCATGTAATGCTTTAGGAAACTTCTTCAGAATTTCTCCAAACAGTAACTTCCATCTCAGAAGTCCTTCTTTCCTTGCCCCTGAATCTGGGCTTTCTAACACAGAAATTAATGCGATTAAATTCTGTTTTCAGACACCAGATGAAATTTTCAGTACCTTGTCTTGGTGCTCCCGTTGTTTCTGTTATTAAGTGATTTCAAATAGACCCCTACTTGTTAAGCAATAGTGAGCAGTTAATTATTTTCAGCTATAAAAACATGTGACAGATGGATTAGAAAGAAAGCTTCTAGTACTTGCTAAGTGGCTTATTATACAACAGACTTTTGGGCATTGTTTTGCAGACTATTTATTCTGGACTGGTTTTCTTCATAGCTTGTTTGTTGTCTTCCAGTCCTATGTTGCAAAGCACAAGTAATTCTCTGGTCCAGTTTGTTCTGCTCCCATGGACACTGCTGGTGCATCTTGTAGGGTTCTGCACCTGTGCTCTGCTGATGTCAAACATGGTGAGGAGCATGGAAGCAGCTTCTTTTGGATGTGCATCTCCAGGTCACACCACAATGTTCTCTGCAGCTTCTCCATAGAGCTCATTGGCAAAACCCCAGATGTGAGATTGATTCTTTTCAGTAAGCCTGGTACAGAACAGGGCAACATTCCTCACTGAACATGGCCCTTCACAGGTACTGCTCTGACTGTTAAGTTTCTCCCAATTTCTTCTCAAAGTCATAATCTCATAAGTCTCAAGCCACCTCTTTTCTTTTGCCTTTGTATGAAAGGCACAGCCCTGCTCATGTTTACAACGAAGAAGAACACATACATTTTCAAAATAAGTAGGTAAAGTTTCTTTCAGTGTATTTTTGAACTACATTTTAAAGAAAAATGCAGCATTTTTGAATAAAAAGACTGTAAACATTTCTGGAGTGTATTAGTGTCATGCTGGGCATGAGTGGAGCAGCAGATCTGTTTCTCAGAAAAGGAGGTTGTGCAAGAACTCTTTTGTGGTGGAGTTCCCAGGGTCCCAGGATGAGGGAAGAGATGAGAATGTTGACTCCATGTTTCAGAAGGCTGATTTATTATTTTATGATATATATTATATAAAAAGAAAATGATCTATTATTACTATACTAAAAGAATAGAAGGAAGGATTTCATCAGAAGGCTTGAAAGAATAGAAAGGAATGATAATAAAATATTGTAACTGACCAGAGGGTCCGAGACAACTGGACTGTGATTGGCCATTAATGAAAAACAACCACATGACACCAATCCCAGATGCACCTGTTGCATTCCACAGCAGCAGATAATCATTGTTAACATTTCATTTCTGAGGCCTCTCAGCTTCTCAGGAGAAAAAATCCTAACAAAAGGATTTTTCATAAAATATGTCCGTGACACTCTTTCACTACTCGAAGTTTCTAATGTATGAAAAAAAAAGAAACATTTTTTCTTTGTGGTTGTTGCTATTTTAGAAGTCATTAATATATAGACATGGGCAAGAGCAGCTGCCTCTGCTCTTGGAAAACACCGAGATTTTGAAGTATGCAGGATTTTGAGACAAGACAATCAAGAGCAGGACTCCAGAGAATTGGGAACTGAAGAGATACTTTCCATTACTATGGTTTGGAGAGAGCAGTGAGGAGCAGATGGAAAGAGTGAAAAACAAAATGAAAGCAAAAAGTGCCACTACCATCATGATGGTGGCAAAATATTTTGTAATTCCTTTGGTGAGGACCAGAGGAAGGCCAAGAGACAGAAGTGAAGCAGAGTGAAGAAGGGAAGTGGATCAGGGGGAGCATGCAGGGTAGGAAGCAGGGATGGACTGAGGAGGCTGCCTGGGCAGAGGGAGAGGAGCATAAAGGTCAGAGAAAAGAGAAGTCCCCCAGTGTCCAGAGATCCTCCCCTTGGCCACTGCTGTGAGTCAAGACTGTGCCTTTTCCCAGAGCCCTGCAAGGACAGGGGCCATCTGCACCTGGCAGTAGGAAACAGGCTTGGTCAGAAATGATACACATTGACACATTTACTCAGCTTCCTGACTTTTAGAGCCAGTCCTGCGAGTACATGTGGCAGAAAACATTAATTCCAACTTCCAGCATTTTTTTCTGACTGTGGCCTGAAATCAGGGGTCTATAAACTGATTAAGCAAACACAAACAGTGGTCACATTTCAGTTGGTCTAAGTTGTTAAATTTTAATTGAAACATTTAACAAGTTGGTTAATTGATACTGAATTAAAACACCTTCAACTGAGAAATCTATGACACTTGTTCACATTTTCTTATATAAAGTGTTAGGCAAAACCACATCTTGAAAAGTGATCCTTAGAGACTCACAGCTGATATTACTGTTAGCAAATCAAATAATTGTGCACTGTGGGATTGAATAATAACCAACAATACTAGGGAAAACTATTACTGCTACTGTGCTCAAGCACTGCTCCTCTGCACAAGCCAGCTCTCACTTGCAACCAGCTGGTGTTGGGGCTCTTCCAAGGACCCACAGCATCCTAGCCTGGGGAACCACCAGGGGCAGCCACTCACCAGCAGAAGGAATTCCCCCCTAAGCTGTTTGAATAACTTGTAAAAGCTTTTAACAGAACCATCTTGGACACTGCCCTTCAAATATTATGGATAAAATTAAAGATTTTACAGTCAGGATTTCAAACTGACATTAAACTTTCCTAGCATCTGCCATATACTACAAGGATACAGACTTGAACTTTCAGCCAATGACCATTACTCTTAAAGAGTCAATTATCAGTCAGCTGATAAGAGCTGGATGCACAGCCCAAGCAGGGCTTCAAAGGCTTTTCTGGGTTGAGGCTCAAGGTAGCAGTCAGGAGCTTTTCCTGTGGATGTGATCACTGATTACCCAGCCTATGGCTTGGGCAGTCCAAGCCAGCCCACTCCAGTTTGCACCAGTCCCTGGACTTTGGCTTCCATCAGTGCTTCCTCCTTGTCCTTTACTCATCTCCTGCAGCTCCTCCTGTCCCCAGCTGCTGCCAGAGCACCCCCAGAGCCCTGGCAGGAGCACACAGCTCCCCAGCTCTCCTCAGCTGCATCAGTGACCAACACAACAACCACACAACAAGAAGTTCAGAAAAACCAAAGGGAGAACTAACAGTGTGAGAGAACAAAATTGTTGCAATTAGGTAGAAAAATCATAGAGAAAGTCTTCATAAAATCAAGCCTGCTCTGCTGGAATCAGTGGCTGTCCTTGTCAAAGCCAGCATTTTGCAAGCTCCCATGTGAAAGCAGTCCTGTTGTGAGCAATTTGTTAACATAACAATCTATTCCTGGGTGAAAAAAAATAACTTACACCTGCATAAACTGGTTTTGCACCGTTAGATAGAAAAATGAAAACTGTCTTTCACAAACAACTCTCCCTGCAGGTAGACATCAAGAGTTTGAGTGACCAATCAATAGAGAATAACAACTTGTTACTAACCAATAAAGTAATTAGCAAGAAAACTACTAACCAATTGGAGTCCCACATGAGGTCTGTAAAAATGTATAAAAAGGAGTTACGTGAATAAAGAATGGCCTTTTTCCACCATGAAGAAAATGGAGTCCCATGTGATTTATTCCCATACAAAGTGATGTGTTGAAATATTATCTCAGGCTCCTCTTTCTCTATATAAAAAGGAACTTTTTCCACAGTAGCCAAAGAAAGCATCAGGAAAGACCTAGACTGCAAGTGGGGGTGATGACCTTTGCATGCAAGTTGGTGTGAAGAGGTTTGATGCCAATTCAAGCAATGACATTGCCCTGATTAGAAACTGGCTTGTGCGTGCTGGGCAGCCATGGTTTGAATATGAAATATTCCAGGCACAGAGGTGCAGCATCACTCTCCTGTTGCTGGCCAGAATAACCCCAGTAACAGGGAGCAGTGGCAGTGGGAGGGGTTGAGGTGCATCTGTTGCAGTCCTAGATTCTTACACCTCCTATCAGAGAGTTCTAAGAAAAGGTGAATAAACTATGGAAGCAGGAATGCCCTTCAATCCCCAAATGTTTATTTAGTCTCAGCCAAGTCACTGAGCAAAATATCCATTTAGGTGAGATAACAAGTAGGAAAGGAGGAGGAGAAAGGACAAATAGATGGAATTGTTCACAAAATGCTTTTGCACATTGCACTATGCTCCCACAACTATGACAGTGCAGATTAAGATGGCAAAAGCTGAAGGCTGGAGCAGTGAAGTGTGTAACTGGATTCTGGGAAGCATCTGTGAGCTTTGCCTCTCCTCAGCATTCTCACTGCCCTGTGCTTCAGTAGCTGTGCTTTCCTATTGCTCCTTGGTCTCAGAGGAGGCAGCTGTGTGGCATTGCTCAGACTGTTGGAGCTCCCAAGGAAAATAAGCACATTTGGAGGCATGTCTGGATAGCTCTACCTGTTTGTTTGCTGCTTTTATTTCCTGCAAGAAAATGAGCCGCAACCTTTTTCTCCTGGCTTTTGTCCTGGGCATGACTGGAACCTTCCACTATGGATTGCAGGTCTCCATTATCAATTCTCCTGCTGAGGTAAGCATGGAGAGCTCAAAGAGTGAGCTACCAGTATTCCACTGTTCTCAGGCATTCACGCCTCTATTTGCAATGGCTTTTTACTTGTGCCTTCAAAATGAGACTTATCATGGTTTCTTAGTTCTAAGAGTAGCTGCTACTGCTCTTGTGTTTCGTGAGGTTTGAACTTCTGTCTGATCTGACAGAACTGGGAAAGGGAAGGGTGAATAATATCCATAAAGTCAGCCATTTCCCCCTTTCTGAGTGGAATTGCTCCCAGGGCATTCTCCTCTCTCCATCACTCAGGGAGTCCCTTGTACCATGTGCTTGGCCACCCACAGTATTTCCAAGTGGCTGTAAGGTGAAATAGGGTAGGGAAGGAGTGTAGCTCTAGAGCTGAGGTCAGCACTCCTACCTGCAGCTGGGAAAAGGAAAACTGGGGATGGTGTTTGTCATCCTGGATGGTACCAAGGACAGTGAGCTCATACTATCACCACAGATGAGTGGAAAAGATCAGGGAGAGAAAAAATCTGGGTTTAGCACAGAAACAGAAGACCAGCCTACTATTCCCTTACTGGAACTCACAACTTATATTTAATATTGATATATTTATTCATTGGATCTCATTGCTAAAATATCAGCTCCAGGGATGGTAATGGCAAAATTCCTGTTGGGGCTAAGATTTCAACCAAGGTTATTGATAGAAATGTATCAAAAAGACCAATAAGCAGGTAAGAGAATTAAAAAAGCAGTGCAATTATGCAAAAACATGTTGACTGAGTCCATTGTTTGGGTTTTTTTTCTTTTAAAGTACATCCAAAGTTTCATCCATGAGACCTGGCTGAAGAGATATGGCTCCTCTCCCAGTGCAGAGATGGTCACTTTGATGTGGTCCCTCATTGTGTCCATCTACAGCATTGGGGGGCTCCTGGGCTCCTCCTGTGCTGGCTACTTGTGTGTTCGGTTTGGAAGGTAGGCAGAGTTACCCAGCCCTTCTGTTTACAGCCACTACTGTAGAAAAAGGAACTGGAGAAACACTCCTAGAACGTGGCATTGGGAGCAGCCCAGGGTCTCCTATTAAAGACCAGTATAGTGAAGGAACAGCATGGAAAGTCTGCCAGTGATCACAAGGAAAATCACACCCTCTCCCTTATAAAGTCCAAAGCAAATCCAGTTCAGGGAAGTCATACAAGAAGTTTTAAAGAGAATTTCAGAGACAACCACTCACAAAGCTCCATAAGATATTGACTCCACCAGAGGCATCAAAACCTTCAACTAACTGATCAGTCTGTGACAAGTTTCCCTGTCACAGACATCTTTTATGAAAAATCCTTTCCTTAGGATTTTTCCTCCTGAGAAGCTGAGAGGCCTCAGGAGCAAAATGTAACCAATGGTTATCTGCTGCTGTGGAATGCAACAGGTGCATCTGGGATTGGGCTCATGCAGTTGTTCCTAATTAATGGCCAATCACAGCCCAGCTGGCTCGGACTCTCTATCCAACACTCGAGCCTTTGTTATTCATTCTTTCTTTTTCTATTCTTAGCTGGCCTTCTGATGAAATCCTTTCTTCTATTCTTTTAGTATAGTTTTAATATAATATATATCATAAAATAATAAATCAGCCTTCTGAAACATGGAGTCAGATCCTCATCTCTTCCCTCATCCTCAGACCCCTGTGAACACGGTCACATTTCCCCATTGCCATTTCCCATTTAGTTCAGCTGATCTCAGAAGGCAGCACTGAGTCTGTAACCATGGTACAGTTCATGCCACCCCTGTCAGGCTGTGAATGAGGCAAGGGCAGTACTGATGCTCACGTTAATTTGAATGAATTCCAGGAAGAAGGCCATGCTGCTGTCCAACATCCCTGCTCTGCTGGGTGCAGCTCTGATGGGACTCAGCCGGCTGTGTGGCTCCTTTGAGATGATCATTGCTGGAAGGTTATTTTCTGGAGTCTGTGGAGGTAAATTGCCATTCCTACCTTTGGTATTAAAGAGTGGGAAGAGCAGTGACTGAGGGTCACAAGGACTCACCAGCCTAAGTAAACAGATCACAGATTTTTTACTACATTCTGCAGAGAACATGATAGCTGAGTGCAGTTTTAGCTAAATAAGAACCCACAAACATAATTAAATTAGTAATGTGTGACATCTCCATCTCTCTTTCTTGTATCTTTATCTCTAGTCCATACAAAAGGTACTGCCAACTTCTGAAAAAGCCAAAATCTACAATATTTCAGAGAAGCATGCTCACTCAATAGAGAACTGGCCTCTGTGGCTCCTGTTGCTTTTTGCTGTGGCTGATGCTGCCCTCCACATTACAGACAAGGGAATGGTTTTCAAGCAATTCAATTAGAATTTTCAATTCTAATTCCCAGATGCCTCAGAAGGTTACATTCTGCCAGTGCTTTTGATCTCTGAGCAGTTGGATAAAGATAATACCAACCAAAAAAAAAAAATCGAGAGGATAAAAATTAATTAATTCACTGAGCAAATAGAATGTACAGCATTTGCCAACTCGGTGGTTTCAAGCAGAAAATAAGGCACGTAGCCACTGAAAAATGTCATCTAAGACTAGAGGGAGTAACCACAGCCCTGCCTGTATCTGGGGCTGTAGGAAACAATATAAGGGAAGGGCAGCCCGCTGAAGGACAGATTTCCCACAGGCCCATACTTATTTAGTGAATTAATTAGCAAAGGCACAAGACCACGATATGGGGCTTCATGTCAGGCAGCCACATCCTCAGCACAGATAGAAATGAATCTGAGAGCCAGCCCTACAGGCACTGTCCAGAGTGGTCTCCTCCAAAAACCAGACCTGGGAGGGTTTGCCTGGCCCTAACAGTGCTTTGTCCCTGCAGGTTTAACCCAGAATGTCCATATCATGTATGCTGGGGAGTGTGCCCCACGGAAGCTCCGTGGGCTGATTGCCATAACAGCTTCCACCTTCTCTGCTCTTGGAAAATTTGTAGGATTTGCTCTGGGTCTCAGGTAAGAGAGTCTGAAACACACTCAGTTTCTTCTGTTATTAAAATACATGCATGTATCAATGTACACCCGTGCCCAGGGGCTGCTATTTGGGGCAGTCAGTACCAGTCTGGTAACTCATGGATCTTGGAATAATGGTAATGGAGCTTATTTGGATCAGAAGCAGAGGGATCAGCCCCTGCAGGTTTTCCTTCAGTGCCTGTGCTGGGATTGTTGGCACCGGTGTGAAAAACACCAATCACTTGTTTTTAAAATTTTAAAAGTTTAATAGTAATAAAATGGTTATAAAAATAGTAATACAATTAGAGTAATAATAATTTGGACAATTTGAATTAGGACAATATGAGACAATAGAAATAAAGAGTTACGGATGTCTGGGTACCTTTTCTGGGCAGCAGGAGCCTGAAAAAGGACCCAGGTTAACAGAGGATTAACCCTTAAAAACAACAGCCTGTTGCATATTCATACACCTCATACATGATGCATAAATTCCATTCAAACACAGGATTCTGTCTGGGCAGTGTCAACTTCTTGCTCATAAGCCTGATGGCATCATTCTGCCCAAGTGAGGCAGGAAGAACTTCCTTTCTCCTGATAATGGAGCAATAAATTCTCTTTCTCTGAAAGATTCAGGTGTCCTGGGGCTGCTATCTCAGTGCAAATCCTTTCTTTAGGAAAAAAAGTATCTTACATAGCATAGTTTCTATTTTAACATTTTGTTATAACCTAAAACTATATTTAACACACTACTTAAGAGAATTAATATAGCATTACTTTCTAACACAGCACATATAATATTCATTTTAATATTTGCTCAAAGCCAATCGTAAAATACGCATTTTTCACACCTGTGAGCCCTCAGGACACAGGAGGACACGGGTGGACAGAGGAGGGCACAGGGAGGAGACAGGAGGACATGAGTGGCCTTGCTGTGCCAGCACTGAGCAGCAGGAGCCGGCACTGTGCAGCTCCTGTGCTGCAGGCGAGGCCCCTCTGCACTCCCTGCTGGAGACTCCTAGCTGGAGCTGCCGGGACATGTGGGAGCCCAGCACATCCCTCTGGCTGTCCAGGATGGCCAGGACCCCTGCCAGGGGGCTCAGAAGCCCTGGCACAGAGCCCAAAACACCTGTGGGTTTGATTATGACCCATGGAGCAAATCACCAACCTTAGATGAAGATCAGCAAGCCACAACAGTTTAGGTAGAATAATAGTGAAGTTATCATGGGGTGGAAAAGTAGATTTTTGGGGTTTTGGTATGGGGGTTCAGGAGGCAAGATGGAGGGAACTGGGCGTGTCCAGCCTTTCTCCTTCTTGGCCTCCATCTTCTGCTGTGATGGTGGCACTTTTGGATTGGTTCAGAGTAGAAGCTCACTGTCTAACACAGGTGATAGGTATTGGAAAGGAATTGTAAACATTGTACACATTGTAGTTTTTAGTACAAAGACATAACCCTGCCCTGGGGCAGGCAGAGTGCCTGGAACTGTCCTGCTGGACGGACCTCGGCAGGGCAGGAGAAAATTTTTTATAGATGAGAAACAATGAACAACCTTGAGACTGAGAAATGAAGAGCCCTGACTCCTTCTTCAAGTGCTGGGCTAAGAAAAAAGATTTTCAAACTTTTCTTGGTGTCACTCTGACCAGCTAAAGATCCCAACAGGGACGCGGCCAGCAGGGCTGGGGATGAGCCTGGTTCTGCCCCTGCTCACATGGCCAACATGGTGCCTCAGCCCCTCTCTCCCTGCTGCTTTTGTTCCAGAGAAGTTCTTGGAGTGGAGGCTCTCTGGCCTATTCTGCTGGCAGCCAATGCAGTCCCTGTCCTTGTCCAGCTCCTCACCCTCCCCTTCTTCCCAGACTCTCCCCGCTACCTGCTCATTGACCTAAAGGACAAGGAGGGATGCATCAAAGGTAAGGAAATGTATTCATTAAAGTATTAATTTTGGGAAAGTATTAAAGTATTCATTTTGGGAAAAAGGGGAAAATACTGTAAAGCCCCAGGTCAGCCTGGAAGAAAGGTCCAGGTGGGAAAAAGACTCTTGGTGTTTTGGCTCTGAAAGTACCTTCAGCTTAAATGAAAGTCAGCTTCTTCTGTGTTTGTGTCACATTCACATTCTCTGAAAAATCCCTTCGCCCAGGATTTTTCTCCTGGGAAGCTGAGAAGCCTCAGAGAAAAAAGAAAACAATAATTTTCTCGTTTGCTTCTCCTGTGTTGTGCTGGTGTGGAATGTGTTTGGAGATTGTTTACCCACAGGTGATTGTTCCATTGGATTCTGCTGTGAGTTGTTTTCACTCTTTGGCCAATCAGGGCCAGGCTGTGTCAGGACTCTGGAAAGAGTCAGGAGTTTTCATTATTGTCTTTTTAGCATTGAGTAAGTATGCTTTCTGTATTCTTTAGTATAATATAGTATAGTATCTTTTAATATAATATAGTATCATAAAATAATGAATTAGCCTTCTGAGAACATGGAGTCAGATTCATCATTCCCTCCTTTGTCTGAGGAGAACACAAATACAATATGTTTGGATATTAGTGCTCTCTTGGCACCAGTATTTCCCTACCCTCTGCCAGGGTTCTCCAAGGGAGGTGATCACACACAGCTTGTACTTCCAGCCATGCAGATTCTGCCCTGAGCAGTCAGAGTGCAGACACAGTTCCTTCTCTGTGTGAGGGAGGCTCTGCATTGTCGTGCTGTACCTGTAAGCATTCCAGTTCTTCAGTAACCCTAACAGCAGCTACTGACAGCAACTGAGCAGCAGCCACTGTGGGTATCTGTGGCATCCACATTCTCTGAAAAAATCCCTTCGCCCAGGATTTTTCTCCTGGGAAGCTGAGAAGCCTCAGAGAAAAAAGAAAACAATAATTATCTCATTTGCTTCTCCTCTGTTTTGCTCATCTGAATGTGTTTGGAGATTGTTTACCCACAGGTGATTGTTCCATTGGATTCTGCTGTGAGTTGTTTTGTCTCATTGGTGAATTATGGCCAAGCTGTGTTGAGACTCTGGAAAGAGTCAGGAGTTTTCATTATTATCTTTTTAGCATTGATAAGTATTTTTTCTGTATTCTTTAGTATAGTATTCTTTAATATAATATTATAAAGTAACAAATGAGCCTTCTGAGAACATGGAGTCAGATGCATAATTCCTGCCTTCGTCAGGGCATTCCCTGCAAATACAATAGGTACTTAACTATCAAAAGATAGAACTCCATAATGTAAACTTATTTTTCAGATGTATGAGTCATTTTATCTTGTCTGTGTTTTGGAGTGTGCACTAGAACTGCACCTTTAGCAGGAAGGTGTTCAGGGAAGGATTGGTAAGAATGTAAGTGTGACTTACATTGAAAGACTGTCAGCAGCTATTGGCCAAAGGTGAGTATCAGAAATTAAAGCAACCCAAATGAAGGGAGAAATGACGAGGAGGACTTTATGGATATTAGAAGGGTAATTAATTATCTATTATACTATATTACAAATAATACTATATTTGTATTACTTGTAATAATACTATTATAAATAATACCATATTATAAATATATACTATTTATTATTCTATATTACATTACATCTAAACTGAAACTGCACAAGTACTACATCAACTGCACAGAATATCATGACTGTCAGTTGACAGTCTTGACACACACATGGATTTAATTGGTTAATGAATTATAACACTTACACTAGAATCTAATGACCAGTTCTCTTTAGGTAGACAATCTTCTACAATGCATTCTACTTGTTCTAAAACACAGGAGCAGTAAATGAGATAATTGTTTTTCTCTGAAGTTCAGAGAATATGAATTCTAGAAAATCTTTGGGAAGCTGTGCTTTGCTTTTCTCTGTGAAGAGAAATGTGGCCACAGGTGAGGTCATGTTAAGATTTATGGGTAAATCTGGACCTGTGTCATATCTGAGCCTAGCTCTCTAGGAATTTCACGCAAGAAAAGAGCATGAAGTTCTAATAAGAGACTCTGCAAAGCAGGAAATCACCTTCTGGACTCATGTCTGTGCTGGTGAGCTTGGTCACCTCTCCTCCTCTCCTTGCAGCTGTGAAGCAGCTCTGGGGGGACGGGGACCATCTGGCTGAGATCAATGACATGGTGTCAGAGCAGAGAGCCATCGGTGGCGAGAAGGTCAAGAGCGTTTGGGACCTGCTGCGGGACAGAGCCGTGCGCTGGCAGCTCATCACCCTGCTCCTCGTGGTGTCCTGCATCCAGCTCCTCGGGGCCAACGTGGTACGTGCAGGGCTTTGCTCTGCCCCTGCACGGCTGGCAGGCTCCTCAGCTAAAGGAACCTCTGCGAGGGGCTGGGAGGGACTGCAGCAGTGCCCTAAGGAGGGAGCTCTTGGTACTGCTTGTTACAATCTTTCCTCCTGGAAGTTTGGATAAGTCCAGAGCTAAGCTTTAGCAAGTGTCTTCTGAAGGCATTTCTGTGAATTACCCTGTTAGGATAAGATGATTTTCTGTTTTGTTACGATCTGGTTAGTTATTTTCTGTCCAAAAAGACAGACAGTAATATAAACATGGCCACATGTGTACAGCTTTCACAAATTTCTATTATTTTCAGGTTTACAATCTTTCCTCCTGGAAGTTTGGGACCTGGGATAAGTCCAGAGCTGAGCTTTAGCAAATGTCTTCTGAAGGCATTTCTGTGAATTACCCTGTTAGGATAAGATGATTTTCTGTTTTGTTAAGATCTGGTTAGTTATTTTCTGTCCAAAAAGACAGACAGTAGTATAAACATGGCCACATGTGTACAGCTTTCACAAATTTCTATTATTTTCAGGTTTACTCTTATGCATACAGTATCTTTACAAAGGCTGGAATCCCCCCTGCTCAAACCCATTATGTCTCCCTGGGGATTGGGACCACTGAGATCTTCTCCACAGTTCTGTGTGTAAGTGGCTTTTCGGCTGAATTTTGTTCTGCTGTAATACAGTGCTCACTTTGATCTTTAGAAATACTATAAATGGAGCTTCAGGAATCAAATTTTTGCAACAAATCAAACATGGAACCAATCAGATAAAATCCTCTCCCCACACCTTGCAAACATGGGCATTTCTATTGAGCTTCTGGAAAGAGCTGAGAGTCTTTCTGTGAAAATCACTTTCTGGGCCAGACTTGGGGGTCCCAGTTCCGCCCTGGAGGAAGGGCAGATGTCATGAGTCAGCAGGCCCCAGGGCTGTAGGAATCCCAGCAGTGTAAGCATTCCCCCCCTGCTCTCCTGCCTGGCTCTCCTTTGCCAGCTCTGAGCCCCTGTGCCCAGACAATGCTCCCTGCAGCCCTGCCCCTCCCAGCTCCCGGAGCTGCTCAGGCTCCCCAGTGAGGGCAGAGGTGGAGCAGCCCTCAGGCTGTCCCTGGGAGCTGGCAGATCTCCTCCTGCTTGCAGGGCTTCCTCATCGAGCGTGCAGGGAGGAAGACTCTGCTGTGGAAGAACTACGCCGTGATGGCCTTGGCTCTAGGGCTGCTCACAGTCACACTCTCACTGCAGGTAAGACCCCCCTGATGTGTGCCCATGTTTTGTTGTATGACAGATCTCAGGACTGTTTCCCTCCCCACAAATCACTTTTTAGTGAGTATTTTTGGGGCTAACCATCATGTTCATGGAGGTCTGTTCCCAGTCATGTACATCTGGGTTGAAGACAGTAGCTTTACACGACCAAGATCACTGCCAAGGCTATCTCATGACATTTCTGAAAGCAAAGGAGATAGATCTATGTTAAACATTGACATGCTTTGTAGTGATGAGCATTTGTAATGGAGCTAGATAAATGATATTTTATTTTCTAATTTTATTTGCTTTTCATTTCCTACCGCAGGACTCCTTTTTCTGGGTACCATACTGCTCTGTTGCACTTGTCTTTATTTTCATCATGAGCTTTGGCATTGGGCCAGGTTGGTATTTTCTACTGGAATGGTTTCATTTATCCACTCATCCCTTCCTCACTGCAGCCTTCAGGAGAGATCCCAGGCACAGCTGTTCCACCATGGGCATGAATCCCTACTTCTGACTCAGTGCAGGTGTTGGTATTTCCCTCTGTACTGTGGTAGGAGGTAAAATTCATTTCCTATTGCATTCCTACATGCCTTTTCACTGAAGAGCCAAGCCCCACTTCAGACACTTCCAGGCCACTTAAAGCCATGAACTTATGTGGCAAAATGAAGTGTGAGGTAAGAAAGCATCTTGCAAAATTTCTAAGCTTCCTTCTTTCCTCAATCTTTTTTTCAGGTGGAGTCGTATGCCCCTTGATCACAGAAATATTTATTCAGTCATACAGACCAGCTGCTTATGTTTTTAATGGTGTTGTAAACTGGATCCAACTCTTCATCCTTGGGCTTGTGTTCCCTTTCCTTGTGGTAAGCAAAGGAGGGTGTTTGTTTCAGTTCAGAGGAAGTTAGGCCCCTCTTGAACCCAGAGCATGCTTCTCTTATCAACACCTCATGCAACAGAGCCCAAATTAATTGCAGCTCTGATGGCTTCTTCCATTTTAACCAGGTATTTACTGGAAGTGTAGCAAACCCACAAAATGCTTCTAACTCTGCACAAGTCAGAGTGACACAGGCAGCACAGATGCAGTGACAGAGGCACTGACACTGTCAGATGTCATTTGAAGCAGGATTTATATCAATTAAGTCTCTGACCAACTTCTTTTAGTAAATACAAACCCAGAAACTGTATATCATAAGATATGATGATATACAGTTATATCATATATATGATATATATATCATATATATCATATAACTGTATATCATCATATATATATATATATATATATATATATATATCATAAGAGAAAGAAATCAAGAGAAATGTTTCTGAAAGCAATTTTCTTTTTGTTTTCCTGTAGAAAGGTCTTGGTAATTTCTGTTTCATCATTTTCCTGACATACTGTCTGTCCATGGCTATTTTTGTACTCCTGGTGCTGCCAGAGACCAAAGGAAAGACCATGCTGCAGGTCAAGGAGGAGTTCAACCGCCTGAACTACCGTGGAAAGAAGGGGCAGGCAGCCCTAGAGCAGAGGAACTGCTCAGTGGTGACTGTCACGAGGCTTTAAGAACAACCCCTCCACTTCAGTTTTGCTCTTTTATTACTTTAGTGCCCAAAAGTCTCACTAAGCAAGAGAGAATCTATAGATCCACCAAAAAGTCACCTTCAGTACAAGGTGCAGCATGAACTTGGTGGTTCTCTCCAGCTCCTGAACTATGAGCTGAATTAATTCCTCTGCAGAAAAAAATTAAACACAGTTTGTAGAGAGAATAAGATCATTGTCAGTCCCTCCAAGCTTGCAGTTATAAACTGAAAACACAGGATCTGCTATTTTTTTGGCAAAACCAGGACTCCACAATTGGCAGAAGTGACTCTGGAAGGTCCAGAGGTACAGCAAACTTGCAAAGAAGACAGAACTTTGACACTGAAATTATCTGCTCCTATTAACAGGCCAGTGCTGATGAGCTTGCCCTGAGAAGAAGCTTCAGTTCACAGGAAAAGAAGTGTTTAGCTCTTTAATGCAGTGAAAGAAGAGTGCCTTGCCCATCAGCAGGCAGAATCAATATGCAATGTTCCCCCATGTTTACAGTCTTGGAGATTCTTCTGTTGGGAAAAACAGGGCTATGTCAGCACTGAAAGAAAGCAATGAGCAAAGAGAGCAGAGCAGCAGGAAATCATGAGGGGGCAAATCCAGAGTGCAGATTCTCCTTCTACATTGGCAGTGACTGTGCAGTGTCTCTTCAGCCTGGAGAACACTGGGTTTCAGTGGGATTGAGCCCTGAGAGTGACTGGTACTGATGAGACAGAAAAGAGGGAATTTAATCCATGTGTGTGACTGCTTGTTCTCTTTCCAGGTCTCTAATACTTCACATTTTCATTATAAAACTGGGTAAAAATCTGTGTTCATTGTTATATGACATGACAGTTTTTTGTCTTCTTCATACTCTACAGTTTTCTGATAAGGAAATAAAAAGCAGTGAGTAGGGAAACACATCCTTCTGATTGTGCCTGGATTGATTTTCATTGAATGAAGAGTCAGGGACAGAGGAGCCCCCATCTTCTGGGGCAGTGTTTTTGGGCTCAAGGAATGCTTTGTGTGTCTGTCTTGTTCTGGGGATGAGATCTTCAATACCAACTGATGCAGATGCTGCACAATAAATTTTGCAAAAGGATCTGAGTATTGAGCAGCAGTTTCTTTCACAGCCCTAAGGCTCTCCTGCTATTTTATCTTCACATCATCCTCCAGCAGTATTTGTAGCAGTGCCAAAAGCCAATGCCAGGAGCAGGGAACTTTCCTAACACAGCCATCCCTCCCAGGACAATCATCACACCACCAAAAAAACTAAAGTTTATTGTTTCAAGGCTTGAGATCATTGATTGCACAGTGCCACTTCAATGACCAGGATACATTCCTTCTTGTGGTCAAAAATGCAGGGAAAAAAAGAAGCATTGGAAGTCTTTTGAAAAGAAAATATTAGGTAATTGATTATTTTAAAGGTCCTGATTTGGTTTGGTCTTTCTCAAACTTACTGGTTCCCAATGAGGAAATTTTTATTGTCTTACAAGACATTAAAAACTCATTTCCTTATGCATGTTTTTCTACAGCATGATTGTGTTCAACCTGCCTTACTTCTCCCCTGCTGCTAAAGGCTGTCCACAAGAAGGGAAATGTGGTAAATCATTAACACTGCCACAAACTATCATGGATTGGGAATAAAGGTTGAAGAAGTACTTGTGAATCTGCAGTTCCAGGATCCAGGATGGATCCAGGGTCACACAAGTGCAACACAGGGCATCTCTGGAAACAAAATCCCTACAAGTCCAGGGTATTGGGTGAGCTCTATACTGGGTCTGGAAAAAGCACATTTCATGTTGTGTTCAGATCCTAGGTGGAAGGATGCATCTTGTCTTCTTCTTTAGGAAAAGAAACAAAACCTCTGCCTGCATTTAAGGCTTGTTTTTTACCTCTATCTGCATTTAAGGCTTGCTTTTTACCTCTACCTGCATTTAAGGCTTGCTTTTTACCTCTACCTGCATTTAAGGCTTGCTTTTTACCTCTATCTGCATTTAAGGCTTGCTTTTTACCTCTACCTGCATTTAAGGCTTGTTTTTTACCTCTACCTGCATTTAAGGCTTGTTTTTTTACCTCTACCTGCATTTAAGGCTTGTTTTTTACCTGTATCTGCATTTAAGGCTTGCTTTTTCCATGGTACAGCACTGAACAATGGTGTGAGGTCAGATGAAAATGAGACAGCAGTAGGAGTATTCTAGAGGGACACAGTCAACAGGAGGAAGAGGAGCAGGGCTCTGCAGGGACTGTTTGATCAAGCAGATGTTAAAAACTGGTCACAGACAGTGTTTAGAGATCTCTCCAGGAAGATCCAGAGCTGCCATGTGTGTCCTTCCTTCCATCCTCAGCTCAAAGAAAAATCTTCCTTTCCCCTCTAGTTCCTCCAGGCTCATCAGCTCCTTGCCCACTGGGATGTGGCATCGTGCCCTGGCACACAATGGATCAATTCCACTGTCACAGAGAGGCTTCTGAGTGATTCTGGAAAAACTCTGAGCTTCTGTAAAGAACTGGGTGTGAGCAAGGACACAAAATGCCAATATTCCAATACTTCATTTCCTGCATCTGGGAAATTGTTCAAGCAATTCTAGCAGGCAAGAAGAGGCATTATGGCTGAGCTGCAATTCTAAAGGCCTGTTGTAGACTGGAGGGGAGGAAAACCTGCCCTGCCCAAGCTGCTTTTCAGAGAGGTGAAGAGGGAAGAGAAGCTGCTGGCACTGTCTGACTCCTCACACAACAGGAGCACTCAGGGGTTGTAGCAGTGTGAGTAAGGGCCAGTGCTCCCAATCCAAGCAGGATAAACATTTACCAATGTTGTAATCAGCTTGTCATATCTGGGTCTTAGAATAATTAAACCAGCAAGAAGAGGCTCTGGCCAGTGTCAGGGGAGGACACAATTTGCTAAAAGCCACACAGTTAGAATTTAACTTCTGTGCTGTGATCCCAACCTCTTACAATCTCAGTGTGGAGCCCATCTCTCTCATCTGGCAGACTTGACAGGGGCTCTCAGAGCAGGCAGGGTTTCAAGGGGAAATGGCTGGTTTCCTCTCAGACCTGGTGAGTATCCAAATTCTTGTGTTCTAGCCCTGCTCACTAACAGCAGCATGGTCTAAGATTGCAGCAAAGGGAATCCTTCTTGTAATAAAAATGAGCAACAGAGCTTGGGACAACACTGGTTGAGCAATGACTGACTAAATGGCATCTGCAGAAAATACATTAGAAATGCAAAACAGTAAGAGGTTTAAAAGAGGAGCTGGGGAACCAGGAAAGATGGGAATTTGGGGGGGGACAGATAACACAGTATCAGTGAAAAACACAAACCTGAAAAAATTCCCTCACTCTACTGCTCTGTGCTCTCAGGGGCAATTGAGGATACTCATGGGTTTAAAATATGACCTGACTAAATGCCTGAAAACATTTGTGCTCATGAGAAATGCTCTGAAATTCAGTGTACATCATGGAAACACAGCATTTCCAATAGAAGTCATTCAGATAGGGCCTCTAAAAATGTCATTTCATACAGGGTTGATAAAAGTGAAATGTAAAAAAAAAAGTTTTGAGAGGACAGACTTGAGTCATCTCTGGAAAATGGTGAACACTGTCCCTGAGGAGGCAAAGATGAAAGCAAAAAGGAATTCAGAAAAGCTGTAGCTTCTTTCTAGTACAAAGGTAAACACAAGTGACCTCAACAAGGCTTTTATGAATTTTGTTTTCTGTGGTTAGCAGAACTAACAGAATTAGAGAATGTATCTTTTCAGCTTGCTAATAGTCAGGAGAAGAACGCAGCAGGATGTGCAGATGTGTATTTTAATTATTTAACAAAT
This sequence comes from Molothrus aeneus, assembly GCF_037042795.1. Classification (NCBI taxonomy): domain Eukaryota; kingdom Metazoa; phylum Chordata; class Aves; order Passeriformes; family Icteridae; genus Molothrus; species Molothrus aeneus. Next base: position 2,265,985 of record NC_089663.1, read on the forward strand.
GAATTTTGGGTGATTATTGTGAAACTCAAGTTGGGTTTTTGCATGTTAAAGGTTTCTTAGTCAGGGAAGTGTGAAGATATAAGGTGCTGTAAATCCTCTCCTTGTGTGAAAGGTGTGCTGGTCTCAGGAGCTGAGGATGTGCTCCCTTCTCCTTGCAGGTTCAATACCGGAGGCTGTTGCTGATGCTTGTGGTGCTGGGGATTGGTGGAACCCACCTGTCTGGGTTCCAAATGTCTGTCATCAATTACACTTCTCCGGTAGGCAAAGCTGGAGAAAAGAAAATCCCATCTCCTACTGTTCCTCATGGTCCTGGGCCTTGCACTTTGCAGATGCTTTAGAAAAGCTCTTAGGTGTTGTTATGTCAGTTTATTCCCAGCTGATGGCAATGCCATGCTGTCACTGTCAGAGTGTGCATGACTGCAAGGAGCTGTGCTCCAAAGACAACTTCCCACAGACTTTTGTGGAAACAACATATTGAGATACCTCCCTAAAGAAAAAAAAAAAAACAACCAAAAATAGCTGATGGAGTCAGCCTTCAGCTCAGCCCTTTTCTCCTTGTATCCATTACTGGCCACAAGGACATTTGCACTTTACTATAATGAATATAAGGTCCTCATTTTTTGGTGTAGGAGAGGTAGAATTCAACACAGAGTATAATTAATTTTTGAAAGATTCTTGTACACTGTTAGGCTGTATGAGAGGAAATATCAATCCTTATTTGCAAACAAATGTCCAAAGTCACGCTTTTACTCACAACTATTAATCCAATTTTTTAAAATTGTAAACATTATGAAGAACATTCTGATTAGTGCCTTGGTGGAACAAAAATCTCTTTTTTGTCCCAGTACATTCAGAAGTTTATCAATGAAACTTGGCTGGAACGCTATGGTTCTGTGCTGCCTCAGGAGACCCTGATGCTGCTGTGGTCCCTCGTGGTGTCAGTGTACTGCATGGGGGGCATGATGGGCTGTCTGTGCAGTGGCTACCTGACTGCAACATTTGGAAAGTAAGTACAGTTCCCAGCACCTCACTACCCAGGGCTGTAACAGGGGAAGCTATTAAATACTAGTCAGCCAAAAGAAGGGATATCAGAATTTCACTGCCCCCTGCTGCCTCAGAATTTACCCAGCAGGTAAAACCAAACCAGGGTGCATTGGAGAGACAGGAATTTCTGATTCCCTTGTCACAGCTTTTGCTGACATACATTTCCCATTGTTTTGCTGGCATTTTACCCTGCAGGAGTTTCCTTCAGCCTCATGGTTTGCTCATACAATGAGTAAGAGGAATCTAGCTTCTCCCTTTCCACTCCTCTGCAAAGACATCATGCCTTTTTATAACCAGATTTGTTGTCCTGTAAGCAATGGCTTTAAACACGGCCATGGCTTCAGTCTGTAAATCCAGAGGAGAAGAATCAAACATCATTCAAGGAAGAAAGAGTGAATCATGTGTCATAGCCAGGTTTTGCTTGCTGTTGCAGGAAGAAAAGTCTGCTGCTCAACGACGTGGTGCTGATAACAGCAGCGCTGCTCACTGCCTCCAGCAGGAGAGCCAAGGCCTTCGAGATGATCCTGGCTGGGCGTTTCCTCGAGGGCATCGCTGCTGGTAGGACTCTGCTGGTGTTCCCAGGGCTTCCAGCACGAGGGAAGAGATGAGAATCTTGATTCCATGTTTCAGAAGGCTGATTTATTATTTTATCATATATATTATATGAAAAGAAAATGATATATTAAAACTACACTAAAGAAAGAGAAAGGATTTCATCAAAAAGCTAGCAAAGAAAGGAAAGGAATAGAATGATAATAAAATCTTGTGACTGACCAGAGTCCCAACACAGCTGGACCTCTGATTGGTCATCAAGTAGAAACAACTCACATGGACCAATCCCAGATGCACCTGTTGCATTCCACAGCAGCAGATAATCATTGCTTACATTTCGTTTCTGAGGCTTCTCAGCTTCTTAGGAGAAAAAAATCCTATCAAAGGGATTTTTCATAAAATATATCTGTGACAGGACTCCCCACTTTAATGTTAATGGGACTTCTTTGGGGTGGGTACAGAAATCTTCCTGCTGGGAGTACCCAGGAATGTGCTGGAACCCAGTGGGACTGGAACAGACTGGGCAAGGGAAGATGAGCTGTCCTTTGCCTTCAAGAGCTCTTGTGGAGAGAGCTGATGGATTAGCTAAACATCCTGATTGAAGTAAAAGGTGCATTTTGGATATATGGGAGGGGGCTCAAAAGAGAGAGGAGAGAGCTGAGGGGAATGAAAAGGGGCCCTGTCTTTCTTTCCACAGCTTTAGCACTGTCCTGTCTCCTCCCTTTAGGAGTACATATGAATGCCCATGTTCAGTATGCTGGGGAGATCTCACCTAAGAAGCTGCGTGGATTCATAAACGTGACCTCCACAGTGTTTCTTGCACTAGGAAAAACTGTAGCACGAATTCTTGGATTAAGGTGCCTGTGCTACTCCTTCTCTGCCTGTTTTATATTTATTTTTCTTCTATATAGCAGGGTGTTCTCCCAGTCCTTGAATCAGACCTACACCAAGGGTAGGGTTTTATTTTGCTTAACTACAGCAGTCAAAGAGGAGGCATCTACCCCATACAAGTCTCTGAGGTTTCCATGTTCATTCCCTGGGGATAGAAAGGCCTTTCTCTTGGGAAAGGATGACTCAGTCTCTGGAGGTGCAGTTAACAAGAAAAGATTGTATGTGAATACTCTTATTAAACTTGTGAGATCTAAAAGTTTTGCTAATTTTTCAATAACCTCATGCAGAGTTGTAGTGTTGGTTCAGAGAGCTGTTGTGGGAATATTTTGACCTTCAGAAATTAAAAGTCTAAGAAAAATGTCAGTCTTGCAGAAGAAATGAATTATTAGTCTATTTGCTGTCACTAACCTAGATATCATCTATTTCAATTGAACTTTTCAATGACTGTATGTATTTTGTGTCTCTTTAGCTATCCTAGAATTTAGAAAATACCTATTTAGTTATAAAGTGTAATTTTACTGGACTATAAATAGATTCTAACATGCTTTCATAGAGAACTTTTAGGGACTGAAGACATGTGGAACGTGCTATTGTCCTTCTCTGGGCTGGTGGCATTGATTCAACTGATCTTTTTGCCATTCTTTCCTGAGTCCCCACCCTATCTCTTGCTGCAAAAAGAAGACAAAGCTGGTTGCTTGAAAGGTAAAAAAAAACTTTAGATCCTTAGTTTGTTAAACATTACTCCTGGGAAAGTGAAGCTAACAGCAGGAATTGGCTTTTCTATTAGCCAGCCACAGATTTCTTGATAATTGCATGATTAAAGTCCTCCAGACCAAGCAGAGTCACCAGAGACATTTAAGATCTGCCCCTAACTGCTACAGCATTTTCCAGGGAAGTTTCACCATGTTCCAGTAAGTGCTGTTCCTTCCAGTCCTTTGCTCAGTAACTGATAAATCAAAGCATGAACTCAAGTGCAAATGTTTAGTGTCTATAAAAGTTGAAAAGCACAGAATCATGAGTGGACCAAATGATGGAGGAGTATACTTCATTCTGTCTCTTCTGTAGCCATGAAGCAACTCTGGGGAGAAGGGAATTATCAAACAGAATTGGATGACTTGATGAAGGAAAAGGCTGTAACAAAAGGCACCAAAATCATGAATGTCCTGGAGGTGCTGAGAGAAGGATCTGTGCACCCACAGCTGTGCACCATGCTCCTCCTTTTGCTGAGCCTGCAGCTCTGTGGCCTCAGTGCAGTTGAGTATTCCCTATTTCCATGCTTCCATCTGCTATTAAGTCTCCAAATCACCCCAATGCCAACTTGTCCCTTCCCTCTGGGTCTGCATTACTCCTCCTCACACAGAGCCCACTGCTGACACCTGTGCTATCACCCCAGGGTTGTTCAGACCTTTCAGGGAGCTCCTCAGGTGGGAGTACAGGAGCTCCAACTCAGCCTAAGCTCCTGCAAGGGCACTGTGCCTTCATTCCCCTGCTGGTACAACCAAGGAATCTGGGGAGGAAAGGGTTACAAGTATCCTAAGCTACAGCAACCCAGCACCACTTTCTTTGACTTTCTTTGACTTCTGCAGTAGCAGATGCCCAGCTATTGCCATCCAGTTTCATTTCATTTCAGATTCATGAAGCAACATCCTTTCAGCTGTTTCCTCCTGGCTGAGCCCAGTGCAGCCCAAGCTGGCAGTCATGTTTTCCCCTCAGGTTTTCATGTTTTCATTCCCCTCATGTTTTCCCTTGTCTGGGGGTCTCTCCATGAGCCCTGCTTCAGCCTGTGCTGGAGGTGGCTCATTCCAGCTGCCAGCAATGGAATTCCCTCTGCACTCTGCTGGCAGGGAAATGCTGCCCATTCCTTCAAGGATGCTGCAGATGAGCAGATTCTGTTTAGCAACTGGAAAAGATCAGAATGTTTGCTTGACAATGTCTGCTGTGCTAAGACTGAGATTTGCTTTTCTTTCTCTTGTCTTGTCCCTTTCCTTTTCCTTTTTGCCAAAACAACACCTTTTCCCCATGTCTTACAGGCAATATGCTCCTTTCAACTACTTTTATTTTCCCTTTTCTTTTTCCCCTTACATATCTGCTTCCTTCATTGCCATTAACCTTTTGATTTCTCTCATCTGGAGCGGTTATGTTACCTCTACTAAGGCCCAGTAATGTATTTCTGGTTTTGCAGTGAGGAGATATCAAGTCAAAGTGATCCTGGATAAGCACATATCACATCTGTTAACTGTTATTTTTCTTATTTCCCAGATCACCTTTTACACCTCAGAAATTTTTGAAACAGCCAACCTGCAGGAAAGTATAATCCCATATGTATCTCTAGGAGTTTCAATCTCTGAACTCATCTCTATCATATTCTGTGTAAGTCAGAGCTTCCTGGGGTTTTAAGAATTAAAGTATTCTTCCTTGAAGCAAATGAATCTTCTCCTTATGAACCAAAGAATTTTTCTATGGTGCTGCATAAATCTGTACAGTTGTTGTTACCATCCACTGCAAATTTTGTCCCAATTTTCATGTGTTTCATCCCATCTTCTTTCATCTTAATTTCTTATAAAAATCCCTTATGAAGTGTAATTCAAACAAATATGTGTACTCATTTCGCCATATTTGTGTATATCTATCACATTCAAAGGGAGTTGTACCATGCTTCCATCAATTACAGTGTTTAAGAAGTAGCTGCAAAGCTGGGCAGTGATGGTAATTCATGGTATTAGAGAGTGTAGAAGGAATTCAATTAAATAACAAAGTTGGTACCAATAAGATTTGTGTTCTCTGAAGTAAAAATAACTCAAGGGGAATGCTTGATCTGTTGGATGGCTCACAGCTGGGTTTTGCCACGCTCCCAGTGATGGGCAATATTTGTTTCTGTTCCTCAGAGCTCCATAATCGATCGCTTTGGCCGCCGTGCCCTCCTGTGTGGGGGTTATTTGCTGATGGCTCTGATCCTGGTGCTGCTTGAAACGAGCCTTCTGCTGAGTGTAAGCAAATGTCCTTCTGCTGAGTGGAAGCAAATGTCCTTCTGCTGAGTGGAAGCAAATGTCCTTCTGCTGAGTGGAAGCAAATGTCCTGCTGCTGAGTGGAAGCAAATGTCCTTCTGCTGAGTGGAAGCAAATGTCCTGCTGCTGAGTGGAAGCAAATGTCCTTCTGCTGAGTGGAAGCAAATGTCCTTCTGCTGAGTGGAAGCAAATGTCCTGCTGCTGAGTGGAAGCAAATGTCCTTCTGCTGAGTGGAAGCAAATGTCTCTGCAGGAGTGGGTCTGCAGAGAATTCTCTGTGCAGGACAGCAGCCTTTGCTCTCATGTCCAAACCAGCAGGTCAGAATGTTTTCTAAATACAAGCTCTGTAGATGTGACACCACCAGCTGCTCCTGGCTCAGTAAGGAAAGATAAGCAGGTCTAGAGAGCATCCATTACACAGCTCAGCATCATGGGCTTTTCCAAACATTGCTGCTCCTGTGCTTGGATCAGCTGTGTTACAGCTATAAAATTGATTTTTGTTCTCCTCCCTCCCTTTGTCTAGGATCGGTTCCTCTGGCTGAGGTACTGCAGTGTTATTCTCATCTTTCTGTTCATCATTGCTTATGGACTAGGACCAGGTGAGCACCACAATGAAAGCCTGGATCACAGGGATAAGTACAGACCATGAATGTATAGCAGTAGAACTAGAATGTGTGAGTAGATCTTTGAAAATCAACAGCTTAGTTGAGATTGAGATTGAGGGAATCTCAATTTTTGATGAGTTAATTACCCAAGAAACAATTTCTTTAACAAATCATTCACACCCAGATGAATCAGGACCCTGTTTTCTCTCACTGGGTTACAGGTTCAAACCAAATAAATTCTTGTTAATCAATTCATGAAGATTTGTTTTGCAGTGTGAACACTGTTCAGTGCACACAGGTTCAGATGGCTGATCTCTGCCAAAGGGCAGAGGTAGGCTTTTCTAAAATACCAGAGTTTCCTCAACTTATAAAACCCTACTGTATGAAAGACTGACACCTGACAGCATGCACAATCTGCCTCTTAGCACTGCTCTGGCCTTTCTTGTCCTCTCTTAATATCACCCTTAGTCACCTGCTTCAGTAACACCAGATCCAAACTTGCAGCTCTCTGGTAGAACCTCACTCACCTAAGACCAGGATTTACCCTGGAAGTTCTCTGACTGAACACTACCAGTAGTTACTGAAGTCTCCAAATTCAAATGTGTTGTAAGGGTTGTACCTTGCAGTCATGAATGTCTTGAAAACACGACAGAATCCCCACAGGAGCAGAGCTGAGGTATTTTCTATGGGAAATGGTCAATTACAGCAATGTTTCTGTAATTTTTATGTTGTTTTTTTTTCCCCTCAGCTGGAGCTGTTGTGGCTGTCATGAATGAAATCTTCACCCTGTCAACAAGGGCCTCTGCTTTTGTAATTGGTGGAATCATCATTTGGCTGGGCCTCACCTTCACTGGAATGGTTTTCCCCTTTGCTGTAGTATGTATTTGGATTCCAATCTTCTCTTTGTCAACTCTGTCAATTTAATCTGGATTTCTAGGCTGATCTGGACAGGGAGTAGGATGAAATGACTTGTAGATGATCCAAACTGTGAATCCCTTGTTGCTATGGCATATGGAGGCCGTTTATATAAAACATTTCCCAGTACTACAGAAACCACTTGCTGCCCCAGAAACAGATTGAAAAGAGAAATAAATATTGTTTCTGTAAAATGAGCCTATTCCTTATTTCACAGGAACAAATCAACAAGTTTCAAGAATCTATAGGTGCAAGTGTTGCCAAGGAAATCACTCATCTTGTTCTATTTTTTATCTCCAGATGCTTCTTGGTCCTTTTTGCTTCCTCATCTTTGTTGCTGTCCTGGTCATTTCAGTGGTTCTTATCTACCTGTTCCTCCCAGAAACAAAAGGGAAGTCAACCTCTGAAATCACAGAAAAATTCAGAAGCTGCAGGTTTAAGAGGAAACATGATCAGGCTGTGGAGATGTATGCTGCTGAAGAAAAGACATTTTGCACCAGGCTCTGATAAGCCACCAAAAGTAATTTCCACTGTTCTGGCATAACATGTCAATTGTATTTCAAGTTTTTCTCCATTGCTATCATTTTAAAGCAGCAAGATTTGTGTCTATGTTTCTTACTTGATAAGAAAGTTCTGCTCAGGATTAAGAGCAGGATGAAGATAGGATTAAACATAGCCATAGTTCTTGCAAACAATTTTCATGTCATTTCTTTATGTTATCACACTGTAAAGGACTTGGTGTTGATTGTGAACGTTGCACATGAACAAATACCAGGTAAAATACAAATGCCAGGTAGAATAACACCTATTTCCTTGAGCTGCCATTAAGGAACTGCATGTCCTGATTGTCTCTGTGACTGTCAGGGATCAGCCCTGATCCCCAGGCATTGGGTACAGAAGAACTCTCACTTTATCCTCTGGAGCAGCCTGGCTGCACTCTCCATGCAGATCAGTGGTAGCAAAATCAGGAGGAAGTTCCTGTAATAGATTCTGGTGCCTCAAGGATGGCACAAGAGTTAACAAATACACGGTGCTGAGAGCTGGAAGAAAAGAGCCCTGGAGAGAGACAGAGAGTAAGGTTTTGGAGAGTAGATAGCTTGAAAATTCAGCCTATTTTATAAAAAGTAACAGCTCAAAAAAAGGGAGAAGCTGTGATATCCAGTGTCTGCTGTCTGTGTGCTGCTCTAGGACAGCCTGCATTTGCTGCTGCACAATCCTGCATTTCAGGGCTGTGCTCCCTGCACTGTGCTGCTCAAGGGCTGCCAGTGCTGCTGCCCACTGCAGCATCCAATCACTCCCCTCCCCAAACTCTTTTACCTTTTTCAATTATTTTTTCCTTTTTCTGCCATGATTACAAATGGTATTTCATGCCTCCTCTTTAGCAGCACCATAAGTCTTTTCTTTCTGTAGTTTACCCATTCTTATTTATTATCATTGTGCTGAGGTCTGAATTAGTGTTGAATTTTAGGTAGTTTTCTATTTAAAAATTTCAAATAATATACTCACTGCTTCTGAAGGAATAACCACAAAAGAAGCTCTGATATTAAAGTGCCAGCAACTGAAACCCAATTAAGATTTTAGATTCCCTCCCTTTATCAGTCCCTGTATCAAAACAGAGCACTCATGATGGTGAATGTTCCCATTCAGAGGGCCCTCTCCTGTTGAGGGACTGAAATATTTAATCCACCCATTTTAAACGTTGTCCAATTGCTACAAAAAACATAAATCAACAGAAATCATACGAAGTAAACATTAACCTCAGCCTCAGAGTAGGATGGTCACTGAAGCTGAAGGTGCAGAAGAGGCATGGGAGAAAACAGAGTCTGGCAGAGCTCTGTGTGCTGGGATCAGCCACACTTCTGACACTTCTGATGTATGGAGCAGCTCCTTCCACAAGTGGTGAGTACTGCAGCATGAGCTGTTAGCATTAACTTCCAGAAGAACTCAGAGGTTGCCTGTTGCAATTGCCATTCCTAAACACAATGCATTACATGTTTAGCAAACTTTTAGCAGGGGATAATCCTTTAAAATTAGAGCTAACATTTAAAATTTAAAAATCAAGACACAGACTTAACGTTCTGAACTGAATCATCATGGAAACTTTGAAGGAAGTTCCAGCTGGTTAGAAAAACTAATTTAAAAAAATTAGAAATTGAATTCCTGTACTTCTTAGATGGTGAGGTATTTCTGTACCATTTTTACCTGCTTGCTTCTGTGTCCAAGTGTGACACTATCATGCTACTCTCCTAGCTGGTGGCCTGATAATGTTATGAAATGGTACATTTGAAAAGAAAGGTTTAGTGAGTGGTTTAGTTAGTCAATGTGAAGAAGAGCAGCAAAACTGAAAATCCAGAACATTTATCTGGCTGATCTTTTCTTGCATTTATGCTTTGTATGTTCTGCTGAGATGGTTTAAGCATCATCAAACAAGCCAATATCCTAGAACTGCAGGGGCTACCATATCACAGCTTCTTCTGTGCTGAGCTTGAACTGCTCCTTGCATGTTCAGTACCAGTGGTTGGCTGTAATGCTCCTTGTGTTGGGAACTGGTGGATCCCTCACAAATCCCTTTCAAACCTCTATGAACAAATCTGCCTCCATTATAAGAAAAGCAGCTACAGCATCTTCAGGAGCCATTGGTGGTGGGGTCATAAAGGATGCTTCCCAAATCAAATTGCAAATTTTTTCCATTGACTTTTCATTCTCTTTCCCCCCACTCCTCTTTGCAGAAAAAAGGATGAGTTTGCCTATAGCAGTCTCTGAGCAGGCTGCTGAGGTTACAAACACAGCAGTGTCTCCCCTCAACAGATGTTGCTGCCATGCCCTCTTCCCTATGCCCTCTCTGACAGTGCAGCTTGCAGCTCCCCCAGCACTGTTATCCAGGGGAATCTCTGATTCCTGTGTCTCCTGTGAGAGACAAGGACAGCCTGAGGCCAAATGGATCACAAATGTAACATTTCTCCACCATGCTGCTCTCTCCCAGCCTGCCCAGGTGTTATCCAGGGGAATCTCTGATTCCTGTGTCTCCTGTGAGAGACAAGGACAGCCTGAGGCCAAATGGATCACAAATGTAACATTTCTCTTCCATGCTGCTCTTTCCCAGCCTGCCCAGGTGTTATCCAGGGAAATCTCTAATTCCTGTGTCTCCTGTGAGAGACAAGGACAGCCTGAGGCCAAATGGATCACAAATGTAACATTTCTCTTCCATGCTGCTCTTTCCCAGACTCCCAGGTTGCACAGTGAGATGCAGTTGCAGGTGGCAGTGCCTCTGACCTGTGCTGAGCACAAATTAAAGCCATAAAGTTCCTAACTCAATAGACAGATGGAAAAACATCCCTTGGGATCAGTGCTCACCATTGGCACTGTACCAGAGCAGTGGTGTGCTCTTCTGCAGTAACTCCACTTTCATGTCTCAGCTGCTCCTCTCTGATTTCACTCTTTGCTGGTCCTTTTGCAGGAGCTGCTCTGAGCTGGAGCACTGCAGAGGGACTGCTCATCCCTGTCACCCAGCACCAAGGCTGGTTTGAAAAGCTGCCTTGGATGCCTCTGTCCCTTCTTGTGAAGTGGCTGCCTCTGGTACAGCTGCAGTGTCTCCTGCAAGAAGCCAGGTTGCTTAGCTGGGCTCCTGCTTTGCTTCATGGCCTTTCCCTCTCCAGCACTCATCCTCCCAAAGCACAGCAAACAAAGTGCCAGAGCTCAGGGGCCCTGCTCTTCCCAGTGCTCACTCCTGCTGCATCTCTTGCAGTTACTGATAAACCAGAGAACTGATGATTAACCTGCCAATATTAATGTTTGTGAGTTGTTTTAATCCTATCCCAAGGCCTTTCTCTCACACATCTGCAAGAGACATCTCAAATTATTTTGACTACTCATCCTACCTGTCTTGCCTTTAAGGAAGAAGAAAATTTTAACTATTTTATTTCTATTGCTGTTTCACACCTAAAGACTGGAGTGTATCATGTCACAGTGACCAAACAAACTGGGTTTCATGAAGTTAAACTTTGCCTTCATTGTCATCATCTTGTCATCATGTTCAAAATGCTGTAAAAGGAGGAGCACAAAAATAAAATAAAATTTTCTTTCTCTGATTTATTTCCAGGAAAACCTCATCTCTTTCTTCTTCCTTATCTTTGCTGAGATCCTCATCAGCTCAACATTTTCATCTTCCTCTTCATTCCAGAGACAAAGAAAAAATTTTTTATGAAAATAATGATGAATTTGGCATGTTAGATTTTAGGAGACCTCATTCCCTTAGAGGAAATACTTCCCTTGAGGAAGTACCACCTACACCAAGTGATCAGCAGAAAGACTTTATGACCTTTTATTAGGTCATAAAAGACCTTGATGCTTGCAGACTGCAAGACAAAGGCAAATTATTGTTTTCTATTATGGGAAAAGATACCAATATTTTTTCACAGACACAAGTGGAATCTTCTCAAGTGAGAGTCACTCTCATGTGACCTTGAAAATGTGAGAGCAGTCAGCAATCAACAATTCATTGTAACATAAAATATGTGCCATGTTAAACTCTTAGATTTCACTGGGAACTTGTTTGGTACCTAAACATCTTCTTTAGTTCCAGTCCCTGTGATTTTGTTATTCAGAGTTTTCTTTTGAATTTTGGATTACACCAAACCCAAATCAAATCTAAAAGGAACCACTGAGTTTCTCTAGGTGTGAAATGAAACTGCAGATGGCTTCAGGCATCCACAATGAGTCCAGTGTGCCTCGAGCTGGCTTAGAACCAAGCCTGATGTTCAGCTTTTACACAAAACTGTTTGTTTGACACACCTCATGGAGAGGGGGCTTGTGTGTTTGTCCATTTCACAGCAAGTATTTCTTACAGTTCTATTAAAAAAAATAAATTACAAGATCTCCTTAACTCAGAAATAATTCTTTAAACATTAAATTCTGCACAAGTTCCAGCGTAGCAGCTTTTTCAAGAATATAGGTGATATTTCCAACAGAAATGGTGAATTTCATTGATTTCACAAAAATCCAAGAAGTAAGCACCTAAAATTGTTAATAAGGTGAAATAGCACCATGGCTCAGAATGAGCAGAAATCCCTCAAAATGTAAAAGAAATTTCACTGTGAGCTGGTGGGATTTGCTGCTGTTTGAGGTCCTCAGTAATGATTTTCAAGGGGTGAATCCTTAGGACATAGCCTCCCTACACCTCACTGCAATTTGAGAAAAAATCCATCATGAAAAGGAAACACTGACATCTTGAAACAATAGCCAAGAGATCTGCAGGTAATTACAATGTCAGTGTTCAAGAGAAAATACAAAAACTGCCAAATCATTCTAACCACTACTGCCAGCCAGGATAAACAGCATTTGCTATGCACTTACACAGACAATACTTGGAGTTACACAAGTAAGCAAGGTTTTAATATTAACATGCACTTTTTTCTCATTTATTTAGACTCACAGGATTTACAGTGAGCCCCTCTGTAAATAATTACATTCTGTGTTTTATAACCTGACTTCACAAGTCCTGAGGGTGAGCTTGAGCATTTCCTGGGGCCCTCAGTGCCACTGCCCCATGTGCCCCCACCAGGACAGTGCCCTGGCATGAGGAGAATGAGCAAAGGCTTTGAAGGCAAGAATTGCACAGGGCATCAACCACACAGGGAAGCCCCAGGCACAGCAAACTCCTCTTTTTCCCAGTGCTGGATCCAGTGCAAGCTGCACAGAGCTGCAGTTGGAGCTTTGCCTCACAAGAAAGGAGCCTCTGGGAATTAAAGGTGATTTTTCACTGCCTGCAACACTGATTTTGGAGCCTTTCTGTGTCAAAGCTGAAACCTGAGGGAGGAAGATGCTGGTGGTTCTATCTCAATTTGTTAGGGCATATTTCTCTTTTCTGACAACTTTCATGAGTCTCTTACTGCTTTTTCTCCATCCCCATAAACACCAGACAACAAATACCCTTCCTCAGCACAGTCTAACTGATTCATAAGGCCAGAGCAGCAAAATTAGCCTCTGAAATGTGCCTATTTGTCTTCTAATTATCATATTTACTTTACCAAAGAATTACATACTTTACTTATTAATAAATAACAGTAGCTAAACCTTGTACCAGCTGCTTTTTGCTTTCTGCAGACTGTAACAAATGTACACACTAGTCTATATCATAGAAATAATGCATTTTACTGCTCCTGGAAAATTATTTGGATTGTTTTGCCTGAACTCTTCTTGGTTCCCTTCCCAAAGCCCTCACTGGTGCCCAGATGCTAATTTTCTCTGCTTTGAAACTTTCCCCCTGGAGACTGGACTAGATGTAATTATTTCCTGAAATACTTAATCTGTCAGTGTTAACTTTGGCCAGTTGAAGTAAATATAAGTGAGTGAAGATGAAATAGTAAAAATTTAACTCTGATGCCTGAAGCCAAATGCCCAGTGCTGTAGCAGCAGGCAGGAGACAGAGAGACACAAGCCTGTGATGACAAGGACACACCACAAGCTGGACAGCCAGCCCTCAGGCAGAGATGACTGGTTTCCTTTCAAACCTGGTGAGTACTTGGTGGGGTATTTACATCTGGGACATTTCTGTCTGCTACTGGGGCTTCAAAGAAAACAAAATTGGTGTCTTGGTAAGAACAAGGCTCCTGCTCACGACAAGCACCTTGGAAGTGGTTCTGCTCCCTATTTGGAGGTATTAGAGCACTTCATATGCTCTGCCATCCATCTTTACCATAGTTTTATCCATATAATAATGTGTTGTCACAGACATCTTTTATGAAAAATCCTTTTTTTAGGATTTTTCCTCTTGAGAAGCTGAAAAACTTCAAGAACAAAATGTAAGCAATGGTTATCTGTGACTGCAACAAGTAGATCTGTGGAATGCAACAAGTATTATCTGCAACAAGTATTATCTGTGGAATGCAACAAGTAGATCTGTGATTAGTCTCATAGAGTTATTTCTAATTAATAGCCAATCACAGTCAGCTGGCTCGGACTCTGTCATCTCAGATTCTCTGAAATAATTTCTTCTATTCTTTTAGTATAGCTTTAATATAATATTATAATATATATCATAAAATAATAAATCAGCCTTTTGAAACATGGAGTCAGATCCTCGTCTCTTCCCTCGTCCTCAGACCCCTGTGAACAGGGTCACAATGTGTCTTAAATGTTTTCCTGGACTGGAAAATACCTGCTTATCTAGAAATATAATTTGCTTTACTTACCTGGTAAAAAAAAAAAAAGTGCTTTTTAAAATACATCTAATTATTTAATGCAAGACATGGCAGCAGAGGTTTTGAGAGGCAGGGAACAGGAGTGGATCTAGAAGCCATGGTGCCTTGACAATGATGTGTGTGAAAGCTGCACTTCCTTGAGCTGGATGTAGGGAAATCACAGGAGGATGTACATCTCACACCAGGGCAAGCAGAGGGAACATTGCTACCTGAAAATCCCCTGAACAAATGAGATGTTTCTGGAGAATGAGTTTGAGAACAGCCTGATGTGGGTACAACCTGAAGAAGATTTTGTTCTCCCTCTGCAGGTTCAGTACCAGGGGCTCTTTCGAATGATCACTGTCCTGGGCATTGGTGGCACATTCCAAATTGGCTTTCAAATTTCTACCATCACCTACATGTCTCAGGTAGGCAAAGCTGCACCTGGCACTGTGTTAATGAGAGCACTGGGTCTCCACTGCTGCTCTGGCATTCAGAAAGGGTTTGATCGCAGTATTCTCCTCTCATTTCCCATTTGCTATGCTATGCTGTCCATGAGGAGCAGGGCATTGTCAGAGTGCTGCAAGCAGAAGAAAAGAGAGATCTGCAACTTGTTAATAGAAGTTCTGTTCCTCAGAAGACACACACTAACTAGGGTGGCATCTGTCTCCCCTAAAACCTTACAGCACATGTGCCTTCTTCAGTGGTTTCTGTTGATATTTTTATGGTTATCCATCCTCACAGAAAAATAGAACAAGTGAGCCGTGCTCTAGGAAAAGTCTGCTTCTCTCCACTGATCACAGGGAAAACTTCCATTAAGGGCACTGAAGTCTAGAGGGAAGACATCATTATTTTGTAGAAATCACCTTAGTGGAAAAGCATTATTTTCTGGCTTCAGAGCACTAAGTTCTGAGTGAAAAAGTGTTTAGGAATTGCACTGAACAGGCTCTGTGTAATGTGGCATTCTTGGCAGGTATGTGGAAGAAAACCCATAACTCATTTGCTGGACTTTTACACTATTCTTTACCAATCCATGCCTTGCTTCCTCACATTTCAAGGATAAAAATCCCAAAGATTGAACTTTAATGGCAGAATGAGCATAGCACACCCTATTATACTACATCTGATAGCTACTGCCCACTTTCAAACCTATGTGAAATAGTAACTTCAGCTGAAGCAACACAATTATTTTGTAAATATGCTAAAATACCTGCACTGCTGTCACAGACACTGTAATGATTTTATTTTTTCTGTCTCAGCACGTTAAGGCTTTCATTAATGAGACTTGGCTGGAGCGCTATGGCCACCCCATCCAGCAGGACAACCTCCTGTTCCTGTGGTCCTTCACTGTGTCCATCTTTGGGATAGGAGGTCTCTTGGGTTCCTCAGGAAGCAGATACCTCACTGTCAAATTTGGCAAGTATGTATGCTCAAAGACAATGTGTCAGTTGAATCTGAGCCTAAGGAAATGATGGTTGGGGTTATAAATGAGACAGGATTTTAGACTCAGTGATGGCTGGGGCACAGCCAGCTCAGCTGTGGTGGCAGCTGATTCTCCTGCTTCCTGCCCATGGCCTGAGCCATGCCTGGGTTCTTCTCAGCAATGGGGAAAGGCAGAACCTGGCTGAAGTCAGGATGGGCTCTGGAAAGTGCTGCTCAAAGCACAGAAGCGCTGAGATCCCTGTTGGTGCTGCAATAATGTGTTTCACAGCGGATGTTCAAGGGCAGAAAAGCTTTCAGAGTTTTCTCTGTACACGCCCCAGAGGTGTTCCCAAACTCCCAGGTGCAGCCACGTGCCAAGGCACACCATGAGTCCAAAGCACCCATTTTGTCCTGGACCATATGTGTCATTTCAAAAAACCATCAAGACAACTTCAGCCAAGGCTTCCAGCATGGCACTAAGTGCTATTTCCCTTCTGAGTCACAAAAAATCTTTTCATTTTCTTGCACTTACAGAAAGAAATGTCTCTTGTGCAACAACGTGCTGATGATAGTGGCAGCATCCATCATGGGCTGCAGTAAAATATCCCAGTCCTTTGAGATGATTCTAATTGGACGCTTCATGTGTGGAGTGAGTGCAGGTGAGTGACTTCTCCCACAGGTCAGCTGAATCTCACAAAATTTCACATCTTTTTTCGAAGTAAATAAGAAGCCTCCACTAAGAAAACAAAGTGTGGAAGTCAGTGATCTTTTGTAAGAAGATTTTCTAAAATGCTCTGCAAGAAAGAGCATAATTATTATCAGTTTCACTGATACCAAATGAAATTCAGCTTTGCCAAGTGTACGAATATTCAGAGAAGTCAGAAATGTTTTGATACCTCATGAAACAAGGGATTTTCTGAAGAAAAATATGAATAACATTTTCTGAAATTTAGCCAGCAGTACTGAAACTTATACACTTTAAAGCTAGTATTTTCCTGAGGAGGAGTATTCCAAGCAGGAAGTCCTTGGGGTTAGTTCAAAGATCTGGGCTTAATAAAGCAAAATCACTCCTGGCAAGTAATCTACAGGCAGTAAAAACATCCTGTGCTGCTATCAGTAATTTTTTGTATTTTTCCCTACACAAAACTTGCCTTTCTATTGTTTGCATATTCACAGGGATGCCTCTTTTAACTTATTAAAGAATTCACTTAGAAATTGATGCCTATTTTTCAAACAACCAGATTTTGTACATTGCTTCTCTGACAAAGAGAGGTGTTGAAGAGCTATGGTTGTAACTTGAGAACAGCTTACCAACAGGGCCTTGCTCTGTTCTAGAATCTTTATCATGCCCCATTCAAAAACCTGATTTTTGTTAAAGAGACTGCAATCAAAAGAGATTGCTTTGCCATCACATACAGCCAAGAGAAGAACATATTGCATTTGAAACAGATTAAAGAGGCTGTGACCACCATATCAGGAAAAAGCTTCTGTTCCCAGACTAGTATTTAGCATGTCTGAGTTAATAAATATAACTGGAAATATCAACTCTGCCTGAAATCATAAAAATTATTGCTGGATAGCAGAAAAGAAATACTCATGTCTCCACCTAAATCACATACAAATCAATATTGACTCTATATGTGATAATTTGCCATGAGTCTGCCATACAGCTCTTCAAAAGCATATCAGAAAAGGTTGAGATTATGTGGGTTAACTACAAGCATATTAAATACTGCTAAAAAGTGCTTAATTATTCAGCACTTGCATACCCTGTGTTCATTAAAACATGCTAAGGCTCACAGGAGAGCTTATGATGAGGCTACATCTACACTTCAGAATGAAAACTGTACATTTCTTAACATCAGGAAACTGCACTCTGCAAGGAGGACCAATACTTTTGTAGAAAGAGTTAAAAAAATCTAGTACTGAAAGTCTCAGATGGGAGTTATTTGCCTGAGACAGCTGTATTCTGTAATACTTTATTATTTACATCCAGTGGATAGAACTGGATTCCCAATGGTTATGTCTTCTTTCTTCTCTCCCACAACTCCCTCTTCACCTCAAGGTCTTTGTGTTCCTCTACATCACCAATATGTTGGAGAAATTTCCCCTAGGAAGCTCCGTGGATTTGCAAACTCTACTTCCTCTTTCTTTTGGACATTGGGAAAAGCCATAGGGCAAATTTCAGGACAAAGGTATAATGCAACTGATTACCCACCCAATTCATTTCTGGATGTCTTCCACCTTTTGCTCCTCCCTCTGCTTTTCCATCCTTCCCTTTCTCTCCTCAAAGCAGATGCAATGAACTCTAACCCACATTTTCTCCCTGCCAGGGAGCTGCTGGGCAGCCGGGCCCTGTGGCCCCTGCTGATGGCCTCCTGTGGCCTCCCAGCATTGGTCCAGCTGCTCACACTTCCCTTCTTCCCAGAGTCCCCACCCTACCTCCTCATGCAGAAAGGAGACCAGGAAGGCTGCAAAAAAGGTAACTGAGGGCTTCAGGTTCCTGTTCCTCACTTAGAATCATTTTGTGATGCTTGCTTTCCCCATTTGGAAAGAAATAAATAGGACAAAGTTTCTCCCTGCTCATTTCCCACATGGCTCTGTGAACACCTACTGAGTCCATTATTGTTGTAGTCCCCACATAGAGCACAAAACTATTTCCCTCTACAGCTCTGTGTTACAAACCTTTCACATTTGTCTGACACCACCTGCACTGTCAGCCTGATGATTAATGCTAAATAATAAATGAAAAATAGCTGTTTGCACTGCAGGGCTCCACTGGGCACCCCTTAGCTGTGGTTGTTGGTTGCTCACACCCTAAGAGAAGGAGGAAGGCAGAACAGCGGCCCCATGGGCAGGGAGGGAGCCCCTGTGACCCCACTAGGCCCCTCTGTCCCACTGAGCAGGAGGGGATCAGGGCTCTGGAACGTTCTGTAAGACATCTCTGCCTCCCAGCACAGTCCCAGCCCAGCACGCTGGGCTGTCAGACTCATGTATCACTGCTCAGAAAGCTCCTTAGGGAATAAACAGAGACGAATTAACATGGCAGGTCTCGCTCTCCTTCTTCACAGCCATAAGGCAGCTTTGGGGTGAAGGCCAACACCAAGCAGAGATTGATGACATCATGAAAGAGAAAGCAACAATGAAAAACACCAAGATCTTGAGTGTCCTGGAACTAGTGAAAGAACCAGCTTTCCGTTGGCAGCTGTACATGATAGTTACTCTGACCGCCACAATTCAGCTCTGTGGCATCAATGCAGTTGAGTGCATTTCCCCCTTCAAGTCCCAAGATATCACAGCCCACAGGAGCTCCCTCAGCCCCAGCCTTGCTGTCTGCCAGCCCTTCTGCAGGACAGCAGCAGCCACAGGGCTGGGCTGGGCTCTGTGTGTGACATCCCTCTGGCCAGCTCTCATTGCCTCTCTCTGTAGTTAGGCTCACTGGGCAGCCACCTTTGGGAGCCACTGCAGAGCTCCAGAGCTCACTCTGGGGATGAGCCCACTCTCTACTGGCCAAATCTGTAGTTTTAAGTGACTGCTCACTGCAACTGCTGCTATTTGTCCCCTGGCTCATAGCACCCTGAGATGTTGGGATGGCAGGCTGCTCACTCTGCCCTTAAAGCTAACAACAAGCATGCTGCCTGTTCTGCAGCTTCTGCAGCCCTGCTCTTCCTCACAGCACTGCTTTTCTGGGGTCCTGCTGAAGTCACAGCTTTGCATGACCCTCCTACCTCTAACACCATGCTGCAGCAGCATCTGCAAAGGAAATACACAGCTGAATCTAACACAGCTTCAACTGGAATCTTTATCACCTCAGCATATCTCCAAACACTAGCAGAGATACCTGAAAAGATGTTTGGTTTAACCCCTCATGACTCCATAACCCACACTCTTCTTTCTTGGGAATGCCCTACAGTGATGGTTTTGGATGGGCTCTGAGAACAAGATATACCTGACTGTTTCTGAAAGCACCTAAATCAGGAGTCTGCAAACCTAATTGCATTGCAGTAACTGGAGATCCAATTATCCCAGCATTTTGTATTTTATTAAATTTGTTAATGAATTAATTATATAATGTTTTATAATATTTTTGTCTGCTGATAGAGTGAATACCACCAAAAAGAGTACAGAATTCCAGCTCACTCCAAAGCTGAGCTGCATGCTCCCTGATCAGCAGCTCATATCTAGGGCAGTGTCACACAGCTTTGGATAAGAAATCAATTCTTTTCTTCTCTTACTCTTTGATTTTTCTTTTCCAGATTTATTTTTATACTTTTGAAGTCCTCCAAGCAGCTGGCTTTGATGAAAAAATGGCCTCCTACATGACCCTCTCTATTGGACTCTCTGAACTCGTAGCTGCTGTAGTCTGTGTAAGTCCCATTACCAGGGGAGTGGGGCACACTTTGCTCTCTGGCACTGACACTGATGGGATTTCTGTCCATCAGAGCTCCATCATTGAGAGGCTGGGCAGGAAAGTGCTCCTAAGAGGAGGCTACTGGATCATGGGTTCACTGCTAGCTGCCATCACTGTGACTCTGTCCCTGCAGGTAAGGAAATGCTGCTCACAGCAGATTGCTCTATTCTATTTCTGATCTAAAGCTCACTGGCAGGACCACATTACTGAGAAAGGAAAGTGAGGCTTAGATCAAGCTTGTCTATATGTAGGATTAAACTCTCTCTTAGCCAGAGGCTCCTGTACTCCTGCCTTCCTTTCAACATGATCCCATGACCTTAGCAAGGAGCACATAAACCTCTGGGACACTGGTTCCTGATTTGTCAGACTGCAAACACCAAACACCAGCCAGCACAGACCACAGGGCACCTGTAGGAAAATGGCCCTTTCTGCCCATGCTGTTTTTAACAAGTAACAGCAAAACCCCAGACCTTTGGCATCAGTTAATTTGAAACTGAACTTTGCTGCAGATCATTGTGGGAAGGCACTCTCTGTTCACAGACTGGAGACCAGTTCACCTCTCAAACAGTGACACCTCAGTGTCATTGCTGTTGCTTTTTCAGAAGCAAATCACCTGTGTTACCAGTACTCATCCAGAGCTACTCTGCAGATACACTGCAAAACTGACCTGGAAGCAAGGTGGCAGCAGACTGCTGGTTTTGTTCCTTTCATGAAAGCTCTCAAACACAGGAGAGAGAAAATCTTTTTTTCCTAAAGCATCGAGTCTCATTTCTCCTTGACTAAGATCTATAAAAATTGCTTTTCAGTGCCAGTTTTTAAATCCATAACTTAACAAAAGCTAAGAAAGATGTGATTTATCTTCTCATATCCCTAAGGATCAGAGGAAGAACTATGAGGTCAAAAAGAAAGGACAGGGTGCAAAAGAACTCTTCAGACTTCATTTAATGGAAGCCTCCCTAGATTTGCAGCTGCTCTGCCCTGTCTGCTCACCTAACAAAGATCTCAGCTGCTCCACCCACAGAGCAAAGCACTCACAGCTCTCAGTGCCCACACACTGAATATTTCTTTTTTGACAGTGTTGGAAAAGCAGGAGCATTCCTCACCTAGGAATGCTAGTACCAGTATTTTGTTATGGTTTTTTTACCAGTATTTTGTTATGGCTTTTTCCCCAGGACTGGTACTTCTGGATGCCATACTGCAGCCTTGCTCTCATTATCCTGTTTACAGTTGTCTTTGCTGTTGGGCCAGGTAAGTTCTCAGTCAAAGGAAATAAAGGAATTGAGTCATGTGGGCTTATTAATAGGGTTAGGAAATTACTGCCTTATATTGCAGAATATTTAGCATAAGTAAATTAATTTCATATAATCTTGCAGTCATTTAAACATTGTGGGTCCAGTTATTCATTGGACATAAAATTCAATACCGTCAGGTTTGAGTTTTGCTAAAAAGAGGAAAGGAGCACACTGGAAAAATACAGCAAAAATAGAGCAAAAGCAGATGGGTAAAAGATTTTTTTTTAAGTGCTAGGGGGGAAAAAAAGACAAAAAAAAAGAAAAAAAAAGAAAAGCAAGAGTTCTTTTAAATTCAGTGTTTTATAATGTTACATCTTATCCCACATAGACAGCAGTGGAATAATTATTTTGGAATAATTTTTTTCCTAGCATTTATTGTCTGCTACTCATTAAATTTTATTTTATAAAGGCTAATCATTTTTTAAATATTTGCCTTCCCATAAGTCAGGGTTGAATTATTTCCCTAACTCAAAACACTTGAAATCCTATGACTTCAAAACATAACTGAAATGCCCAGGAAGTGAATCTGAGAAGCTCACTCATTGGCAATCCAGCAGAATCACACTGAAAATTCATTTTATCCATGATTATTGTCATTCTATCCTGACACATCTTCTTTCATGAGATGATATCAGGCTTTCTCAAGTGTCGACTACTTAATTCTTGGATGTCCCCAAAATTTATTTGAGTATTTTACCACTTTCATAAACTGATGCCTAGCAGTTTATTAAATTTATTTGAGTATTTTACCAATTTCATAAACTGATGCCTAGCAGTTTATTAAATTTATTTGAGTATTTTACCAATTTCATAAACTGATGCCTAGCAGTTCATTAAATTTATTTGAGTATTTTACTGTGGATGCCATGGGACAGAGAAAGAGAAATGGCAAGCGTTTCTCACAGCAGCTTGTGAGAAATTTTATGGAGCTGGAAAGATGTGATCACTTGTTGACTATAAACAATTTGCTAGCCCTGTTTTTCCATTTTATTTTTCTGTTCCTCTCAAAGACAGTGCATGAGAAAGATGTTTCTGTTAGTTAGCCAATAGAATAGAATCTATATAAAAAAACAAACGTGTGGTTCTTTTGAATAAAACCTTCTCTGCTTTGCTATGATCCTGCCTCTCGTCCGTTCCTGCCCGACCCTGGTGCACAAGTGACATTTTAACACTTTCATAAACTGATATCTAGCAGTTCATTAGATGCCACAAACATTTTCTTTTGTAAAAAAGAGCAGCATGCTCAATGCCACTGCACAATTCATGGCAGCCCATTATAGCAGCATCTATTAGCTGACTGTGTGACAGTAGCACTAATCCAAACGTGGGCTCCAAACACATCAAACAAGAAACAATTCTTGTTCTTCTTTCTTTCCAGGTGGTGCCACGGTTTCTACCAGGGTTGAAATTTTCAAGCTGTCCTGCAGGCCCCCTGCCTTTGTGATCAGCGCCGTCCTGACCTGGCTGGGGGTGTTTGTGATCGGCAGCACCTTCCCGTTCATCGTGGTGAGTGCGGGAGCTCCGGCAGGGGCGGCGGCGCTGCCTCAGCCTGCAGCGCTCTTGGGACCTGCCCTCCCTTGGTGAAAAACGCCAATCACTTGGGGTTAAAGTTTTACAATTTAATAGTAATTAAATGGTTATAAAAACGGTAATATAATTAGAGTAATGAAAATTTGGACAATTAGGATTTAGGACAATACGTGACAATAAGAACAAAGAGTTATGGACAGTCCAGGTACCACTTTCTGGGCAAAATAAGCCTGAAAAGGACCCAGGTTAACAGAGGATTAACCCTAAAAAACAACAGCCTGTTGCATATTCATACAGCTCAGACATGAGGCATAAATTCCATTCAAACACAGGATTCTGTCTGGGCAGTGTCAGCTGCTTCCTCTGAATCCTGACAGCATCATTCTGCCCAAGTGAGGCAGGAAGAAGTTCATTTCTCCTGATAATGGAGCAATCCATTAAACACTGTGGGTCCAGTTATTCATTGGACATAAAATTCAATACCATCAGGTTTGAGTTTTGCTAAAAAGAGGAAAGGAGCAATTCTTTTTCTCTGAAGGATTCAGGTGTCCTGGGGCTGCTATCTCAGTGCAAGTCCTTTCTTTAAAAAAGTATCTTACATAGCATAGTTTCTATTCTAACATTTTGTTATAACTTAAAACTATATTTAACACACTACTTAAGAAAATTAACACATATAATATTCATTTTAGTATTTGCTAAAAGCCAATCATAAAATAGGCATTTTTCACATCTCCCATGCCCACTTCTGCAACCGAAGGGCCCTGATTTGCCCAAGGTACTCATTCAGACTGAAATATTTATCAATGGAAACAATTCCTTATCAAATTCAAAATACTTTGGGTGATGCCTTGGAGTGGCTACCTGGAACAGAGGCTAGACAGAGCTAAAAGAATAAAGAAGGTATAAGAAGGTATTTATGAAAGGCCTTCAAAGGATACACCTTGGCAGTGCAAAAGTCTCACAGAGGCTACAGCCAAGGTGGGCAATGGTCACAGGTTTCTCAGACTGATTTCAGTTTGGTGTATTGTGGTCTTTTTGAGGGTCCCCAGGATGAGGTTAGGGATGAGAATCTGACTCCATGTTCTCAGAAGGCTGATATATTATTATATCATGTCATATCATATCATATCATGTCATGTCATGTCATGTCATATCATATCATATCATATCATATCATGAATGCTATACTAAAGAAAGAAAAAGGAGACATCAAAAGCCTTAACAAGAATGAATAATAAAAACCCATGACTGAATCAGAAAGTCTGCCACTGCTGGCTGTGATTGGCCATTAAGTTAAAACAATTCACATGGAACCATTCAAACATTCACCTGTGGGTAAACAATGTCCAGACCACATTCCAAGCAGCAAACACAGGAGCAGCAATCAGATATTTCTTGTTTCCCTTCTTCTCTGAGGCTTCTCAGCTTCCCAGGAGAAAATCCTGGGCAAGGAGGATTTTTCAGAAATATGACAGTGACAGTCTATCTGCATATCAGAGGTTAATTCCCCAATTACACTTCAGGTAATGAAGTCACATTCCCTCGGTTTCCTCCACCCCATTCCCTTTTGTTTACACTTTTTGGGCCTGAGGCTGTGTTGGTGACCTGGGTTCTCAGGCCTGGAAGGATTGTTCTGTCTGCCCAAAATGTGAGGAGAGCCAGCTAACCCTCTGCATCAGTTCAGAGTTATACACTAATGCAGGATCTGAAACAGGTAAAAGCTAAAACTTGAGACATTGTGGGATCCAAATATAAAAAATGTGCCAAGAAAGTGACTAAAGCACAGATAGGCTAATCCTGCTTTCTTTCTCACTTTGTTCTTCCCTGCAGGAAAGACTGAAGCACTTCTGCTTCCTCATCTTTATGGTGGTACTTTTCACTTCAGGGATGATTATCCACCTGTTCCTTCCAGAAACAAAAGGGAAATCAATCATGGAAATCACAGAAGAATTCAATAAGCTGAACTTTAAAAACAAGCACATTCCAGCAACTCCAAATCATGTCACAGAGGATTATACCTTCTGCACCAGGCTTTGAGTGACCGTGAGGGGGGATCAGGATTTTGTAAAAAAGTAGGAAAAAAAAGACATTTGCCATTTTCTGACTAACAAGTTGCTCCAAATGGACTGTCAGCTTTCCTATTTGTCTCTTACAAGGTTCCCATTTTGCCAAATCAGCTTCTTTTTCAAGCACTCCACTCTGGGCAGCTCTGAAAAGTGATAAGGGCTGATATTAACAGGACAGACTTGTGTGAATCAGGAGCATTTTGGTTCAATGTGCTGATGTGTAAATCTCCTCTTAACAGAGCAACTAATACACACTGAAACTCCACATGTAGAATTTATAAACACTCTGCTGAGCACAGAGAAAAGACAGACCTGTGATCCTCTCTCTCTATGATTTCTGAGTATGTTTTTACAGTGCTGAAATGGGAACAGTGAAGTTCTTGGCTTGCTATCTCTGGCTAGTGTTCAATCCATAAGAGATTAAAGAAAAAATTTAGTGGAATAGGAGATAAATTCTTTGTTTCTCTAGATTCAACTGAATAACCAAACCGTGCCAGGTTCCCATGCACAGTGCCATGTTGTCCTTGTGCAGTGTCCTGTTTGACAGGCTTCAACCATTCCACATTGCCCTTAGCAGCAATAGAGCTAAAAGGAGTGATGGAGAGAGCCCAGCCTCCCTGACCCCAGCACCCACAGCCATTTCAGAAACTCTGCTTTCCTGCCATCACTGCCTCATCCCAAGCCTGCAGCTCCTCCTCCAGGAGCAGAATTCCCACAGATATCTCAAGGGCTGTGAATCCCACAGCAGCTGAACTGCTGTTTTCTTCCTGTGACTGTTGCCTACCTGGAACCTGTTTACTCCAGAAGAACCTCCTCAGACTGGAATGGATTGAATCAGAAACTTTTTTTGGAAATACACAGGCCCATGGGACTTTTCTTTTCTTTACGAGGTTCTAACATTCTGTGTGTTCCTCTCTATTAATGAGAGGCTCACATGGTTGAAGGAGGAAAGCAATGCCATGAGGAAGAACATGAACAAAGCTAAGGCTTACTGTGAAGCCTTAATACAATTTAAAGTCCAAACTCGAGACTTGCACAGTAAAATAAGTGGTTTTACCTCTGCTGTTGCTTTGACTGGCATATTTACTTCAACTCAAACAAGGTTATTCAAATGAAGAATTCGATTGTTCATCTTAATTGCTGCTTATTTTTAATTGCAAATGGTAACCATAATAAAAATGGCAGATTGCCTTGTAATAAAATTCTGGCCTCCACAAACATTTCTTTCCCCACATCATGATCTCTTCAGGGGGAGTTGACTAGAAAAAGTTATTGGTGTGCAGAACCCTCTATGATTGGGGTTTTTCATTATTCCTGTCTTTAGTACTGGGTGACACTTCAGCCATCTCATTAAATAGAACTACATAAATAGGATTATGTATGTACAAAGCATGAAGTGTCCTAAAGTCAGAAAACTCAATAACTTTGTAGTGATCCATATACAGGTAATATGATTAAAAACTACCAGTCCTCTGGAGACAGCTAAGACATAGAGAAGAAATCAGTTCATATTTCTTATCAATATAGATAAGAAATATCAACTTTTTGCAAAACAGAATTCTCTCTTCTCTACCAATCATTCTGGAAACACCATTCCATTACAAGAATCCCTGAAATCTGAGGAAAGAAGAGCAGAGTGGGCCTGTGTAGCACTGCTGCCAGACTCCCCAGTGAGTCACTGCTGTGTCTCAGTTATTCATTAGGTGCCATTTAGGAAAGCCTTCCCCCCAGGATGCTCCCCAGGAAGCCAACCATGCCCTGTGGAACATTGCAGTGCCAATGAAGTGGAACAGCCATGTGGAGCACAGGGCAGCCTTGGCCTGTGCTCAGTGGAGCAGGAGCTGCGTCCTGGGGGACACAGTGAGGGGGACAGGGAAGTCAAGGGATGAAACAGCAAAAGGAATGGCTCAAATATACATGGGAGGGCACAGGGACAAAGGGGACAGTAATTCAGGAACTCTGCATGCACAGAGACATCAGCTGACAGGTGAGATATGTTCAAATATTAATTGAGGCAGATATAAAATCTTTAAAAATGTATCTGTGAACTTCACTCAGCTGGACACAAAAAATATGGATCTGTACAAAGGAAAGCTTAGCACAGCTTTGGGTATGTATCCCACACATGCATAGATAAATGGCTAAATGACCTGATGCTGTGAGATTTCCTGTCCTGAGCACAAATCTGACTAAAGGATATCTGTAAGATATTATGGAACTGTACATCTGATAAAGGGGGTCTCAGAACAGTCTAAACAGTAACAGCACACAAGAACAGTCACTAATCACCATAAATGCAAAAGACATTACACAGGAAGAGTTATGAGATTCAACCTACCCAAAGTAGGAATTCTAAATTAAAGTCCGAGAGCAAAAAGTGTGAATTCCAATATGTATAAATACACAAGGTAGAAGTGGGTGGAGTAAAACCTTAGAAAATATGTGCAACAGGCTGCATTTGAGAAGGAGTGGCCCATGCTGAAGTCTACATGTTATTGCCTGCTTGTGTTCCCCCCAATATCATCTGAGCAGGGCAGATACCAGCAGCTAACATGGAATTTCGTCCTTAGTCAGATGCACATCATGTGGTTTCAGCTTTGTATAACTTTACAGAAAAGGAAATTCTTAGCATCAAAGGGACAGTCTCATTTGCACTCTAACCACAGCTTATCTGCTGGAGAACATCAACAGAAAAAATATCCCTCCATGAACTCTCAGCACAAATCAACAGCAAAGCCAAGACCATGATGAGGCCTGAGAGTGGCAGGAGAAATGGCTGGGTGGTGCCATGCACTACATTTCAAACATTGGCTAGGGAATCCAGGAATATGCTTTGCTTATGAAATATTTCCTAGTAAATATGACTGCTTGCATCAACTAAGCCCTTCATGATTTCTTCATCATCTCCTTCCATTGAAGTGTAAATGGAAGTAATAACTAAGCCATTTATCAACTGAATATGTTCAAGACCCTCTTAATTGTGAAATAACTGGAGTTAAAGCCTGAGAATTTTCTCTCAGAAAAAACAGACATCAATCCAGCTGTGGAGGTTACAAAACAGCTTCAAAACAACCTTATTTCTCATTGCAGACACAGAAATAAGTACACTGACTAGTGGAAATGCCAGACAAAATTGTGCCTGATGAATCTTTCCTGCTACTAGCAAAGAAAAATACTCTACTAAATACTTGGCTGGTCAAGCCTGGTGTACCAGTGTAGAATTATAAAGTTTGCACCCCATTTCAAAATCATGGAGTAGTTCAGTTCCTTCCAGTAATGATTAAGTGACGATGTGCTCCAGTTGCCATCACCTGGAGAGAGGACAGCTCTTTCCTGTGACATGTCAAAGTCCTGGAGGTCACTGCCCAAGCCCCATCTAAGACTCCCAACAGAGAACTCTAAGTTCCTCACTTATACTGAGAACTGAGCAGGTTAGGATGATGGGAATCCTGTTTAAGGTTGTTTTCTCAGTCTCATGTCCCCCTAGCAGAAGACAGAGTTCATGAAGTACCCAGCTCCTGCAAGGGCCACCATCCTGTTTACTTGGGCTGCACATATCCATTGGTTGAAATATTTAATCCAGCAATCCTAAACTTTGTACGACAGCTGGAATATGTGCAATTAACTCAAACCCCTCTGAAGTAAAATTTAACTTCTGTAACATGGGGCTAGTTCACTGACACTGCTGCTGGATCATGTGAGCATTTGGCTCCTTGGCAGGTAGCAGCAGTGAGCAGCAGGCACTGGCTCATTCATAGGAGATGGCTGCCTTCCTCTCCAACCTGGTGAGTACCTGCTCACATCTCCTCTGGCTTACAAAAGACAAAGGTAACATAATTCTAGAGAGTCAGGTTCTTTAAAGATTTCAATTCCTTTGTTACAGAGACCATCTTTCCTTTCTGTGTTTAAACATCACAAAGAGCAATGGGGCTTGGGTCCATGAAGATCATGTTTCATTGTCTTTTCTATGTAACAAGATGAAATGGAATAATGAAATGAAATGAAATGAAATGAAATGAAATGAAATGAAATGAAATGAAATGAAAATTTAATAACAGCTCTGGCTCTTCCACCACTATGATACTTTACTTTGTCTTCTAAGTTACTGAGAACAATACTAAATATTAAGCACTCTCATTACTTCCCAAAATAATGAATATAGCAATGGTACAGCAAAAGACTAAGAAATCATGACATACATTTTTAAATAAATTACTTTCTTCACTTCATCAAAAAATAATTAATAAAATCCATCAGGAGTTTCCATAATCTTTAAAAGGGAAGAAGTGGTATGTATCATCATACTTTATGGTTTGGTGCATATTGGTTGCTGTCCATGGCACACAGGGAAAATGATTCCCTCTTCCCCATGCCCAGATCTGACATCTTTGTCAGGCCAACCTGTCAGCTGTTGCAGGCACACAGTGACAGTTGTACTACCAGGAACAACTTTTCAAACTCCTTTTCCCTCTTGCAAGCGGAGTGATGGATTTTCTATCACCTTACACCCATTTGCTCTGGCACTGTGGCTGGTGGTTGTGCTTTGACAGCAGATTAAAGGGATTTTGAAAAATGTTCGAATTCAAAAGGAGCTGAAGTGATCAAAGATGAAGCATGGCCACAAAATCTCTGGCCTTGCACAAAACTAGAGTAGTGAGGAGCTGATGGAGATTTTATTTTTGGTTTGCAGGTGCAGTTCCGGGGCCTACTTCAAATGATCTTAGTGCTGGGAATTGGGGGCAGTTTCCCATATGGATTCCATATTTCTGTCATCAACTATCCTTCTGTGGTAAGTAGCCATCTCTCTGAGGCTGAAAACACAAAGGTGAGAGCCTCTGTTCTCCCATAAATCCCAAATTTACTGAGCACTCAGCTGGTCTGTCTAGGCCTTTTATTTGGCTGACAGTAACATCACATGTAGAGAACTTTTCCTCCTTAAAAGAACTGGACAGCATTTTCTATTTTAAATAAGCTCTTGCCATGTGGTGTTCAAGCCTCCAAAGGAGGGCACAAAATGAGCTCTCAGCATGCTCACCAAGAAGCTCCTGACTGATACAGACCTGAAGAATTTGCAGTGTGATCTCAGTTAACTTGTTTTACTAAAAAAGTCTCAAAGTAACTCTAATATGAGAGCCACAGGCTTGATCTGAAATACACCAACAAAATGTGAAGGGATCTGGTTATCCAGACCCATTATCCAGGCAAATCTTGTTTTCTTTTGCAGCACATCAGGAAGTTCATTAATGAAACCTGGATAGATCGACATGGCTCTCCCCTCCACCCTGAGACAGTCATGCTGCTGTGGTCCTTCATTGTGTCTGTGTATGGGATAGGAGGATTCCTGGGAAGCCTCTGCTGTGGCTACCTGACTACAAAATACAGGAAGTAAGTGCTCCTTGTAACAGCTCAGCAGTCAGAAAGCACAGGGAAATACCAAGGGGACAAATAAGTCTCTTCTTTTTGCTTGAAGCAGCCCTGCTGAAGAGAATTGCTTTGGTTTCCTGGCACACCCACTTTTTCCAAGCAGCCTTCTGTCCTATTGACCTGCCCTCCCCAGGGAACTGTGTTCTGTGAGGGCTGCAGCCATCAGCACAGCACCAGATCAGTGCCTCTGGGACAAGTGGCATGGGGTCACATTCTCTCCAAGGTCCCCTATCATTCTCATCAAGATCTCCCAAGCTTTACAAACCCCAAGGAGGGAGCTGTATGTGTTGTGTTGTAACACACTATCTGCAGTTACTCAAACACCTGGAAAATATCCTTATGTGACAAAGAAGAGTGAGATTTCCATTTCAATGCACTCATTGTGGGGTGGTGACATTACATTAAATATTCAGATCTACTCTAGTGAAAATATGGAGAGAGGAGAAAAAAAATTGCTTGTAGTTTCACTGTAAAGATATAATCAGCACCAAAACAAATGTCCAAGAGACATCTCTGTTCCTGACAATCCATTTTACTGAAAGCTAGCTCCAAACTCTCTTTGCCACTGGACAAAGGAAGGATTCCTCACCAGTGTGGTCTGTTCTCGGTGCCTTGTGTGTAACACCACTGATTTCATTTGCAGAGAAATTGGCAAACATATCTTCTTGGTGTGACCCACTTAAAGATCTGCTCCACAACACACTGATCCAGGGGCCCCTCATTTGGGTCTCAACAAACCATCTTAACCTGCCTGCAATTGTGTTCTTTCCTAACAGGTAAGTGCCCCCAAGAAATTTCTTGTGGGACACTGCCTCATCCCACACACTGAGAGTCTCCCAAGGCTGCAAACAGGATCCTGCACCTCT
Source organism: Molothrus aeneus (assembly GCF_037042795.1). Lineage (NCBI taxonomy): Eukaryota > Metazoa > Chordata > Aves > Passeriformes > Icteridae > Molothrus > Molothrus aeneus. Next base: position 2,297,188 of record NC_089663.1, read on the forward strand.
CCCATGGGTTATTTAACACTTGGTAGCCCAATTGCTGAATCACAGCCTGAACACAGAGTCTCTGTGATCCTCAGTGTGTGCAAGGGGGCTCTGGTCTAACAAGTGTCACAGCAAAACATCTGAGTGCAAAAGACTTGGAGCCTGAGACACCAGGGTGGTGAACACACCAGCCTGTGATTCTCCCAGAGGGACTTTTGAACTGAAATGTGCCTCTAGAAAACTCTGTCTGCCATCTCAGAGCACCCATTTAGCCAAGAGTGTCTTTGGTATGAGCCATTCTAGAATGGGACCCGTGGACTCAGACTATTTCTGGGGAAAAAACTGACAGCTTATGAAGACTTATAGCCATTTAAAAATCTTGGTGACAAATTGGGCCACTCCTTCCATCTTTTCCCCTACTTGTACTGTGGAAATACTGACAAACTGTTTAAATTCTAACCTAAAAAAAATTATTAATTCAAATCTAAAAGATCCTAAAGTTTTAAAGAACCATTTTGACTACCTTAAGTTGAAATTATTTCAGCCATTCCTCAAAACAGTAGGAATGGCTGTACCACACTTCCTGTCACAGCAAGAATAATCAAAAGAGTACAGGAGGTTCTCACTACACTTCACACTAAATTCTCAAGGTCTTTTTTTCTTTTTTTTTTTTTCAGGAAAAAGTGCCAAATGTTCACCAACCTGATCATGTTGGTAGCTGCACTTTTCATGGCCCTCAGTAGAACAGCCAAATCCTTTGAGATGATTCTGGTTGGGCGCTTTCTTTATGGCATTGGTGCAGGTATGTCAGCATGGCCTGCAAGGCTGCAGGCCCTGACCTGAAATGTTATAACGACCTGAAATAATTACCTGAAAGAACAGAAGATCCAGCTACTGTGCAATGTTTCTCACAGAAGTCAGTAGACAGACACACACTGTAATGTCTGCAGAGTTTTTCCCCAAGAGGTTAAATTCCATTGTCATCATTACCAGATCTTTCTTCGTCACAAATTCTGGGATCAAACTCCCCCTGTGCATTTCCAGATACAAAGTAAATTTTCTTTCTGAAGCATCTTTCTCTCTTCCTTGCTCTCACACTGAAGTGCACCTCTATAATTAACTCCTGAGACTTAAAGTTATAAGAAAAATACCACTACACCCAGGGAAACCTGGTTAACCCCATAAGGGCATTCTCCTCAAGCCAGTGTTGGCCACTAGAGCTGACTGCAATGAAAAATCCAAAACTGTCCAGCTGTCCTGGGCTTGTCTCTACAGCCTTCCTTGAAGAATGGTTTTTAAAGCAAATAAAACCAGGCACTCAATAAAAGTGAAAATATCATCTCTTTTGCAAGAAATTATAATCTAAACAGCAGAGTGAATGCAAACAATGTAAAATAGGATGGTCAAAAAGGTAATATTTTCTAAATATTTAAACTGTTATTTATCCTCTTGTATGTTCAAGGTTTTTCTCTCAATATACATCCTCAGTATGTAGGAGAGATTTCACCCAAGAAGCTACGTGGGTTTACCAACTCCACTGTTGCTGTTTTTCTGACCCTGGGAAAACTCACAGGACAGGTTGTTGGACTACGGTAAATTCTCCTATTTTTCCATCAGGTTACACTCAAAGTAGAAATGTTTCTCTGACTTTATCCTCTTACCTAGTCAGTGACTGAGAAACACTCTCCTCCTCCTCAAAACATGCCTTAGCTTATGTCAGAAGAAAAATATTTATTGTATTTGAGGGAAATATAGTTTCAAATATAGAAGGCAGAAATTATTTACTCATAATCTGATTTCTTCTTATTTCCACACTCTTTCTACTAGGAGACTTCCCCTTCAATATTCATTGTTCTTACATAAAAGTCTTAGCAAATGTTTGGCTCTTGTGGCCAAGCAGTGGTCAAATGAGTCTCATCAGCTCTCTAGACATTAGAGTGGGTTCTAATGATATTCAGAAAGACTTTCAAAATATCAGATAATTCCTTTAAAATCAATTGTCAGAAACAAAACCAGCCAAATATGTGAAATCTGCCAAATTAAAATTCAGGGGGTTAACTCCAGTGAACTCTTGTATGGAATCTTTATCACTCAGAAAAACTTCCTGAACATTCATTCCATTATTTCAGCATAATTTTGTTTCACATACACTTTCCAGGGAGATTTTAGGAAGCGAAGCTTTGTGGCCATGGTTGTTAGCATCTAGTGGACTTTCAGCATTGGTTCAACTGGTTACCCTCCCATTTTTCCCTGATTCACCATCCTACCTCCTGATACAGAAGGGTAATGAGGAAGCCTGCAGGAAAGGTAGAGTGTCTGCTTTCCTCACTTACTTCCCTTCATCTGCTGTGTCCCAGGGAGAGCCTCTGCAGCAGAGGAGGCAGGGCAGAGCTGTGCTGCACAGGGCAGTGCCACAGAGCACAGGCAGAGCTGTGCTGCACAGGGCAGTGCATGGAGCACAGGCAGAGCTGTGCTGCACAGGGCAGTGCATGGAGCACAGAGAGCACAGGCAGAGCTGTGCTGCACAGGGCAGTGCATGGAGCACAGAGAGCACAGGCAGAGCTGTGCTGCACAGGGCAGTGCCAGGGAGCACAGAGAGCACAGGCAGAGCTGTGCTGCACAGGGCAGTGCATGGAGCACAGAGAGCACAGGCAGAGCTGTGCTGCACAGGGCAGTGTCACAGAGCACAGGCAGAGCTGTGCTGCACAGGGCAGTGCATGGAGCACAGAGAGCACAGGCAGAGCTGTGCTGCACAGGGCAGTGAATGGAGCACAGGCAGAGCTGTGCTGCACAGGGCAGTGCCAGGGAGCACAGGCAGAGCTGTGCTGCACAGGGCAGTGCCAGGGAGCACAGGCAGAGCTGTGCTGCACAGGGCAGTGCCAGGGAGCACAGGCAGAGCTGTGCTGCACAGGGCAGTGCCACAGAGCACAGGCAGAGCTGTGCTGCACAGGGCAGTGCATGGAGCACAGGCAGAGCTGTGCTGCACAGGGCAGTGCCACAGAGCACAGGCAGAGCTGTGCTGCACAGGGCAGTGCCACAGAGCACAGGCAGAGCTGTGCTGCACAGGGCAGTGCCAGGGAGCACAGAGAGCACAGGCAGAGCTGTGCTGCACAGGGCAGTGCATGGAGCACAGGCAGAGCTGTGCTGCACAGGGCAGTGCCACAGAGCACAGGCAGAGCTGTGCTGCACAGGGCAGTGCACGGAGCACAGGCAGAGCTGTGCTGCACAGGGCGGTGCATGGAGCACAGGCAGAGCTGTGCTGCACAGGGCAGTGCCAGGGAGCACAGGCAGAGCTGTGCTGCACAGGGCAGTGCCACAGAGCACAGGCAGAGCTGTGCTGCACAGGGCGGTGCATGGAGCACAGGCAGAGCTGTGCTGCACAGGGCAGTGCCAGGGAGCACAGAGAGCACAGGCAGAGCTGTGCTGCACAGGGCGGTGCATGGAGCACAGGCAGAGCTGTGCTGCACAGGGCAGTGCCACAGAGCACAGGCAGAGCTGTGCTGCACAGGGCAGTGCCACGGAGCACAGGCAGAGCTGTGCTGCACAGGGCAGTGCCACGGAGCACAGGCAGAGCTGTGCTGCACAGGGCAGTGCATGGAGCACAGGCAGAGCTGTGCTGCACAGGGCAGTGCATGGAGCACAGGCAGAGCTGTGCTGCACAGGGCAGTGCCACGGAGCACAGGCAGCAGCACAGACAGCAGCTGAGGTACCCCTGGCAATGCCTGTGTTAACCTCACTCAGCCCATGAAGACAAGAAACACAGATGTATATCAGCACATCTAACATTTCCCACCTTGGTGGGCACTGCTTTATTTCTTTAAAGGAAATGGTTCAGGCAGCTGTCTTTTTTCTGTATTATTAAATAAAAAGTACTCAAATGTTTACTTTGTTTACAGTTAAGTAAACTCCACATTAGAAAGCTGTGCTATACTGACAACCAGACAGCTAAAATCCTTCAAATTGCTCACTGCCCCTGCAGCAAACAGATGGCAGAAGCAGCACCAGCACCTACTCCAATGGACAGGCAGCTACAGGGTTTAATGCATTGGAAACCCAGGGCACTGGGAATATTTCTCTGTCTGCTCTGGGGTGCCCTGACCCCTAGGGGAGCACTGACTTTGACCCTCATTCATGGAGAAAGTTTCCTAGACTTCAAGATAGACTGGAATCCACAAAAGTGTGAAACAGATTATAGAGAGCAGTGCAGGTGGATCACTGGGTGAGAAATTGAGGTTTTGGGATTTTTAGTATGTAGTGGATGGAAGCAAGATGGAGGGCACAGGGTGTCATCCTGGGTTTCTTCTTCATGCTTCTTCTTCCTTCTTCTCCATGGGTTTGGGTGGCATTTTGTAATTGGGCAGAAAAGTCCCCATTGTGGGCTCTTTGGGATCAGTTATTGGGTTAAAAGGGAAAATAATCCAGGTGTCAGCTCTTAATTGGATAGTTTAGTCTTAAAAGACCTTGTAACAAGAGATTGTTGGTCATTTTGTGCCTTCTAATGAAAAGTTGTCCAACTCACAGTAGTGAGACTGTTTTACTGATAAGAAATAATAAACACCTGAGTCTGAACATGAACTACTGTCTCAAGTGCCTTCAGTCCAGACCCAGAAATACCAACACCCCCACAAATGCAACCAGTCCTGAAGGAGCTATCCTGGTAGGATAATCCACTTCCCTCTTTCTGCCCTGCAGCCATCAGGAAGCTCTGGGGAGAAGGAGACCACCAAGCAGAAATTGATGACATTATGAAGGAGAAGGGCGCCATGGCGAGCACCAAAACCTTGCGTGTCCTCGAAGTCATCAAAGAGAGATCCCTCCGCTGGCAGCTCTACATCCTGGTGATTGTCATGACCACGCTGCAGCTCTGTGGGATAAATGCAGTTGAGTGCTCTCTTCACACCCAGGACAAGAGAGGCAGCATTACAAACCTCTCCAAGTCAATGTTATTAAACCAGCTCAGAATTGTATCTCAAATACAGCACCTTTTTTCACAGGTTAATTTCCTCTTTGCATTTTTCAGATCTACTTCTATTCTTTTGAAGTATTCCACACAGCCAAGTTTGAAGAATACCTTATCCCATATGTGTCCCTGGGAGTTGGGTTGTGTGAGTGCTTATCCTCCATACTGTGTGTAAGTCTTCTCAGATTTGAGTTTGAAGGAAAAATTTAATATGGTCAACAACTGTGCCTTTCCTTTCTTATAACTGGGCTCAGAGAAATTTTGCATAACCTAAGCCACATCTTCCTGCTTCTGCAAAACCACAGGCAGGATACAAAGAAGTCTTTTCCCCAAATTATTTGCATAAGTGTGTGTCTTTAGACTCACTTTTTTCTGCAAAATAATAATCTTCTGATGTTCTGGATTAGATGTGTGTATGTATGTGTGGAAAATTAGACATATGCCAGCATGCAAAAGAGGCAACTGTCTAATAACAGCTTAGGATTGACTAATAAACACAGCTTAATTAATAATGAATTCGTTTTGAGAAAAATAATCAAATTCATTAGGAACGAAGAGACTGTCAAATGACACTGATTTATGGCTATTATTTACACAAGTCTTCTGCACAGAACACATGGAGAGAGGAGGAATGATTTCCTTTGAGGCCTGGGGTGTGTGAGCTGTGGTTTGTGTTTTGCAGAGCACCCTCATAGACCGCTTTGGGCGGAAGGTGCTGCTCTGGGGTGGATACCTGCTGATGTGCTCTGTGCTGGCACTGCTCACCACGACCCTGTCACTGCAGGTAAAGAGCAGCAGCCTCCTGGCCACTTCCCCAGCCCCCCTTTCTGCTCCTAACTTGCAGGAGATGTATAAAATCTTCAGCCAGTGGCAGCAAGTACAGAGCTCTGCTGTTCTGCCCTGTGTGTAATGGTTTGGTATCACTGCTTTCTCACTTTTAGCATCGCTTTTTCTGGATGCATTACTTCAGTGTTATCTTGATCTTCCTGTTCGTTGTCTTCTTTGGAATTGGACCGTGTGAGTACATCAGTGGTTATTCTGGGAGGAAATTTGGTGTTGAATTGGTTGGCAACACAACTGTCAGAGGAAGAACTGGCTAGTGCCCTGCTAAAAAGTTCTGGAAATTAAGGAGGGAAGGGCAGACACATACAAGTGGGAGACAGGAAGAGGACACAGACACCTCAAATTTTATTGCTGACCACATGATCTAAATAATTTAAAACAGTGTCATCTTCTCCAGAGGGTGTGAGATAGAAATTTCAAAACAATTTCTAAATTAATCAACTAAAAACAGGATTCTAGGCATTGCCAGGTATGATAAAGTGATCATCTTCAATAACTTAACAAGTCAAGCTTTTGCCTACCAACATGCTCCAGGTGGAAGTGGCCACAGGAGCCAAAAGGGAAGCTGGTTCTATAAACCCTGCACCGTAACAATTACCAGTGCAATATGGAACTGCACAGATCCACTGATACCAGAAAAACAGGAGGAACCTAAATTAACTGCTGGATTCCATTTCTGGAATCAAGGCCTTTCTCTCTTATAGCAGAGGCCACCTAATAACAGGTGACTTATTCTGTCTGTCTGTCCCCTCTGCCACTGCCATTGGGAGGAGCTTCAGCAGAAGCAAGGAAACAAATAAACCTGGTGTGTGTTTGGCTTTGCTTTTCCAGCTGGAGCCACCATATCTGTGATGGTTGAAATCTTCAGCCAGTCATACAGACCATCAGCCTTCCTGATCGTGGGCTGCATCAACTGGATGGGACTCTTTGTACTTGGGATGATTTTTCCAGTAATTGTTGTAAGTGACTCAGAGGATCCCTCTTCCCAGGCTAATCTATTTCTGAATGCCAACAAGGGGTGAAATAATAGCAATAAACTGCAATGACATGCAAAGCTTAGCACTCTGTCCAAACACCAAACCTGCTCAGAAACCCCCAGGCTTGTCAAGGAGCAGCAATTGGACTCAGGTCCAACAAGGCCAGTGGGAACTCCTGGGCTGGTTCCTGTCCTGGACTGGGTATTGAGCTCACCTCTGAATTTGAACTTCCAAGACACAGGCTTGCACTAAAGGGCAGGGAAATAGAAATGAGTTTCTTATTTTCCTCACATTATCTTGCATTTCTGCCTGCAGGAGAACCTTGGACCTCTCTGTTTCCTTATCTTTTTGGCAATCCTTGTTTTATCAGCAATTTTCATCTACCTGTATCTCCCTGAGACCAAGGGAAAATCAATCATGGAAATAAAAGCAGAATTCAACAAGCTGAACTTTGGGAAAAAAGAAACCTCTGTCACTGAAAATAACTTTCCTAAGGAACAGTTGTATTGCACCAAGCTCTGAATGTTCAGAGAAGAAATTTGCATCTCTTAGAAAAGACAGGAAATAATGTTGCAATAGAACTAAAAAGGAAACATTAAAAACAGACTGCAAGCTCTTCTGTCTCATTTGTTTTTTCTTTTTTAAGATAGATATGAAACTCATTATTCTAGAGTAACACTAAGTAGGAACCTGCTGGCAAACAGCTCAGAGAAGAGTGTCAGAAATACAAAAGAATAAGTGAAATATTTTAAGATGAACCAAGGTAAAGAATGAGAAACACAGAACTCAAAAGTGTGGCTGACAGGCAGCAGAGGGAAAGCTAAATACATGGTCTAGGGTATTGATGCAGACTAAAAATTAACACCTCAAACTCAGAAAACAGGTTTCAGCATGACAACAGAGAAAAGCATTGAGAGTGAAATTTGCTGCACAATGGTTCTGGAGATGTAATGGAAATCTCAGTGGAAAACATCCTAGGCAGGGAGAAGGACCTGCTAAACTGAGATATCCTTGCATGCAAAAGAAGTAAAATGGCTGCTATAAAATAAAGCAGGCTCTGGAGAGCATCTCTGGTGTCTAAGGAACTGATTTTCAACCTGCTGCATCAACTTCTGGGAATTACATCAGACGTTTTCACAGAAGAAAGAGTTTGTTTTGGAAATGTTTTTCTTGCTATGTAAGCAAGCTGGGAATAACGACTGATTATTGTACCCAGCAATAAAAATAGGTTGTGAAGTTCACTGGAAATAGTCTAAGTTTTTCCAAGTGACCAATAACAAGTATAGGATGGCTTGTAACTAAACAGTTTGGATCATGCCACCTGCTTTCCTCTAACCACTGAAGAAAAAATGAATCAATATTACAAACTACAGCTCCTCTCCTTACAGATGGAGGGGTCACTTGTGTTTGTTTCCAACACTTTGGCTTAGGAAACATACCCTGAAAAGGCTTTTTGTAAACCAGATTTTATTTCTGGGGGTTTTTTTAGGGTTTTCCTTATTTTCAGAATGCATACAGGAAACACAATCCACAAACGTGGGCTGTAAATGAACACTGGCATTTCATCTCCTGACTTTTTATGTGCTGACTTTTTACAGCAAGGGTGCTACAGTGAAGGAACTGACTTAAAACCAACATACCCCACACAATCATAGAATGGATTGGGTTGGAAGGAACCTTAAAGATCATCCAGTTCCACCCCCCTGCCATGGGCAGGGATGTCACCATTTAGGTCATGTTGTTCAGGGCCCAGTCAACCTGACCTTGAACACAATCAGCTTCAGCACGTTCATACAGAAGCTTTCACAATTAAAAAGTGTTTACTTCAATTACACCATTCAATACAACATTTAGTGCAAGCTAGAGAAAGCCTGGAGAAAATGGAGTGAGTAGAAAAGCTCTTAACTCAGAATCTACTGGGCACAAAGACACCCATCACTTTTAACATGCAGAGATCATCAAACCATTTCTTTTATCCCCATCAGCATTTTCACCCTGCCCTCCCCACACATCTCACTGTGAACACCCCCTACCAAACGCCATGTGATCCCTCTAAATCACTGCTCTCCTGTGAGGCTGCTCCAGGCAGCAGTGAGAACTGATCCCAGCCTTGCCAGCACTCCTCCAGTCTGGATAAAAGCTCCTCCTGTCAGAAAGCCCGTGGATTTCCTATCTCCCAGGAGTTATGACTGTTATGGAACCATTTGCACAACAAAGGAGCAAGTTGAAAACAAGCCTTCTCTGAGCATGTAGAATGCATCACCACAGTGGAACATCAAGAGACTGATTTTTAAGGCATCTTTGTGGTGACTTAGTCATGGTTCAGGAAAGGTCTGCCCAACATGTGTCACTGGGGGGTTTTGTTATGGTCTATCCCACAGAGAGCGTTTCAGACCTCACAATTTAATTATTCATCCAATTTTTAAGAAACAATTACAAGGCTTGCATGAAGAGGTGCATTCCAACCTGCACTCAGTCTCTGAAACACTTGATTTTCCATTGGTTTAATGACTGGGTGTGACAATGGTCACAAGGGTCCAAGGATGAGGGAAGAGATGAGGATCTGACTCCATGTTTCAGAAGGCTGATTTATTATTTTATGATATATATTATATTAAAACTAAAAGAATAGAAGAATATACTAAAAGAATAGAAGAAAGGATTTCATCAGAAGGCTGGCTAAGAATAGAAAAAGAAGGAATGCTAACAAAAGCTTGTGGCTCAGACTCTGTCCGAGCCAGCTGACTGTGATTGGCCATTAATTAAAAACAACCACATGAGACCAATCCCAGATGCACCTGTTGCATTCCACAGCAGCAGATAACCATTGGTTACAGTTTGTTCCTGAGGCCTCTCAACTTCTCAAGAGAAAAAATCCTAAGGAAAGGATTTTTCATAAAAGATGTCTGTGACAACTGGGCTGGCTCCAAACACGAGGGCTCATTTTGGATGCTTTGGTTTCCAGAGTGCAAAGCTGGGCTCCCTCCCAGGCTGTGTTAGCAGGCTGCAGATGGCACATCCAGCCTCCCCCTCCTGGGACACTGCCACCCCTCTCAATGCACCTGCTGAAGGTTTCACTGACTATTCAGAGGCTCCTGAGGTGCTTAGTGGCACAGTGGGCTGGGCCAGCTTGTGGTGAGTTAGAAATAAAGCTGAGAACAAGGTGAGCTGAAAAAAAACCTGCTTGTGATGCAAAGATGCCTAAATTCACTGTTAACACAAATATAAGCAAGGATAAAATTCCAGAATCTTTTGCAGGGGAGCTCACCCAACAATTATCAAAAGCATTGGGCAAACCAGCACAGGTAAGTCCATTTGCTGAAATGTTTTCCTTCTTTAATCAGCTGTGCCTATGCAATGAGCTGTTTCTGAGTGATAGCCTTGATAAACTAACATAGCTAATGACTCACCAGTATTTGCAGTCTTCTCTCTGGGAGAATATCCAATACTTGTTCACTGTAACTTAGCTTTGTTGAGTCTCAAAACCCTGGAGTATTCAAACTAGATTTGTGTAGGATGATACTGCATGTATTTATCTGTAGATGAAGACACTGGATGTCTGTGGGGACATGTCCACAGGTACCTGTGAATACCTCTCAAGAACCTGGCTGACTGAAAAGCAAAGCTCAGCCTCCACTTCCTTGCTGAGACCTGTTGAATAAGTGCCTGTTATTTACCAAACTGCCTGTAGCCTAGTGGTTACAGTTGAAGCACAAAAATTATTTATTCAGCTTGCTTGGACAGCTGGCAGAAATATCTGTGTGGCATCCTGCTATTTGTAATCAAAATAGCAGAGTAAAAGCTGCTTGCTGGTTTCACTCCCAAACTGGAGGGGTTTTACTTGCCAAAACATGGCAGGTAAAATATGGCAATATGCTACTGAGGTGAAGTCCTAAACACTGGGATTGAGGGTATTCTACAGATTTATAAGGCTGTTACTTTCTTAATACTGACTGGTCACTAGTCACTGTATCAGCTGCTTACTGAAAGTTGTAGAATATGAAAAACCAAAAGTAAACCTCTCTACAGAGCTGTAAACTTCCTAACATGAGCTGTACCTCTGCAGTAGCTTTAATGAATTGGCTGTAGATCTGTAGCTGCTTGTTTAAGCACCCTTTGTGCATATTCACTGCCCCTTTTCAGAAAATGTTTACTTTGCTTTGGGAGTGATGCTTGGAAACTGTAGAAAGAATGAAATTTTGGTGCCTACAGAAAGGGCTCTGAGGGCTCCCCAGAAGAGTTTTCTCTGTGCACTGGGACACCTGAACACATTAAATTCTTATATAAAACTGATATGTTTTATCCCTCTTTAAAAAAGCCAATTTTTATCAGTCTAGCAAACAAGGACTTGCTATTGGGGAGGCAAGGGGTGTGTCTTGCATAACAGCTTCTGAATATAAAGCTAGAGGCCAGGGCTGGGATGCAGCTGGAGCAGGTTTGTGCAGCTGTGTGGAAGGGATATGTAATGGGACTCAGAAATATACAGGCAATAAATAACAAAGAGATTTTTCTGAAGAGGACATCCAAGCTCTTCGTGACAAAGGAGGCAATAGGAAAGGGAGAGTCTCTTAGTTATAATACAGAAAGAAGGAAAGGATTAGGGTGGGCTGGAATGCAGAGCTTTCCTCTCACAGGAAACTGTGCCATTTGGGGAAAAATACGGATTTTTAATCAAATAGGGTTTTTTCCTATTGGAAGAACTGTTCCAAATATTTCCAAACTGCTCTAAGAAGAGAATAATGCTGATTAATGCCTCAACTTGATTTTTCTTTTAATAGTGATAACCTGCTTCCTGGGTAGAAGTTAAAGGCATGGATGTACCTACACTTGGCATAAAGGCAAGAGCACGTGGTGTCCAGACAGAGGAGAGCAGGGCCAAGCCAGTGGTACCTCAGCAGGATCTCCTTGGCTTATCCTGTACTGCTGTGGTCTGATGCACCTCCCACCCAAACAAACTGTAAATGATGGCCAAGACTAATTACCCAGACAACTCCTGGTACTCAGGCTAGCTTGTTTTACCACGAGGGTGAATTGCTGCTGAGGTCCAACGAGGCGCTGCTAATGAACGTGGGGAAGAGCAGCACAGAGGAGAGCCAGAGGAGCTGATCCCCAGATCCCCAGTGGGTGGATCTGACACTGTGTGTTAGCAGCAGGGAAAATCGAGGGCTGGTCATTAATATTAACATAGATACTTTCTTCTGTTTTTCCTGATATCAAGAACAAAAAGCAGGATTAGGCTGTGTTTTGTTTAATGAGGTGCATGTTGATTTAGGCCTCTGCTGTGTCAGTTCACATTTCCCTCAGCAGGGAAGAGGGCAGCAGGAGCCAGTGAGGTGCAAAATCTCTCTGGAACGCAATGTGGCAGCAGGAGCATTGCACTCCCCCTTGTCCCTGACCTTCCCACACGGGCAGGGAGAGCCTGCTGGCTCCGAGGAGGTGCTGCAGGTCCTGCAGGTCACAGCTCCTGGAGCACCTGGCCTGGGAAGCCTGAAAACTATGGAGTCTTTGCACTGGCCTTTGACCCAGGAGTGAGGATCTTGGAGTAGAATGCAAATCTAGACAGTAAGATGTCAACAAATGAAAGCCTTGCATATCAAAAATATGCACTTGTTTTCACTGTCTTTTAGGTACATAAATGCCCTCCTGGATTTTCAAAACTTTTATTAATACAGCAAAGAAAATAACATTCATTTTCTTCTTCCAACAGTATCTAGCAATACAGATCTGTCCTGATCAGGTGATGTCCTTTGGTGGCGCCACAGACCCTTGTGCTATGTGCTTTCTCTACAGCATTGGAAAGATAGGGGAGCAGGAGAACAGGGTCTATTCCAAATTGCTTTGTGACCTGATGAGCAAACAGCTGAAAATACCATCTGACAGGTGAGCTCAAACAGCAACTTGTCTGACATGACTTCCCACAGACTGTTAAAACTGTTCATCCCAGGCTGGTCCTTTGGTGTTCTCTTTAATGTACTGATTGAAGACATCAAAAGCCAAGTCAACTGAGCAACTCCCCAGCTAAAAACAGAAAAGACATTGCATGAGCTGCAATGCTGATGTCCAGAAGCTGCAGAATGCCTTGGTTAAAATTCCTAGGTTCAGGCACTGGATGTACCCACAGATATCACGTGCAAAAGACCAGGTATAGACACAAGAACTTGATCACTGGGAACTCTGGAATGCAAGGAGATGGGGCATGGACAGGGGCAGGAGGAAGGGAGTGAAGGGAAGGATAAAGCCCCAGGGGAGATCTGCAGCGTGTCCTGAGCAGCCTGCAGCAGCACTCTGCTCCCAGCTGTTAACAGTGCCTGTCTTCCCTTCCAGAATCTACATCAGCTTCTTTGACATCAGTCCTGGCAATGTGGGCTGGAATAGCACCACCTTTGCTTGATGTGCCCTGGGGTGATCACAGTTCATTCCTGAACCCTCACCGTGGTTGAGAACTGCAGTTCCACTCACCTTCTGGCATCTGCCAAAAGGCATTGATTGGTATCTTAGTTGCTGCTACCCACTGCTGTTTATCTTCTCTGCTACTTAAATAAAAATGCAGCAGAAACCTTATGTCTGAGACCTTCTTGTTACACTGGGAAGAACCTGTAGTTGAGATGGAGGGTGCCTTCTCAAAATACCCTCAAGAGAAGCTTTTCTTTCAAAAAAAGGTTTAGTCATAAATGAAGATGAACGCTCCTTTTGCCTTTGCCCTGTCCACCCTCAAGAGTCAAATTTCAAGAAGAGATAAATATATCCTGATGTGGTTTCAAGATATATTTAAGTTAATAGATGTGGAAATGTTGCACGTGGACCTCCTTCAAAAGGAGCAAAGACACGATTACCTCTTATTTAAAAGGGATGGATTGCAGTGCAGGTCCTCTTTAGGCCTAACACTACAGGGATATCTAGCTGAGTAGCAGAAAAATTTGTGCTGGGAGTCTCCCAGGCCTCAGCACAGGAGGGAGTGAGTGGAAAAAACCACTGCTCACTGCTGTGCCCTCCCCCTTTCATCCACTGAACAATTTGTAGTGACAGCGAAGATTAGAGCACAGCTCAGAAAGAGGCAGAGGCACAGCAAGCCACAGTAATTCCTAGGGACTGAAGTGGTGAATTAATTATGAAAGGAAGATTTGCATATAAATATTTATTATTTAAGCCCTTGGTCAGATAAGATCATTTGCTTCCAAAGTAAAATAAAAGATTGAGTAGAGAGGTTTCCTGAAATTCTATAGTGAAGTGTATTGTGAGTTTTTCTGGAAGAGCAAACCTTATCACACCCCTGTTCTGAACTCTATTGTTAACATCCCATTGTGTCCCTACCACAGCTTTGCTTTGCAGCCACAGACTTCAAATACAGACCTGCACCTCAAACAAAAAAAATGCTTTGTTGGGATAACAAATGGAAGCTGCTTTGGTCAGTCAGGGAGGGAAAAGAGAATGAAATTGCAGATGTCTCTCATTTGAGTGGCTGCATTGCCAGGGCTGCCACTCTGGGCCTGGCAGGCCACAGGGCAAGCACACCAGTGGTGATGCTGCTCTCAGGCTTTTCTCCCTGCACAGGTAAAATCCCACCCCACCTCCATGCAACAAACCTAGGAGGCAGGAAGGTGAGAGAAATGAATGAGACCATGCAATGGTAGGGAGCTGAGGATATCAAAGGGAGGAAACTTAATCAGCTCTTAGTGGCTGTTCCTAAGCGCTGTTAATCACTAGAAAAGGAAGCGCTGCAGTTCTCAGCATTATAACCTGTGTCATTTTAATGCATTCCCGTATGGCACCATCCCGTACTCCTCATTCGGGGCTATGAGTGTTCATGTATGTAACACGTGTGGCCAAGCTTTCCAGCAGCAGCAGCAGTGCACGACTGCTGTGTGTGCAATGTCTGGGCAGAGAGGGCTCCGGGCCTGATCCTCTTTAGCCTTCCTGTGAGTCATTTCGTGAGCAGAGCAGCGCTGCCGCCGTCGGGGCAGGCAAGAGCCAGGGTGGGGAGCCGTGCCCTGGCAGCAGCCTACGTGCATCGCATCACACAGCGCCGAACACGGCTCGGCTCTGCCGCCTCTCACCTCCAATAGGCACGCACCAGCTCATTCCTGAGCAAAACAACTCGCTTCTGCCTCTTTCCAGTAGAAAAAGATGATGTGAAAATGGGGAGGCTCAGGAGCAATAGGTAATTTTTAATTTGACTGAAATACATTAGAGAATCATTTATATGGCAGCAAGGCAGACGTTTCTGCTTACACCGAGATAAAGCGGTACACAGAGTTAAAGCAAAACTGCTACAAATGTTACTTTACTTTGCAAAAGAAAAAAAATTCTCGGAGTCAGGACAAGTATCCCTTTTTGCAACTGCCAGGCTGGGGCCTATATCCCTCTCTGGCCTGATCCCGCAGAAACCAGTGCGAGTGCAACAGCGGTAGCATCACATGCGCTGATACCAGGTTATGTATGAGCTGCCCAGAGCGCCCGGACCCCGTTCCAGGAAGGAGCCCGTAACAAAACCCCAAAAAATGTTCAGTGGCAGTAACAGAGCCAAGGAATAACGGCGGGGCGGGGGAGGGGTCAGCACGCCGCAGCGGGGCCTACAGACGGCGGAGGCGGTGTGCGTCTGGGTGTCCGTGTGTCCCCGCCCTGCTCCCGCTCCCTCCCCTCCCTGCCGGGCGGGGCCGATTCACGTCCGGGGCGGCCCCGCGCACTAAAAGCGCCGCTGACGCCTCCTCGCTCCACTGTGCTGGTCCCGCCGCTCGGTTAAGCTCCCATCGCCGGCCCCGCCGCCCCCACCGCCGCCACCATGCCCATGTTCGCCATCTACACCAATGTCTGCAAGGACGCCGTGCCCGACAGCCTCTTGGGCGACCTCACCCAGCAGCTGGCCAAGGCCACGGGCAAGCCCGCGCAGGTGAGGGCGGCAGCGGGACGAGCACGTGCGCGGCGGGCCCGGCGGGAGGGGCGGCGGCGGCGCGGCCCGGGGGCAGCTCCGCTCCCTCGGGGCCTGGGCCGGGCGGGCCGGGCCGCTGAGGAGCAGCGGCGGCACAGCGCGGCGGCGGCCCCGCTGCTCCGGAGGAAGGAGCCGCTGCCCGTTCCACCCCGCGGCGCTGAGTCTCCGATGGCCGGCCCCCGGCGGGAGCCGCAGCCGAGCCTGCAGGAGCGCGGCGCTCACGTAGCCGGGGATGTGGTGCGCCTGTGCTGGCGGGGGCGATGCGAGCGGCGGAGCTGCGCAGTGCACGGAGGCAGCCGGGCAGCGGCTCGGATAGACCGAGCGCTGCGGGCAGCTCCCGCCGGCTCAGCCATCCGACACGGCCCCTCCTGGGCCAGACGGCGGCAGCCCCAGGAGCCCGATAAGACCGAATCGGTGCCCGGCTCTCCGGCAGCTCCGTGATTTGGGGATGTGAGCCCTAGCACGCAGGCACAGTTTTTGGGCCTGTATCTCGCTCCGCCCCGCGCGGTGGCGCGGCTGTGGCGGGCAGGAGTGCCTGCCTGGCCGGCGGCTTTGTGCACACATAACCGCGTTCCTAAAGCTGAGAGCTGGGCCAAGAGTCCCCGCAGCCCCCAGGGCCGTGTCCCCCGTGGGGGCTGCCGGGCCTGAGCCTCCCCTGGGCCTGGGAGGTGCGCAGGGGGCAGCACTGAAGAGCTGCCTGACCCCAATACAACCGCTGTGTTTAGAGTTGGTACCTAAAGCAGATTTTCGTCGGGAGAGGGCGGTTCCGACAGCCTGTAACGCAGTGTTTCCCTCCCTCCCTCCCGCAGTACATAGCTGTGCACATCATACCTGACCAGATGATGTCCTTCGGGGGCTCCACTGATCCCTGCGCGCTCTGCAGCCTCTACAGCATCGGCAAAATAGGAGGGCAGCAGAACAAGACTTACACCAAGATGCTCTGTGATCTGATCTCGAAGCACTTGCACGTATCTGCAGACAGGTAAGGCTGGGACACGGTTTAACCACATTTACCTGGCTTTCTGAAACTGCTTTGAAAAGTCTGTTTAAAATTTTAAAATGCCAGGAATAAGTTCATGTGTTTTGGAAAGTACCAAGTGATTGCTTGCGGCGCTTTCACGTCCACATAAGAATTGGGTACCTGTCTCTTTCCCTGGAGAGTCCTCTGTTCAATTGTTTTCTTCTTCTGAGAGTAGGGAAAAACACCGCAACACTGACAAGTTGTCCAGTGTGTTTTCTGCCTCTGAGGTGTGATGTCTTGTCCTCTGGGGAGGCAAGGCTGAGAGCACGAGCAGGGAGCAGTGACAGGCTGGAGCTGAGAGACAGGAGCAGAGGGCAGCAGGCTGTGAGCAGCTGCCCTGCAGAGTTCAGCAGTGTCTGTGTGAAGCTGTGAGGGATGGGAAGAGCCTGGAGTCATCAGGGTTGAAGTGAGACACACAGAGCCAGGCCTGAGGGTGTGCTTAACTCCCCACAGAGGCTGCCACTCTGTGTGACACTGTGAGGGAGACTGCAGGGCTCAGAAACAAAAGGGGCTGATCTCTGGAAATTCTTGACAGGCTGCTAAACAAAATCTGTCTGGTGTCTGGACAGTCCCTGACTGCAGAATAATTAGTATTTTAGAAAAAGTACAAATTTGAGGACTGAAAAATATTGACTGTTCGGAGGCTCCACCAGATTTTTGGTAAAGATGAAGCTTGATGTTTTCTCAAGCAGACAAATGGGAAGCACTGTCCCCTGTCGTGTTGTCCCAGCTTACATAAATGAGTTAATAAGGTCGTTTTTATTTCTTCCTGTACCTTTTCTGCAGGGTCTACATCAACTACTTCGACATGAACGCTGCCAACGTGGGCTGGAACGGCTCCACCTTTGCATAGAGCTCTCCTGTGTGTCTGAAGAGGCTGTTCCTGGACCTCCCCTCACCCTGCCCCGTAGCAGAGACCACAGCACAAATGGCCCCGTGTTGCACTTTGTGCACTCTCACAGATTGATGGCTCCTTGCTAGTGTGTTTAAATATTGCTGCTTCAACATTCCTCTGTTTTCTCTGTGTAGAAAACAAATAAAGATTTAGAAGTAAGCTGTGTGGTGTAGGCTTTGGCAAGCTGGGGATGGAGTTGGGCAATTGCTAACATGTCTGTTCCACTCTGATCCTAAAGCAAACAAAAGGAATGGTTTGGGTTTGCCCGTGTTTCTTAGACACAGTATTTCACACTATGGTGGTGGTGGCTGGGGCTGGTTCCTGACAGCACTCCAGTGATTTTTACCTTGCTGTAGGTGTGTTCAGGGCTGCTCGTTGCTCTGGGGTTTGTTTCTGGCTTGTGTCTGCCGTTTCTTCAGTCCTTGGACCAGCCCTGGGCCTGCTGTTTCAGAGCAGCTTTCCTCTGATGTGTGCCACCTGTGAGTGGCCAAATGAGCAGGGAAGGAGTGCTTTTGCTCGCTGAGGGGAAATGCTGTTACTCACATTGCTACACTGCCCGCTCCAGGCAGCGGGGATGGCCCTCAGTGCTGTGGGAGCTCTGCAGGGGCCTGCAGCACTGTGGGGAGCTTCAGTGTGCCCTGCCAGCCTGTCCCTTGCTGTGCTGTGCTCTGTCCCACACAGGCACTGTGCTGTCCCTCACAGGTGCTGATCTGTGTCCCACACTGATGCTGTGCCCTTTTCCAGTCCATCCCTCGCTGGTGCTGTGCCAGCCTGTCCCTCAGGTGCTGAGCTGTGTCCCTCACAGATGCTGTGCCAGCCCATCCCTCACTGGTGCTATATATATAGCCTCTATACTGCCCTGTCCCTCACAGATACTGTGCTATGCCAGCCTCTCCCTCACAGGTGCTGAGCTGTGTCCCTCACAGGTGCTGTGCCCTGTCCCAGCCTGTCCCTTGCCAGTGATGAGCTGTGTCCCTCACAGGTTCTGAGCTGTGTCCTGCACTGATGCTGTGCCCTTTTCCAGTCCATTCCTTGCTGGTGCTGTGCCGTGTCCCAGCCCGTCCCTCGCCGGTGCTGCGCCCAGTTCCAGCCGGTCCCGCCCCGATGCTCCCGGCTCCGCCGCTGCTCTCCCTCCCCTCAGCGCTTTCCCGCCCTCTCCTCAGGGCCCCTCTGTGCGCACGCGCGGCGCTGCCCCCCCCCATTCCAGCCCCGGCCGGCAGGGGGCGCGCTCGCCTCGAGCCTTGTGCAGGGTTCCCTCGCGGGGCGCGATGACGTCATCCGTGTGCGCCGGCGTGGGGCGGCGTGGCCATGGCGCTGTTCTGCATCCGCAGGTACGGCGGGCATGGCCCCGCTCCCTGCTCCCGTTCTCCTCCCTGCTCCCGTTCTCCTCCCTGCTCCCCTCCTACACCCAGACCCTGACCCTGCCCCGGGTCTCGCTGTTTCATCTGCTACCTCAGGCTCGGGCCGGGGGAGCGTGTCCGGAGCTCTGTGCGGGCGGTGCCTGAGGGGGTTTTTGTGGGGGCTGTTGCAGGTACGGCGAGGAGGATGAGCACAAGGAGGAGGCGGAGGCCGAGAACCGGGCGCGGGTCCTGCTGGAGCGGCTGCAGCAGCAGGCCAGGGCCCGGCAGCAGAAGAAGCAGCGAGAGGCGCCGCCGCAGGGAAGGGAAGGGCCAGGGGAGCCCGGGCTGAGCCCCGCGGGGGAGCCCCGAGAAGGAAAGGGGAAGAGGAAAAGGGAGAGTGAGGAGCAGCCCAGTGAGCATAGACAGAAAAAGCAAAAGACAAAACAGCCCCGCAGCCCTTCGGAAGAAAGGGCTGGCACTGAGGAGTCAGCAGATGGCAGCAGCCCCACAAAGAAGAAGAAAGCAAATAGAAGAAAATCGAAAGTGCAGCAAGAGGGGACTGAAGCAGGTGAGCATAAAGTGAGGCTGCAGGATTTCAGTTCATTGTGGCTGACAGTTTACACAGAAAAGTGGACACGAGTTGCTCTTTGAGTGCCTTGCCCAGTTTACCTGGTTTTGTTTTCATCTCCTTAGTATGTTCCCACTTTCTTTTTTTTAAGGGAAGGCCCCATACTGTGAACTTTGAGGATCAGTTTAGTGTAAGGGCAGGAGGGGAGCACATCACATCACCTCAGTCTTGTGTCTATACCAGCAAAGAAATGTTTGTCCTCTGCACTTGGCTTTAGGAAAAAAGAGCTTGCAAGTTGTTGCTTAAGTCCTGTGTTGTAACATTGCCAAATCCCTTTTCTGTGGTGTGCTCTGACCTGTAGCCTTATATTGCTGTCACCCAAATTCCAGATTCTGAAGAAGACATCAAACAACAGGACAACAGAAACAACTTTAAAAAGAAATCTAATAAGAAGAGGAAGACAGATCAGGAAACACAAGGAGATGAAACAGAGAAGAAGGAGAGCAGTGAAAAAGGGGAGGAGGAGGTGCCCTTAGTAGCCTCAGGGGAAGGGGCAGATTGTGCCCCCTCCAGTATGATGATCCTCGGAGACTACGAAGCAAAGCCAGTGCAGAAGGTAAGCAGCCTGACTGAATTTTGGTGATGGATAAGAAAAGAATGCTTTTTACAAGTTTATTTTACATATGGTATGCTATATTCTCCTTTCACCTCAGGTCCAGCCCTTCTTGCCTCAGTGGCTTGCTGAGCCCCGGCGGGTGCAGAAGCGCATCAGGGAGAATCTGTGTCCAGTCAGGGATGTGCCAGGAATCCACCCCAGGCTGCTGAAAAAGCTGCAGATGAATGGAATAGACTCCTTTTTTCCAGGTGCCTTTCCAGTGCTTTTGTTTCTTTCTAAAGGGACTTAAAGAGTTCCTGCAGTCTGGTGCTGTGTGTTTTGTGTAGGCAGTGAAGTCAAATGCAGGACAAAATGTAGTGCATGAAAGTGATTGTAGGAGATTTAACGCTTCTTTCTCAAAGCTTTGTCTGGGCTGAGTAAAAGTCTCTTTCCTGCTCCTAAATACAGCTTGGAGTGATGGCTCAGAGCTGCCCAAAGAGGGAAATCTTACTTGTGTCCTCACAGTTTTCTGTGGTGGTGTTCACAGGGGTCCCAGGATGAGGGAAGAGATGAGGATCTGACTCCATGTTTCAGAAGGCTTGATTTATTATTTTATGATATATATTACATTAAAACTATACTAAAAGAATAGAAGGAAGGATTTCATCAGAAAGCTAGCTAAGAATAAAAAAGGAATGATAACAAAAGCTTGTGACTGACCAGAGAGTCTGAAACCACCAGACTGTGATTGGCCATGAATTAGAAACAACCACATGAGACCAATCCCAGATGCACCTGTTGCATTCCACAGCAGCAGATAACCATTGGTTACATTTTGTTCCTGAGGCCTCTCAGCTTCTCGGGAGAAAAAATCCTAAGGAAAGGATTTTTCATAAAACATGTTTGTGACAGTTTTCCTCCTTGTGGAAGCTTGTGCTTTAGCTCCTTCCTTTCCACTGTCTCTGCTGCTGATCAGAGCTTTCTGGGAACTCGTTCAGCTCATTAAAGCATTACAAAAATATCCAAACAAAAAGAGAAATCTGTTTGTTTTCTGTTATTTTGCCAGTTTTGCAAACAGATACAATAAATGCCAGTTCTTAAATAAGAAGAAAGGAGAGCTGGATGCAAGGACAAGGATAGAGGGTGACCTTAGTCCTGGAGACTTAGGCTGTGTCTGAGGCCTATCAGGGTCATGCTGGGAAGCCAGCACACAGTGTATGTGTACATATATATATATAAGTATACATATAGATAAGTATACATATATATATTATATATACATATATGTGTTGGAGTTGTATTGAAGTTATTATAGTGTATAGGTAGAATTTGAGGAGGGTGAGTTTAGGGTTGTAGATGATAATGATTGCTATTCAGCCTAGGTGGGAGATGGAAGAAAAGGCTAGGATTTTTCAGTTTGTGTTTGGTTGAGTCCTATTCATCCTCCCAGGGCTGCTGAGATGATAGCCAGGATAGTTAGGAATGTAGGGTTTAGTGAGGGTGAGGTTATGTAGAGTGGTGTGATTGGAGGGAGTTTTATGACAGTGAATTGGAGATGCTTTTATATAACATTTTCAGCTCTTGGTGAGTTGGTGAAGCATATGCTTTTACATAACATGTTTAGCTCTGCTTTTGTATAACATTTTCAGCTCTTGGTGAGTTGGTGAAGCATACAGTGTGTATTTGTGGTTTTGCTCAGTCCAGGCAGAGGTGATTCCTGCCATCCTGCAGAGTGCAGCCCATGGGTACCTGCTGGGCCGGGGCGGGTTCCGCCCCAAGGACATCTGTGTGTCAGCCCCCACAGGCAGTGGGAAAACCCTGGCCTTTGTCATCCCCATCGTGCAGGTGAGTCCATGGACAGGGAAGTAGCTCTGAGGAAATGCTGGCATTGCTTTTGTGTGGTGGTGTTCACAGGGGTCTTAGGATGAGGGAAGAGACGAGAATGTTGCTTCTATATTTCAGAATTTATATTGATTTATTATTTTATGATATATATTATATTAAAACTATACTAAAAGAATAGAAGAAACTATTTCATTAGAAGGTTAGCTAAGAATAGAAAAAAGAATGATAACAAAAGCTTGTGACTGACTGAGACAGTCCAGACAGCTGGACTGTGATTGGCCATGAATTAGAAACAAGCACATGAGACCAATCCCAGATGCACCTGTTGCATTCCACAGCAACAGATAACCATTGGTTACATTTTGTTCTTGAGGCCTCTCAGCTTCTCAAGAGAAAAAATCTTAAAGAAAAGATTTTTCATAGAATGTGTCTCTGACACTTTTGTTCAGGCAAAGCCTGAACTTCAAAGCAGGTGGAAAAGCCCAGGGATTTGTGGGCATAAGGCGGCAGATTGGCAGCTCAGAGCTGTCTGAGGGAGCTTCTTGTCAGCTTCCCACTCCTTTCCTCAGCAGGCACAGCATGAGGAGTTGGGAGGGTGGAGGGAGAAAAATGGAAACATAAAACTGGGAGAATGTTTTGTTTTTTACCATCTTCTCTCACTAGATTAGGCCCAAGAACCCTGTTCTGTCAGGGACTCACTGGGCCTCTGTTTTGGCAGGTTCTGTTAGATCGAGTGATTTGCCACATCCGAGCTCTGGTTGTTCTGCCCACCAAAGAACTGGCACAGCAGGTATGTGACTCCTCACTGTGTCTGAGCAGAGCTGGGCTGAGGGGCAGGCTGTGCAGCCAGTCCTTTGGCTGTTCTGTGGAGCAGGCTAAGACCTGCCAGAGGGTTTGATGCTGTTCATGGGATGGGAAGTACTTCCTGCAGCTGACAAAGCCTCTTAACCTCTTTGCAGGTGAGTAAAGTGTTCAACGTTTACACTGACGGGACAGGTCTGAAGGTTGTTTTGATTACTGGCCAGAAATCTTTTGCAAAGGAGCAGGAGATGCTTGTCCAGAAAAAGTAGGTGAAAAGGTATTTTGACAAGGTTTATAGAGATTGCATGCTAATTAATGTTATTAAGGTGGGGTCAAGATATGGACTGTTGCAGCACAGCATCAGGCTTTTATCATGATTTTGGATAATGGGTTTATATGCTGGACTGTCATGGCTTTGGCTATCATGGTTTTGGATAATGGGTTTATATGCTGGACTATCATGGCTTTGACTATCATGGTTTTGGATAATGGGTTTATATGCTGGACTGTCATGGCTTTTATCATGGTTTTGGATAATGGGTTTATATGCTGGACTATCATGGCTTTGGCTATCATGGTTTTGGATAATGGGTTTATATGCTGGACTATCATGGCTTTGGCTATCATGGTTTTGGATAATGGGTTTATATGCTGGACTATCATGGCTTTGACTATCATGGTTTTGGATAATGGGTTTATATGTTGGATTCTGGTGGTTCTGTCTTTGTCACAGTGCTTGTTACAACCCCTGTTTTTGTGATTGTAATGTTTCACTGGATTTTTGGGGTTCTTCACCAGCAAATGCTCAGAATGCAAATGTTTACCTTGTGCCCATGGGTACATATGACTGTGTGGAGTTTTTCTGCAATTAAACTCTTTTGAAGAGCAGTGAAGAGTGACACTTTCTGTTTAAAGTAAGGCAGCACAGTGGAGAGTGGTGTTTGGTGTCCACCACTGCCCCTGCATGCTCTCCAGTGTAAATTCCATTTGTGAATTTTGTTATTCCTCAGTTAATTGAGGGGTAGGAAAACCTTAGGGTCTGTGCTACAGGCTTTATTGTGAGGAGAGAGACTTCCTGATGGGCTGCTTGTCCTTTCAGAGTGACAGGCTACTGCAGCCTGGCTGACATTGTGGTGGCCACGCCAGGGAGGCTCACGGATCACATCAACCAGACCCCAGGCTTCAGCCTGACACAGCTTCGCTTTCTGGTGAGTCACCACAGCTCTCCCATCTGAGAGCAGTGTCTGCTGCAGCACTAATTCCTGCTTGCTTCTTGTGTGCAGCATAAATACCTCTCTGTTGGAGCTGTGTGTGGGCCTGTCTGCACTCCAGATTGAGGAGGGAGCAGTCACAAGATGAGATGTTTGATTCCAACTCGTGACACCCAAGCATCCACCCACTTCCCCTTCTCTCTTAGGCTCTTGCAAACTTGGAGTAAGGATGGGCAAGGAAAGCAATTCTGTTGACTAGAAGCTTCCATTATCTTGCCTTCTGGCTCACTGGTTACAGATATAAAGGAAAATAAAAGCTGCCAGTATTTAACAAGTGGTGGTTTTCATCCTTGTGAACTCAGGTTGTGGATGAAGCTGACCGTATGATTGATGACATGCACCAGAACTGTCTGAACCAAATTGTCAAAGCTGCATTCCAAGGAGAAAATCACTCTGGCTCCAGCATGCTTTTTCAGAGAACCAAGCCAGGGCCTTTAACAGCAGCCAGGTAAGTTGCAGAGTGCATTTCTTTGAACTGATAGCACTTGGATGTCACTGCCCTGCCACACAGAGTCTCAAAGCTTGATTCCTCTGAGAAATGCCTACCAAAATAAGGCAGTGAAGAGCTGATGCCAGATTAAGTATTGTGTTCTCCAGGCTTTCCTTATGTAGACTAAAGGAGCATCAAAAGGAAGCACAAATATTGCAAATCTGTGATTCATTTGCACAGTAACTATAGCAATGCCTTCTGGCACAGCTGAGTAATGGATTTGGAGGAAAACTCTTGCAGTTAACTATCTGCAGCTGCTGTTTTTGTACAGCAGTGGCAGAGATGTGTCAGAAACCGAGGTGAATGGCCAAGGAAGGACATGACTAGAATGAGAAGAGGGGTAAGCAGGGTGCAGGGACTTGTGCAGCAGTAATGGATTGGGGTTGTGCACTTGACTGAGAATGCTCATCAGTTCTGTCTGTGAACTCCACCATAAAACAAAGGTGGAAAAGAGCCTACAGGAAAGGCCCAGGGCAGGAAAAGAGCATCAAAGAGCATTGATTGCTTCCCTTACATCATGTGAAGGCACTTGGGGTGAAGCTCCTTTGCCCCATCCTCAAAGCCCAGTTTCTGTGTGCTGTTTCTTTCAGTTCCTGCTCTCCTCAGATACCCTTACAGAAACTGCTGTTTTCAGCCACACTGACCCAGGACCCAGAGAAATTGCAGCAGCTGGATTTATTCCAGCCTCGTCTCTTCACATCTGTGTATTCCGAGAAAAACAGAGATGGAATAGAAACTGAACAAAGTACCAATAATAAATACACACTCCCAGAGGGGCTGTCGGTATGATGTGAATTCTTTTTAATAAGTTATGCTTGAAGATTCATTTAATTCTGAACTGTCTAGTGGTTTTACCCTAAAACAAGTGTGTCTTCCCTGTGTTTCCTTGCAAAAGTGGCTTTGGGAGTATATATGACCCAGAGAGCTGTACCTTTGCACGTTTGTTTTCTCATTACTTAATGTTCATTTGGCTAAGATTTGATTATTTTTTAAATTAATCTGTCTTCATGTGGAATTAAATTTAGCAGCAATGGGGAGTGGAACTAGGAAATCATAATAATGTAGTAGCCCCTATCAATTGTCCATATGTGTAACATTCATTTCAAGACATGTATGCACAGGCCAGCCTGTAGGCAGGAGGGCAGTGCATGCTGTTACTTGCTGTGGAGGTGTAAGAGCATTAGAACAACTCAGCTCTCCTGGCTCCACTCGTGTTGGATCTGCCAGCCTGTTTGTTCTAAAGGGGATTGCATTATGGGCTCTGGTTTTGCTGCTGTTAGTCAGCTATAAAACATCCAAGCCTGTGTGGGTCATGGACAGGCTGTGGGTTTCAGGGTAGTCTTGGCAAGAGGTGATTTTTGTCTCTGAACTCCTTCCCTGTTGACAGCAATGTTACGTGCCTTGTGACCTGAACTCCAAGCCTTTGCTGCTCTTGTATTTCATGCTGAAAATGAAATTCACCCGTGTGTTGTGCTTCACCAACTCCAGGGAAGCCTCTCACAGGTAAACATGAACGAGATCACTGGTAGGGATCTGTCAAGGGATCTTTCAGAGATAAAGAAGTGACAGTTTCTCTCTTGTTTACCTGCAGGTTGTTCCTGCTGGTTCAAGCTTTTGGTGGCATCACGGTGGCAGAGTTTTCTTCTCGGTTAACTCCAAATGAGAGAAAGAGAACCATGAAGGAGTTTGAACAAGGAAAAATACAACTGTGAGCATTTAAAATTGTTTCCTGTATGTTTTCCAGCACAGGCTGTTTGCAGTGTAAAAAGCTAAACAGAAAACGGACACAGTTGGGTCCAGAGTGGGACAGGTGGGACACAGTTACTTGAGGTCATCTAAAACATGCAGGAGTTTGTTGCAGAAGGGGTATGAGACCTGGGTTTGTGGCTTTGAATTGTTTATCATTCATGTAACTCAGCTTGTTCTACTCTAGCTGCAGTCTGAATTTCTAGTATTGTTTTATAACAAGCAATAAATACAAATGTGTGTTCATAGAGTTGCCTAAAACACACAGATTTGCAAATCTGGAGTTTAATTTTTGTGCTGGGCATCTGGTGCTTGTAGGGTGGAAATGGATGTTGGTGCTGAAACTGTGTTTAGTGTTACAGCTTCCTACTGAGGCAATCCCTGCTCAGACTGGCATACAGGTCTACTTCTACTCATGTCTGTGATTTGCATTTTGGTTTTGGTAGCTATATTGTGTCTTGCAATGTCTCTGAGGAAAAGGTGAAAACTTATTTTCTGGGTGTTCTTTTTATCCAAACCTGGTGTATGAATTCCTCCTTGACTACTGGAATTTCTCACCTCACTATTTGTGTGTTCTGTGCTTGTATGGAATGTTCAGATTCCTTAGAGATTTGTATGAGCTGGGAGGTGTCTGGCATGCTTGGAGAACCTGGGAACACCCAGTAACTTTTCATGCTCAGCAGAGGGTGACAAGGCTGTAGTGATGCTCAGAGCTCTGTGGGCAGCTCACAAGGGCAGTGGCAATAAGGGGTGACTTGGAGTGCTGCTGCCAGCCTCAGAGGCAGAGATCAGCAAGAGTTGTGCTGTGTTCACTGGTGTTTTATTTGTGTGTGTAGTGCCTGAGATGTTACCTGAAAATGACTAAACATACATTTACAAACAGGTTAATCAGCACAGATGCCACAGCCCGAGGGATTGATGTGAAAGGAGTGAATTATGTGATCAACTACGATGCACCCCAGTTCATCAGGACCTACATTCACCGGTAAGACAGCAGGAACAAGAGGAAGGTGTCTGAGCTTGGTTTACTTTGAAATATTTAGCAAAGGTGACATGCACTTAAAAGGGCTTTTAGCTTTTCTTTTTACTTTAATATGCAAATAGTTTTCTAGCAAAAATTAAGCCTAGCATTGCTTGCAATCAGAGTTTCTTAAAACTGGAGAATTTCAGTATCAAAATCTTGCGAGTTGATAATGGCAGTGACTGTGGGGCTAACCTGACTTGAAGCTGCTTTCTCTGTTTTCAGGGTTGGAAGAACAGCTCGCGCAGGAGAAGCAGGTGTTGCTTTCAGCTTGGTCCTTAGAATTCAGGTATGTCTTTGGTGTGGTGTCACGGACATATTTTATGAAAAATCCTTTTGTTAGGATTTTTTCTCCTGAGAAGCTGAGAGGCCTCAGGAACAAAATGTAACCAATGGTTATCTGCTGCTGTGGAATGCAACAGGTGCATCTGGGATTGGTCTTATGTGGTTGTTTCTTAATTCATGGCCAATCACAGTCCAGCTGTCTCAGACTCTCTGGTCAGTCACAAGATTTTATTATCATTCCATTCCTTTCTATTCCTTTCAAGCCTTCTGATGAAATCCTTTCTTCTATTCTTTTAGTATAGTTTTAATACATCATTTTCTTTTAATATAATATATATCATAAAATAATAAACCTTCTGAAACATGGAGTCAAGATTCTCATCTCTTCCCTCATCCTGGGACCCCTGGGAACACCACCACAGTGTGGGATTTATTTGATAAGGATGCACGCAGGGGCATAGAGATCATAAAGTTCCTACTACTTCCCACCTTTTCCAGTCAGCTGAGCTTTGTGCTTGGAAACTTCAGTTATTTCCTGAGTAAGCAGATGTTCCCAAATGTGCTGATTTTGTAGCTGCTGGGCAGGGGGTGTCTCAGCTTCAGTGTCTGTCTCGTGCAGGAGCGGCGCTTCCTGCGGATGCTGAGGGATGCTGGCATCCAGGATATCCAGAAACACCCAGTGAAGGGCAACTCCCTGAAGCCACTGGTGCAGCAATATGAGGGAGCTCTGTGTAAGCTTGAGAAGACAGTCAAGGTAATTGAAATGGGGAAGAAAACAAGCTGTGCAAGTTGCAGTTTGATTTTTTTTATTGCAATTCATGCTTAGCACGAGTGTTGGAGTCCAGGATCCTTTCCTCCATCTGTGATAGCCCCAGTTCAGCATTGGTGAAGGCAGCTTTGGTGGGTGCATTGTTATGGAATACTCTGAAAGGCTGGGGAGGGGAGAAAGGTTTTCTCTCAAAGTTAGGCAGCATTCCTGGAGGGGTTTAAAGGATGTGTACATGTGGCACTTGGGCATGTGATTTAGTGGTAGGCCTGGCAGTGCCAGGTAAATGGGTGGATTCAACCAAAACAATTCTGATTTTTGGTGGTTTTTTCTATTCTGCCCTTCTCTTTACCTCTGTAGCTGGGATTTTTACAGCTGGGATTTTGTAGCTGGGAGGTTTGATCTGAGAGGTCTCTTCCAACCTCATAATTCTGTGATTCAGCTACCCAGAGGACTGCAAGCAAAGTGCAGAGATTAAACCTTTTATCATTACAGAGTTTAAGACTGTAATGTACAGCTATCTGCAGGCCCTTTTTTGTACACCAGTGTGAAGTTGAGAACTTTGAGACAAAAGCAGGGTAGCATTTACCTTGCCAGATGGGTGGACTAGGGATCCCTAATAGACTTTGTGCTGCATGATTTGGGCAAAGTGCTCTGCTCTCTAATCTGAGAACTCATAAATACCTGGCCCTGAAAAATGATGATTTTGAGTTGTAGACTAGGAATGTTTGAGAACTGGGACAGAAAGGTTTATTAATAAATTTATTATAGAGTCCTGTTGCTCCCTGAAGTCCCTTCTGTGTGACTCTGGGACAGGGGCATCTTCAGTCACCTTCTCAACTTTAATTTTGAACAGAGTGAGCGAGCACAGAAGCGAGCCTGAGGAGTGGAAGCTGAGCTGGCTGAGGTGGCACTGAAGCTGCTGCGTGGGACAGGCCATGGCTGCTCCCAGCACTGAGTCATGGCCCCTCAGTTCCTCAACCTTATCATATCTCATGTCAGCTATTGCCTTATTCCTCTTTCAAGGACACTGTGAACAGAGTTCAGTTGCTGGTTTAAAAAAAAAAGAAAAAAAGATAAATTTTGAGATAGAGATTGTCTTGAAGAGGACTTTGCATCATATCCTGCTGGCATGTGTAAATTACCACCAGCCTGAGCGTGGCCTGATGGAACTGCTGTGCTCCAGTGGTGAGGGCTGGGCCCTCACTCCTGCCTGCCCTGGGACAATGGTTCTGTGTGTCTGCAGATGCATAAACACCTGTGCAGTGCCTAAAGCAGAAATGTGTTTGAAGAGCTGCTCCAGGTGCAGTGACTCCAACTTTTAAGTAAATATTAAATAAATATTATATATATTTTTAAACCAGTGTCTAATAAAGATTCCTGGGCTCAGGAACTGGACTTTATGATCTTTGTGGGTCCCTTCCAACTCACAGTATTTTATGATTAGGGATGGAGATATTGCTTAAAGGACTTTTCACTGTTACAGCCCTGTGCCTTGTCCTTTTCTTGTCTATGTTTTTTCCCTCCAGTGTTCTACACCAGAGGTAACAGCAGGTATTGTTAAGTGTAGATTGATATTAATGCAGACTGAAATGTCTGATATTGAATATGAATGTCCTGGAGCCAGCTGGTGTCACTGCAATCCATAAGTCTGTATTTGACACATGCCACGGTATTTTTAGCTGTCCTGGCAGAAGGCTTAGAGCTGCCATGTATCTGTGGCCTGCAACTACTCTCCAAGGGTTGCTTTTCCTTCATGATTGGCTCCAGCTCTGGTTTATTGTTTTGCAAAGCAAAATAAACATACACCAGCATTAGCAGTAAATGATTGAAAGCTGGGAATCTTGAAGAAATGGGGTTTGGGACTGGTGGTTGAATCTTGTGAGGAGCAAGGTTGTTTTATAGCAGTGAAGCAGTGTGTGTTCTGCCGTCCCTGCTTGCTCTCCAGTTGTTTTTCCATAGCACGGGTGTCTGGGCAGCTGCTGGAGTCACAGGACTGGGAAATCCTCTTGTGCAAGAGCTGTGAGCTCCCAGGGGCAGAACCAGGATGCGCCTCTCACACCCCCTCAGCCGGGCTGCGCTTTCTGTCTCGCTAAGGGCACTTACCGGGACAAGCTACGGGCTGGAAGGTGCGGAGCCCGGCTGAGCTTCGGGCCCTGTCCCGTGGGTCCGGCCCCGCCCCGGTGGGAGCGGCGGGCGCTGCTGCCCCGCCCTGCGCGGGGCGGGCCCGGTGCGGCGGGACCGGGCGGGCCGGGTTTAATAGGACCGGCCGTGGGCGGCAGCGACAGCGACACGATGGGGCTGGAGCTGTACCTGGACCTGCTCTCGCAGCCCTGCCGGGCGCTCTACATCTTCGCCCGGAGCAACAACATCCCCTTCGAGTTCAAGCGGGTGCAGCTGGCCAAGGGTGAGCGGGGCGGGGGCACCGCTGTGTCCCGGGCTGTCCCAGCCCCGGCTTTGCGCTGTCCCAGCCTGTCCCAGCCCTGGGCTTTGGGGCTGTCCCAGCCCCGGCTTTGCGCTGTCCCAGCTCTGGGCTTTGGGGCTGTCCCAGCCTGTCCCAGCCCCGGCTTTGCGGGTATCCCTCTGCTCAGTCCCAGCCCCAGGTTTGCCGTGTCCCAGCCTGTCCCAGCCCCGGCTTTGCGCTGTCCCAGCTCTGGGCTTTGGGGCTGTCCCAGCCTGTCCCAGCCCCGGCTTTGCGGGTGTCCCTCTGCTCAGTCCCAGCCCCAGGTTTGCCGTGTCCCAGCCTGTCCCAGCCCCGGCTGTGCGGATGTCCCAGCCTGTCCCAGCTCTGGGTTTTGGGCCTGTCCCAGCCTGTCCCAGCCCCGGCTTTGCTGTGTCCCAGCCTGTCCCAGCCCCGGCTGTGCGGATGTCCCAGCCTGTCCCAGCTCTGGGCTTTGGGGCTGTCCCAGCCCCGCCTTTGCGGGGTCCCCCTGCTCCCTTGGCCACTCCCGGGGGGATGCCCGCTGGATCCCGGCCCGCGGGTGGAAGCAGGAAGGTACTCACCGTCCCCACCAGTGTGAGACGCTGAGAGAGGGTGGGGTGGCCCTCCTGCTGCAGGTGGTTCCTGGTGCCTACACAAAAACCATACCAAATTCTGCAATCGTGTCGTTTAAGTGCTGATTTCAGTGCCTGTGCTCCTCTGCAGCAAACAGGACCCTGCCAAGGCATGTGATATCTTTGAAATCGACCCCACCCAGCACAAAATGGGCCTCTGAGAAACAGAGACGCTTTTCTGAGAAACGCTCAGGATGTGCCAGGTCTGGGGCATTCCCCATTCAGATGGGAAACAAAAAGCTGCAGAGATGGGACATTGGTGTATGGGTGAGCACCGCCGAGGTGTGTGGCTCTTGCTCAGGAATTCAGCTTAGAAAAACGTGTGCTCTGGTGAGCAGGAGCAGCTGCTGAGAGCAGCCCTTCCCCTGTGGCAGGGGTTCCCCCCTCGGGAGGCTGTCATGCACCAGCTTGAGCTGTCCCCACGGGCAGGTGGGGCAGGGCAGGGCAGGGGTAGGGCTGCCCCTCGGGGGGCTCCACTGGCTCCTGTGGTTTGTGGTCTGGTTATTTTGGGAGGGTTGAGGACCGGCTTGAGAAGGCTGTGGAGCGAGACAGTGCAGCTGGCAGTAGTGTGAACACTGAGAAGTGAAGGGAGGTGGTTTGGTTGGGTTCAAACCAACTGATAACTGGTAGGAGCCTGTCCAAAGGTGTCTTTTCACCAAAGGAGATCCAAAGATCTGTATCTTCTTTCTTTGTAATTGAAGCTGGTAAACCCTATCCTTCAACCTCTCCAGATATCTGATAGATTTGAAATTAAGGTAATGCATTGGGCATAAAAAGGCCTCAGTAAGTAATGCTTAAAAACAATGAAAGATGAGAAGGCTCCTGGAGCTGAAATTGGGGAAGGAACAAAAGAGACTCCAACCTGAGAGAAACCCCAGACATGTTGTGGTTGAGTCTTTGGGTGTTCCCCTGTACCTGAGCTGTGTGTTGGTTGTACCTTTACTGTGGCTTTCCTCCCACTTGTCTCATAGCAAAAGCTTTTGCAATTCTTTGTAGCTGGGGGCTGGCTCATCTTGTGTCCTTCCCCTTCTTTCCCAATAAATTAATTGTTGTGGTGAGACACTGGAGCAAAGGAGAGGAAACAAAAGCAAGGAATGAGAGCACCAAAGGAAAAGGAACAACTGAAACTCAAAGATAGGGGAAGTGAAGGAAAGGGAATTAAATCACAGATTCCCAATGCTCTGTGCCCTTTGGGAATCTGCTTTTGGATTTGAGATGGGTGATTTGGGTGCATCTCATCCCATTCCTGCAGAGTGCACCTCCCATGCCCTGGGGAAGCTCTCCAGGTACCTGCACTGGGTGCCACAGTGGGGGAGGATCATACTGCACAGTTTGTAAGGACAAGGTGAGGGAGCTGAGACTCAGAACTGAGCTGGTGCCTTAAATGTGATGCCCCAGAAAAGCTCTCAGCCCCCAGCAGGGCAGGTGTCAATGAAGGGGGTAGAAGGAGTGAGAATGGGTAGGGATCACCTGGCATTCAAAGGACACCTGAAGAACTGGAATCTGCACACTTCATCTTTTTGAGAGGGGTAGGGAAAGTGGGCTGTGAGCCAAGTGACAGGGGAATAGTCACAAATCAGGTTTGCCAAGTACAGAAAAGCTAAATTTGCTTCCAGAGCATCTCCTCTGGCACACAGATTCTCAGGTGGCTCACACAGCAGGACGGGGCACAAGGTTAGTTACACATTAGAGAGGCTTGAACACCCAGGCAGCCACATGTGGCTGGAGTGAGTGGGTGGAAAAGGCTGTCACAAACAAGTCTCATAGAACAAGGCTTCTGGGACTGGTTTCAGACAGAATGGAGTACACTGAGACCTCAGATGAGCAAAGCACCTTCTCCTGTCAGGTTCACTCTGCCTACCTTTTGGGGAGGTCCTACAAGATACCTTAAAAGGAACCTCAAATCCATATTTGCTCTTACAGAAGATTGCAAGATGCACAGGAGCTAATTGAAACTTCATCTGTAATGAAGTACTTACATGGAATAACAGGAATTTATTTTCATCTGTGGACTTTAGAAAGTATAGTTGAATATAAATTACACTATCTTCCAGAAAAAGGTATCTCTCTGCTTTCTCACTGTCCTCCCTTCCTTGGGGGAAAGGGTTAGTGAGATCCCCCTGGCTTTGTACAGGACAGGTACTTCCAGGCACAAGCTTGTAGTGGATAGAGCCCCAGGCTGTCAAGTGCTGATGGTATGAAAGGACTCCTAACCATGCTGCCCTTGGGCCATAGGTGGGTCTGGCATGCAGGCAAGGATCAGCAGGAAAGCTGATAGCACAGGGCTAGCCCCCTACTCACCCTGCAGCACTCACTCATTGCTTACAAACTTGATACAAGACTCAATTTGTACAATCAGAAACAGGAACTTGAAGCTGGACAGTCCCCACAAACTCCTCAGGTGTTTACAACAGGTCCTGAGTATCCCTGCCAAGTAAAACTTCTCCTTTCCCTGCTCAGGGCAGCACAAGACAGAGGAGTTCCGGAAGGTGAACGTCCTGATGAAGGTGCCTGCACTCAGGGATGGCTCTTTCACCTTAGCAGAGAGGTGAGGCTCCAATAAACTCAATCCCCACTGCAGTGTTGTTTATCCAGTGCTTGGGTTCTGCCAGGGTACTGCTGGCACTCCAGTCCAGACAGGTTTTTGTCTCCCTCCTCTCCTTTGTTCCACTTGTACCTAACAAATCTGTGTTTCAAGAGAAGCTATCTTAGGAAAGCGACTTGAGCAGAAAAAGCTGCTGCTTGGAGCTACTTTGCTGCTTTGTAGGCATTGTTTCTGAGCTTAAATACCTGTCCAGGTGTCCTGCTCTCTGCCTGCAGCTGGAGACTGTAGGCCAGTGCAGGAAATCTGGCATAAAGCTGGATGGCCAGGCAATGTGAAGCTCAGATTTGGTATAAACTCATTCTGCAGCTTCTATTTGCTCAAAACTGGGCAATTACTTGTATTAGATTGTGGTCCACAGGCAGCAGCACAAACTCTCTCCTGTGCTGTGCCCTGCTGCCCTTCTGCCTGACTCCCATCAGGTTTGTGTGGCTGCTTGTCCAGCAGTAAAAAAATTGGGGGAAAAGAAAGGACGAGGTGCTTTAATCTCAGATGATCAGCTCACTGGTCTGTCTTGCTCTCTGGGCAGCATTGCAATCCTCCTGTACCTGGTCGGGAAATTCAAGACTCCTGATCACTGGTACCCAGCTGACCTGCAGAAAAGGGCCAGGGTTGATGAGTACCTGGCCTGGCAGCACGTCAACATCCGTGCCAAGGGGAGCAAGCTGTTCTTAAGCAAGGTAAAACCATTATACATCAAAAATGAGGTGCTAAGGGCTGTGAGGGAAATGGCCTGCCTGTCTGCAGGGCCTTTCTCAGCAAATGTACAAACCAAGTGAGAGATAGGAACAAAAGTGACTTGGCTGCTGAAATGAGCCTAAGTGAAGTAGGCTGGATCCTTCCTGCTGCAGGCAAAGGTAAATCCAGGGTAAATGCAGTGGGTGAGAGCTCCCCCAGACAGCTCAGTGCTGGCTGCCCAGCTTCATGGAAAGAGACAATCTCCCTCTGCAAAACAAAATGCAGGTGCTGGCAGATGATACAGTCTTCCCTTTGATGCCTCAGGTTTAGCTTTTATATTTTCCAGATTCTGTTCTGCTTTAGTGTGTGGGTCTGGGTTGGTGAGCTCTCTGCACAGAGCAGGCAGACAAAACAATTCCTTCTCTTGATGGGGACCAAAGACAAATGATCCAAATCTCAGGCCCAAGAGCACAAACAACATGGGCTGAAGAGAGAAAAACACAAAGGATGGGACTTCATGGGCTGGAGCTGTAATTGGACAATGAACTCCAATATGCAAATGGAGCAGAACTTATAAAAGTGAGAGACACTGTGACCAGCTGTCCATTTTGTGACCATTTTGGTTCATCTTGGGTGCAGCCCTGGCTGGGCTCTTGTGCTGCCCAAGGTTGATCCATTGAGGCCTTTTAACAAATCCCTACTTTATTCTTCAGCTCTGTCCGGTCTCTGTTCTAGGCCAGCCTTCTCAAGGCATCACTTTGAGAGGAGACTCTTGTGGCTGAATTTTCAGATTTCCAGGCAGCAGACAAGGAGAGGCAGGAAGTAAGGACTGACATTAATGTAAACCTGGCAAGGCTGATGAGCAGCTCTGGTTATTCCCATGCATGGCTGGTGAGGGATCCTCAGAAGGTGGCAGTGAGAGTGTGATGAGTACATTTGGAAGGAAACACATAAAAAGCCAGTTGTTTCTTCTCCCTGCCAGGTGCTGCTGCCTCTCATCACAGGCCAGCCACTTCCTCCAGAGAAACTGGAGTTTGCCACTGAGGAGCTGAACGTTGCCCTGAAGCAGTTTGAGGAGAAGTTCTTGCAGGACAAGCCCTTCATTGCAGGCAGTGAGGTCTCCCTGGCAGACCTGGTAGCACTGGTGGAGCTCATGCAGGTGAGCAGCAACCCCAGCACTGCTGGATGTGAGCTGGGCTGTGGCCAGGCCAGGCCAGGGGGGCTGCTGCACCCCCAGCTCTGTAATGGCAGATCTTCCCTGGGGTTAAATCTTGCTCCTTTTTGACTTTGATCACAATTAAGTTTACTGGGGAAAACCTACTTTGATGAAACAGCTCTTTCTATAGAAATATGGACAGAATTCATCAGGAAAGAAAGATAAATTACAAACTAGACAGGAAAGTACAGATATTTGGAAGAGCTGTGCTGGTGTGCATGGACTTCCATGTTCTGTGTTGGACCATTCTGGGGTTAGCCATGGCAGAGCTCTTGGCTGCATGTCCCAAGGCACAGCAGCTGCTGAGGTGTCACCACTTGCCTCCTATGACCCAAGAGCCAGAGGTGAGCTCCACCTGATGTCATGAGTGTCTGCTGCCTTGAGCCAGAAGCACATCCATTTCCATGGGGTCCATCCCTGGCAGATGCCCTGTGTGCCTCACTCTGGGTCTGTCTGTGTCTCTGCAGCCCCTGTGTGTGCTGGCTGTGCCCTGTGTGCCTCACTCTGTACCTGTCTGTGTGTGTGTCTCTGCAGCCCCTGTGTGTGCTGGCTATGCCCTGTTAGCCTCACTGGGGTCTGTCTGTGTCTCTGCAGCCCCAGTGTGTGCTGGCTGTGCCCCATTAGCCTCACTCTGTGTCAGTGTGTGCTGGCTATGCCCTGTTTGCCTCACTGGGGTCTGTCTGTGTCTCTGCAGCCCCTGTTTGCCTCACTGGGGTCTGTCTGTCTCTCTGCAGCCCGTGTGTGTGCTGGCTATGCCCTGTTTGCCTCACTGGGGTCTGTGTGTGCTGGCTATGCCCTGTGTGCCTCACTCTGTGTCTGTGTGTGCTGGCTGTGCCCTGTGTGCCTCACTGGGGTCTGTCTGTGTCTCTGCAGCCCCTGTGTGCTGGCTATGCCCTGTTAGCCTCATTTGGGTGCTCTGTGTGTCTCTGCAGCCCGTGTGTGCTGGCTATGCCCTGTTTGAGGAGAGGCCGGCGTTAGCGGCGTGGCGCGGGCGGGTGGAAGAGGCTGTGGGGAAGGAGCTCTTCCTGGAAGCCCACCAGGAGATTATGAACGTTAAGAACTTGACTGCTGACCAGTTTGCACCTGAGTTGCTGGAGAATTTCAAGCAGCAGCTCCTAAAGCAGAATTAGAAGGTTGTGCTCTAATAAAATGGATTATTCTTCTGAAGGCTTATTGTAGTCTTTCAGCATTTCTTCTAAAAATCATAAACACCATTCCACAAAAT
Organism: Molothrus aeneus; assembly: GCF_037042795.1. Lineage (NCBI taxonomy): Eukaryota > Metazoa > Chordata > Aves > Passeriformes > Icteridae > Molothrus > Molothrus aeneus. The sequence goes on from NC_089663.1 coordinate 2,334,292, forward strand.
GCACTTCCCTTCGTTCACAGCCTTTCTGCAACTTAGAAGGGAAGAAAAATACATCTTAGACTGCCACGAGCAGCTTTTCCCTCTTGTCCACTGCAGCAGGGGAAGTGTAGCCCTGCAGGCTTTTCTTTCATGCTCCAGCACCACTGGATGTGTTTCAGAGCTGAGGTGGCTCAGTCTGTGTGGGAACAGGGGCACCAGAGCTGCCCTCCCACCTCTGCTCTGAGTTTTCCTGGCCAGAGCAAAGGTTTCCCGAGGGTATGGCAGAACGGGTGTGTCCGAAACAAGGGAAAAACTCTGTAGCAGATGGTTTTCACTTTGCCAAGTGGAAACAGTGCTGGAAGATTTTTGCTCTTTAGGAAAGAGACAGGTCAGGACCCAACCCCTGGTGGGAGCCCTGCCAGGGCCCTTGGAGCACCTGGCCACTAGATGCTGCTGCATCCCCTGTGAGAGCAAAGGGCCACAGTGCCCAGGGCAGGGAGCTGTGCTGGCACCAAGGGCTGCTCCAGCTTCGGCAAGGATAGAGTCAATAAAGCTCCTCGCCCAGGGACTCATGCTGCACTCTACAAAGAACATCCTGCACAGTGGAAAAAGCTGCTTTTCTTGGTCAAGCTGCTGCAAACCACACGGTTCTCTCTGCAAACCACATCAGGCTCCGTCCCTCTCCCAGAGTGGTTTGTCAGCACAGCAGAAACCATTCTGGCCAGGCTGTTGGCACGGAGTGCTGCTGTGGCTGGGCTAGCCCTGTAGCACAGGGAGCTGTGCTGGCCAGCCCTGTGTGAGCAGAGAGCTCAGTACATGAGCTGGGGAATGTCCCATACACAGTTAATGCTCCACTGCTCTTCAGTCTCCTCAGATCCTCCATGAAGCCAAGGGCTGCATTTGCCAGGGGTTGTAGCTCTGTTTGGGTTTGTAATCAGGATTTGGAAGGAAGTGGACATCACATCATCACCACACCTGTGCAGCACCCTCCATAGCCACAGCCTGTGTCCCTTTGTGCCATTCCTGCTTTCTGGTTCTCCTGTCCCTGTGAGCTCCCATTTCCAGGTGCAGGCCTCCATGAGGAGGGTTCCAGTTTGCAGAATTGTTTTTCTGCCCTCCTTGTTAAGCTGTGTTTGTACCTGGAGGTCTGTTTGTCTCCACTGCTGGTTACACCACCCATGGGGAAGGCTGCACACTAAGCTGGGTGTGAGATGTCTGAATGCAAGTCAAGTTATTGCAGTGCCCAGAAATGGTGCATGTAGCTGCTCAAAGTCTCACACATTTTTTTCAGTTGGATCTGCTGTTTTTGGGGAATGAGCCAGCTGGCTTTTCTGTTTGTTTTCTGAGCAAACCTGCCCTTTAGTTCAAAGGGCCACACGAACCACAGTCTGCATTGCACATGCCTGCAGGCTGAGCTATAGGGGCAGGCTGGTGCCTTTCCTTTCCATCCTTCCAACCTGCAGGAAATCCTCAATATCAGTGGTGAAAAGGCACATTTGCCCTCAAACTCTTTCCCTTTCCGTGCTGACGCATGCAGGGCTATTTGAATTCTTCCTACCTGATGTTTTGTTGGTCCATTTGTTGAGAAGGGCCTGTTGCATGCCAGTGAGCAAAGGCAATGACAGCAGCTCTGTGCTGGCCCTAGGAGTGCCTGGTGCCTGAGCAGCAGTGCCTGACAGCCTGCCCTGCTGCAGCTGCCAGAGTGCTGAGCCCAGGAGGTGTTTACGTTGTACCACTTCCTTCCTTCCCCTCACTGCAGTTTCACCACGCTCCCAGCTGGGCTGCTCTGCACCCCTGAAATCAAAGAGGTGCCTTTGCTGCCTTGCCAAGGCTGCCCAGCCTCACTGCACTCTGCTGCTGGCACCTGTGTAGCTCCCCTGACTTTCAGCTTTTCCCTTTCTTGCAAAGAGCAAACTTCTTCCAGCATCATAAATATTTCTCACACTTTCTGTTCAAGTATAGGCAGAGCAGAGAAACAATCAAAACCAAGAGTCTATTTTGTGGGGTGCTAATCTTGACAGATCTCAAAATGGACTTAAGGGCAGAGCCTTTTGTGCCACACATGTCCCTGCAGAATCTCCAGACAGGGCTACTCTGCATGCAAACCATTGCACAAGCCAAGGCAAATAAAGTGTCTTTTTTAAACTTTTTTATTTACTATACTTGTAGCACAAAAACTCCACGTAAGAGTCTTGAGCCAATTTTCTGCTTGTTGGAATGAGGCACAAGTTCCTTAAATTGTGCACTCCTGCAAGGAAGGCTGCCTTCAAAACCAAGCTGGAGCTATGTTCAGAGCTGGCTCTCTGGTGCTCCTGCAGTGCTGTTTCACAAAGGATAAATACACTTGCCTCACTCCAGCCTGGTCATGATGACAGGAGGGGATTTTAAATTGTTTTTCCCATAGTTTCTGCCTGGCATATATGCAGTGACCAGTGGCATTTTGCCCACAGGACAAAGCACCTGCCTAGGGTAACTCCTTGGATGGCCACAGAGTTATAAAACAGATAAATCTGCCTTGTTCTTTGCTCTAAATCATGGAGATAAGGCTGCTCATCCTTGTACTTTGCCTTCTGCTACCCCTCTACCTCTGTATTTTGTTGCTTTGTGTCATTGGATCTTGTCATTGGTTCCAGTTCCTAGATGGAAAACCCTGGGAGCTGCCTCCAAAAATCCAACAGGTTGTGCAAGAGTTTTGCTTGCTTTGGTACAAGGTCTGTTGAGTGAATACTCCCCTTTCACCCTGAAATGGAGAGGGATTACATCTCCTCTGTCAGCTTAATTGAACATGTTTTATTCAACTTCCTCAACTCTTGCCAGGGCTATTTGGAAATAAGTGAGAACCTGTGATTTCTGGAATAAAATGAAGCTGTAACACACAAAATAGAAGGAATGTTGAAAAAACAGAAAGACATCTTGAGACTTCTTCTAAATGATTAAGAAATAAACTGCAAAACTTTAAGCATTTTTTTCTGTCTTATTCCTGTTTCCAAAATGTTGACAGAGAAGATAAGGGCAGGAAAAATGGTCTTTGAGGTGATGGAGTCAAATGAAAATACAGTACTAGAAGCACTAGCCTGGAGCCAGGAATAATCAATCAAATGCCCTATAACACAGGCAGATAAAAATACCTCTTTGGTTATGTGGGCTGTGCAGTGCAGTCAGCAAACTGGAGAAAAACTTAAGGAAGGAACATTTCCAGGAGGCACATGAAAAGATCTTTGAAGTTCAGATAGGACTAATGGATCAAGTGAACCATGAATAAAGGAGCAAAGTGAACCCACACTGCTAATGGTGCTGCACACTGCTGAGATCAACACTCTTCTCAATGATCTCTCAGAGTGTGGGCATGGGAGCACTTTGAAGCTCAAAGACTTCTCTGACTATTTACCTGTGCAGAGCCACTTTCATGCTCCTTTTCCCCACTCCCTTAACATTTCAGATTCCTTTGCACTGAAGGAGTTTGAACTCAAGACTCCATGAGCTGTATCTGCAGCATATCAGTGCTGGGTGCAGGTGCTCAAGAGCCTGAGCGGTGCTGCAGGGGAAGTGGAGGGGGTGCACAGCACCTCTCCCTGTTCTGGCTGAGAAACTGAAAAATTCTTACAGTGCTCTTCTAAATCTGAAAGTTCTAAACCCCTGGAAATGTTCCAGTTTGTAATTTGTCTAGTCCACAAGCTCCCAGCTCAAGTACCCAAGCCTTTTCACAAGAAAAAGAGCAACTGATCCTCCAGTTCCCTCTCCCTGAGATTCCCATGGCTCTTCCCAAAGATCTGTGTGTGCCATACAAGCTCTCTGGCACAACACTGATAGCGAGGTGTCAGCACAGCTGAGGTGGGTTTGACTGGGGGTGACTTTGCCCTGAGTGGTTCAGCTGCTCTATCTCACAGCTCCCAGAGTCCCTGCACTCAGCCAGCTCGTCACCTTCCCGAATCACACAGCTGGGAAACGCTATGGGCTCAGTGCAAGTGACAAATACCAGGGAGGGGAAAGTCACTTTGAGCGAGTATGCAGATGTAATGTCCACAGAGGAGTCCTCCACGCTTCCCTGCCGTTCAGATGTCACCTTGCAGCAGACACTATGTGACCAAAGAATTATGTTCTGAACAGAAAGCCCTACTGAGATCTGGCAGTGTGTGATTAACACTGCCTTAGAGGACACTGTGCAAGGGCCCTGTCTGCAGCGTGGCACAACCCTGCAGAAGTGTGTTACAAAACTCAGCATTTACCTTGTGAAAGTCGTAGTGGGATGCTGTGGGTGAGTAACTCCAGAGACCCTGCGGTGCCAGCCAGAGCTGTGGAGGGGAGTGACAGCCCCCTCTCTCTTACTGCTTAGTACCAACCTTTGAACCTGGTGACTGACCGCTACTCGTGTCACTATTCCCGTTACCTTCCCGAAGGAAAATGAATGAACACGCTGCCAGGTCCGCCTGACGCTGTGGGAAGGGGAGCTCTGTAACCCCTGTCCCAGCTCCGGCCGTGCCTCCCTGGGCTGGGTGGGCTCTCCCGGGCTCCTCCAGCACAGACCCCGCTCCCTGTGCCCCCGCCCGGCACGGACCGGGGGAGGGAAGGAGGGAGGGAGGGAAGGAGGGAGGGCCGGAGGGCACCTCCCGCCCGGCGCGGCTCGGCCCCCGCCGGCCCATGTGGGGCGGCTCCGGGCGCTCGGCGGCAGAGCCGCGGCAGCTCCCCGCAGGGCGGGCCGGGTCGGGATGGGGCTGGAGCTGTACCTGGACCTGCTCTCGCAGCCCTGCCGCTCCATCTACATCTTCGCCCGGAGCAACAACATCCCCTTCGAGTTCAAGCACGTGGAGCTGTTCAAAGGTGGGACGGGCGCTGCCCGAGGCGGCGGGCCCGGGGCGGGCGCGGCCCGGCGGGGCGCGGGCTCAGCCGCTCTCTTGGCTCTTGGCAGACTCGGTGCTGGGGAAGAAGCCGGCGGCGGGGAGCGGCGCGGAGCAGCCCCGCGCAGGTGAGGCCGGGGCAGGGACGGGAGGGTCCCCACAGGCCGGGAGGGTCCCCACAGACCGGGAGGGTCCCCACAGACCGAGCGGGCGGGGAGGGGGCGGCCGGGCCCGCAAGCGGCCGGCGCTGTAACGCGATCCCGCCGGGGGCCGCGCTGAGCCCGCCGCCTCTGCGGGGCTTTGCCCTCACCGGGGTTTGCCCTCACGGACCCCCGGGAACCGCTGCGGCCCCGGGCCTTGGGGGTTTGCCGGGGCTTTGCCCTCACGGACCCCGGGGAAGCCCTTGGCCTGCCGGCACAGGAGCTGCGCTCGTCCCTCAGCCCGCTCGAGGGAAGGAGGAGCTCCCCGGGGCACCCGGGGGATGCTGAACCCCGGCGCTGCCCAGGGGCGTTGGACGCCGTGGTTTGACCGTGCGGCTCCAGTTCCCAGAGCAGTCTCGTAGCTCTGCTGCATCTATTTTTGTGGCTCTCCAAGGAATGTTCCTCTAGCCATTTCTAGCAAATTACTCACACTGACAGCCGAGGAGTGCTCTTGGAGCGCTGTGGTTTGCGGCAACTCTGTTCAGGCTCCTCCAACTGATGACTGTTGCCCAGTTAAATGTTGAGTTTTCCTGTAAATTGTTACTTTTGTGCCTAAGGCAAAGCACGTTACTTCAAAACCCTTGGTTGAGGATTAGATGATTAGGCATCTATTAGGCTATCTATTAGGCAGGTATGTGATTGGCAAATAGAGTGGGATTTCCCCCCCTTCTATTTCCATAAAATCTTCTCCACTGCTCTTTTCACCCACCAATAAACCTCCTTCTCTGCACTATGTCTTAGGCTTAAGGTTTCCTCATGTGGGCAGCCTGCCCTGCTTTTTGATTGTGGATACTCTGCTTGTTAAAGTTACACCTCAAAGCCCAACAATACACACTCTGTGTGTATCTATATCTATATATCTACCTGCATCCATCCTTGGGAGTCATCAAGAACTGATTACCCCAGATATAACTGATGTTAAACAGAACTGTAAGTCAAGCCAACATCACAGGAATGATAAAGATGGACCTCCCAATATCACTGAACAAAAAGGCTGGCTCTGCTGGCTGGAAGAGAGGCACAAGCTTAAGTTCTGCTGAACTGCAAATACAAATATTGGTCTCTATTTTCATACAATAAGCAGTGGGTCCCAATGAAGCAGCCTGGAGTTGCTGTTCACACCAATGCATTTACCAGGTCACAGCTCAGAGTCTCAGCACAGGTCTGTTATGTCTATCTGCAAACCAAAGTAGCTGATTCCATCCCCAGGCTGTGGTGCAGGCTGAGTCACAGACACTGAGCTACTGTCCAACCTGCTGTAATGGCATGGTACTTGGTTTGTCAGGGAACAAATATGCTCAGTATTCCTGCTAGAATTGCTGTATGATGAAAGCTCTCTGAAATCTGATTCAGGCTGCCCTCACCCACTGCTTACTTCTCATGTCCTTGTTTCTTAGTTCCCTGCTGCCCTGGATAATAAACACAGACAGCAGGACAGCCAAACAGCTGGGTCTGACGAGGGACTGCTCGTTAGCTGTAAGCATTACTGACTGCACCTTTCTACTGCACTTTTCCAAAGACCAGGTGAACGCTAGAGACCTCACCAGAGCTGGGTGTGTGGTGAGCACTGGCCTTTGGGGCCATTCTAAAAGCACAAAACAAAGCACCCTACCTGAGTAACTCCTTGCATGACAGTAGATTTACAAACATTTGCCTCGCTGTTTCTGTGATACAAATCATGGGGCTGAGACATCCTGTACATTGCACATTTTTTATTTTTATACTCAATTTTCTCAGTTATTTGGCTTAACTTGAGGTTTCTGTCAGGCTATTATTTTTAAGAAGCCCTATCTAGGATTTTCTACCTCTCTTGACAGTGTTGCCTGTCTCTGCTGTGCAGATGGAACCTCTTACCCAGCTAAGCTGGGAGCCATATTCACAGCAGGCAGCCAGAGACTTTTCCTAATGAAAGGGAAAATGTGGGTTTGAATCTCTTCAAATAGCAGAAGAGTGTAAACCTTAATCTCTGATGAAGCTACTTACACTGGAATTTTAAAAAAACCCACTTCTCAAAGAAGAAGCAAGGTAGAGGCCAGTCAGCTGGGAAGGAGAACAAGTGGTAATGTATGCTCTGCTGGATTTAACTCATTATGTGAAATCAATATAAGGGAAAGCAGTAATGCAGCAACCTGCCTTCTCCCAGCCCTTCCCAAACCAGCTGCAAATAAACTTGTTTGTCCAGAGGCTGGTTTTATTTCCTACTGCACATTTGTCCAGTAATGTAGACACTGCCACTGCTTCCTCAATGGGTACAAATAGTTCTTAGAGCTGGAGGTCACTATAAGTTAATGATCCTTTTTCTTGTCTTTTTTTGAACAAAGGGAGTTTTGTACAAGACCTCCTGCTGGTCATGCTGATTTGATCAGGATTTGCACTTTAATTGTCATGTCTTGTCAGGAGAACTTCAAACAAGCAAACAAATTCCTCCCAGCTTTTCTTACTCAGGTGTTCCTGGGCTGTTGTGCAATTCCCTGGCATTTAACTGCAGACTGGCAAGTCTGGTGCCAGCAGTGGGAAACTGAAAGCCTGATTAGATAGTCAGCTGTTAATTCCTCCAAGGAACTGGGGAGTTTAAACTCTTATGGAATGGTGTCTTCCTCCTGTGTTTTCCTGTTAGAAGTAGGTTAATGTGCAGAGCCAGGAGTAACACAGAGTCAGGAGTAGTGCAGGGTTGAGTGTTTGAACTTCCCTGCCCCAGCCAATGTCCACTCTGTCAGTAAGTTCTGCAAATATCCTGGTACCTGGGTCAAGCAGGAGAACTGCTGTTAGAAATATAAAAATATCAACTGCTCCATGCCACGTGGCCAGCCTGAGCCTGCTGCCTCTGCAGGCAGCTCTTACACTGACTCTGCCATTTCATTACCTTTCACTTGTGAGCTATGACCCTATTGGGAAAACCTCACACAGTTCACTGATCATCCAGCTGGCTGCAGGTATTTCATTTCTCATGCACTGGCAGATACACTTCTAACCTCAGGTTTGTCTGTTCATGTTCTTAGGGCCATCAAACAGCGAAGGTGCAGGCAAAGTCAGCCTCCTGAAGAAAGTACCAGCACTGAAGGACGGAGACTTCACCCTTGCAGAATGGTAAGAATTCAGTCCTTAGACTTCCTTGGGTACCACAGTCTGTGCTGCATTCAGAAGATGTCATTCCCATGGAATAATTAAGGATCACAGAATATATTAACATGCTGGTTATTTTTAATAGTATAACCTCATTTGATCTCTTTCCATTTTCCGTTTGAATTATCTTTCAGAATGTAAACAACTCATCTGACTTAGCTTCCTCATCTCACCCTGAATGCACTTACATCAAAATGGGATTATAAACATTTCTGGGAGATGTTTAAAGCTTATAAAAATCCCTTTCACCCTGGGAAAAGAAATACCTTTACTCTAGGAAAGAATTCTGTTTATCTGAATTAGTCATAAAGGCTGAGAGAACATCTACAACAGATAAAATTTAGGCTTTACATTAAAAGACTAATATGGAGACTGGGTAATGATGTCATGATACTGAAACAATTGAACTATAGCAGTATCAGTATGGCGGGGATGTCTTGCATTTTCTTCCATTTTGTCAGCACATTTTCTGTGGCTTTTTTTTGGTAGCAATAGCCTAAGTATTGTTGCAGATGACTAAGATATTTTTCCATCTGACTTCTGCCAGTTAGTGAAAGTATAAACATCTGGACAAACACAAAAAAAGATTCTGTAGGGTTTCCTTGCTGAGACTTCCACTGACTTCAGTGGAAGCTGCATGCTGGAGACAGACCTGATGAAAAGGCAGCAGTAACCCATCAGAGAGTTTCATTTAGTGCACAGGCACAGAAACAGCACAGGTCAGAGAGCTGGGTGAGAACAGGCAAGGAGCAAGTGGAGGTACCATCACTGATAGAGGACCATGGAGGTTTATTGTTTGTTTACCCCCAGCAGTGTCCAGCAGCACTGTAAAACAGTGCTGTGATTTTCCAGCAGGTTAAAGTGTTCATGGAAGCTGAGGTGATTAAGGACCACTGATGTCAACATGAATTAGATGCCTTTCTATGGTCCCTAGACTCCACTGGAAATCCTGATCTGAATGTTTTTTAGTGGAAGCAGCAAGCTGAGAAGGAGCAGGAGAGGGAGCTTAGGCAAGAGCATTGTGCCCTGTAAGTGCCTGACCCTTTCTTGTCTCCTGCTGGCGTGAGCAGCACTGCCATCCTGCTGTACCTGAGCCGCAAGTACAACACTCCTGACCACTGGTACCCCTCAGACATCCAGCAGAGGGCCCGTGTGGATGAGTACCTGTCCTGGCACCACGCCAACATCAGGGCCAATGCTCCTAAAACCATGTGGATCAAGGTGAGGAGACTGAATGTAAAAATGTGAGTGAAGTGGTGTTGGTTTGTGGGAGCACTGAGCATCTTAACAGCCCCAATTCAGAGACTGTTGTGATGAAACAACAAACCTGGGCCATTCCTAGCTGGAAGGTGTAAGAATCTGTGTCTGGGCTGTTCAGGTCCAATCCAGCCAGCTGTGGACCCCAGTCCACACAATCTTACATGGACAAAGGCAAAAGATAGGAAGTGCTCCTCTCCACGTGGGGAACACCAGCTCTGTGAGGAATGTTTGAAGGAGCTGGGGCTGGAGAAGAGGAGGCTTAGAGGTGACCCTATTGCTCTCTTCAGCTCCCTGAAGAAAGGCTGTAGACAGGTGGGGTTGGTCTCTTCCACCAGGCAGCACTGACAGAACCAGAGGACGCAGTCTCCAGCTACGTCAGGGAAGGGATAGGTTGGATATTAGGAAGAAATTTTTCACCAAAAGAATAATAAAGTACTGGAATGCTCTTGCCAGGGAGGTGGTAGAATCACCATCTCTGGATGTGTTTAAAAAAAGACTGGACATGGCACTTGGTCTAGTTGAGGTGTTAGGGCATAGGTTGGACTCGATGATCTTAGAGGTCTCTTCTAACCTCATTATTCTGTGATTCTGTAAATCTATTTCCTTGATAGGAGACACCAGATCATCCAGGTGACCCCCCAGATGGAAAAGAGGGCATTGCCTTCCCCCAGGGGGAATTTGAGCAGAGGGGAAGGGGGGCAGAGGAAGGCAGCAACAGCCAGTGGGATACAAGTGAGGAGGGGCGAGGGGAGGGATACACCAGGGAGAGAGCACCAGCACTGACAGGGGGAAAAACACCATGTGGTGATAGGATACAAATTATGTGAACAGTGCAAATTACCAAACACCCAGGGCAAATAACTAAATAACTATTTAGTGCAATGCAACAGAAAGGAGCAGGATCTGGCAAAAGCAGATTTGGCCATTTTGGTTTTTCCCTTAAAGAAGGGCTGGTACAGAAGGTCTCAAACCCAGCAGACTTTCATTGCCTGGATTTGTGAGTGAATATGTAACAGAGTTAGTGTTGCTTCCAAAGGCCTCCCCTCCCTGCACAGCTGTGCAGAGTGTGCACCCAGGCAGAGTTTGGCTTTGGTGAACATTTGTTTTGTTGCTGGAAGCAGAAAGACTTGCATTCTTCATACAAGTTACTGCAGCCTCTGAGGGTGGAAATCCAGAAGGAGTCTTCTGCTTCCAGCACACTTATGTGCTTCTCTGAGATAGGCTCAGGGACAGAGGGCAGAGACACACTGAGAGGCAGATTTTCTCTACTCAGTGTAGTCAGGCCATTTACATTTAGGCAAAATTACCTGATTCAGCCTGAGTCAGAAAATCATTTAGTATCAGATGATTTTATTGGACACCTATTTCCAGCCAAGTCACCAGACAGTTAATGCAGCGGTCCCTAGAGAGACCTAGGTGCAAGTATAATTCTGCAAGGACAGCTGGCATGGAATTTCAGATGAAATCAGGATTGCTAGTAAATAGGTAACTTCACTGCTCCCTTGTAAATTTGCCCTTGTTTGTGCCTAGCAAAGCATATCAGGACTCATTTATCTTCTTGGATTTATTGGTATTTGATTTTTTGGCTATAGAGTACAGTGAAGCAATTCAAATATGAGGCAGATTCATACAAGAAGCAGTTTCTTCCAGCCTCTGCAGCTATCACTGCAGTGCTGCAAGGGAAAGAAATCCAAGTAATTGCTGCTGATGGTGATTAGATAGCTCAGATGCAGAAAAGGTCCTCAGAATAACTGTAAATATGGAAACATATAAAGCCACCTTGTAAGAGAAGCATATTAGCTAGAAATGGGAGAAGATAGACAGCCCTGAGATAAGGAAAAGGAAGAAGGGCTGTTTCAAGGAATTTTACCCAAAGATCCCAACATGCGTTATTGGAATCACTTAGGAAGAAAACTGGCCATGAATTTTCTGATGAAATTGATTCCACATGTATTTGGCCAAAATCCTGGCTTGGATTAAGCAATCCCAACTTGAATTGTTGAATATACTAGCAGTAAGTGGAAATTCAGTTCACTTGCACTGATTGAAATTTGTGTTTATAATTTTGATTCTCTAAACAAACTGTACTCCTGTAGCTGGGGAAGGTGAAGGCAGCACAGCTCTGAAACACTGGTGGCTCCAGTGCTGCATACACCTCTGTGACTGGTGAAAAATATTGTGGAAAGACAACTACCCCCTGTGCCAGCAAACTGCAGACACAAGGACTGCACTTCTGTGATTGCTCCACCAAAATTTCTAGTGGTTTAAAGAGTGATGCTTTAAGCCACTGAAAGGTTTGTGTAAAAATGGTGTTGACCACTTCCAGCCTTGGTGGCTGCTGTCACACAGAGGAAGCCATTTCTGTCTCTCCAGCCAGTGCTGATGAATTCTAGTCCTTCCAATGCTCCTGCCACAGGCACCACCATTCCCTCCTCTCCATCACCCTGCAGGACAGGCAGTGCCTACAGCACCCAGTTCCACAGCAGGGTGTGTGGCTGCTGGGCAGCTGCTGCTGACACAGAGCATGTAGCAGGGGTGACTGTGGCAGAGATTTGTCTTCCCTGGAGCTGTTGCCCATTTTTTTTTGTAGCCCAGCAGCGTGGAGTTGGAGGGCACAGCTGCCAGGCACAGAATGAGGTGAGGATTCCTTGATTTTGTTCCTCACATTGCTGCTGATTAGCTGAGGTCACTGCCATGGCAGGTCACACTTAGGACAGCTGCTGTGCTCTCTGTCCAGGAGCTCTGTGGAGCTGCCACAGCCCATGCAGCTCTGCCATCCCCTTCTGTGGCTTTATTGCAGGGCACTGCTGATCATGGGGTGTAACTTCAGTTACTACTACCAGAGAAGATGGTCATGTGTGTGCTATGTCCCTTCTCTCCTCAGGTGTTGATTCCCCTCTTCACAGGGCAGCCTCTGCCCTCAGAGAAGCTCCAGGAGGTTATGGAGGGGCTCTCCACTTCCCTGAAGCAGTTTGAGGAGAGGTTTCTGCAGGACAAGGCTTTTATCATTGGGAGTGAGATCTCCCTGGCAGATCTTGTGGCCATTGTGGAACTGATGCAAGTGAGTGCCTGGAGCATGGTGAGGAAGCTCAGCACAAGGAAAGCAGATGCTGCTGAGCAGGGAAGGGGCAGCATGTGGGAACTCTTCACTAGCAGGAGAAGTGAGGGCATATTTTGGCAGAACTGGCCTAAGACAATGGGGAGAATGTGGGAGTGGGTTCAGAACAGCAATGAAAATCAGAAAAAAAAGCTGGCTGCAACAGATCTCTTTTGTTTCTCATCTGTAGCAATAACCTTTTCTTCATTTTTTATCATGACTTTCTTTTTAACCTCCAGAGAAGGAGGTAATATATATAAATGAGAAGCAATAGCAGACAGGTCTGATGAAATGAGACAACCACATAGGAATATTTCTACCATTCAAGAATATAATACTTGCCCATGCCATGTCTGGAAAATGAAATAATTAATCTCCGAGGCAATCAAATTAAGTTTGTTACAAACTGATTTTTCCCTGCCAGGCCACCAGGGCCTGGATCCTGCAGCCCAGCAGTGATTTCTTTCTCCAAGGGACTGAAAACCAGCAGTTCTGCTTCTCTACAGTGTTTTCCAGAGAGTGGCACAGGCAGAAAGCAGAGGGGAGTTAGATTATGTTAGTTAGGACAGTTAAACACATGTTGTGCTGGGGGTTGCTGTATAATCCAGCATTCTCTACTGCAAACTGGGCAGTGATCCCTGGAGCTGCCAGCCAGCATCTTCAGCGTCATGGCTGAAAATCACTCACAGAATGTGCTCATCCATGCTGTCCTAAGCAGCTATTCCAGCACCCAGGAGCTGAGTTGTAAATGCCCTTTAAAATCCTGCTTAGCTTTTGTGTCCCCCAGACAGGTACCAGCGATTTCCCTCCTTCCTACAGCTCCTCCATGAGCTCTGCCTTTTTTTCCCCTTTACCTGCAAGTATCCTTTTAGTGCCTGCTGTCTCAGCTCAGAAGTGACTGCCCCAGGCCTCACTGTTGCTCTCTCCCCTCTCTGCAGCCTGTTGGAGTTGGCTGTGACATCTTTGAAGACAGACCCAGGCTGAGGGAGTGGCGCAGGCGGGTGGAGGATGCTGTGGGGAAGGAGCTTTTTTTCCAAGCCCATGAGATGATCCTCAATATCAAAGAACTGAGCAATATCCAAATTGATCCACAGCTGAAAGAGCAACTGGCACCTGTGTTGATGAAGATGTTGAAATGAGTTAACCTATCTTAGCATTCTTCCTGCCTTTTTTTTTTCCTTTTTAACTTCTTCTCTGACATCCAGTTCTCCATGTAACTGGAAAGAGCACTGTAATTCTAACACAGAAATTGCAGAGTGGGCCAGGTCTTTCTTGTATCTGTGGGGGTGGAAGCTGGGGAATGTTTAAGACCTAAAACATTAAATTTATACAGAAGGCTGAGGCCCTACAGGTCACTTAAAGTGCCTCTGGATTTTATTTCAGTGTCAGTCTTCTCAGAGATGGTAGAGACAAGAGTGGTATTTCCTGACAGAATTCAAGCCAGCCTACAAACTGGGAACATGAAAGAACTGAATAGGATGAGGATCATTGTTTCCAATTTTAACATTTGTACTGCAAAGTGTGCCTGATCCTCATCTTCCCAGCATGTCTGTACAGACAAGTAGAGCACAAAGCTACTTCACAAACTGAAAAAAAAAAAATAAAATTAAAGGTTTCTTATTGTTGAGGCATCTTGCTTGGCTGTCGATGTACATTCCACACTTCTTTTTCCCTTGACATTGCTTTGAGAAATTTCTTGTATTTCTACAATGGTGAATCTTTATAATTCTTCAGTTCAGCTGCTGCTTTGGATTTCTGAAAGCCTGGCTTCTGTTGGTGCTCTGTCTACCAGTACATGTGTGCCAGCAGCTCCTCTTGGAGATTCCTGCTGCTGGTGGCCACAGCCTTGGAATAGCTGCCTACCTAAAAACCCATGTTGATATTATATAGGGAGTACTCTGAAAGAATGCATTCACAGTGGTTTCATGAAAGAGAATATAACAGTACACAATTGGGTTTTTTCTATGGTAATACTGTCATAGAACATTTCTCCTAGGAAATGCAGAGAGGGAATAAATGCAGACATGCTCTTCTGAGACTGTTTTGGATGGAAGTTCACCAAGTAAGTCATCCAGTGCAGCTGAAGTAATAAGAAAAATTTTGTGGCATTGAGCAACACATGCATCACAATAAAAGGGCAAAGAGTTGTTTTGGAGCTTTTGGGCTCTTTTTCTTGGCTGTTTGTTTCTGCTCAGTTATAGCTCAAACACAAAATCCTTTTGTATTGCAGCACAATTTATGAGATAAAACTGAGCAAATCCAACCATTTCCAGTTTCTTCAGTTGAAAATAACAAATTTTAAAGGATGCAGAAATTGGTGGAATATATATCTGTATATTTCCATTCATAAGTAGTTGTTGCCCTTACCCTAAAATCCTTGCCAAAAAATTCTTCCTGTAAAGACTAAAACAAAATGAGTAATGGAACTCAGGAATTGCTTCTTTCACTAATCAAATAACTGTTTGGGTTTTTTTTCCTCTAGTGCTACCATGTCTTGGCTAGTGACATTTTTTGCTGGCAAGTTCTAAAAAACCTGTTGTTTTCTTATGGTGTTTTTCACCAAGGTTTCAGTTCTAGATGCTACTCTGTCCTAGAAATCTTTGCCCAGCCTGTTTTTTGCACATAACTCTTTGTGTCAGTATTGTCTTCATTAGCAGCAGTGAAGGCCAAGCAATTCCCTAAGCAAAAAAAAAAAAAAAAAAAAAAAAGCAATTTGATCAGTTTTCATTAGCATTAGCAATTTCATCAGTTTTCATTAGTGTTGTCTAGAATTGTAGAAAACCAAGATGTCACATTACACAAGGCAAATTTTCCCAACAGTTTTGTGCCTTAAATGATGACATTTTATTATAGCTGGTTCATAACCCTTTGTTGTAAACGAGCTCATGGAACCTCACTGGACAGTAGCTCAGCTTCTGGTCTCTAGTTTAGACACCTGTGATCTGCAGATTAGACTGTCCCTGTGAGCCAGCATGCCGAGGTCACTTACCAACTTGAGAGTTCAAAGTCCTGATTGCTCAAAGTCCTTGTAATTAATACATGTTAGATAAAGCAGTAAGCCTCTGCTTGCTTTTTAATTTCATGTTGTGTTGGTTGTTAATAGAAATTACCATTCTCAGCCCTCCCTGCACAGAGGTGTTTTGTAGTGACCTGAAAAGTTTTTCCACTCTCAATAAGGGCTGTGACAAAACTCGTTCTACCCATCCATTAGTGAGGTGTGATGGTTTTGGTTATAGTGAAGTGAGGAAACCCTGACACTCAGGCAGAAAGGAGGCATCTGACTCCATCTTATCAGAAGGCTAATTTATTACTTTATTGCACTATATTATTCTATTCTATATTACACTATATTATGGTATATCTAAATTGAATCTGCCAAGCACTCCACTGCACAGAATCTTGTGACTGTCAGCCAACAGTCCCCTACACACACACCTGGCCCTGACAGGCCAAGGAGACAAAACAGCATCACTTTGGGTAAACAATCTCCATATTGCATTCTCCTTTTGCACAAACACAGGCGCAGCAAATGAGATAAGAATTGTTTTTCCTTTCTGTGAAAAACGCCAATCACTCATTTTTAAAATTCTAAAAGTTTAATAGTAATAAAATGGTTATAAAAATAGTAATACAATTAGAGTAATAATAATTTGGACAAATTGAATTAGAACAATATGAGACAATAGAGACAAAGAGTTACAGACGTCTGGGTACCTTTTCTGGGCAGCACCAGCCCGAAAAAGGACCCAGGTTAACAGAGGATTAACCCTTAAAAACAACAGCCTGTTGCATATTCATACGCTTCATACATTATGCATAAATTCCATTCAAATACAGGATTCTGTCTGGTCATCATCATCGTCTTCCTCTTAATCCTAACAGCACCTTCGAGGTGGGAAGAAGTTCTTTTCTTCTGATAAGAGGGCAATAAACTCTTTTTTCTGAAAGATTTAGGTGTCCTGGGGCTGCTATCTGGTGAGAGTGCCTCATTCCTTTCTTTAAAAAAATCCCACTAACATATATCTTATTTTAACTACAAAAGTTGCCTTTTAATTACAAGACTACATTTATCATATTATTAAAATGTTCATACAGCACTGCTAATCAATACATCAAAATACATATGGTAAATATCTGCGTAGAGCCATATAATATGCACTTTTCACACTTTCTCTGAGGCTCAGAGAATGTGAATCCCAGAAATATTCTTGGGAAGTTGTGCCTTGCTTTTCTCTGTGACGAGCAATGTGGCTACATTTGGTCTCACAAATGAGAGCGAGTCCCGCAGGCACAGAGTCACCCACTGCGAGTCCCACAGGCCCGGCAGCCGCTGGTGCAGCTGGGCTGGAGCGGCGTGACCGGCGCGGGGCGAGGAGCACGGGCAGGGCCGGGCGCGCTCCGCTGCTGCGGGCGGTGCCGGGGCTGAGCCCGCCCCGCCGGGGCTCCGCTGCCGGGGCGGCTCCGGGGGCGGGACACGGCCCGGGCCGGGGCAGAGGCGGTGCAGGCCGCGGGCAGCAGCAGCAGCAGCAGCGCCATGCCGTTCGTGGAGCTGGACACCAGCCTGCCGGCCGAGCGGCTGCCGCCGGGGCTGGCGCAGACCCTGTGCGCCGCCGCCGCCGATATCCTGGGCAAGCCGGCGGAGGTGAGCGGGGCCGGGGGCGGCGGGGCTGACGGGGGCTAACTAACCGTGGCTAACCGTGACTTACCGTGTCTGTCCCGGCAGCGGGTGAACGTGACGGTGCGGAGCGGGCTGGCCATGGTGCTGTCGGGCTCGGCCGAGCCCTGTGCCCAGCTGGCGGTGTCGTCCATCGGCGTGGTGGGCACGGCGGAGCAGAACAAGGCGCACAGCGCCCGCTTCTTCGATGTCCTGACGGCGCAGCTGGGCCTGGGCCCCGATCGGTGAGTGCGGCCCGGCGGGGGCTCAGCCTGAGGGGTCTGTGGGGTCCATGGACATGGAACACGACAAACAAGTGCCAAGGGATGTTCAGAGCAGTGGAGATAGTGGCAGTTCCCGTGTCCTCCAGGAGATTAAGTTGTGATACCGATCCAAGACAAGATTGCTAACAAACACCAAGTGCTTGTGGATGCTGAATCCCAGATATGTGGTTTGGAGCCAGATAAAACCACAGACTGGTATGCACTTGTGGAACAGTCTGGGCATTACTGTTCTCTGAAGTTCAGTAGTTACTGTTGGTGAAGCTGGTGCAAAACCCTATTGGAATCGGTAGAGCTTCACCCTGCCAGGGTGTCACCTGCCAAATGCTGGAACAAGGCTGTTCCTGAAGGTCAGCCATGTCCATCTCTGCTTGTCTTACCCATCTCCCCAAAGCAGAGTGATAATAGTACTTCCCTGTCTCTTGGGCGCTGTCAGGACAAGTCCCTGGCAAGATTATGCACTATGTGGCTCCTTCTAAAATGGACAAGTATCTCATTTAAAGTGTTGAAATACAGACTGTGGGTGAAGTCTGTTTGTACCCTGACCCATACACAACTTATGTTTCCTTCTGTTAAATGAACACCCTGAAGTGTAAGACAATGAGACCCTGGTGCAGATTTTCTACTATGTTGCAAACTGGGCAGCAGTAATGTTTAATTGTAAAATAATGTTTCCTGTCCACGTTTTTGCTCTTTTACCCAAAAGGATTGTCATCCGCTTTTACCCTCTGGAGCCCTGGCAGATTGGCAAGAACAGGACAGTCATGACATTCCTGTGATCCTTGGAGCAGCTGCTGGAACAAAGCCAGGATGAAGGCAACCCAGAGATGATCAGCTCTGTCTGTCTGCTTGTTTCCTCTTGTGATCCAATCTGTGTAGCTCGATTCACTTTTGTATTTGCGTCCTGTACACACAAAGTTCAAGAGTGAAGCAATCAACTGATTTTACTGAAATAGTTCAAAGTCTTTGTCTCAAGTTCAGGCCTAGACAAAGCTGCTTGTAGCAGTAAAAAGTTTAGTTCTAGAACATTTGGCTTTACTGAGGACCAGAGAGGTTCTGAGGTTTATCTAGTTTTTCTCATCTTTTGCAAGGCAGAAAAAATCCTTTTTTCTGTTTCTCTGTGGCAGCAGAAGGGTCTCAGGCCAGTGAAGATGACCTGGAAGTCAAATTATTTTCTTTTCAGGCTCCCCTGAAAGCCCTTTCTGGAAAGAGGGGTGATTATTAGGAGAGAAGTTTAGGCATTGAAGAATCATGTCAGATCTTGTGCTCTGTGCTCTGCCCTTGCCACCTCCTGTGACTGCTCCTACAAAGTGTTATTTGTTCACAAAGTTTCCATGGCTCAATGTCTGTCTGCTGATGGCAGTGGCTGAAGGAGAGAGTCACTGCTGAAGACCTGCACTGTGCCACCAGAAAATGTTTTGAAGTTTCTGCTACTGCCAGCTTTAATTCCTGTTGTTCACTGTTTGTCCAGAGTCCTTTTCCTTGCTGTTATGGGGAGTTTTGGGATGATACAGTATCTCACTGTGATCTGTGCTGATGTTTCTGGCTCAGTGTCCCTCCAGAGAAGTGTTTTGGGTTTTTAGGACCCATATACTCCCTCACTTTATAAGTAGAATACACAGGGCATTTCATTATAACAAAAGCAAGGTACTTTTTGTGTACAATGTTGCCTTTGCCTTCTGCTGCTAATAAAATTATTTATCAGTTCCCTTTCTCTTTGTGACTTGGTCAGGGGGAGCTCAGGGAGCTCAGGGCACATCCCTGAGACAGGAGGGTGCATGAGAACACAAGAATGAAGGGGGCTTCTGTGCTCCTTCATTCTAAATCATTCTAAATGGAGTTTTATTTGTTTATGGCTTGAGGTATCTTCTAATTACCATTTAAAATTGTTTGTTCCCTGTATACCATAATTAACTTCTATATTTGACAGATCTGACAGGAATATAATACCAAACACAAATTTGTGTATCAGGCTGGGGGCTGCACCTTATCTGGTTAATAAACTGTCACAAAGCTTCTTTTGATAAGTGTCAGATTGCTGGCTCACAGCACTGGGGGTTTGTAGGTGTTAGTGCTTGGAGACTGACATTGTGACTGCCCAGGTCTCTCCACTTTCTCAGGAGGTCTTTTCAATCTAAAGTTGTTGAAACTCAGGCAGCAGCCAGGTAGGTGACCTGAGTCTGAGAACTGACTCAGCAGTACTGTGTTGCAGAGAAGGGGGTGCACAGCCCTGGCTTTGCACCAGCTGAGGTGAGTATTCCAAAATGCAGAAAATGTTCTCACTTTAATTCTGATCTGCAGATGGTTCATTTCCTGGAGGTCCTTCTGCCTCCTGAAGTAACAAGCACAGACCTTTGCCAAAGCCTTTGTTTCCTTCAGAGAAACCTTGCTCAGCCCTGGGCCCCAGCTCTCTTGGTTTTGGGCCATGTTGGCCACCCTGGGGACTTGTGCAGTCTCAGCTTTCCTCACCCTTGGCTGCTCCCAGTGTGGGCTTGTGCTTGGGAACAACTTCCCCAGGATTGCAGAGTTGAGCAAGAAGATGTAAGAAAGTTCATGTTACTCTGAAGAAATGGCCTATTTTTTACTTCACTGAGCTAATGTTGGAGTAGGTTTGACAGTATTTTGGGACTCTAATCCCCCTGCAAAGGGTTTATGCAGGCCCCTGGAACCCCCCCAGGCATGAACACATCAACCAGAAAAGCAGGAAACGTTTTTCACTCCTCAGGTTGGGGAAAATCAGATACATCACCCTTATCTATGGCTCAGCAATGACATCATAAAAACCCTTTCCCTTGCATGCAGATGGTCCCTGTTCCAAGGGCTGGAGCCTGCCTGACACCTGGAGTTAGCTCCCAGCTATGGTTGATCTTTTACTGTTGTAACTCCCCAGGCCTAACCTCCTAAGGTTGACAAATATTTCTGCTCCCCAAATATGTTCAAACTGGAAGGCAATGCCCTGATTTTGAACACTGAGTAACCATTTCCTAGCCCCAAACCTTTGGACTTTGGACAATCTGTCTGTGTATTTACACTAGAGAGGAGCAGTGAGGCCCTGAGGATGATGCAGGGCACCACTGACAGGAAAGTGCTGCAGGGTTGTGAGAGCTTTGTGAGTTACTCTGCAAACACAGCAGTGGGATGCTGCTGCTCACAGCAGCCCTGTGCTTGGTGTGTCATGGTGGAAAGAGGGGCATTTACACAACTGGTACATTTGAGGTGAGGAGAGCTGTTCCTCAAGTGCTAAGGGGTGATTCAGTGCAGTGCTTGAGCACCAGCTTACCTTCATCAGTGAGTGGGATGTGTTGTAGGAGTGTTTAAAGGTGAGGTTCTGTCCCACAGCTGGGGCCTTGCCAGCCTGTGCTGGGGTCTCTGTGGGGCTGAGGATGGCACCTCTGCTCTCTGACACTGCTGTCTGACCACCTTACACATTATTTATAAAGTCATTTCCACACAGAGCTGTCTCAGTGCTGCTGGGCTCCACTTCCCCCAGACCCCAGGGGCACCAAGTGTGTTCCCATCTCCAGCTGGCTCCATGGCTTTAGGGAAACTCGGTGGCCTTGGGCTGATTTCCAGCCCCCTGGGCAGGGGATCCACACACATTCAGGGTTTTGCCCACACACCCCACACCAACTGCACCTGAAGCTCCTGGGGCAGAGTAACATCTGACCTTCCTGTCACCTGCTGAGTAGGGGCAATCTTCAGAGCTCTTAATTTCTGAAGCTGGTATCTAAATTTTGCAGACGGGCTGCAAAAAGAGGGTGACAGGCCTTTACTTTGTGAAGGAAAGCAGCTCTGCCCAGCACTGTTTGTGCAGGTGTTGGAGGGCTGAAAAGGCAAGGATCTGCTTTCTGCCCTTGCACCATTTTTCTGAGAAATCCCCAGATTCAGCTTGGAAGATCAGCTCCACATTTTGGAATTGGGTTGCTGAAAGACAGTGACAGTACCTTTCCTTGGCAAGGAATGCTCATGGTCCCAGTGTTGATGGGTCAGACAAGACTGTCCAAGGGTACAGAAACACCTTTCTGTCCTGACAGCTTCTGAGTGGGAGCAATCCTTGGATGTATTAATCCTTGGAGGTGGTATCCAAATTTCGGTGGTGGATCCCTGAAAGGGAATGGTGACACTTTTCCATAGGAAAGAAAACAGCTGGCCCCAATGTTTCAGGGGCAGATACCAGGCTGCCCAGGGGAGGTAAAGGCTATCAGGACTTTGCTGTCCTGGTACTTTTGGTGTTGATGAAGTGAGTCTTAAGCTGCACCAGGGGAAGTTTAGATTGGATATTGGGAGCAATTTCTCCACAGAAAAACTGATTCAGACATTTGACCTGTCTGTTAAAAACGAGACTAGAGTCCCGGTACTAAAGTGATTTCAGCATTTATTATAATAAAAAGAAAGGCCTAAAGCAAGGGGGCCCGGGCCGAGCAGGAACGTTCCTGTCGAGGATGGAGCAGCTGCTCAGCAGCGATGGCCCCGATGTCCCGGGGAACGGCACACATTCACTGGGTCAGAAGCCCCTTTTTATCCTGTTTTTTGTCCCTTTTGGATTGGTTTCTGTTTGGATCCTTTATTTGTATGAAGGTTTAAGGCGCTCGATTGGCCCATTGCAGTTCTGTCCAGGCTGGCTGGTTTCGCTTGCGGGTGGCGCACTTAGGTGTAATACGGTACGTACCGTATTTCTTATAACTACCCTTTTAACCCCTATTACAATAATCAGACTAACACTACATGCTTAACAATTCTCAACTATTCTACAACAGTTCCTAACCTATTTTTAACACTGCCCAGGGAGGTGGTGGAGTCACCGTCCCTGCAAGTGTTTAAAGAAGGACAGGACGTGGTCTGGCCGGCACGGGGGTGTCGGTTCCCAGCCGGGACCCCGAGCCCGGAGCTTTCCCAGCCGGGATCGCGAGCCCGGGGCTTTCCCAGCCGGGATCGCGAGCCCGGGGCTTTCCCAGCCGGGACCCCGAGGCTTTCCCAGTCGGGACCCCGAGCCCGGGGCTCCCTCAGCCGTCGCCAAGCGTCCTCAGTCGCCGCTCCCGCCCTGCCGCCTCCCAGTGCGCGGCGCTGCCATTGGCTGGCTGCGGCAGGGCGGTTCGGCCAATCAGGCGCTGCGTTGTTGGCGCCGCGGCTCCGGAGGCGGTTGCGGTGGAAACGGGCGGAGCGCGGCTCCCGGGGGAGCGGCGGGAGCCTGAGGGACCCGCGCTGGGAAACCGCGGGAGCGCCCCGGGAACCCCCGGGAATCCCCGGGAGCAGCGCCGGCATGCCAGGGGCGGCCTCGCGAGGTGAGTGTCCCGTCCGCCCGGCCCCGCGGAGGGGCAGCGGCGTTCGGGCCCTGCCCCGTGAGGGTGGCGAGAGCCCGGCCTGGGCGGCCTCGTCCGTGCCCGTCCCTCCGCGGAGCCGCGGGCGGAGGCCAACGTGGGCTCCCGCCTCCTCCCGCCCCGTGTGCCGCCCTCCGGGCCAGCGGCGAGAGCAGCGTCCCTGGCCTCTGTGCAGAAAGTGATCGTGTTCCGTCAGAACGGCTGTGCTGAAGCGAGGCGGAGCTTTGTAATGTTAAAAAAAGAAACCCAGAACAAAAATGAAGTGTTATTTAAACGTGTATCTGAAATGTATGGATCCCAAGTGTAGCAGGAACAACAAAAGCTGGGAAAGCCCAAGTCACTCCCTTTGTTTCTTGCTTAGAAGTTGAGAACACAAGTTCTGGGAGCAAGAGCTGACATTGGAAATATTTGCTTAAATTTTAAACTGCTAAGGTTAAAGGAGAGAAGGTTTTGAAGGCAAAAGTCTTGCTGCATTTCAGGATGTGCACACCTGTTGTAGCCACAGATTTATAGCCGAGACACTCTTGTATCTGAAGAAATTCAAACGGGTTTGTAGTACTTAATATGAAAGAGGAGTTATTTTTTGCCTGCTTGTCTCATGTAGCTGTGTTCCTCTGGAAGTGCTTGCAGGGACATTCAGTTCCTAAGTGCTGTGGCCCTGCTGTAACTCCCTCCTCAGGCAGGGTAGTTTTGCAGCCATGTGCAGTGCCTGGTTTAAACCAGAATGGAATAACACCCTGCCAAAGCTGTGGGGCAACACCCAGCCCCTGTTTGCCAGCAGCACCTCAGTCCTGTCTGGTTCTGTGCTTTCAGCCTGTGAACACCAGGCTGAGAGATGCTAAGTATTTGTTACTAAGTTCCTGCCTGTTACAAGCTTCCAGTATAAATAATAAGTGGAACTGAAATTGTTTTCCCACCTTTTCTGCAGTTGCAGTTTCCCCACGAGTCCAGCCTCAGATGTAAAGTCTTGACCGTAGTCTCTGCTCTTGACTTCCTCTGCCACCTTGAGCAAGAT
The DNA here is from genome assembly GCF_037042795.1 of Molothrus aeneus. NCBI lineage: Eukaryota > Metazoa > Chordata > Aves > Passeriformes > Icteridae > Molothrus > Molothrus aeneus. Next base: position 2,358,054 of record NC_089663.1, read on the forward strand.
TCTTTGGATTCAGCAAAAGACTTGGGCATATTACTGAATATAGGCATTTTTGTAAGTGGATTTAAACCCCATCAACTTAAATATGTAATTGATTTGGGATCATACAGACTGAGTTACTTAAATGTCATAAGCATCTACACCCTGTCCAAATGTGTGACATTCAGTCTGTCTGAAAGTAACCATTAATATCTGTGCATGTATTTTCTTCATGTGAAAAGTAAACAAGGAGTCTGTCCTGAAGAAGATTTGAGGTTTTATTAAATGTTGATCTGGTGACTTTAAAGGGAAGAATGCTTTATTGCTGTGCAGTTGTCAGTCTGATTTAACTAGAGGCAGGGAGAGCCAGTGGTGCACGGGCCAGCAATTCTCATTGCTGAATGAGTGGAATTCCTGTCAAGGCATTATTTTCTCTACATGCAGAACTCATCATGATGATGTATGAGTTAATTCAGCTTATAGTTCCAAACTCCCACTGCTTCCTGCTGTGGTTAATTCTGGATTTACTCTTCTATTAATGCAGTCTCCCATATTAAAGACTGTTTTTAGCCTGTCTTGCATATGTCATCTTCTTGTTGGAGTTGATGGGAATGTTTTATCTTGTAGCAGTGAAGGTTTTCTATAAAGCAGCACAGAGCTCTTTCATATATTTTTGCCTTTACTAACATGATGTTTCAAGCAGTTAATTGAATGTAAATTATGGGCTTACATACGAGGAAAAATTACTTACAGGTTATAAATGTGTATTTACCCCTTCAAATTTTTTATCAGTGGTAAAAAGGACTGGAAATATGAGTATCCTTTTTCAGAATGAAGAAATGCTAGTTAGTTAAAGTTCCATTTCTTTTGTTTGCATCCATCTAGTAGATGTAAGTGTGTCTGCAGTAGCTATAACTTGTTCTTGCACTGGGGCTGGTCTGTAGAGGTTGGTCAGGATACTCAGAACAGCTGTGGGACAAACACTGGTTCTGTTCTAGCAGGGGTGGCAGTAATGAAAATTATTCCTCAGTGGAATTATTGTTCTTCAGTTGTTGGGCTGTCTATCTCTTGGCATGGGATTGTGGTTAATTGGTTATTAAAGTATGCTTGTAAAGTATTGTCTTTTATTCTGAATGTTTTCTTTGTGAACAGAATAAATTTTCTAATCCTCTTTGCTTTCCAGGCCTGTTTGTGATAGACCCCTCCTTCTATTCCTGGAGACAGACATTGTGAATAGTTGTGAACATGGTAAGGGTTTTTGGAGATGGCTTTTAAGATGTTTTGTTAGCAATAAAATAGAGAATTTTCTCCTTCCCTGGGACTAAGGATAAATTGCCATAATGAGAACATTGTTTTTGGAGTGATTGTATTATTAGTAAATATAAGAATTTGGGAAAAAATCACTGTAGTGTACATGTCTATTCTAAGAAAGTTGTTGCTTGCAAGACGCTTGAAATTTGTTTTTTTTCAGCTGATTTTGGATGGGAAATGGTTTTGATATTTATTTATTTGCAATTCGGGATAATTAAATTAATTACAGCTCTTGTAACTTCATGTAGAGATCTCTCAGTATTGTTCATGTACCAGTTAATTAAAAAAAAGAGAAAAATCCAGTTTTCAAAGGACACTGGGACATCTGTAGGTGTGACATTTCTTGTGATGTCTCAATTGCCATTCCAGATCCGCATTGCAGCGCTGAACGCGAGCTCCACGGTTGAGGATGACTATGAAGGTACCTTCAAAAGCCATAAAACACAGACCAAGGAAGCTCAGGTGAGTCATTCCACAGTTGTCTTAAGGAAGCTTTGTCTCAATGGGAGTTTTGTCCTCTAGTTATAGGGATTTGTTCAACCATGATATTTTGTTCTTATGTAAGTTTAGTTACTCTTTCTCTTGAACCCTCCTTTAGCAAACTAAAACTTCACTCAGATGAGTTATTTTAGGACAGTAACACAAATATTCTGCTGTGTAGCAGAAAGTATTAAAAGTGTGAAACCACTGAAATACATAAATAACATACTTCATAAAGTTGTCTTAATAAATACATTCTAATTATTTCAATCACAGGAAGCAGAAGCTTTTGCTTTGTACCACAAAGCTCTGGACCTTCAGAAACATGACAGATTTGAAGAGTCTGCTAAAGCTTATCATGAGCTACTTGAGATTCGTCTTCTGCGGGAGGTCAGTGACCTTGGGAGAATGACACTCTAGAAACTGTTTGCTGTGTTTTGTCTTACTTCAGTTCTAACTGGCTAACTAGAAATGTTAGTACTTGTTCCTTGTCTAATTCCTAATGCCCACGTTGTATGTATTTTATAATTTCTAGGCAGTTCTTTCTGGTGATGAGAAAGAAGGGCTGAAACACCCAGGTTTGATGTTAAAATACTCCACCTATAAAAACCTAGCACAACTGGCAGCACAGCGGGATGACTTAGAGACAGCCATGGAGTTCTATCTGGAGGTACAGTGCAGCTGAAATTAGACACTGGAGTCTAAATCTTTGTAAAATCTTCCTAAAATACAGACAGACACATCCAGCATGCATCAGACAGACACATCCAGCATACATCATGGCAGTGTACAGTTGAATACTATATTCTTTCTGATGCTATATGGGATAAAATTGGTCCATCAAAGCAGTTGTGGTCCTGCTGCAAACTCCAGCAGTGCCAATCCCTGCAGCAAGGTGGGTTTGCATGTCTGAAATGTGGGTGATTTGTTTGTTGTGCTTTCCAGGCTGTAATGCTGGACTCCACCGATGTCAACCTGTGGTATAAAATTGGTCGTGTGGCAATAAAGCTGATCCGCCTGCCCTTGGCTCGTCACGCTTTTGAAGAAGGGCTCAGGTGCAATCCTGATCACTGGCCTTGTTTGGATAACCTTATCACAATTTTGTATACACTCAGTGACTACACCAGTGAGTACAATGCATGAGAAGCATCTCGGTATGTGTGTGATTTTACATACCAAGAAAAATTGTAACAATGAAATCTGTAGGTTGAAGTGTATCTTGCTGAAGCAATGCAGCAGGGTTTGATAGAGACTGCTACTTCATGATAGAGATTTTACTGAATTCTAAAGCATGGTGGTTTAGAGAAGTTTTATTATTTATTTTTGGTTGCCCTAAAAATAAATGTCTGTGGTCTCACAGATCAGAGCCTCTGCAGGAAGTTCCCTGTACACTGTTCCTCTGCCTTTCCACGTATGCTGGTTTTGGCTTTCTAGTAATTTTCCTGCTGCATAGCACTAGGGTTTGGGTATAAATCTACAGTCTCCTTCATAGCCTGGAAGGGTTAATTGTAGTTACAGCACTGGATGCACTGCTTGCTTCACTAATGGAATCTGCAGTTATCAAAGACATTTCATAACATAAAAATGGTGAATAATTGTGTTTCTGTTTATGGTTCTAATTTCTTCTGTGCCAGAACAGGCTTGAAAGTAAGTGAAAGATGTACTGCAAACATTGTTTAAACAAAATTAATTACATTCTTTTTCTGGATACAGTACCTAGGAAGACACAAGAGACTATTTTAACTCTATGCATGTAATTATTTGACACCTTACAAAGCAATTGGACTAATTTATGTAAATGTCACATTTGGGTGGAATTCAGTGGTGTATGTGAGGCCCAGAAATGGGAGCTTTGAATGAACCAAAGCAGCCATTGACCATTCAATTTTTATTTTTCTGTTAGCATGTTTGTACTTTATCTGCAAAGCTCTGGAAAAAGATTGTCTGTACAGCAAAGGATTGGTTCTGAAGGAGAAGATCTTTGAGGAGCAGCCTTGCCTCCAGAAAGATTCCTTAAGGATGTTCCTCAAATGGTGAATGTTGTCTTAGAGTATATACTGCCTTTGGAGTGTAAATTTTGGGTTTGGGGTTGCTCAGAAAACCTGCTCAGATCTTGTGCTTTTTAGCTTGCTGACCTTCCTTCTCAATAACAATGTGTTGATGCTGTTGACAGAATGTTCTTCAGGAATTCCTTTTGGAGGGAGGTAGAAAGAGGAAAATAATCCATTTGTTGCTGCTCATTTATTTTCATATCTAAATCTCTTGTAATCATCTGCCTTTGTTTTACTAATTAGTTCCTGATCCCTGCAGCATTCACTTTAGTTTTCCTAATTAAAACAAACCAATAACGACCAAAACCAAAACAACTCTCACCCCCCCAAGAAAACCTCACCAAACGCTCCCCACATGTTACTGCTTTTCTTCCTGTATGGATTTTATAGTAGGAGTGGGTAGGAGGAAAGTGGGAAGATAGAGGCCCATAAAATTTATAGGATGTGTCTAAGTTATCAGATCATTCAGAACAAAGATTTCTGATGGCTGACACATCCATATGTGTGCCATAAAGTTGGTGAGATGATGTTGTGTGAATGCTTCTTTTAACGCTGTTTTTGTTACCTTATATGATGCTATTAAATGAATCCCCTCTAGGCTTTAATAAAAAAAAAAAAACAAACCAGCAAACAAAACCTTCCACTTATCTCCATTTTTGATTATTTCTCAGTGACATGTCTATCCATAATGTGAATGTGAGTGCAGCTGAAGCAGGAAGGATCATAAATGAGGCGCTGGAGCTCCGTAAGAAGAGACAAGCGCTGCTGGTGCGTGACAGAGAGCCAGACCTCAGGCTGGTGCAGCCAATTCCCTTCTTCACGTACGTCTTGGTGTCTTCTCTTTGCAGAAAGATCCTCTGAAGCACATACTCTGACAACTGTGTTGTGCTTCAGATTTCTTCAAAAGACCTTTTTTTATCCAGCGTTTTCTTATTAGGTTATAGGTTGGTTTGGTGTGCTTATTGTTTTAGCATAAACCCCACAGCTATTAGTTTTCAACTTTTGAATTTAAACCAGTGATGTAAAAAACAAATCTGGTATTTGAGAATGATTTGGCAGCTATTCCAATGTATTACTGGATTTTTCATACATGACTAGTTTGTATGTGAATTTCCAAGCAAATTTAGCTTTTAAAAATTGCTTTTACTATTGAGATAATGAAAACTCAGAAAAAATTTGCAGTTCTTTATTTGCAGGAAGATACAAGGATACTAGTACGTTGTTTTGTATGTCTTTATTAAGGCATAAAGGATTGGGGTTTGGTTTTTGTATTGCACACATTTTTCTGGAATATTAATGGACTCTGCATGTAGTTCATATTGCTGAGAAGTTGTTTCTTCTTGTGAAGAGGGATGAGTTCTTCTAGTACTGTTGATTGAATGCAGAACCTGAAAATTTTCTTTGACATTACTCTATACCAAAAGCTAAAAAAAAGTAATTTCCTCAGCAACTACTTCATGGACCTTGTGTTTTTAGAGAAAATTTTGGAGTGATGGGACAGATTTTTGGCACTCAGGTGTGTATTGCTGTCCCACTGAGAAGCTCCTCTTGCTATCTCTAAGCTATTAGTGAAAAAACAATGTTGAATGCTGTTAGGTTTGTAAACATAATATAGAAAATACTGTGACAAGAAGTGAAGATATTGTGATGCCATTGTGTTTGCCTTGCAGGTGGAAGTGTTTAGGAGAAGCCTTGCTTGCCATGTATCAGCACCTCACAACATGTGATCCTCCTCGCCCCAGTCTGGGAAAGAGGATTGATCTCTCAGAGTACAGAGACCCAGTTCAACATTTGATGCTTTCTCCCACCTCTACTCCTGTCAGTGTGATTCAGCCAACTCCTGTCAGCACCAATGCAGTGGTGACAATGCCAGATCCTGTATTACCTTACACTCCAACCACACCCAACTTCCCAAGTCACAGCCAGAGTTCATTGGAGCCAGGAGCTCCTGTAGGTGAGCAAGGTACTTCAATCTAAGATTCAAGATACCTTTCCTACTTATCTGGGTATAAAAAACATTTCAGAATTCTTTGGGACATGCTGTTGTTCAGCTGCATGTTGGTGGAGTCAGAAGCTTTTCAGCATATGTGTAACATCTGATAGAAAAATTGAAGGAGTATCTGACCTTTTCTGGTTTTGTGCTGTTACCCCACACTTGAGTTTTTCAGTCTTTAGGATGAGAAAAATTGTGACTCCATTCCAGCAGTGGTGCATATCAAAATTCCATGCTGGGAGCTCCTTAGAATGAATGAGCTGTTTTACAAAAAGATGATTGTGTTATTTTTCTGCTCATGTATCACTTTAAGAAGCTGAGAAGACCAAGCTGTCAGCTATATTTATTTGAAATCTATACAAGATTTTTTTGGCACTCTCTTCAGAAGGAAACCAATGAATCTCAAGTGTTGCTGTGTAATTATTATGTTTTTAAAAATAAAAAAGATTACTCACTTTTTATTTGTCAATTTAACCTGTCAGGTTTTGTTTTTTTTTTTTTTTCATTATGTTTTTAGGTGACATATCTGCAGGTGATAAATCTAAGAAAGGAGTGAAGAGAAGAAGAATTACAGAAGATAGTGGTGAAACAGCCAAAAGGAGATCTGCCAGAGTTCGGAACACCAAGTGCAAGAAAGAGGAGAAGGTTGACTTTCAAGAGCTGCTGGTGAAGTTCCTTCCTTCCAGGTACTGCACTGAACACCTTTCATTGTGAGATGATCACAGAGATGAAGCTGTTTGGGATTTTGTTTGATTGATACCCCCCAACCTTAAAACTACCAGTTCCATGGTTTGGTTTTTTTTGAAGCAGATGTGGTGCATTATCTTCTGATAAATGTAATAATATTTCTTTTAGTAAAAATTACCGAATAAAAATAAAAAATTGCTTTTACTACTGTTAAAGTGAATTAGTGGACAATGCACATATCAAAATGGATAAGGTAAAGTAATCTTGATTTGGATGAAAGAAACTGGATGCAAATCTCTGAATTTGTTTCAGTAATATATTCTCACTGTTAAAATTTGCACATTGTTTCATATTTAGATGTTACATAGTAATGAAAGAAAGAATGAGGACTTTGTTGATATTGTGGGTTTTTCCCCCCTTTCACACAGATTAAGGAAATTAGACCCTGAAGAGGAGGAGGACCCTTTCAATAACTATGAGGTGCAATCAGAGATCAAAGAGGAGAATTTTCAGCATGTTGGACCACACAGAATGTCATTTGATTCTACAACATTTATGGAGTCTGGTAGGGATTGCATTATAACCCCTGTTCTTTCTTCCTTGGTTTTGCCATACTGTATGCTTTATTTTCTGTATTTTCCTGTCATGCCTAGAAGATACAGAAGTGTATTTTAAAAAGCATAATTTTATAGCATAGAAGTATCTCAGTTGGTACTAATTTTTTAAGTCTTGGGGAATTGCTCAATCCCTGTGTGCAGGAGCCCTGTTGTGTGGAATTTCCATTTAAACACATTGGAATACAGTAACTGAATTCTGCACATATGCAGTGCAGAACTGCTGTGATATAAGTGCCCAAAACACTGTTGAAACTTAATTCTTTCAAGTTATGATCTGCCTCAACCTTAGATGTAGGCCTTTGTGTTTATCTGCTTTCTAGAAAAACAGGATGTTCATGAATTCCTGCTGGATAACCTCAACAATGGTGGAATCTTGGAGCTGATGATGAGATATCTGAAAGTCATCAGCCAGAAGTTCCTGGTGAAGTGGCCTCCTGGCCTGTGTGAGGTGGTCCTCAGTATCTATAACAGCTGGAGGAAGCACAGCAGTAGCCTCCCCAACCCACTCCTGAGGGACTCAAGTAACCAACACATCAAGGTAGAGCAGCACCTTTCCTTATTCCATATTTGCTGTTGTCCTGATGTTGGTGTGCCCAAAGTACCCAGCTGAAGTGCCCAGACACAGCTTTGGCTCAGCTCTGCTTGTCCCAGCTGTGCTAACTGTCCCAAACTTGGGTGCACTGCAGCTCTGACCTGTGTGGAATGCACACAGACACCCAGAGAGAGGTAATAAACACAGAGATATTTTACCCCTTTATTCTCTTGTTGCTCCTTTTCCTCCCCTCCTTCCTTTTCTTCTGACATGACACAGTTTTGTTTTGTCATCAGGTCAGTACAGAGGCTGCTCTGTTCTCACTGGCTGATTCAGGGTCAGCATTGCTGCTTTAAATAGAATAAATACTCCCTAGTTTGAAGATAACCTGAAATTTACAGCAAAAAACCAAACAACAACAAAAACAAACCAAAACCACCTCCTCAGCATCACCATTTTATTACCTTTATAAATCTGGAATTTCCTGAAAGCAGAGAGAAAAAACAATAAGTTCTTTACATTATTGTTAAAGCACATTAATGATTGAAGATGATATTTCTTGAATTATAAAACCAGTTCTGGTAATTCTTGGCCACTGAGCCAGCCTATGTTATCTTTTTAATGTTAGCAGTCTGTATTCATTTGGAAAGTTACTTGCCTTTGGTATGACTTCAGCTGGAAATTTTTTTTCAGATCAAGTGTTTTTACTTCTTTGCAAATGAAATATTAATTATGAAAATTGCTGTGTTCCATTGATGCCATTTGCAAAACAAACAAAAGTGCCTCTATGTAGCAGATGTTAAATTTTTATACATCCTGTGACTTATTTATGTATATATTTCACATATACACGCCTTCTTTAAACAAATGTAAATATATTTATAAATGTATTCCCCTTGGCTCTCATTATTACTGCATAACTGCTTACTTTTCTTAAATTTTGTCTTATTTTTCAAATGTCAGTGCTACTGCTATATTCTGAAATCGTGCTTTTGGCATGAATTGGCAATTTAATATAGTTTTATTTCAGCCAAATTAAAAAGTAAGGATGACTAATTTTTTCTAACATCAGGCAATGCTGTTCTGACCTTCTTCCATGAACTGAGATTTTTCTTTTTTAATGGTTCTGAGTATTGTTTGGCTTTGTACCTGTTGATTTGCCAGTTACTGTACACCTCAGGCAGTTATTGTGCACCTTTCAGGCAGAAGAAGTAGATACAGCTTGGGAATAGAAATCCCAAGAGGACAAGATGAAGGCTTTCTTTGAAGTAAATTGCAAATGTAGTGATTTTTTTAAAATTTATGCTTCTTTTAACGTATTTCTTGCTGTGAACACTCTTTTGATATCTCCTTACTTTTTCTGAAGGATATGATGATAATGAGCCTTTCTTGCATGGAGCTGCAATTAGATCAGTGGCTACTGACAAAAGGGAAGAGTTCTACAGGTGAGAACTTAAATTTTCTTCAGACTCTAAAAACACTGGGAGTGTATGGAGAAATGTTCCCAGGAATTCACTGGATTTTGGAGCTATTTTGTCTCAATATCTTTCAGATCTGTGTTTTATTGCTCTATCAATTGTTGGCCTTCAGGCAGATCAGACCTTTGAAATTCTGTGACGTGGAACTCCTTCCGTGGCATGCCTGTAACTTCATGATAAAATGTACTTAATTGACTTGCAGTTTCTCCAAGAAATTGTCCTGCTGCCTCTGTGAATGGCAAGTTTGGTCCTGACTTCCCAGGAACTCACTTTTTGGGAGACCTGCTGCAGCTGTCATTTGCATCCTCCCAGCGAGATTTGTTTGAGGAAGGCTGGATGGAGTTTGTCACTCGGGTCTATTGGCTCAAGGCTCGGTTTCTGGCTCTGCAGGTGGGCTCCATTTTGGTTTAACAAACACAGCTTGTCCCAAATTCAAGTCAATATGTTATCATCTTATTGCAGGGGTTCCATGCTGTTGTCTCCTTATCACAAAAGTTTCACACCTTCCTGGTGATTCTTGTGGGCAGCTCCTCAGAGCCCTGGCTCTTTCTTCTTTACAAAGTAACCAACTGACTCCAGTTGGCAACTTTGTGAAGGAGTGAGGCTTTGGTAGTTTGAATATTATGTCAAGGCTGCCCTCTCTTTTTCAAAGAGAGCCACCCCCACTCTGTTATAGCATCTTCTTCTCATTGCTTATAGCTGTGGCCTGGTAAAGTCAGGCCTGTTCCTAATCTTTGATAATTGGCCCAGCTGCAGCTCCTCAGGGGTGAGATTACTTTCTACACTATCTTTATTTTCTTATATTCTATCCCCCTACAAACATTGTTCAGATGCAGCTGATTCAGGAATCTCAGCTCTTTCAGGCATGTGGATAAAATCAGCTTAAAACATAGTGATTTCATTTTGCTTCTAAATATAATTAACTTCCCCTGAGGGTTGAGGTGGAAATGAAGTAGGAGGTCTCACATGCTCAGCAAATATTCAGATATGTTTAATAAATGTCTTTGTTTAAATGAACATGTACTCAGCTTAAAAACAATATTTGTACTAAAGTTACTTAGAATAGTGTTGTGGAGCTGCAGAACATAAGATTTTTGAGGGCCTGGATTCATGGACACTATCAGAGTCTCAGGAACACCAAAATTCAGATTGAACTGAAACAGACTCTTTTTTTTTTACTGTTCCCTCTGCTTTTTCAAGGTGGCATGGTTCTGCTTTTGAAGATTTTTCATTTAATATGCAAATTTTGAAGCAGAGGGTTTTAAGCCTATCACTAAGGGAATAATTTGAAAGAAATATTATTTGATCCCAGTCTTTTTCTTCCTCTCTGTGTTGCTTCCCCAGGACATCAAAGAGGGTTTTTTAATGCAATAATTATGTTTAAATCTGGGGTCAACTAGTTATGTGAGTCAGTTTCATAAGTGTGAACTAACTTGGTCCTTCCCCTTTTTTTCCCCTGCATCTAAGGTTCCTTTCTAATAAAGTTATTTAGGAAAAATGAGAGTTCCTATACAACTACTGGCATTTTTTTCCTTGTGATATGCAGAGTTGTATTTTGCCTGTGCATGCCTTCCTGACATCTCAATTTCAGTAACTACTTTACACAGAGCAAGTCGAATTCATTCACTTTGTGGAATATATGAATGTTTCTTTACTCAGTGTTTTAATTTGCACAAATGGAAGAGTTATTTCTGCTGGTTTACTCTTCTGCCTTTTTAAAGGAAAGGGATTTTAGCACTCCAGACCAATCTTACAAGTTTATGCAGGCTGAATTCCATTTTTCTGATTTGTTTTATCCATTATTGAAATAATTGGTAAGATATTTTAAAATATTTTTGCTTTAATTTGAGCTATTCAGTTGAATTTATTGTTATAATTTTTGAGGACATGCAGTAAGCACACTGGCAGTGCCTGCATTAAATTTAACCATTTTCTACAAGTTTTGGAGACTTTCTGCAGTGAGAACGGTAGGATTTTTTTTGGTTGATTGTTTTCCTCTGTACTGTTTCTATAGGGAGACATGGAACAGGCTCTTGAAAATTATGATATCTGCACTGAGATGCTGCAGAGCTCCAGCAGCAGCCAGGCTGAGGCTGGCAGTGAGAGCAGCATCGTGATCCGGCTGCCCAACCTGCACGTGGATTCTGTGGTGTCTTTGGAAGAGGTGAGAGCTCATTTGCAGGGTGTGTTCCCTCTTCCATCCCTCACCCTCCATCTCTCCCAGTTTCAAATGTCACCTATGAATTAGTTCTTTTGTGAGGGAAGTTTAGTGCACCTCAGAGTGAGGGTTTGGTATTTTGAATATTACATCGAGGCTACCCTCTCTTTTTCAAAAATTACACTCTTTATATCTGTTGGTCCTGTACATTTTTACATTGCTTTTATGCAAAATAAAAACATTAAAGCAGCTGCATGCATTAAAGCAGCAGTGGATTATTGAATCAGTGTTTTTCTTTTCTTTTCTTAAACATTGAGAGCTAAACTGCTGGGAGAAGAGTCAGTAGTCAAATATATGTGAAAACAAAAGTTAAGATTGTATCATCTGTGATGTTTGCAGATTGAAAAGAACCTAAAATCCCTGGAGAGATGCCAGTCTTTGGAAGAGATCCAGCGGCTGTATGAGGCAGGGGACTATAATGCAGTGGTGCATCTGCTCAGGCCAACCTTGTGCTTCAATGGTTATGGCAGAGCCAAACACCTGGAGTTTGTCACATCCATACCTGAGAGACCAGCTCAGCTGCTTCTCCTCCAGGTTTGCTTTGTTTCGTACAAAATCTGTTTCAGTAAGGAATTAAGACTTATTCCTGAAAACAGGAGGGAAGGATTTCTGGAGTGGATGTTGACAGTTGTGAGTCTAATTTACAAAGCCAAACATGGAACCAAACCTGTGAATGCTCTGAAGATCACAGCTTTGTTGACATCATTAGCAATGTGCCAGCTTTTGCTGACTGAGAGTGTGGCTAAAGATGCAAGATGTTGAGGCATCCATGGAATGAACAGAAACTTGAGTTTCCTGAGTTATTTTATGGATGAATTCATGCTACTGTTGACTATATGGTGACTAAGAACCATTCTGAAACTTGGTTATCTAGCATATGAATGATTTTTATGCTGTAAAGACTCTCTCCTGCGTGAATGAGGAACTGTTGATACATGCAGTATAATTGCTGTAGAGTTAGACCATTTGACACTGTAAAAATAAGTGTATAATAAGTGTATTAATGAGCTCAGCTCAGCTGAGTATATTAGGTTAGTTGGGGGAGAAAGTTTGCAGGAAAAAAAGACTGATGGGTTTTTAACTGCCCAGAACCCAGTCCTACATTTTCCGTGGTTTCTGGTGACCCAACCTCTTCAGAGTGGAAAGATCAGAAGTTGCTATTCCACTGGCCTGAGAGTTGCTACTTTGTTATTTATGAAGTAATGAAATGGTAGCACGAGATCATAAAGATCCAAACCCTGTTTCTTGTAAGGGCTTTATTCAGCTGTAGATCATTAGAATTACAGCCCTACAGCCATCTCTTTCCTGTTTTCTTTCCTTGCATCTTTTATTAAAGCAGAAAGATGTGATGATTTTTTTGTATTTAGATCCTACTTGTGTATTTGTCATCCAGGATCCATGCACCTCCTATTGTCCTTTTAATGTTGCATTTAAAGTTGTTGCTTCATTTCATTGAAATCATCACATTTACTGAGTATAGTGTTTTGCTTTGCCCTGCTGTGCATTCATGTTTAAAATAAACTCTTCATTGTTATAATAGATCTTTTTCATATTTACATTCCCTAGGACTCCCTGCTCAAACTGAAAGACTACAAGCAATGCTTTGAATGTTCAGATGTTGCCTTGAATGAAGCAATTCAGCAGATGATTAATATGACAGCACCCTCAGCTAAAGAGGAGTGGGTTGCTACAGTAACACAGCTGCTGACAGGAATAGATACTTCATTATCCTCAGTTAACAGCATCCTGAAAGACTCCTCTGTCACACCGAGCCTGGTGCGCTTAACAAACAACCTGATCCAGGTAAGGCATGGCCTGGCACCAGGAGGTGTGCTGTGTGCTGCAGGACTCAGGGCAGGCTGCAGGACTCAGGGCAGGCTGCAAGACTCAGAGGATGCTGCAGGATTCAGGGCAGGCTGCAGGATTCAGGGGATGCTGCAGGATTCAGGGCAGGCTGCAGGACTCAGGGCAGGCTGCAGGACTCAGGGCAGGCTGCAGGACTCAGGGCAGGCTGCAGGACTCAGGACTCAGGGGATGCTGCAGGACTCAGGGCAGGCTGCAGGACTCAGGGCAGGCTGCAGGACTCAGGGCAGGCTGCAGGACTCAGGGGATGCTGCAGGACTCAGGGCAGGCTGCAGGACTCAGGACTCAGGGGATGCTGCAGGACTCAGGGGATGCTGCAGGACTCAGGGGATGCTGCAGGACTCAGGACTCGGGATGCTGCAGGACTCAGGGGAGGCCTCAGGACTCAGGGGATGCTGCAGGACTCAGGGGATGCTGCAGGACTCAGGACTCGGGATGCTGCAGGACTCAGGGGAGGCCTCAGGACTCAGGGGATGCTGCAGGCCTCAGGGCTTGCTGCAGCTGCTGGCTGAATTCCCACCCACTCCTGGTGGTGCCTTTGGTTACATTGCTGTTACATTTTTGGGAAGGGGGGTGTTACCATTCTGTGTGAGCATTGCCATAGTCTGCAGTGTGATAGAGCTGCACTGAGCACACACCTGTGCTAGAGATCCACTACCAAGCTGCCTAAAACAATCAAATATGGTGGTAAGATAACCCAGCACTGGGGTTTTAGGCTATTTGAAGTAGTGATAATGTGAAGATTGACTGAGCTGCCTGGATGTAGCCTGTAAGTTCTGGTTCTGATCTTGCCCTTATGTGCTTCAGGCTGGAGGGCAAGGCCCCATAGGCCTTACAGGCGTGGTAGAATTGCTTGCAAGTGCTGGCCAAAGTAAATGATTTTCTGGTAAAAACAGAGAGGGTGATGTGAACAGGGCAGGGGAAGAGTGAAATGTGAAATGCTTCTAGAATTATGAATGCAGCTAATTTTAGCCTTTTACAGAAGGTACTTTCAAACCTCAAAACTGAATGAGTGTTTTCAGTCCAAGTAACAAATGGCAGACTTACAAATGGCAGTTCTGTTAAGAAGCAGGTCTAGTTAATGTCAAAATTCAATGTGCTTGCAATTCTCAAATCTCCACTTACTTCTGTAAAAGCCAAGGAGCCTTCACTACTTACAGAATCATACTCTTATTGTGTAAAGTTGTATGTTTTATGAAATGTAATGGAATTCTGGAGAACAGAGTGTTCAGGCACATCATTTATGTAGCATCTGTAATGATTCTAATTGGTCTTTAACAGTTGTAACACCTGTGCTAGAATTCAGGAATTTTTGTAAGTTCCTCAGAATCTGGGTTGTAGGGAAATTTCTTGTACAGTAATGAGGCCTAGTAATGCTGAGAATTGATGCTGTGTGTTTGGTCACTATGAATTGCTCATATAGGATATTAACAGAGACACACCTAGGTGGAAAATGGGGGTGCAAGAGGAATATCAGAGTAGGGCAAATAATCTCTTCCCCTACTAATTGATTTACCTCTAGCATTTTTACAGTCACTTGTGAGAAGCTGAGACTCAACTTTAGATTATTTCCTTGGGGTAAAATGTGCTGCCAACTTTGGGTTGTTTGGGGAGGATCCACACCTGACCTGTGTTTCCATCTCTTTGTCTGTATAATGTGTGTTTCTTTCTTAGATCATAGACTGCAGCATGGCTGTCCAGGAAGAGCCAAAAGAGCCCTATGTGTCCTCAGTGCTTCCATGGATTATCCTGCACAGGATCATCCAGCATGAGGAAGATGCTTTTCGGTCCCTTTGCTGCCAGCAGCAGCAGAACCAGGGAGAAGAAGGTGGATTATTTCTTCACTTTTACATATTGCACCTGAGCTCTTTACCATCTAGCTAAGGAGTATTAGTAATAAAATACTTGTTTGTTGTCTTACCTTGCTGGCTGAAGGGAGGAGAGGGCTATGAAAACATCACTTTCCACCAGAGAGGAAGCTATTTGCCAGTTGAAGCATTGACTCAGATTTAACTCAGTTCTGTGCTACTTTAATATTTAGCAATTTCTTTCTTCCAGTGAGTCCTGATACCCCTATGTTGCCTTCTTCACTTATGCTGTTGAACACAGCTCATGAGTATTTGGGAAGAAGATCCTGGTGTTGCAATTCAGATGGTGCTCTGCTCAAGTTTTACGTAAGTAGAAATTGTGGAATAACTGAGAGTGATTCTGATTGATCTCTGAAAATCATCTGGCCAAGCCCTCTCCCAAAGCAGGAAACAAAGTTCAAAGTTAGATTGTTTATTGCCTTATCTTCATGTTAAAGATACACTTCTAAATCCACTTTCTGGCTTCTCCCAGACAAACATATGAAAGTTTCAGTCAGTTTAATCTGAATTGTTATTCCAGACCCTTTTCTATTGGTCTGCTTCTGTCATACTCCCCATTGTTCCCTGGACTTGCCTCACTGAGAAGAAGAATTGTTTTATTCTCTTTTTTCTTCTTTCTTTTTGCTTCTTGCACTTGTATTCTATTTTGTTCATGGGATTTGAAAGGGAAGTAGGAATAACCAAGCAGTTGGATAGTACTGTATATCATTCAGGAGCTAAAAAAACCTGTTGTGTTACATCTTTAAAATTGCTGCTAAAGTAACACAGTGGGATTCCATATTCATCTTGTCTCAGTGGTTCTAAATAAGTTGCTCACTTCACAGGACTGAATTTGTCAAGTGTTAGGTGGGGTTTGCACATTTCAGTGTACATAAATACTGTTTATTGTGTAAAAAGAACATATTTAAACTTTCAGCCAAGAAAATTCAGTTTTGAACAGCTTGGTTGTTTGTTTCTTCCAAATCATGAGAGTAAAGATTTGCAGCCCATCATCTGTCCTCAGTTACACAACTGGAACGCTCCTGATTGCTCCCACATCCTGTGGTGTTACCTGGATTTGCTCTGAAGCTGTGATGCATTTAATTGTTCTGTGGTTGATAAATTTGCCCTGTTTGATTGTACTTACCTTGATTTTATACCACAGCCTGAAAAAAATAGCAATTCTATTGTTTTCATGTTATTAACTAAATATTATTTAAAATACACATACACAGTTGATCTGTTGAACAGTGATGAGAATGAAGAACTACTTTAGCCCTCCATTTTCCTGTGTGTTAAGTCTGTTCTTTGCTCTGTTGTTCAGATGGGTGTGTTACATCTCATCTCTTGTGCTCCAGGAATGGGTGTCTGGGCACTAATACTCTAGCATTATTAGATAAAAGGATTTACCCATTCATGATTGACCTTTTTAAGATTATTCCTTGAGGTCTCATTGTTACACCAGAAAAGAAATTTCCCCTGGTTAAATAGAATATTTCTATTTGTTTGCTCATTTTCTCTTAGCTCAGAAAGCCAAGTGTTTCCTGAGCAGAGCACTGGCAGTCTGGGACAGCCTGGCTGCTGGCAAACCCCAGATAATGTCATGCCATGGCATCCACTGGGCCCTCTACAGGGACATTTCAGGGGCACTTTGCAGATTCAGCTTGACTTCACTGAGGTTTATTACCTTCAGCCAAGAGAAAATCATGATTAGTTCTGCATAGAGCTACTCAGGAATCTCCTGATTTCCCTTCTCAGCACTCCCTGGAGCTTATTAGGCCCAGCTCAGTGCCAGACCCCATCTCCCTGTGCATTTGAGCAGTGGCATGTCCAGGACAGTAATTTACACAGCTGGGAAGGACGGCACAGAGAGCCTGAGGGCTTCTGCAGGAGTCAGCTCACCCTGGCAGGGCTGCAGTGAATGAGCAGGGTTTGAACTGAGGCTGATTCAGGCTGGAACTATCAGATTATCTCTGTGTCCTGCTCTCCCCAGCCTCCCTGGTGGCAGGAGCATAATGCTGATGCTCCAGAGCTGGCCCTGCAGGGACTCCAGAGGGTTCATTAGCTCAGACCCTGTGCTTCATGGAAATGGATGGGCTGTTCCCAGGCTGTCGTGCCCTGAAGTGATGAGTCTGAATTGTGCCTGAAAAATGTGCTGTACCCACACCTGGGGAGTGACAGAGTATGGGCTGGGAACCTAGGCAAAGTGCAGATGACTTTGTTATTTATGAAGTAATGAAATGGTAGCATGAGATCTGGCAATGTATTTGCAGTGAGATCTTTGCAAATATCATCAGCTACTTCAAACAAAATGTTCCATTTTCACTGGCAGAATTGCCAGCTTCTTAAACTAAAATATATTATTATTAAACACAAGAATTCAGTTTTCAGAGTTTTCAGAGACAAGGGGGTGTTGGAAGGATAGGGAAAGACAAAGATAAAATGGGATGAATTATTTGAAGAGAAAGGCAGCTTCAAGAATGTGAACAGTGTGTTTCATAGGTCAGTGTTAAGTGGGCACCTTCTGTAGGTGAACTGTCTGCTCGAGGTCCTTATATTGCTTGGGGATGAATGTGCTGTGCAAGAGAAGGTGTTAATATTAATTAAGGCCTTTAGCAATAGTCTGAATTATTAGGAACAATTCTGGATTTCTGCCAAGAACTTGAAAGTTGAATAGTAACAAAGGAGATTTTGAATGCTGTTCAAGTGAGAATTCTGTTACTGCTGTTAGATGTGCTTTTGTTTGTAGCAGTAGGAATATAAGGCTTTTGTTACAATATCCTCTGATGCTCACTGTTTTTCTTCAGCTTATTTAGCTACCCTTTCTGTAAATTTCAAATGTTGATCACAAATTCATACAGGGAGGGTGCTGGCAATAAGGTGTCTGCTGGGACTCGGTATGAATGAGTCTGCTGTGACTCCAGATGTCATTGAAATGCTTTCTAAGAAATGTCTTTGCTTTTCTTTTTCAGGGGTTTGGCTCTTAATAAAGAGTACCTTGATCTTAGCACAGATATTTTAATCAGAAGAGAATCAGCATCTTCTATTTAATTCCAGCTCTTATAAACGAGCTCCTTACATGTAGAAAGTTAGATTTTTGCCTTGTCATGCAGTGTTTGTATTGACAGAAAGCTTTGTGTAGGATCATGCATAAATAAGTTTGAAGTCCTAGATGTTGAAAAATGAAAAATGGTCACAAATAAACATTTCTTTTTAAAATTGAAATTCTATTGTGGAACGCATTAAAATTGAATCTTAAGCCTCAGTGGTTGTGTAGGTCTTGACTTGGTTATGAAATAAATATCCAGAATACCCCTACACAGGTTATTCTTAGTGAACATATTTTTATTGACCTTGAAATGTCTTCTTGGAATATATTCCTTTTGGGTTTGTTTTTTTATGGAAGCTTAGTGAGACTTTTCAAAGAGTTACCTTTCTTCTTTTGGCATTCAGCTGCAGTTTTTATAATGAATGTCTTAAACTATCAGCATCTTCCAAAATATTCTACTGATGGGTGCTTTCTCTTGTGGTGTTGAAGGTAAAGATAGCAACTTGCTACAGTGTTTAGTAATTTGGGATCAATCCAGCCACTTTCCTTGGTGTGCAGCCATCTGTGTAATACTGTTCATACTGTTCAATTCTATAGTCCTTTTAGCCAGATTTTCATTAACTCTCTCTCTTCTTTTGCTGCCAAGTCCTCTCCATCCTGCTTTTTTCATGCAGAGGAAATTGCTGGTTGTGAGTTAGGACAGAAATTCTTCTGTACCTTTTCCTTATTCACAGCATTGATGAACTGTAGTTCACAGTTATATTCACAGAAGCAGCTTGGTGTGTAGGGGAGAACTTTGAATGATTTTAAGTCTGAAACATGAAGCTGATATTTAACCTCATTGATTAAAGATAAGTGCCTGTGGATTAATATAGGAAAAAAAATAAAAGCACTTCAATGCTGCTGCAGTGCCAGTTTACAGAAATACATGAGTAATATTGGGGAAATTTATTGTTATTGGGGAAAAATCCATGTAAAAATCCCTTAAAATCCCTTGAAGTTGTTTTCTTCACCTGCCTTCAGCCAGCTGGGCATCTCACTGTGAGCTTGGTGTGTAGGGGAGAACTTTGAATGATTTTAAGTCTGAAACATGAAGCTGATATTTAACCTCATTGATTCAAGATAAGTGTCTGTGGATTAATACAGGAAAAAAAAAATAAAAGCACTTCAATGCTGCTGCAGTGCCAGTTTACAGAAATACATGAGTAATATTGGGGAAATTTATTGTTATTGGGGAAAAATCCATGTAAAAATCCCTTAAAATCCCTTGAAGTTGTTTTCTTCACCTGCCTTCAGCCAGCTGGGCAGCTCACTGTGAGCTTGGTGTGTAGGGGAGAACTTTGAATGGTTTTCACTCTGAAACATGAAGCTGATATTTAACCTCATTGATTAAAGATAAGTGCCTGTGGATTAATACAGGAAAAAAAATAAAAGCACTTCAATGCTGCTGCAGTGCCACTGGAATGACTTATGTGAGACCAGTTTACAGAAATACATGAGTAATATTGGGGAAATTTATTGTTATTGGGGAAAAATCCATGTAAAAATCCCTTAAAATCCCTTGAAGTTGTTTTCTTCACCTGCCTTCAGCCAGCTGGGCAGCTCACTGTGATGTGCAGGTGACCTTGTCCTTGGTGCTTGCCTTGTAGGTTCAGGTACTACAGAAAGAACTTGCAGCTTCCACTTCTGAAGATACTCATCCATACAAAGAAGAGCTGGAAACAGCCTTGGAACAATGTTTTTATTGTTTATATGGTTTCCCTAGCAAAAAAAGCAAAGCAAGGTACCTAGAAGAACATTCAGTACAGCAGGTAAGTTATGTCTTATCCAATGTCAGTGGAATATCCTGAACTGATGAAAGATGCATTCTTATTTTGTTATGCACTTTGATATATTTTTGAGAAAGATTACTTTTATTTCCTTGTAAATTTTATTTATTTTACACATTGTAGAGAATAAAATAAAAATTTTAATATTTTTTAAAATAATAAATATAACAAATTGAATATTTTAAATGCTAGTCTTATCCATAGTATTCTGCCATCCTGAAAGCATTGAGAAATTGATTTTATTAAGCTATCACTTTCCTATTTTCAGCTGAGAAGAAGTTCAAGGTTGAGGAAAATTTAGAGAGGAAAAGTCAGCTTGAGAGAAGAAAGTTTTAGCGGCCAGCCTTGCAGTTTATGAAAGTGAAAAATGTCCCAGTTAAAAGTTTGCAAGTACATTATATTATCACTTATTTTGACATCTCTAATGGTAAATACCTGATAGCTGTTTATGAGAAATGTGAAGTTCAGTTGAATTTGGGAGAAGGGCAACTACAGAGTGCCTCTGGAAGAGGGTTGTAATATTAAAGGAGGAAGAGAAAAGTACAGGGCAGCAATGCAATGTCCTGCCTTGAGAAACATCCCTGGTTTTGTTCAAAAACCCCAGCCTATTTTTCACTTGCCAAATGCAAATGATCATAGAATTATCAATCAAAACCATTTTCATACAAGCAAAATGATTGTCTGGCTCTGTTGAACAAACCTTTTAAAATACACAAATACTCTTCCATTACTGTTCATTGAGTATTTGGCAATTTTGTGTGTTATATGTACATCTTAGAGAGTGAAGACAATGAGAGAAAGGGGATAAATAAGAAAAAGGGAAGTATAAGGAGATTACCCTCTGCAACTTTCTTGCATTTCAATCCAGAGCAAAATTTAAGAGTAAGGTTATTAGGGTAAAGCAATAAAAGGAGAAAAAACTTAGTCTAGCAGAAGAGAACTGTCCATTATTTTGAGTATTTTTACTGCTTTCAAGAAAGAAAAGTGAAGAGAAAATGAGGAGTAAATTCTGGAAGTAATTTTCTGTAGAGAGTTCAAAGAGGGGCTCAGAATTTTGTCTGGTTCCCATTTCATTACCTCTTCTTCCTTGGCTCTGAAATGGAAGGGGCAGAGTTGTTCTCCATATTACCCATGATCTCAGTGTCACTCAGAATTTTTACAATTGATCCTTGCTTATAAACAATTTTTCTAAGCAAGTAGAATGGATTTATTTTTACTTTATTTTGACTTTAGTGACCTACACTAAGTTACAGCAATATCTTTGTCTGTTAAATCAGTGAGCAGTATATTGTATTTGTGAGCAGCATAAATTAACAGCACCTTTAGCTCTGTTCTTGGGAGGTTTAGTTTGGTTCCTGCTAGAGTAATGTGTACACTCCCCTGAACTAGAAAGTCTATAGAAAATCATCATTAGTAGACTTGAATTTTAGAATTTGAAATATTTTTTCCCCTCTCATCTACTTCCCTCTTCAGGTTGATCTGACATGGGAAGATGCTTTGTTCATGTTTGAGTATTTTAAGCCTAAAACTCTTCCAGAATTTGATAGTTACAAAACCAGTACTGTGTCTGCTGATTTGGCCAACCTTCTGAAGAAAACTGCCACAATTGTTCCTCGAACTGACAAGCCTATGCTGAGCCTGGAGACTGTATCTGCCTATATTGAAGGAACATCCAGCAAGGTACAGTTCATTGTTTTTTTAAAAAAATGAAATTGTAGGGAGTAACAATTGGTGTTGCTGTTTTTATGTTGACTTTGAGATTATTAGTGGGATGATTTATTATTAGTGGGATTAGTAGTGGGATGATTTATTCCATGATGTTGGCTTTTCTTGGGTAATTGCATTAGTCTTTGAATGGTAAAATATTGTCAGGATGAGATGTTCATTAGTGTTTGTAAGTGCTCTATCTGTGAAATGCTTTCAAGGTCTTCCTATTCAAAACCTTCACATTATGTAATGAAAAGGTTGCTTCCTCTACAGGGAAGAAGCAAATGCTCATTTTTATGAACCTTTGCCTTTCTGATCTTCAGGCACCATCTCTCCCTGAGGGTGCAGACTATTCTCCACCAGTGGTGACTGAGCTCTATTATCTCCTGGCAGATTATCATTTCAAGAACAAAGAACAGTCCAAGGCCATTAAATTTTACATGCACGACATTTGTATTTGTCCAAACAGGTCAGTATTTTGGAATCCTGCTGCATGTCCTTCATTCTTCTCACTTCTTTCAGCACTGAAAAGCAGACAACTGGTTTCAGGAATGAAAAAAAATCCCAAACAGCCAAAAGCCCCACTGCAATCCATTATCACATGTCCATTGTATGATTAAGGTCATCTCTAAAACAGCCCAACAGAGAAAACAAAACCCAAAACATAGGGTGAAATATTTGATTGTTTGAAATTAAAACAAAAAAAAAAGAAAGGAGGAGGGGGGAAGCTAAATTGAAATAAATAATAACTGTGAAGAATGAACTGTTTGTACCTTTTGTTCTTTGCTTTGGCATGTTCATGCATGATAAGGAGTGAAAAATATCATTTGATAGGTAACTATAGCTCAAATGGCATCCTTTAGTGCATTAATTGCTTAGGCTGACCTCTTCCTAAAAGTGTTGATTTTGGTGCTAGACAACCACACAGAGAATACAAATAAAATATTTAAGTGATATTTAAACAAAACCACCTTGTTTCTTGATAATTTACAACTCACTGAAATACCATCAAGATTAAGCTCTCTCATCTTAAAAATAAAGCATGTTCTGGGTATCAGTCTTCTAAATTAAACCAAATAACCTTTAAATTTACTGATTAAATATAGAGTTTGCATATTAGGTGTTATCATTTTAATTCTCCTTGAAGTTGATAGATCAGGGTCAGTGACAAAAACCCTAATTTGATAGATTTGAGACAAGAAAATTGTTTCTAAATCCAGTCACGTAACAGAGACAAAAGGGAAGGTGAAGGCACAGAGCAATTTTAGATGTGAAATCTTCAGAGGAAATAGCTGTAGTTTAATGTTATTGCATCTTCTAGTCTGGGACTTGTGACTAGCAAATGGCTAAAACTTCTGTTTAAAGGCAGATGAAGAAATTACCATTATCACCCCCTACCCATTTTTCTGCAGTTTGATGTTCTAAAACTTAAAATCAAAAATAAATGAATGGAATGCATTTTTACTTTAATATGTGGCTTTTTTTTTGCACTCAGAAGATGCTTTATGTGTAACATAGTATTTTTACCCCAGTCAATGTAGTTGGTACTTGTCTGCACTACAGTTCCTGCTCCATTCCCCTCAGGAATCTGACTGTTGAGGTCACTTGACCTAGAAATGGGTTTTCAGTTGGAATCAGAAGAAATTGCAGGCAAAAAACTGAGAACATTATGGTGGTTGCCTTGGTGTTAAAATCATGGTAAAATTGAAAAAGCCCAGAGCAGAGGAACCCTGGTGTTAAAGTGAGGTTGGAAACCACCCTTCAGACTGTGTTGTTAGCAAACACAGGGCAGGACCCTCAACAGTCCTTCAGGCAGAAATTACAGTTTTAGTTCATCAGGATTTTCCTACTTGGATGCAATTTTGGCTTTATGATTTTTATGCTGGGAAATGATGATGATTATTCACAGTTGAGTCCAACAGCACAAGGTGTCACAATGTCTGCTGGCCTGCAGGGTGACAACATTTTGACAGTGCTTCATGGTTACTGAGAAAAAAACAGTGGGAGTGCTGCCATTAGAAATATGGATATACTGGCTTTGCAAGGCAAATAAACCTGGGTTTTTAATCTGTTTTCCATGTGTGACAGTTACTGGGGGCAGTGCTTTGTTAGGAAACCACTTAAGGAAAATCAATATGATTTAGGCTGTACAGCTTGTGTTCTGCTCTGAGGAGAGGAGGAAGTGCAGAAATCTGTTTTGTGTGATAGAAAGAGGAAAAAGTTGTAGATACAAGAAGACAAATCTTGTCTATGTGCAGTGAAATGTTCAGGGGGGAGTTTGTTCATGGGTTTAAGAGCCTGGCATGAGAGATGTGGGACTCCAGGCAGCTCTTGAAAATGCTGTTCATTGTAAAGAAGTTGTTTTACAGCAGTCTTGGGTCATGGGTGACAGGGCTGCCAGCTACAGCTCTAGGCAAGCCTGAAGCCCCTTTAGTTCTGGTTACAATGCATTATATATTTCTCTTTGCTGAGTATCTTAATACATAACAACCAATCAGCATCATAGACAATACCTTTACTATTACCTATAGCCTATCATAACTGCTATATTTACCATATTATGGTCATTACTTCCAATCACCTGAGTTAGTATGTTACAGTTTAAGCTTAAAGTTGTTTTTCAGTTTTCTTGCAGTGGAAAGTTCTTAGACCTTTTTTCTACTTGCCACATTGGCATGTTTGTTTGCCTGTGGTATCTTTCTGCTTTTCCTAAGACCTATTTCTGCTTGGTAAAAACATCTTTTTTGTCTGTGGTCAACATATCCTTTACTCTAGTCCTAAAACCCCCTTCCAACTCAACTTAACCTTTGCTTTCTTAGTTGTCCAGTAATGACTGGCTCAGCAATTCTCAATTTAGACATCTGTTGTTCTTCTATATCAAAACTTGCTTCCACCTCTCTTCCATTCTCAGGTTTTACATTCAGAGCTCTCTGCCAAGCACACATATCTGTGAAACTTTCTTGTCAAACTTTCACCTTTTCCAACCATGGGTTGTGTTCCTGCCTGCACAGGTTTGACTCCTGGGCTGGGATGGCTCTGGCTCGAGCGAGCCGCATTCAGGACAAGCTGAACTCCAACGAGCTGAAGAGTGATGGCCCCATCTGGAAACACTCCACCCCTGTCCTGAACTGCTTCAAACGGGCCCTGGAGATCGACAGCTCCAACCTGTCCCTGTGGATTGAGTACGGCACCATCTCCTATGCCCTGCACTCCTTCGCGTCCCGGCAGCTCAAGCAGTGGAAAACGGAGCTTCCCCCTGAAGTGGTCAAGCAGGTGAGATCTAACACAGAGAGTATAAGATTTTAAATACTTAAAATTAGGTTTTTGTCTCGGTTTGGAAAGACGGGTGTCCACTAAGGAAAGCAGGAGCCTCCCCTGAAATGGAAAAATAAAAACCCTCTCCCTCTGAATTGTTATAAATTTGTAATTAAGGGGCTCTCAGGCAAAAATATGGGAGCAGGAATAACAATGGAGTAAACCAAAACAACACTGCCAGAGTCAGAACCCAGCCTGACACCCTGTGGGTCAGGCTGTTGGCAGCAGTCCCATTGGAATTGTGGCTGCAGCCCTCCTGCAGTGCCAGGGCTGGTTCTGGTGGAGCAGGGATCCTGGAGAAAGGTGCAGTCTCTTCCTCTGAAGATCCAGGGGCAGAGGCAGCTGCTGTTCCTCTGGGGAATCCAGTGCAGAAGCCGTGCTGGTGTTCCAGAATCTCAGATTATATCTGGGTAGGAATGCTTGGCTCCTCCCTCTGGGCTCACATCTCCCAATGGGATGCTGTAGTTCTTATCAGCCATGCAGTGACATTCAATGGCTGTTATCAGCAGGTGTCTCCCCTGAGGGAGGATTGGGTGTGGAAGAGATAAGGGAAACTGCCCAATGAACAGAAGACAACTGCCATACAGATGGCAAATAGAATACACATCTTGCCTTGTTAGAAATCTGGGACAGTTTTCTAACATAGAAAATTTTTAAATTAAGTATTTATATGCTATATTCTACATATCAGACTGTCTGGTTTCTTAGTAATGTTGGAAATTCCAATATTCACGTAATATGGTCAAGCAGCATTTGGAGGTGGGTTTTTTCCTTTCTTTTTCCTGTGTAAAATCAGTTTGAGCCTAATCTTTGAATTATCTTTTGAAGGTGACACAAAATTATTGTAACCTTCTGGAAAGAGGAATTATATTTACCTTTCCTTTCTGTAAATGTCACACAATGTTTCCAGGAAAAGGTGAAATGCATACATATTGAAATAGTGAAGAGATCAGAAATTACTCTGATATCTGTATCCACATGTCATCTCTTACATCTAAAGAATTCTCTCCTTTTCTGTGGTTTTGGGCCATTTACCTAAACAAAAGATCAAAGTGAAAAGATTGGTAGAATTTCCATTGAAAACATTGTTATGAATTCATTGTCTCTTTCTGCATAAGGGAGGTGAAAAACATTATTAAGAAGTTTATTGCTAAACAAAAATAAACAATTATAAATACACTCTGACACTGATAAGAGTTGCTTGGGAAAATGTTTTGTCTTTTTGGACCAGTGAACTCCATTTCTGATTTAGCTATTCTGACTTCCAAATGTTACCTAGTCTGCAGCTGGAAGCACAATGAAAAAAAGGAAGGGCTGCTTCTCTGCTGTAATTTGTAAAACTTTCAGTGTTTGAGCTGCAGAGATCAGTGCTGGGAGCAGCCTTTGCTTCTGGGAGATTTGCAGGAGGTGGTGAGTGTCCATCTGAGCTGCCTCAGCACTGCACTAACACTGCACTTCCACAGGCACTTTCTTGCCTTAGAACAAAGCTGATGTCAGCCTGTGTTTAAAGGGAACAAATAGTTTATTAAAGAGTAGGTTTGAAATGCCAGTCAACAATAGAGTTTTCTTCTGGAGGGTTATTGCATCCAACAGCTCTGAAATGAACTCCTCAGAAAATGAAGTTACTACATTTTATGTCTTTGCCCTATCAGAAGTTTGGTCTTATGGTCTTGCAGCCCCTTGGCAATGAGGGAGTTGTTGAAGAATTTCAGGGATAGTGCTGGAATTACTTCACAGTATCAGATAAAAGGAGCAATACAGAGCAGCCATCTGAAGTTGAGGATTATATGAGAATGTTTATTTAGGACTACTTAAATCTTCATTTTTTTTCAAGTGAATATATTAAAAATGCATAATTTAGTAAGAAAAGCTCTATTATAATAAAAGATAAATTGAAACAATTTCATCTCACTTCCACAGATATATCTCTTTAGGAATGTGTTTCTCATACATAAAAACCTTATTATTCTCTTCTTCTTACAGAATGTTTAGAAAAGGAAAGGTTATGCTTTAGTTCTTGGTTATAGCCACACAGCTTAAATTTATAAACTTCATTTTCAAAGAGAGAAAATTACATTAATGCATCTTTTGACCTACTTTTTTTTACATGAATTTATTGGCATTTAGCTTTAATTTATGCTGCTGGTTTTAATTTTTTTTTTTTTGACAGGGTGGGATGGGGAGAATATTCATCTCAAAATTAGATACATTGCAAGCAAGATGAAATACTTTTCTTCACAAATGAGAGTGGTCCATAGTGACTTTAGCAGACTTCAGTTGCAGAACAAAGCAAATAATTTTTTTCTTTGAAGAGTTAAGATAATTTAAAAAAAAGAAAAAACACTAAAAAATTACCAAAAAAATTCTACCACTGTGAAAAAGTGGTGGAATTTCTGTAGACATGAGTATTAGGTTGTTACCTCAGCCATCTGAGGTAGCTGAGCTATCTTGGGTGTGATATAGATCTCCAAGACCTCATAAGACCTGCCTTGAGGAGACTCCTCTATATATTTTTATAAATATAAATATGAATGTTTTTTCTGTGTTACTGTTTTGTTCTGGTTAGTTGTGCCAGCAGTCACTGGAGTGAACAAAAGCCTCTCCACAAACCCATTTTTGGGCGGTTTGGGTGCGTTTCACCACTTGGGATGTATTTGCTACTTCTACATCATTTCTGTTGAAAATGTTTAGAAGCTGTACCATGCTCACACGCTTTTGCACGGGCAGCAGGGTGTTTTTGGGCTTGGCCAGGGGAGCTGCAGTGAGCTTTGTTGTGCCCTGTGCAGATGGAGGAGCGCAGGGACAGCATGCTGGAGACAGCCAAGCTGTGCTTCACCTCCGCGGCGCGCTGCGAGGGCGACGGCGACGAGGAGGAGTGGCTCATCCACTACATGCTGGGCAAGATAGCTGAGAAACAGAAGCAGCCTCCTGTGGTGTACCTGCTGCACTACAAACAGGCAGGGCACTACCTGCACGAGGAGGCTGCTCGCTACCCTAAGAAGATTCACTACCACAACCCACCAGAACTGGCCATGGAAGCCTTGGAGGTAAGGGAATGTTGAATGTGTAGCTGGAGTTCTTGGAGGTAAGGGAATGTTGAATGTGTAGCTGCAGCTCTTGGAGGTAAGGGAATGTTGGATGTGTGGCTGGAATTCTTGGAGGCAAGGGAATGTTGAATGTGTGGCTGCAAGCCTTGGAGGTAAAGGGAATGTTGAATGTGTGGCTGGGATTCTTGGAGGTAAAGGGATGTTGGATGTGTGGCTGCAGTTCTTGGAGGTAAGGGAATGTTGAATGTGTAGCTGGAATTCTTGGAGGTAAGGGAATGTTGAATGTGTAGCTGGAATTCTTGGAGGTAAGGGAATGTTGAATGTGTAGCTGGAATTCTTGGAGGTAAGGGAATGTTGGATGTGTAGCTGGAATTCTTGGAGGTAAGGGAATGTTGGATGTGTAGCTGGAATTCTTGGAGGCAAGGGAATGTTGGATGTGTAGCTCAAAGCCTTGGAGGTAAGGGAATGTTGAATTTGTAGCTGGAATTCTTGGAGGTAAAGAGAATGTTGAATGCGTAGCTGGAGTTCTTGGAGGCAAGGGAATGTTGGATGTGTAGCTGGAGTTCTTGGAGGCAAGGGAATGTTGGATGTGTAGCTGGAATTCTTGGAGGTAAGGGAATGTTGGATGTGTAGCTGGAGTTCTTGGAGGTAAGGGAATGTTGGATGTGTAGCTGGAGTTCTTGGAGGTAAGGCAATGTTGGATGTGTAGCTGGAATTCTTGGAGGTAAGGCAATGTTGGATGTGTAGCTGGAGTTCTTGGAGGTAAGGGAATGTTGGATGTGTAGCTGGAGTTCTTGGAGGTAAGGCAATGTTGGATGTGTAGCTGGAGTTCTTGGAGGTAAGGCAATGTTGGATGTGTAGCTGGAAGCCTTGGAGGTAAGGGAATGTTGGATGTGTAGCTGGGATTCTTGGAGGTAAGGGAATGTTGGATGTGTAGCTGGAAGCCTTGGAGGTAAAGGGATGTTGGATGTGTAGCTGGAATTCTTGGAGGTAAAGGGATGTTGGATGTGTAGCTGGAAGCCTTGTTCTTGTAGGAATGTGCCCCCTGTTGATGGAGTGACAAAATGATCCTTTGTCTCCTTAAAATGGAAAGAAGCCCAGATGTTTCTCTTATCAGTTAGCTAAGAAGACACCTCAAGGGACCTTGGGGACTTCAACTCAAACTTAAGGACAGCCAATTGGACAGAAGCCAAAAAGTCCAGTCTAAGCAACTCACTAGAAAAAGAACAAAGGAAATAATCACTTTTGTGAGGTGTTCTACCAGGAGCAAGAGCCTCTTGCCCCTGGCTCGGGTGTTTCTCTGTCAAGACCTTTTTATTTTGCCTTTTAATAAAACTTTTCTGTTTCCAACACTGCCACAGAAGCCATCCTGCTGACTTTATGCCATCTGAGGTAGCTGAGCTATCTTGGGTGTGATATGGATCTCCAAGAGCTCATAAGACCTGGCTTGAGGAGACCCCTCTATCATGTTCTCTACAGGTTGTTAGGCACATGTAGATGGTGCTCTGGAGAGTGAAATGGAGCCTGTTATTTAGGCTGCTTTCATTTCAAAGGCAGTTAGGGCAGATGGGTAGCAATTCCACTTCTAAAGTTTGCTGCACACAGTTCATTGTTGGTTCTAAAAATCAGACATTGATAGGATTTACAGGCATCTCGTACCTATGGAAGCACAGGTTCATGCAGGAGTGGGAGCTTTGCTTCCCCTGTGTTGTCTGGTGAAAGCCCTAGAACATACTCAGTATTCACTTGCTCTAACGAGGCCAGTTCTGCTTTCTTTGTTGTGTTCCATAGGTTATGGTTATAAAATTTGCACAGTGTTCAGATTTTGTTATTTAAGAGCAACTTTCAAAGGCAGGGAAAGTTCAATTCAGGTAAGTTTAGGTGTCAAGTAGCTGTCTTAACTAACTCCTGCAGATTCTATGGAGAAAAGACTATTTGTAATAGGTTACAGAGCTACAAATTCTTTACTGACCAAATGGACTTTGGTGTTTTTTAGGTATATTTTCGACTTCATGCTTCTATTTTGAAACTTGTGGGGAAACCAGACTCGGGAGTAGATGCAGAGGTACTTGTTAGTTTTATGAAAGAAGCTTCTGAGGGACCCTTTGCCAGGGGTGAGGAGAAGAACACCCCAAAAGTTGCAGAAAAGTGAGTGCTAGTTTCCAGCAATATCCTCTGAATGAATGCTGATATAAACTATTAAAATGAAGCTGAATAAAATATAAACAAAGTGAATAAAATTTTCATTAATGTTAGCAGTTTTCAGGAACCATGAATAAGATTAAATGCTACTCTGACATCTCAATAAGTGGCACAGAGGAAATGGGAAGGGAAGAAGACAGAACAATTCTGATCTTGTGATCTATTTTGAAGCCACTGTTTTTATTTATTCAAAAATTTGATTTTTTTTAAATCAACAGTTAAAAAATGCAAATTCAAATTATGGTCACTTACAGGATGAGAGATTTTAGTCCTTACACTTTTTCTCATTAACAACTGCAAAATAAATAAGAGTTTGCTATTGACCAGTGATAAGGGAATGTCATGGTGGAGAAACTACATAATTACAAATTTCCCCAGGCCGCTGTGAGTGAAAAATTGAGAACCACAAAAAACTATTTTTTCCTCTTATTAAAAAAAATCTCAGTAAGGTTAACAAAAAAAACTTCTCTCCCTAAATAAACTAAAAAAAAAAAATTAAAAGGAATAAACTGGCTAAAAATTTTGAATTTTATTTCTTTTTTATTTCTTTACATTGTCAATAAGATAAAAAGTTATAAAAAAAGTGTTCTAAAAAATTATTTTAATTCTTACTACTTTTTTTTCTTTTAATTACTGTTAATAAAATTTTCTTTATAACCCTTTTAAAGTTTTAAACCTGCTTTTAGGTTTAAAAGTAGGTTTAAAAGCTTTAAAGTTTTAAACCTACACTTTACCTTTCTCCTAATCCTATCTTCCTACATCACAACAAGAAATAAATACATAAATGATTCACCAGCACTAAAACCCACCACACTAATCAATACATTAGTTAAAAAATCTTAAATTAACAAACCAAAACCACTACAGGGAGGAAATAACTTGTACTAAAAATCCTTTATTTAGAATTTGTCAGTGAGATTTAATTGCTGTGTTGGAAATGCTGTAAGAACATGTATATAAATATGGTGTTGTGGGCCCCAGGATGAAGTGAGAGATGAGAATTGACTCTAAGCTTTCAGAAGGCTGATATATTATATTATATTATATTATATTATATTATATTATATTATATTATATTATATTATATTATATTATATTATATTATATTATATTATATTATATTATATTATATTATATCATATCATATCATATCATATCATATCATATCATATCATATATCATACTATACTATATTATACTATACTATATTACATTATATTACATTATATTACGGTATATTATGGTATATTATTTTACATTATATTATATTATGATATATTACATTATGATATATTACATTATGTTATGTTACATTATGTTACGTTATGTTATATTATGTTATGTTATATTATATTATATCATATCATATTATATTATACTATATTATACTATATTATATTATATCATATCATATCATATCATATCATATCTTATCATATCTTATCATATCATATTATATTATATTATATAATATCATATATCATACTATACTATATTATACTATACTATATTATATTATATTACATTATATTATGGTATATTATTTTACATTATATTATATTATGATATATTACATTATGATATATTACATTATGTTATGTTATATTATGTTATATTATATTAATGCTATACTAAAACTATACTAAACTATAGAAAAAGGATACAGACAGAAAGCTAGAAAATAATAAATAATAAAAACCTGTGACTGACTAGAAGTCTAACACAGCTAGACTAGGATTAATCATTAATAAAAACATTTCACATACTAGACTAAACAATTCTCCAAATCACATTCTAAAGCAGCAAAACAGGGAGAAGCTGAAGCTTCCCAGCTTCCCAGGAGCAAAAAGGGATTTTTCATAAAATATCTCAGTAACACTTCTCCGTTCTTGTCGCCCTCCCAGAGAAAAGCCTTGCTTGATAGATGAAGACTCTCACTCCTCAGCTGGAACAGTGCCAGGCCCTGGGACTTCCCTCCCCTCGTCCTCGGGCCCAGGTCTGACATCCCCACCTTACACAGCCACTCCAGTTGACCACGATTACGTCAAATGTAAAAAACCCCGTCAGCAGGCAACGCCGGACGGTACAGTCCTGTTCTCACTTCTGCAGCAGGGAGGTGCTCTCAGCTCTGCATGGGGGGCTTGAGCAGTTCCAGCACACTGCTCAAGGAGGGTGAGGGGTCTGTGGTATCACGGGCAATATTGAAGCTCATTATTTTTTTATATATTCAGTGCCTTAAATAGAATCAATGTACAGTCAGAGCTTTAAATATGAAAATCAAAGTTGTCACCTGCCACCGCTGGTACCTGTCACTCAGTCAAAACAGCTGTGTTGGTAGGAGGAGTATGAGCCCACTGAATTTTCAGTGATTTTTTTTCTTCAGAGCTCTTTAGGAAAGATGTGGGTTCAGTCTTTAGAAGACTGGACACTGTTCACACAGACTGGACTGTGTGAAATGAATGGTGAAAATTCAAACTGGTTCCAACAAGACAAATTGGTAAAAAGACAGCACAAACCTGTATTGCAATTTCTTGAAGGAGGCAGGTGGCAACTATTTTAAATATATTGTGATTCAGCACGAAGTGATTTGCATGACAGTCCAGTAGATTTCATCTTTTAATTTTTCTTTATCATTTACAATGACTGGCTAGCAGCTCATCTTTGTAGAATATAAAGTGATAGAAAAAATAATTGGCTTATAAATGTAAGAAGAAGGGGGTTGGTGTCATAGTGTTAATGAAGATTTTGCAATTGCATATATAATAGAAATTAAGTTACAATTTAAGTAACCTGAGTTTATTATTTGGCTAGGAATTTGATTCTGATTCTACTCTTCCAGCTATTTGTTTATCCATCTGGATCTATGAGTATCAGCACTCAAGGAGTAAAATACCTACAGTGTTTAGCTTAGTGTTGGTAGAATGTGCCAGGCCCCACAGAAGTGCTCTGCTTGATATGAATTTATTTCTGGAGGGTGGGCTGCTTCCTATTGTCATTTTCTGAAGAATGGAAATTGTAAATAACTTTGTTTACACAGTTTTGAAACAAATGTTCCTAGTCTGAAATTTTTTCAGGGTGAGTTTATTTCTTTTCCTCAACAATTCTTGGTGCAACTGACAGAAGCTCTTTTATTTCTCTCATTATATTGAACAGAGAAATGTTTGTTTTGTTACTGCTTGCATTTCACTTGGGAGTAATTCATTAGCCTGTTTTGAGATCATTTGTAGTGTGGAGGTGTCAATGGGTTATGCAGTGATCAGGCTCTTTTATTGGCTTTTTGATGTCTTTTGACAAAACAGCAGAGAAGGGAGCAAATATTTAAATATTTCTTAAGTAATATTCCCTGTGGGGAGCATTTCTGCCTAGGACTATATCTGTTTGGTCCTGAAGAGTGTCTCAGGCTCCCAGGAGAGCCATAAGCTAAATAAATACCCAGTGTGTGTGGTTGGAGCCTCCTCTGCAGTGAGACATTGTGGCTGTGGCAGCCACGGCTGCTGAGCCAAGCCTGAAGGTGCCAGTGCAGCAACATCTGCCTCTGCCAGGGCTGGGGGAGCAGAGCCTGGATCTGCAAGCTGAGCCTAGCTGGGACTGAGCTTTGTGCTGGCAAAGCAATTCCAAATGGCAGCTGCTGGGAGAGGCAGAGTTTGGGTGATCTTCAGGCAGGCTGCGTGTAACCGTGACAAGGAGAATTGCAGAGTTCTGCAGCATTCCCAATGTTTTGTGAGTTGCTGGCACAACTAAAGCCTGGATCCAGCATATTGAAGAACCCCAGGAAACTGAAATATTTGCCTTGGGGCTGTTACAGATGGAAGAGCTAACAGGCTGAGCTAACAGGCTCAGAAGTCTTCCACTTTTATATTATTACATATACTCTGCTCTTCTGCATGCATTTGCATTTTACTTGTATTAAAATACAGACTTTTGAAGTAAAATGCTCTTGACATCTTACACATAATCACATCACTGAAGAAAGCTGGCGCCAGCATTTCCATTGTACCATTCCTAAAAATAGCAAGAAAATACTCATCATTTGACTACTCTTCAGATTATTTTTTAACCATTCTGACAGAAATGAAGCAGTCTATATTGTTATTCAGGAAGAAATAAATTGATCAAAATTCAGCCTAGGTATTTATTATTTCTGAGGCTTGACAATACTCTTATTTACTCTTGCATTGATATTGTTGATCATAGATGGCATAAGTAAAGTAAGGGTATTGTAAGTTTTACACACTTTTCATATATTACCACAAACAAGATGCTATTTGGGATCATTACTGACCTTAGAGACCTTTTTTGACCATTTCTGTGTTCTGTGCTTTGAGGAAACACGACCTGTGAGGAAAGAGAGAAGGAATTGGGATGCTTTGTCTGCAGAGGAGAAGACTCAGGGGAGACCTGACAGCAGAGTAACCTAGATAGTGTTGGAAGCTGTACAAAGAGTTAGAAGCAAAACCCCAGGATATCTGTGTTCATGGAAGACAGAACAGATGATATTGCACTTAAATTGCCTTTTCATTCTGAACGTTAGAAAACTCTGTTAGAGTAGTCTTAGGAAATTCTGGTTTTGTGTAACCCTGCAATATTTTAGCCCTGGAAGTCATTAAAAAGTGGCAATGCAGCTGTCTGCCAGGCATGATGGAGATATAATTTATCCTGATGAAAAAGGAATGGACTAGATGAACACTTGCAGTTCCTTCTGAACTCTACTTATTCTATTAATTTTGTGGCTTTTGTGGGTTTGGGTTTTGGTGGGGTTGTTAGTTTGGTGCCTTCTAGAGCAGCAAATAATCTCATTACAAGCTGGAGAGAATTGCTGTACAGCCAAACATCTTTTCATGAAAATCCTGGGGTTCTGATCTTGAAACATTTATCTGTAAACAGGTGAAGCTGTGAGGGCAGACATATTTTGAATCCATTCTATTTAAATGTGTCATTATAGTTCTGTAGCTCTCTGGGATGTTTTGCTGCTGGAAGATGATGACTGGGATATGCAGAAATCAGTGTTAAAGTTGAGAGCATTGAGAAGCTCCAGATCAGTGAGTGCTGGTGATACTAGTTTTAAGTCATGTATTTAATGAAAACAGGAGAAAGGAACCAGTAAATACAGTTGTAAAGTAACTAAACTTCTTTTTCCTCATGGCAGCTGCTAGCACAAATCTCCTTCAAGGAGACAAAAGTATTGCTGAGTGGCAGCTGTTACTTGCTGGCTGACTTGCTGCTGTCATGTGTAAAATGGGCAGCTTCCTTTCTCTTTTCTTATCTTTCCATTTGGCAACATCTTTTCTTTCTTTCTGTTAATCCCATCTTTCCTGTCATCACCCCTGCCTATTGCTATTTTATAACCCTCCAAAGTGAAAACTTGCATTAGAAGTCTGAAGCAGAGGTTCAGATTCTTATTTTCTAAGAGCAAAATAGGAAACAGGAAAACCCAGGAACTTGCCAGCCACTCAGACTTTCATTACCTGTGCTGTTACTGTGTTTTAGCTAAAAGGTTACATAGCAAAACAGATATGCTCTCTGTCCTCCTCTGCACAGGCTGGATGTATGTAGTCAGTAAAAACCAACTGCTGTAAGAGCAATAGAGTTAGTTCAGAAAGCAGGAAAAGTAGTAAAATAAAATTTAAAAAATGTGAATAAGATATTTGTTTCTCAAAAAGTAGACTGGGAGATTGTTTAGGAGGTGTTTTTTACTGTGATATGCCTTTGTTGTGTTGATACTCAGTTCCATATTCCTGTGGTGGTATGCACATGATGTATCCATGGCTATTGCAGTGTGAAAATGTTGTATTGTTGAAGTCTTCATCCATGTCATGTAGTATGTCGTGTGTAGTTAGACTTAATTGTCCTTTTTTGTGTTTGTCTTTGCCTGATTGCTTTTGCAACCAATATTGCCCGTGCTGCCTCTAACCTTTACACAAATCTCTGTTCCCCAGGCATTCTCTTCCTGCTTTTACCTGTCACGGCTTGCTTTTAATAATTGGCAGAACCTGCATGATAAACTCACAGGAAAGGCTCCTTGCTTCGTGCTGTGGGAGAAGTCTCACCCCATAGTTTGTTGGTCTGTAATTCTGCAAATGTGATGAAGATGCACAGTTTTTGTAAATGGGGGTTCTCAACATCCTGATGAGACAAAGGTGATCTCTGAGCAACTCCTTGCACCAGGTTGTCACTCATGCTAAGCTAAATCAGATTCTGGGATGGAGTGGATGTTTCTGTGCATAAAAAGAACATCCACTTTGCATTTTGAAATGCCCTTAAAATTCTCTCTCTTCAGCAGTTAGAAATGCAATCTTTGGGTCTGCAGTGCATGTGCTGTGCTGGCACGTGGTGCTGGGTGTCCATGGGGACTGCACACTGGACTCCATGAATAATGAATCACACCCAGTTTATTGCACTGTGCTCCATTTTTACCTTTCCCCAATTTAACCTCTCTCTGATTAGTAGAAGTGTCACATTGAGATGGAGTGTGAGATTATGTAAAAAGCATTTGTCCAATAGATGGGACATGGGTGAGATGCTTTGGTGCTCTGCTCTTGGAGACAGAACAGCAATACAGGACTGTAAGTTGTGGAAACACATTCTGTGTTCGGTACAACCAGACAAAACATAGACTCTCATCTTTGACTCATGTTAAAAGAGAACTCCCTTTAAATGCTGTCCTCAAATTAACCTACTCCCATGCAAATCTTTGCAATTCCTTTGTTTTTTAATAATGTGCAAGTGCCTTTTGATGCAGAGCTAAATGTTGTCTTCTGTTATGGGTGGAGTCTGTTTGCAGAATGAGAATTCTGTGATACATCATGTTTCTGACTGCAGACCAGTGAAGAAAAATGCTCATATGTTCAAGTGGAGAGGGAAGAGATGGTGCCAGGCAGGACAAAGAGAGTCTGTACCTTCACAGCCTGAACCTGCCCACCTTTATTGCATGACACAAGATTTTTTTTTCAGTTATATATAGTTGCTTATTCATAAGCTCTGAACTGTGCAGCAGGATGTTTCTTTTCTGCAAATTGAGTTAGCAGATGTACAGAGCTCTGTAGAAAAGCTTTCTGGGCCACTCATTTCTGACTTTTTGACTTGTAACTGATTGTTTATCATCATTCAGACACCTTCTCACAGTAACTGGATGCACATTTTCCTTCAGATGTTTAAGACAGACAAAGATACCATTCAGAAGTGAGTTGTACCCTCTTGACTTTCTGAGCCTTTTACTTATTCCTGTATACAGCTGTCTCAGAGGTCTTCTCCATCTTCCTTTTAACTTCCAGAAAGTTTTAAAAGAGGATTACTGAGCTGCATAGTAAATAATTGTCCAAGGCAGAACACCTCATTGCCATTGGCACCATGGAGCTGTGCTGCAGCTCCCCTGAGCATCAATTCTGTAGGTTTGTACCTGGGCATCACTGCTAACAGTGAGAGCTCTGGCACTGGCATGGTCTGAGCTGCTCCAGGTCACTCAGCTGTGACACATCTCTGTCCCTGTCCCAGTGCTGGGCCACTCACACTGTGACACATCACCCTCCTTGTCCTTGTCCCTGTCCCAGTGCTGAGGGCTCAGTTTGGTCACTCACACTGTGACACATCTCTGTCCTTGTCCTTGTCCCAGTGCTGGGGGGCTCAGTTTGGGTCACTCAGCAGTGACACATCTCTGTCCTTGTCCCTGTCCCAGTGCTGGGGGACTCAGTTTGGTCACTCACACTGTGACACATCACCCTCCTTGTCCCAGTGCTGGGGGGCTCAGTTTGGGTCACTCACACTGTGACACATCTCTGTCCTTGTCCCTGTCCCAGTGCTGAGGGGGCTCAGTTTGGTCACTCACACTGTGACACATCACCCTCCTTGTCCTTGTCCCTGTCCCAGTGCTGGGGGGCTCAGTTTGGTCACTCACACTGTGACACATCACCCTCCCTGTCCCTGTCCCAGTGCTGAGGGCTCAGTTTGGTCACTCAGCAGTGACACATCTCTGTCCTTGTCCCTGTCCCAGTGCTGAGGGCTCAGTTTGGGTCCCAGGGCTCATGGATGGCGCACAGGGCTCCTGTGGGAGGTGCTGGCACAGGGCAGTCCCTGCTGCAGTTCTGAGCCCTGTTTCCTGCTGCATTTTAAAATGAAACCATTTTAAGGCCATTTCTGCTCTCCAGAGTGTGCCACAGCTCTGTCCTGGTGGTGGCTGGCCTGCAGGGTGACAGTGACAGTGACATGCTGCTGGCTGTGGCTGCTTGTGGAGCAATAGTGGGAACAGGGATTTTTGAAGTCAAGCCAGTAAACCTATTTCATTCAGGATAAGATTAGTGTTAAAATGCTCTTAAGCATGGAATTAAGGCAAACAGACCTCAGATATTTTTTCTAACATCTCTGACAGATGTGGTTCAGTAATGGCAGTGATTTAATCACCCATGTGTCTGACAGGACCTCAGTGTGATGCAGTGAAGGTCTTGGCAGTACAGATGAATATACAAGTTCTTTCTTCCCAATGACATCTTTCTGATAAGAATTAGTATTTTTTTACTAATGTCTTTGAAAGTTAACAAGATTCTTCTTTTGACCTTTTTAAATCTCCTGTCCAAAGCTGCTCTTTTTCACCTGTTGACAGAGTAGGGGATGTAATCTGACATAGATGTGAAATGAAATGTCACAAGTTGAGGACATTATGAGAAATGTGGTAAAAAACCCCTTGCTTTCAAGTGCCATTTTCTGAAATTTTTAGAGATAAACATGAAATATTTAACTTTACATCAAATTGAGATTTCAGCTCATCAGGTTCTTTGAAATCTTCCTAAAACTTAGGAATGATGCAATGAAGTAATGAAACAAAATATAATAATACCAAGGAGAAACATCTACTATCAGATCATATTTTTCCTAGGAATGTAGTTGCAGTTACTTATGCACAATTTAGGAGAACTTTCTCCCTAGGCTCTTCATTTCTGCTACAGATAATAATTTTGGGACATTAATACCCAGCTGTATTTTTATCTTAGCTTTTGAAGTAATAGGAAACTTTACAGGGAGGAACCTCAAAAGAACATTTAGCCCTTGATTTACCAATCTCTTACAACAAGGGACCACCCCAGCTTTTTGGAAAAGCTTGTCTTATTGCTATTGCTGGGTGGGGAAACTAAGAAAACAGGTATACAAAATAAAAAAATATAAAATATTTTAAAATGGAAATATAAAAAATAAAATACATTATATATATATTATATTTTATAGGGAAATGAAGAAAATAGGTAAACAAAATATGAAAATATATAATATTTTAAAAATTGAAATATAAAAAATATACAAAACCATAAAAACATATAATTTTAAACTCTTAAATTACAATGGGTTGCATTAAATTGTCTCTAATTATGGCAGAAATTCTTAAAAAGCATTGATGTTCTCCATGGATTTGCGTCATTCAGGAGGGCAGGTGTTGAGAGCAGTTGGGAATTTGGAATTCACTTTCTGCCTCACACACTGCAGCCCTTGGCACACGGGTTAAGTGGCACTGATGAGTGTCTGAGCTGCACTCTGCTCTTACCAGAGAAAGGAAAAACTTCACAGCACAACAAATCCAAAATATCTGCTATGTATCCATCCAGCATATCTATATTTATAAAAAGAGCTGTCTTTGGCGGCTTGGCTAGAAGAGAATAGTAATTCCAATACAAAATATGCTTTTTTTTTTTCTTTTTAGAAAACCAGAGTTAGGATGTGAATTGGTGCAGTTGCCACAAGTTCTGCATTGCACACTGCAGAATTTAGGTATTGGCAGAGCTTTTTATTATATTAAGGAACATCTTGGGTAACCTAACAAATGATGGCTGTTTGTCTGCCTGTCTCTGAAAGCCCACAGTGACTCTGTAGGTTGATTCACTGTGCTATTTTCTAACTGTATGTAGCAGTTAAGATAGAGATGAGGGCAAAAAAAAGTCAATTTTCTTGCTGCAATTAAAACCCATTGCCTTTTGCACTGTACCTAATGAATATGAACAGCAATTATTGTATTTTTATTTTGGTTAATCATGTGTATTTGGAAATTCTACCTCATCTTTTTTAAGATAAGTCCAATTCTCCTGGTGATTTTCATATGTCATCTCATTAATCTCTCATTTTTATCCTCTCCTCTGAATTAATTTTTCCCTATTTCAGTGTCTTTTTTAAAATGTGGGTCCCAAATACAGACACCGTAATTAAGTTTAATTTTCATTAGTGCTCAGTAGAACAGGAAGGCTCTTACATCTTTTTGCTGTGAAGTTACTGATTGCACATTCAAGAATGCTGCTTTGCTGAGGTGTGTTTAGAGTAGCCTGACATTTAGGCCAGTTCTGATTTGAGGCACAAATTCACCACAAATTCACATGTGGAATGTGTGTGCTGGGATCCACTCACACATTTTCTACTCCTGATCCTGTTACCTTTTAGGTGCTTAGGGAAGGATTGATTTATTTATGCTCAAATGATTCTGTGGAAGATGAAGGCAGGCTGGCTCACAGCTTTGACCTTTCATCCTTTGTAAAGATAAGCACTACACTTTGTTTTACATTCCCTGGGACTTTACCCATCCTCTGTGATTTCTGAGAAATTAATGCTAATAATTGGTGGCTGCTGCTAATTTCTGGAATACTCCAGGGTTTTCCATCTGGCTCACTTAGTTTGAAAGTATCTGCTGCATTCAAGGAATATCTAATATAATAGAAAGTTGTCTCAATAGTCATCTTCCTCTGCTTTCCAGTGATTAGGGAGCCCAATGTTAATATCATTTTTTAAATAGGGTTAATGTATTGAAAGAAAAGGAGAATAAACATCCCTACCTAGACCCACACTCATTTAAGCAGAAATTTCAAATTAAACTAGCTGGCTAATTGTAAGGAGTGTTTACATTTGTTCCCATAAGGAAAAGCTCATGCATATATTTGAAATTTAATGTGTTGAATCATTGTCTATCTTTGCATGATGAAAACCTATTGTAATTTCCCAGTGATCTGATCTCACCCAGGCATATTGCTCTGGCATTTCTTGATTCACATTCTGATGCTTCCTCTGTCATAACCCTCACATCAGAACTGACCTGCAGGCTTGTGGCAACATCTGGAAATTTGCAATTTTTTTCCCCTAGATAAGTAATTCAGCCTCTTTGCCACAGATACAGAAACTTCTTAAAAAAAATACCAAGGGAGCTACTGTAAATGATTTTCCTGATGTCAGCTGGGAGTTCAATAGTATTGATTTGTACCACAGAAAGTTATTAAAGCTTTATAAATGAGTCATTTAAAGCTTGACTGACCTCTCTTCAGAATCCTTCTCTTCCCATTCTTTGCAATTGTATTCTCTCTGTATAAAACTTGTCATCATTAACCAGCTTCTATAGCTTCCAATTAGGAAGCAAATACTGTTCCCCCATTCTTTTCCAATAGAGAGTTTTATTAAGATCTGCTCACTGAAAGGGAAGGTTTTCTTTGTGTGGTAGTGAAAAACCTACAGAGTGCATCAAATTTGGTTTAAATTCATTGGAATCCTAATAAGCAGAACCTGATCTGCAAGCTGAAGGTTTGCAGAGGGATTTATCTTGATAAAATAAATTCACAGGAGGACCTTAGCTCTCTCCTGAACAAGTGCAATTCAGATGGAACAGAAGAAATTTAATTAAATTATCTGCTCATCTCAAAGCAAGGGCTTTTGCTTTGTTAATTTTCTTTCTTGATCTTATCAATAAAATTAATGAATCAGAATGCAGTGGAACTGCCTAGACAATAGATGTAACCCCCTCCTGGTTATGCCATTTCTGTATAGAATCATGAAATGGTTTGGGTTGGAATGAACCTTTAGAGATCATCTAGTGCCACACCTCTGCAATGAGCAGGGACACCTTTAACTAGACCACAGAATCAAGTATCAGTATCTTAAGAAGAAATTGGAAATAATTCTTGTGGACTCCAGATTTAAAGGGAATTGCTTGTATTGGAATTTTATATTGAACACTGAATTATGTTGGAACAATATGGAAAAATGCCAGTTTCCCATCTCAGTGGGAATGTGCAGGCCTCTTTCTGTCAGAGAGACTCAGCTGTGTTCTTTACTCATGCAGGGTTGCCTCTGCTAACCCTTGATGTAAAGAACTTGGGTTAAATCTGGCAGGTTTCAGACATGAGTGGGAGGTTTTCACTTGCCTGTTCTGAGGTGTGTTTTATCCCCTCTGATAAAGTCTCAATGCCTGTTCCTGTGCACATTAACAGCTTAGTTGTGACTGTACTGTAGTCAGCAGCCCCTGCTCCACTCTGTCAAGGTAAAGTCACTTCTTCTTTTCTTCTATGGCTGCCCTGAAGTCCAGTTTCCCTGTCTGTGTTAGGCCAAGTTCTTTGATGTGTTGTTTATTTGCCATATTAAATCACCTTTCAGAGTGTTTGTTGAATAGCATCTTACACCTGCAGGATAGTTGGCATCAGAGATCACTCCTGTAAGTCTTTGCCCTCTAATTTTACTGATTTTTCTTTCTTTCATGAGTAATTTTTACCAGAATTGTTCTTCATGGTTTTCTCTTGTCAATTGAACTTTGCTTGTTTCTGGTTCAAAATTATACTGGGTGCTTTTCAAGGCAAATGCTCCAGTAAACCTGGGAGATTTTCCAGGGCCATACTGCCTGAAATATTGTGTCCCTAGCCTAACTGCTCTTGAAAATTGAGCTTTATTGCTTTTGAATCAAATTCCAGGAATATATTCTAGGAAGAAATGTGGTGAGAACGAAATACCTTTTCTTGGTGGTGCTTAGGGATCCTGTGTGGCAGTTGTAAGAGTTTGCAGAGTTTTGTGTTGCTGTTACCAAGAGACAAGCAGCAGCTTGAGGACTATGAAGAGAGGTGCATTCCTTCTTTATCTCTTTTGCAGAGAGGAGTCAGGATAGCACTGGAGCAGTGCTGTCTGACTCCAGCTCCACACAGGATATGTTCAATGAGCCTGCCAGCTCTCAGGACAGCCTGAAGAAGACTTACACAGAGAAGAGGATTTCTGCTACCTGTGCTGATACACTGGTGCTCAGCAAAGAGACCCTGGGATCTGCAGAGGAGAAGGGTATGCCTGATTTAATAGAGCATGTCAGCTGCAGGAGTTTCATGAAAATGTTTCTCCTGGCTTGCAGATGCACTGAAATATGCTGCACTGTGGCTAAGGATTTTAACTAGGTAACATTGCTGCCTGTATGTGTGTAGCTTAAATTTAGAGCTGTGCCCCATTCATTTGTCCACCAATTCAATTTGTTCTGTCTGGTAAATCTTGCAAAGAAAAACTAAACTGCTGTCTGCTGACCCTTTGACTGACTTGCCTTTTTTTAGATTATTATTTGCTTTTTCTTCAGTGTTTTGTATTTTTAAATAATTTAAAGAGTAGTTAATTGAATATAGCCTCAAACAAGACTTTTTTACTTTTCCCAGGAATAGATGCCCTTTTTGTTCTGTCCCAGTAGCAGCTTAATATTCAGTACAGAGAAGAGCCTAAGTAGTAGAATTTAGCTGCTTTATTCCATTGTATACTTCATTCCAGTAGAGAGCTAGAATTGCTCTCTACCAGATTTTTCCATATATAATGGTACTAAGTGTTCTGTATTCCACTGGAAAAATGGTTTCAAAATCCATTAGCTGGAATTTCCCTTTGTCTGATGTTTGTACAGTTGGATGTGGCAGTAGATAAAGAGGCTGGACTTCAACAGGGAAAGACAAACAAAACCAGTGTGTAAACTTTGTCTGCCTTTCCAGGCTGTGGCTTTTTGTGGGATGTTAAGTGTTCTTTGCCAGTTCACACTTTCCCAGTTCCAGAGCTCCAGAGATCATGCTATGGAGAGAGCCCTGAATCACTTCCCTGATCTCACTAGGAACAAGTGCCAAGCAGTTATATCTTTGTTTGCAGGCTTGGATTACCTTGGTTTCTTGTTTTTAAAAACATTAACTTCAGTTTTGCCTAAGCTAAGGAAACCTGTGGTGGTGCTTGCATTAACATGCTGAAATAGATGCCAGTTTCCAGTTTTGTGAAATGCTACTTCCATAATCACTAAACCCAGTAGTCTTTTGGCTACTAGACTAAAATCCTGGCTCTTTTTCAGGCTTGCAGTGAGCTGTGTTATTGTCATCATTTGTCTGTCAGAAAAACCATCAAATGCATTCTTAAATTACAGGTGTTTATTAGAACAGATGTTGTTTCCCATAAAGTTACCTGTACAGTAAAATTATTTTGGATATAGACATCAGGCAAGCACATTTTGAAAAATGTGTGTTCTATAAAACATGTTTGACTCAAAAATTCAGCCTTATGAGAGAAAAATTTATGGAGCAGCTTTATATTTGAGGATGAAGTACATTTTAGTGTATCTCTACACTCTGCTGGGAGATAAGATCTAATGTAAGAGGCTCTTTATCCTAGCAAAGACAAAGACATGGGAAACTTCCATGACTGAAGATCAAAGTTAAATTAATCTGCATGTAGGTTGTGTGTTTCCAGCAGCAATGTTAGCTAACAGGAAATGTGGAAGCTGCCACTGTAACAAGATGATTTCTGAAGTAAGATTTGGTATCCTTCAACAAA
Organism: Molothrus aeneus; assembly: GCF_037042795.1. Lineage (NCBI taxonomy): Eukaryota > Metazoa > Chordata > Aves > Passeriformes > Icteridae > Molothrus > Molothrus aeneus. Next base: position 2,402,812 of record NC_089663.1, read on the forward strand.
AGATGGGTGAATTGAATTATAAGTTGCCAAAATAATCTCAAAAGTACTTACATGGAACTGTAGGTCCTACATTGTGCAGAAGACCAGGTGAGCTGCTGCTTATCCTTCTGTCTGAGTCCATTTTGTGTTCTGGGATTGTGTTCTGGGCAGACTATTAAGAGTAATACATTTCACTTGGGAGGGTGGCATTAATTTTCTGTTTTTTCTTCTTTTCTTTGCAATAAAATATTCCTGAATTTACTCTTTTATTTTGGCCTTTTTCCCTCCTCCTCCTCAATCTTCCAAGAGTATGTAAAACCCTTCATTGTGGAAGGTGTGCTGGATTCATACTATTGTTCAGGATAAAATGTAAATGAAGACAATGGAGATACCAGGATAAAATGTAAATGAAGACAATGGAGATACCAGGATAAACCCAGATGAAGGTTTATCCTTTATCCTGATACCCAGGATGAAGACAATGGAGCCACCACTGTGTGGCTCTGTCAATGAGTTGCAGATCACTTGTTCAATGAGTACCACAAATAGTCATAAATTTTTTTCAATATTTCTGTCTGTGCTTTAATGAAGAAAAGGATTACCTTTTGTCATACTGAATTTTTGTCATTTTCTATATGTCATTTGCCATTTGGAAATGGCAATTTTGTGTCACTTTCCTCTTACTGTTCCAACTGCAGGAAAATCAGAGGAGCTGCTGGAGATCTCCGTATCTTACGATCCTACAGAGCCTACTGCCCAGAAACTGCTGCTGGACCCTCAGTGTGCTCCTGGCAATGCCCTCAGAGCTGCCATGGCCCCAGGCTCACAGTGGGACTGCAAGAAGAAGGCTGAGCCTTGTGCAGAGGATGCCTGTGAGTTCCCCCAGGGCCTCCCCGCAGACCTGGAGGAGCAGCGCAAGTTCCTGACGGAGCAGTGCATCTCCTCCTTCTGCCTGTGCCTCAGCCGCTTCCCCCAGCACTACAAGAGCCTCTACAGGCTGGCCTACCTCTACACCTACAGCAAAACACACAAGGTGAGCTCTGAGCCCCAGGGGCATTGCCATCTGGAGGGAGTTCTCACTGGGTATCTGTTTGCAAGCCTTGAGATAAGAAATGCTGAGTTAGGAATGCCATGGAATAGGACAGGCTCTATCAACTCTATCAGCTTTCTATCTCAGCTCTTGTTGACAGAGAAATTGAACCAGAAACAAGTTTCAAAGGATGGCTGTCAGGATCTCTAGCTTATCAGAGTGACCCTGAGAAAAGTTTGAAAGTCTCTTTTCCCAGCCTGGTGCTCGAAGAAGGAGTCATGGCTCTTCATTTCTCAGTCTCAAGGTTGTTCATTGTTTCTTATCTATAAAGAATTTTCCCCTGCCCTGCCGAGGTCCATCCAGCAGGACAGTTCCAGGCACTCTGCCTGCCCCGGGGCAGGGTTATGTCTTTGTACTAAAAACTACAATGTGTACAATGTTTACAATTCCTTTCCAATACCTATCACCTGTGTTAGACAGTGAGCTTCTACTCTGAACCAATCCAAAAGTGCCAACATCACAGCAGAAGATGGAGACCAAGAAGAAGAAGGAGAAAGGCTGGACACGCCCAGTTCCCTCCATCTTGCCCCCTGAACCCCCATACCAAAACCCTAAAATCTACTTTTCCACCCCGTGATAACTTCACTATTATTCTACCTAAACTGTTGTGGCTTACTGATCTTCATCTAAGGTTGGTGATTTGCTCCATGGGTCATAATCAAACCCACAGGTGTTTTGGGCTCTGTGCCAGGGCTTCTGAGCCCCCTGGCAGGGGTCCTGGCCAGCCAGAGGATGTTCTGGGTCCTGACAGATGGCCTTGAAAATAAGACTGGATACTTTGGAGAAATAGAACTGTGAAAGATGCATTGTAGCAAGACCCACCAGGAGTAATTTTAGATGATTGGCTTCAAGGCATCTACAGCATGGTGTGGCTAAAGCTGACAGGCCAAGAAACAGTTACAGTGTTTCACTTATAGTGCATCACTTGTGTTGTAATTAGGAAATAATTGGCTTCTGATTGTGATGGTGTGAATTATAACACCTGTATTGTCTCACCCTCCTCATGAGACTGAAAATGGAATAAAAGTTTTTGAAACACCTCTCAGGTGTTTTAAAACCCATCTCTGGGTCAGGAAAAGAGTATTGTCCAACACCCCAGCCAACCAACTGTGCTGCCACTGGCACTGGTGCAGAAGTGTCAGTGCTAAAATACAGCTTGTTCAGTGCAGTTTGGAATGAAGCTACACTTGGGGAAGTCATCAGCTCCTAGATTGTCTGACTCATGTGTGAGGTCAGTTAAGGAGAAAATTTCTTTTTTTATTACTGAACTAAGTAATTTCTGTCATTCAGCAGAGAATTACATTTTAGATATGTCACATAAATTAAGATGTTCTCATAAAAATGACAGCAATTATTTATTTTACTGAATAAGTGGACTGAAAATTGAGTTGGAAGCAGAAATTAATCAATATTGTGTAAACACATCATGTGACACAGATAGACTTTGTGGGTATCCTGAGTCTTTATTGGTAAAATGTGTAGGAATAGTACATTGAAACGATCAGAGGTATTTTACTGTTTGTCATAATCAAGGTCTAAATTCACAGATTTTATATTTGGAAGATTTCTTCCCCACCAGTACTGAAGCTTATGTGAACACCAGGGAGGGGAGCCAAAAGGTCCCCCTGGTCTGGAGCAGCCATGTCACCAGTGGCACTGCAAAGTGAGCACAGGCAGGTCCTGCCAACCTACTGGGAGGTGATGAATATTCCATTTGTCTGTAGAGTGATTACCCAGAAAAAGATCACCCTTTTTTATAGAGAGCTTGTTTTGAAAACATTCTTACGCTGTTTGTATGTAACAGTTGTTAATTTTTCCATGGAGCTCATCATGAATAGGAGCCATAGATTCCTGCAATCTGTCATTACTGTTGCTGACATGATTTTGTATCAACATTCAACAAAAAAGGCTGCCTGTTTTCAGTTTATTGGTTCAGATAGCATGGCTTTGCCTGAGGAACTACTTGCAAAATATTTTCTTCCATTATTTTTCCCTGATGAAGCTTTCTCTTTTGCTTTTTATATCTCCCTCCTTATATAAATATCAACTCAGTGATGGATTTCCATGTGAAATACACATTGTTGTCTAAATCTGTTTCCTCTTGGAACTCAGAGAAACTGAATCCTGCCTGTTTGAGCCTAGTAGTTACCAGGCTGGCTTCAAGGAGCATTTTTGGGTTTTACTTTTTATTACCTTTTTATTACTTCTGCAGAATGCATAATGAACACTTGACATGGCCAAACCCAAAAAAATCTTACTGCTATATGTGCACTACATATTTTCACATGGGTTTTACATTTTCTTTCTTCAGTGACTCATTCAGGTTCTTTTGTAGAGTAATATCCAATGTCTGTGTTTTAATGGCACATTACCGTGTCTCTAATGGAAGTTACACTCCTGCAGAAAATTAAAACACAAAATGGGTCACTGTCAGCAGTACCTGCAGTAAGAATTATGCTTACATTTACTCATGATCAGCCTGATTTAAAAAATGAGATCAATTACATCAGGTTGTGTTGTTGGGGGGCAGAGTGGTAAATTTTAGAAAACTGAAATTAATTTTTAAATGTGTATAACCATCTTGGAAAATTCAGCATTTATGTTCCAACGCCAGGAATTTGCATGAAGAATTTAGACTGATGGCCAAAATTCATGGTTGGCTGGGAAGAGGAGAGGATTGGCAGGTCTCCATAGTGCTCAGAAAAACAAGTTTTCCATATGCAATCTGTTTTCTCCCATTTCACAGCTTTCCTGGTTTTGCTGTTGTGAGATTAGTGAAGATAGTTGAGTGCTTTTTTAAACATCTTTTCAAACTCTATGAACATTTTGTTTGGCTACATGTTCTGTTGGGTTTTTTTTCCCCTGCAAAATCCAGCTTAATATTTGGAGTCTATTTTTCTTTGTTTTAGTCTGTTATCAGAAGAAATTTATAAATATAATATATTTATTTATATATAGCTGTCTTTAGTTGGAGTAAATGTGCAGGCAAATACAAATGAATTTTCAGAAGTTGCTTCATTGCCAGTTTGGACAGTAGTTTCAGCTTCCTGTTAGTATTGTCTTGAAGTAAAGTCTTCATTCTTTGTGACTTTTGCCTCCAAAATGAATGTTGGCACAGTTTGGAAGGAGAAGTTAGGACATGGCACTGTTTGTCAGTGTAAAATATTCACCTTATGGTCCTTATGGATCAGGATGTGGAACTGGTCTGATAATCTGTAACCAGCAGGTTGTCAGGAAAGAAAAATATTTACTTGCATGCTTTTTCTTAAACTCAAAATGAAAAGTGCTCTGTAAATCCTGCAAGAATCTGCTCACAAAGACTGTGTGAGTTTTGAAGTTTGTATGTTCTGTAATGTCTGTTATTAGCACAGCCCTTAATGGGGAAATAAATGTTGGGTGTGACATGAGGTCAGTGATGTGACAGGTTGCTCAAACCAGCATAATACATGCATGTAAAAATTACAAGATTATATGTTTGTAGGCTTAATATGTACTTAGAGACAGACATAATCTGAAAGCGTAATAGATGCAAGCACTTCAAGTAAAAACAGTTTGATAATAACAGTTCATTTTAAAGGTCACCCTTCAAATCAGTAGTCATTTCATTTTGCTTTTCTTTGATGGAGGAGGAGGTTTTTGAGACAAAGCCTTCTAATGGACTGTCAATGAAATCAGAGGGAAGGATTAAAATATACTGGAGTGTTTTGTTCACCTCCCAGAAACACTTGGTGGAGTTTCCAGTTTAGGTAAAGGTGTTTCTGACACCATTGAGTTAAGGGGTGTCCATCCCAGGTGACTCAATTCCACTTGGTTGACCTTAAGAGATTTTCCTTTTCTACTTCAGCTTTTTTGCAAGTTACTGTACCCTGTCAGTCATCTTGTCTTTGAATCTTGGGGTGATAAAGATGTGGGAGGCAACAGCTGAACTGGAAAGAGTATTTCATAATTGCCCTGAGTCAGACAGCCAAATCCAGCATTTGAGGCTGGCAAGCAGTGTGCCAAGAAGAATAAATCCTTTTTGCTGTGTCCTGGATCCCTTCACCCACTCCTAATAACTTCATCAGCTGAAAACCAAGCAGAGCAGACTCTGTAAAATCTAATGAGTTGAGACCTGCTCAGGCATATTTACTGGGAATAAGTGATCATGCTGATTTAAGGAGAAGGCTAGTGGAAAATCTGAAACTATGTCTTTTATTCCTATTAGCTTTGATTGTGTGAAGTTACCGTGTAATTGCCCCATTTGTCTGAATGATCTTTTCTCCTCCTAGCTGGGCTGCTGCCATCATCTTGTTCAATAAAAGCCTGTGAATTATGTGTACCAAACACATGCCTGTGGATGGTCAGTGTCATGTGCATTGCACATCCCAGCACCAGAGCATGATGTACAATTAATGACACAATTAATGAGCTCTTTACCTTTTCCTTGTTTTCATTTGAGAATACATCCACAGCTAACATTTCTTTAGACTGGGATTTTAGATTTAAGCTTTGTGGTGGGATGGTAACTTTCTTAAAGATTTTGTTTTCCTTGAATTTTTATGTGATAGTTTTAACTGTAAGATTCAGATTACCACACATTAGGCAAGTCTTACTTCATTTTCACACTTGGAATTAACTTCACTTCTGATGACTATGATTAGCACAAAAGAAAGCATTTTCTCTGCCTGGATCTTGGATGATCCAATAGGCTTATTTTTGTTAGATTCTGATTTTATTCAAAACAAGATGGCTTTCATGGAAAACCAGATTTTTGTAGCTTCTATTGTGTTGTATTTTCTTCTGTATGTATTTCCAAGTATTTTTCAGGATTAGGTTAACAGGATTACAGAAATACATATTACAAAAGAAGTTATGTAGAACAAAGTTAGTATACAGCTGAGTTTACACCTTCTGCTTTCTTCAGTCTTAATTAAATTTGGCACTCAGTGATAATAATTAAATTTACTGAAATCCATGACCAGCCAGAAAGTACCTTATGATGTTTATGAGTGAATATGTATTTGTTCCATACCAAAACCAAGCTGTCCAAATCCCATTGATTATGCTGCACTATAATCATGAATGTCCTGTGTAAGTACCTCTGTGAGCCCTTGGAATGAGGGATTTTTGACACCCATAAATATCTGGTTATTATTGCCAGTGTTCAGCTCTCCTGCACATGAATCCATCATCAGCGTTTTGCTCGAGGGGATGCTGCAGTTCTGGTGAGACATTGGAGATTTCTGCATGATTACTGTCATTAGCACAAAGGCACTGATGATTGAGCAGAGCTTCTACTGTTTCACCAGGGTCTTATAAATTAAAATACTCTGGAACACAGGAACTTTTCTAATAACCCCCCCACCCCAACAACAAACATATACACAAAAGAAAGGATATTACAGCTGGAATATGCTTCTTGGATGGACATGATTTAATCACATTTATGACTCACAGAAGTGTATTTCCAGACCACAGAACACAAGCCAGAGTGCAACATTCTTATTTGTCTCTATGAACCAAACATCTCCCTCTTTCTTTCAGGTCCTCTCTTGTGAAGTTTTCTGTACAAAAGCTGGTCAAATGCAACTCAAATGCCACTTTTGAACCCTGAAATAAAAAATGAAGTAAAGCAAAGCTTCCATCAGTGAAATCTCACAATTAATAATTGTCCCATCTGTTGGTAACATTCTGCCTGGAGCCAACAGCTGTCCCTAGTTCTCAGCTACAAAAGAGAGCTTCATGCATTGAAATTTTAGAGGGATAGTGCTTTTATCAATTTTTGGTTGTCATCTATCATTTGGTCCCCTACTGATAATTTCTTGTTAATTCACTGAGCACTGTTATCCAAGTTTGATGACAGTTGTGGAATTTCCAGGGAGGTGAAGTGAATTTACACGGAGGGCAGTGCCTGGGTGGGGCCAAAAGCTCTGAATTCACCTCCCCACTAAAAGAGAGCTGCAGTTTGAGCCTGAGGGTCGAGGCCTCGGCTCTGGCAGGTTATTCCCTGCAGGTGGTTGGCCCAGGGAAGAGCTGGGAGTGCTCCCAGAGAGTGTGTGGGGAGAATGGAGCAGCAACTATGACAAAAATGGGAAAAGACATTGCAGGTTAATAAACAAAAGTATAGTTTGTTTTGTACTTTCACCCGTGGTGGCTTTTGCATCCCCTATGTGGTATTTGCTGGGTCCCCAGGACCAAGGAGGAAATGATGACTCTGACTCCATGTTCTTAGAAGGCTAATTTATTATTTTATGATATTATATTAAATAATGCTATACTAAAGAAGAGAGAATGGATACAGGCAGAAGGCTACAAGAATGATAATAAAAACCAGTGACTCTCTCTAGAGTCCTGACACAGCCAGGCTGTGATTGGTCATTAAGTTAAAACAATTATTGTTTGCATTTTTCTCTGAGGTTTCTCTGCTTCCCAGGAGAAGAACCCTGGGCAAAGAGGATTTTTCAGAAAATGTGACAGTGCCATCCCTGCCTCCATCTGACCTGGCTGTTGTTGTCCACAGAACCTGCAGTGGGCCCGGGACGTGCTGCTGGGCAGTGGGGTGCCCTGGCAGCAGCTGAAGCACATGCCTGCACAGGGCCTCTTCTGTGAGAGGAACAAGACCAACTTCTTCAATGTAAGTTTACACAGCTGATAAACACAGTGCACTTGTGTTCTCAGCCAGCCCTGAGACACCTGTTTCTCATTGGAAAGGTCTGCAAAGGGATGGGGATGTGAAATTCCACACAGGCACGTTAAACAAGCCATGGGCAAGTAAAGGAAAGGAGAATTACAGAGATATTTACTGGGTGAATATCTCCCTTGAAGGGTTATTTCTGGTGAGCTTGAAAGCATGGGGAGAGAAGCACCAACATTCTTTCAGTTATGCATCATTTATCATATACTTGATGGCTGAGCCCTCTTTAAAAATTCTAATTTTGTTCATCTTAATTATCCTCTTGTTTATTGTTTCTCAACTCAACCTGCAGTTCTCATGATGAAAAATAGTGCTATTTGCTCTAAGAGCTCTGCTGACTTGGAAGGAGCCTTCTTGTGCTCTGCTCTCTGTAGCATGGCTCAGCAGAAAGAGTCTCCCAGCCCCAGAGTGAGGCAGCAGCACTGTCACAGGGACTGTCCCTGTGTCTGTGATCACTTCCAGAACTGTCCCTGTGTCTGTGATCACTTCCAGAACTGTCCCTGTGTCTGTGATCGCCTCCTCAGGACTGTCCCTGTGTCTGTGATCACTTCCACAGGACTGTCCCTGTGTCTGTGATCACTTCCAGAACTGTCCCTGTGTCTGTGATCGCCTCCTCAGGACTGTCCCTGTGTCTGTGATCACCTCCACAGGACTGTCCCTGTGTCTGTGATCACCTCCAGAACTGTCCCTGTGCCTGTGATCACCTCCTCAGGACTGTCCCTGTGTCTGTGATCACCTCCACAGGACTGTCCCTGTGTCTGTGATCACTTCCAGGACTGTCCCTGTGTCTGTGATCACCTCCTCAGGACTGTCCCTGTGTCTGTGATCACCTCCACAGGACTGTCCCTGTGTCTGTGATCACTTCCAGGACTGTCCCTGTGTCTGTGGACTGTCCCTGTGTCTGTGATCACCTCCAGAACTGTCCCTGTGCCTGTGATCACCTCCTCAGGACTGTCCCTGTGTCTGTGATCACCTCCACAGGACTGTCCCTGTGTCTGTGATCACTTCCAGGACTGTCCCTGTGTCTGTGGACTGTCCCTGTGTCTGTGATCACTTCCAGAACTGTCCCTGTGTCTGTGATCACCTCCTCAGGACTGTCCCTGTGTCTGTGATCACTTCCACAGGACTGTCCCTGTGTCTGTGATCACTTCCAGAACTGTCCCTGTGTCTGTGATCACCTCCTCAGGACTGTCCCTGTGTCTGTGATCACTTCCAGGACTGTCCCTGTGTCTGTGGACTGTCCCTGTGTCTGTGATCACTTCCAGAACTGTCCCTGTGTCTGTGATCACCTCCTCAGGACTGTCCCTGTGTCTGTGATCACTTCCACAGGACTGTCCCTGTGTCTGTGATCACTTCCAGAACTGTCCCTGTGTCTGTGATCACCTCCTCAGGACTGTCCCTGTGTCTGTGATCACCTCCACAGGACTGTCCCTGTGTCTGTGATCACCTCCAGAACTGTCCCTGTGCCTGTGATCACCTCCTCAGGACTGTCCCTGTGTCTGTGATCACTTCCAGGACTGTCCCTGTGTCTGTGGACTGTCCCTGTGTCTGTGATCGCCTCCTCAGGACTGTCCCTGTGTCTGTGATCGCCTCCTCAGGACTGTCCCTGTGTCTGTGATCACCTCCAGAACTGTCCCTGTGCCTGTGATCACCTCCCCAGGTGTCTGTGCCTCTCACTGCCATGGACACAGAATGCTCCTGAGACTCACATGGGCATTTATCCCTCAGTTCCCTGCTGGGATTGCCACTCACACACTGCTGTTGTCTCTGGTATCTTTGGCTTTTCTGTGCTGTGTCCCAGGGTTTTTGCCTTTTGTTCTTTGGTGATAGGGCTCTTTAGCAGTTCTGGAGAGCCTGGAGGTGCTCTGTTTGTCATTCTGGGTTGAGTACAGTCCACATCTGTTATGTGGTTGCCTGTGATGGCAGTGACAAAATTTTGTGTCTCTACTTTCCCATCCAGTGCTTCTCTTTTAGTATTGGAATTGTGAAATTTATTTCAGCTTTGTATCTGTTAACACCTATCTTCATTTTTGCTGTATGTTGTGTTAATTAGCACCTCTCTGCAAACCTCTTTTAAGTACAAGGTAAGTGCTCATGTCTGATTATAATCCCTCAGGTGGGTTAAACAGCACAGGAATATTGACAATTTTCAACATTGATTCATGGATCAGTCTGCAAAAGGGTTTCTATATCATTGCATCTTTCTGGAGAGAAGTTTTGATTAACAAGTGCTGTCAGCCAGCAGCTGAATACCATGCACCCATCTGATCACTCCCCTCCCATTCCCTCCATGGCATGGGGAGGAGAATCAGAGCAAAGGTAAAGCCTGTGGACTAAGCTCTGTTAAAAAGCTGAAATAAAAAATATTATAATAACAATAATGAAAGGAAGATAAGAAATAGAGAGGAACAAAACCCAAGAAAAGCAGGTGATGCTCAATCCAGCTGCTCAGTACCTGCTGACTGATGTAGCAGTTCCCCAGCAGCCCCCCCAGTTTCTGTACTGGTTTATGTACATCCCTCTCCTCCACCCTCTGGCCAGTTCCAGTCAGCCTTCCTGGCCATGCTCCCCCAGCTCCTCGTGCACTTCCTCACTGGCAGAGCCTGGGAAACTGCTTTAGAGTAAGCAGTGCTTAGCAACAGCTACAACATCAGTGTGTTATCAACATTATTCTCACACTGAATCCAAACCAGTTCTGCAGCAGCCCCTGGGAATAGAATTAACTCTGTCCCAGCTGGACCCAGGGCACAGCTGATGGGACAGACTAAACAGTGGCACCTCATTGATGGCTCCACAGCTTTGTGCTGCTTTCCCTGCACTGGCTGCCAGTTTTCCCTACAAAAATCCTGCTGTGATTAGCCCCTGACACTGCTGAATGCTTGGACTCAGATTCACATAGTGCAAAGTGTTCTCGTGGAAATGAATGGAATTATTCAACATGCTTCAAGCCAAGTGTGAACTTTGCATGAGCAAGGCTGACTTGTTCATCACTGCAGGGTTAAGTGTCAGTATTCTGTTTTAATGGATGAGGAAGATGAGCAGTAGGGGACTGAGAGGTGTGTATAAGGGAGTGTTTCTACTAGAAAATGTGAATTACCACATTAAGAGAGATCAGTGGTTGACCTAAATCGTGCCTAGTTTTTGAATGCTAATGCTAGCTAATTTAATTTAAAGAGATTCCACTATATTCCTAGGTGGAATTTTCTAGCATTATTTCAGAAAGTAATTATTTCTTACTCTGCATACTGTTATTTTTATACTCTGAAGGATGAAAAGTGCTAGCATAGATACTTGACAGCGGTATAATAATGTTATTTTGTAAATCAACAAAAACTTAATTCCCATAATGGAATTCTTTAATCAGAAATTAGATACACTATGAAAAAACAGACAACCTTAAACAAAAGGTATATACTGGCCCAGTGCAATATATTGGAATAGTGGTAGAAAAGATAGAAGCTATTGGTAAATGATATTCTCAGTTTGAACTTGGGTCTGTCAACATACAAAGGTAGTGTTAGTCTGGAGTCCTCCATGTAGATCACTGTCTCCAGGCTTTAAAAATTTTGGTTTGGGGATGAACTCCAGTGTCTCAGCTGTGGGGACATCTTGACTTACTCTGCATGCATGTAGGTTTGTCTTCCTGGGAACAGTTTAGCATGATGAAATATTTTGGTGGTCTCATTTTCTACTCAGCAATATTTTCAAAATCCTCTTCAAGTAACATTGTGTGAAGCATGTGGCATTAATCCAGAACAGATGACACAGACATAGCACAGTGAGAAAATCCAGATCTGAGAGGGAAAGGGCCACAAGTGCCCATGACAAAAAGCTGGTGGTGTCAGCTGACATTCCAGAATTGGACAAACCTAAATCTGTGAACAACTTGGAAAACAACCTCTCAGCTCTGCATTGACCTTGCCTGGGTTTAGGCACAGCTATTCTGTTCCCAGGCAAGGCTCCCAGGCAGGCAGTGGGGAAGAGGCTGAGCTGCACCATCTGGGGCAGAGCAGAGTGTGTCATCCCCTGTGCAGATGGTGCTGCAGCCCACTGTCCCAGCTCCTGTCTTCACATACAGACTTGGGTGATAAAACACAAATCCTAGCACTCTACAAAACTAGTCCCATCTAATCTTAGAAATTAAATGGCCAACTTCAAGATTTTCTAAGCCTATTAATGTCCCCCAGGGTTATTTCCAACAGAAACCTTTTACCCAAAGTGTTTATTTGCTGCCATAAAATGCCTTTGGTTTTCTGTTTTGAGAACTCTTCAACCTTCATGATACAGAAGAGTTAAATGATTGTCTCAGTGGCTTTCTGTAGATACTTTACTACTGGAAAACCTTTTTCTTCTGCAGTAAGTAGCACTGGTGTTTTTAATCTCTTGTAGAGAAGATTTAGGGTTGTTGAAATTACAGCTGACTCAATTTTACAAGTACAAACAACAGAGTGCAAGAGAGAAAGCTAGCAACTCCTCCCAGACATTTTATAAATCATGCATACTCCTAGTAGAATTATTTATGAAATGTTTATGACAGCACTGTATGAAAAGAAATAAACCTGGGTAAAGCTGTCTCTTGTTAAATTTTACTGCAGAACTGCTGGTCTGGATCTGTGTGTCACAGGCTGTTGTATAATTTGTTAGATGTCACTCATCTGCAACTTAAATGAGCAAAAAAGGCATGTTCAGTTAGCCCTGACTTCTTCTCATTTGACATATTAGAGTAATGTCAGGATGCTCAGAACTTCCCTTTGTCAGTTCTAAGAAAAAATAGTGTTACTGCATTATTGTACCTATTTGTTTCCCAAGCAGTAAAGAAAGGCCCTGATTTTCTGTAAGCAGAGGTTTTTGCATGTTCATGGCTTTGTTAGTGATGGCAATCATGTGAATGAATATTGCTCTTAGATTTTAAGGAGTTTCAGCTGTGTTCCTATTATTTTCTGTCAAATCTGGTGGTTTTGGCCATTTGTCTCTTGCATGTACAGGTACATTCCAGCTTTTCTCCTCTTCTTCTCAGTGTGAGTGTAAATATATACAGAGATTTTTTTTTAGTAGGATGGCTGCAGGATGGTTTCTATAGTAACTAAATTAAAAATTATTTCAGCAGGAAAAAAAAATCCCAATATATTGCTTTATTTAGTAGGGCACTTACTTATATATCCAGATTTTGTGGTACTATTAATAAAACAAAGTTAAACTTTGTGCACAGATGATGGGCATTGATCAGGCTGTGGGTAGGTGGGGATTGTGGAAGAAGCACTTTGAGCTCCATGTACCAGCAAGTTCTCCATATGGTTTAATATACACTGTTTGTATTTTCCTGGCACATCTTCTGTGGTAATAATAATCTGTTGTAATAAAGATCTTCATGTCCATCTTTGGTAATTGTTCCCCACAGACAAAAGCTGTGCATGCACACCATATACTACAGTGTTGACACTGGTGTGCATGAATCTTGCTGCAAACTGTTATGGATAATTGTTCTGGTTTTAATTCCAAAAGCAATGCAGTGTGTTTATTCTCTGCTGTGTGTGTAAAGCCCTTCATTCTGTGGTCTGGGCAAGCAGGGTCAAAGCAAGGTGGGGGCATCCCCTGAACACCTGAAGCTGCAGACAGCAGCAATTCCCTTTTTTTTATCTTTGTTCGTGCCAAGTGTGACTGGGCACTGGCAGGAGTCTCTGCTGAGCAGAAGGGCAGGCTCTGGACACTGAGTAGCTGAAGTCTAAAGCTGGTGCTGCAGGTTTCTAAAGGTAGTTCCTATTACACAGCATGGTGGTACCCAGTGGGAGCTTTCTCTGGTAGTCTCTGTGTAGCAGATTCTTCCCTTAGTTGTGTTCCAGGCTGAGAGTTACATCTGCCTGTCTTAAGAGCAAAGCTGGTTCTGAAAAGGAGAGCAAGGTGCTGTTTTGGGGTTCTTTTGGGTGTGACCAGAGCCATACAGGTGAATTTGAGATGCAGAAAAGAAGGCTCCTATGAAGTCCCCAATATAGGGGACAAACAGGCAACGTGTCTCAGCTCTCCTGGAAGTTGGGCAGTTCCATCAAGGAGATTTCATTTTATGCCTCAATTGTTTTTATACATTCCCATAGATACACATTACTGGTCACTGTCAGAAATATGGCATTGTGTTAATATATGGGACTTTCTTTTGATCCAATCCAGCTGTTTGTTTCTCTCCCATTTTCTGAAGTGTTAACCTCAGCATTAGTGATTCTCATGCCTTTGATTACAATGAAAGATTTGTTACAGAATTTAATGTCTCTGTTAGACACAGCTGCCTATCTATCATCCAGGGGAGGAGGGAAATCCATTCGTGGTGCTCTGAACCCATTTCAGGTCTGTGTTCTGCCCAGTCTGAGTTTGCCACCAATGTTGGCTTGAAGAACCCCAGGCAGCACAGAGTGCCAAGGGGCAGCTCCTCAAGGCTGCTTGAGACAGCCTCACTGAAAGGTTCAGTATTTCCTGCCATGTACTCAAAAACTTGAAACTGGAGGAGCAGCAGACTAAAACCACTTTTGTAGCAATCTCACCACTCTGCTTTCCTTCCTGTCCTTGGCTGGTGAGAGATCTGAGTTACTCTCCTCCTGCTCATAGTTGATGTGTCTCTTTTTGGTTGGCAAATGTGCTTCCAGCACCTAGACATCTGCTATGGGAACATGAGCCTTCCAACCAAACCACTGCCATTTAAATCAGACTGGGGGGAAGTGGAAAGAACTGGAAGAAACTCACTGTGCATCCATTGACTTGAGATTGTGCCCTCAGCATGGGGAGAGGTGCAGTTTAACCATGTGTGGAGGCTCTGAGAAAATGAATGATTATGTTTTAGTTTGATCATGATCGATTCTGAAAAAATGTTGGTCTTTTTAGTGCTTCGAATGCTTTATTTGAAAATGAGTACAAGTGGTTGCCAACTCAAAAAAAGAAAAAAAAAAGAAGAAATCTCAAGGGATATCCCAGAAATCACAAGGGTTTAGTTATTCCGTTTTGCTGTTCCTACTTCTGAGGGTTTTGGATGCCAATTTTATGCAGCCACAAGGGAACAGAAACCATAAAGGAATCATTACAAAAAAAACCCAAAAAACACTTTGATTCCAGCAACTAGATAATGCTTGAAGCAAGTTATTAGACTTAGTACCATTTAATATGCAAAACCTACCTAGAAAAGGTGGTCTCCACCATTGACACTGTGTAGTTGGACTAAACAAAACAGTAACAATGCCATAATGACAACATATAATAATAGTCTATTTTTTTTCCTACTGTTTTTCTTTTTTGTGCTTAGGCTAGGTAGATAGGGATGGTTTTGGATGCCATTTTTATGCAGCCACAAGGCAACAGAAACCATAAAGGAATCATTACAAAAAAACCCAAAAACCACTCTGATTCCAGCAACTAGATAATGCTTGAAGCAAGGTATTAGACTTAGTACCATTTAATATGCAAAACCAAGTGTCTGGAAAAGGTGACCATTGCCACTGTGTAGTTGCACTAAACAAAACAATAACAATGCCATAATGACAACATGTAATAATAATCTTAATTTTTTTTTCTACTACTTATTTTTCTTTTTTGTGCTTAGTCTAGGTAGGGTCCCTAGGGATATCTGGTTAGGAGATGGTTAAATTCCTACCTACTTCAGAAGATAGAATTGTCTTTAATCTCTCCAGGACGTGGCCATGTTGTAGCCATGACATGTCAGTGTTTTCCCTGGGCAGGAGCAGGCCCAGGGCTCTGCTTTGTGCAAGGGCTGTTCAGTAATGCAGCTCCTCCTGCCAGCTCCCACCAACTGCTCAGATGTTCAGGAGGAGACATCTCTGTGCTGCAGATTTTCTCCTTGTGCTAGGGAGAGGAGGCTGCTCCGTGCAGGGATGTGGCACTTTGGGAGCTGCTGCTGCTGCTGGCAGCAGGGCTGGGCTGTGCTCAGAGGCTCCTGCAGGGCTGCCTGTGCTGCACAGGGGCTGGGAGAGCTGGGATGGTGTTCACAGGGGTCTTAGGATGAGGGAAGAGATGAGGATCTGACCCCATTGTTTCAGAAGGCTTGATTTATTATTTTATTATATATATATCATATTAAATATATGATAAATATAAATTAAATATATGATAAATATAAATTAAATATATTAATTAAATATATTATAATATTATAAATATTAAGTATATTATATTGAATATATGATATATATTATATTAAAAGAATAGAAGAAAGGATTTCATCAGAAGGCTGGCTAAGAATAGAAAAAGAATGAATAACAAAGGCTTAGAGTCCGAGCCAGCTGACTGTGATTGGCTATTAATTAGAAACAAGCACATGAGCCAATCCCAGATGCACCTGTTGCATTCCACAGCAGCAGATAACCATTGGTTACATTTTGTTCCTGAGGCCTCTCAGCTTCTCAGGAGAAAAAGTCCTAAGGAAAGGATTTTTCAGAAAATATCATGGCTACAGAGCTGAGCCTCCCCTGGGGCACAGATAGCACAGACCCTGTGCTCTGCCTCACTGCCTGGCCTGCTGCCCCAGGAATTTTAACAAGGATTTCACAGCTCTCCCTACGTTCCCCAATAATGACATTACAGACCTATTGTTCCTCATCTGGATGAGGAAACCATTTCTGCTGTGGTGAAGACATATTTGTGTGGAGAACTGCTGGGAATAAATGAAAAACCCTCCAGGAGTCCCTCCTGAGCCAAATGATTCTATGATCATATGCCTTAATTTGTAAATACAGTCAGCTGTATAAATGGCAGATATTTTATAGTTACACTACAAGCTAAAGTTTGGAAGACTGAAAAATGCAAACAAATCACTTTTCCCATTCTCTTTTCCTTGGTTTTCTTCCTTTTTGGTCTTTGCTAATTTTCTCCATTACCCTTCACTGTATCTTCTGCAGAGCAAAATAATGTCACAGGTGTGATGCTTCCAGCACTCATCCTTGAATGTTCCTTGCACCACAGGATAAAGGAACTCCTACTGAAAAAAAATCATTGTCATACCTGCCTGCAGACTCAGGAAAGCATATTTGCATTGGCTACATATAATTCTTATTTACAGGATTATTTTTGCATTGAATATGGGAACTGGAGGTGTTTTTGTTGGTTTTTAATGAGTACTTAAATTTTGGACAAGCTGATTCATTAAAATGTGTAATAAGGTGATAGCCCAGCCCTTTTCTCATGACTGAAAGTCAGTTTTATGAAGCTGAATGTATGAAAGATTAGTGACTGTGACTGTTGAATTTACTGAGGACAACTGTTTCTATGTGGAAAAAGGTAGCTTTTCAAAAATCTACATATTTTAGTCTAGTAATCATGAATGTGATTGTTATATGTTATATGTCAATTGTTTTTCTCACCTA
The DNA here is from genome assembly GCF_037042795.1 of Molothrus aeneus. Classification (NCBI taxonomy): domain Eukaryota; kingdom Metazoa; phylum Chordata; class Aves; order Passeriformes; family Icteridae; genus Molothrus; species Molothrus aeneus. The sequence continues at coordinate 2,419,910 of NC_089663.1, forward strand.
GCATGGTAAATGGCCTCCACTGGGGAAAGGGGAAGCAGGAAAGGATGACACAAGTTGTCTCTACAGTGAGAGTTAAAATTAAATGATTGCCCTTCTGACTTTACCCTTGATAGTTATTCTTTTGTCAGTAAAATCCATTTTCCATCTTTGTCCCTTGTTTTTCCATCTGTAAAGTTCATTTCATTCCATTCATCCATACCCTGCCCACTGATTTTCTAACATTTTAGTTGAAAGAATGCTTTCAGCAGGTCCAGAGGAGTTGCACCTCTCATTGTCTGTCACTTGTTCTCATGTGTGCTCACTCTCTTCTGCAACCTTAATACAGCTCTGGGACCAAAGGTAAACAAGGAGTTAACTGTGCAAGTGAAACTTTCATAGGGATTGGCTTGAGCCCAGAAACCCACAAGCAATGAAGTCTTAAAGTTGCCTATAAAAAGCTAGATAACTTTTTCAACCTCTGCCCAACATGTTATTTACAGTTCTTCACTCCATCCTCTTGGAAAAACAGAACTCATCAGTGAAAAATGTCCGTCGTTCACAGAGTTTTCTGTCTCAGTATATACACACTGTTCTTCCTGGCCAACTCTGCAGCCTTCCAAGGCCCAGCTAGTAAAGATGCCAATAAATCTAAATCCCTGGAGATACAGCATGGGCTTTGGAACTGTCATTTGTGCCAGTGGATATTAAACAGCTTTTTTTTTTTTCCGTTCTGTTTCCCTAGGAAAATTTCTTCTTTTGTTGAGTAGATGAATTTCTAGGCAAAGGTAAGCAAGGGAGCAAATGACCCCAAAATAAATGAAGCTATTGCTTTGTGGAAGAGAGATTGTCATGGAGATTGTAGTGTTAGAGGACATAAAGCACTTTGTTTTAAACCTGGATCTTAGAAGTCTAGCAGCAACCATTCCACCCACTCTAAACAGTATTTGAAAGGTGGAGGCTTGCTGGAATACTGTGTGATCAGTGTCCTTTTACAAATGGGTAATGAATAAATCCATGATTTGATTTTTCCATCTGCTAGCTGTGTATCAGATACGGGTGGAAGAGCTACCTTTAGGCACTTCATGGGATTATTTTACACTTGCATTGGCTTCTTTCCTCTTAAAAAAAATTAAATAGGATTTTTTAACTAACTTAAGATTTTTAAATACAGCTGGAGAACAGCATTTTAAAGGTGGTGATCCATGAAAGGTCTTTAAAATACATGTTTTTATATTCTATGTGTATTATATGTCTATTTCTCAGACTAGTTGTTGCAGGTTCTTACTATGAGTTATTTCTCACAGTTTTATCATGGAAATAAATGGCGAGAACAGTTAGATCAGTGTAGGCTGCTGCATAAACAAAACAAAGCAAACAAACCCAGAAAAGACTAAATCTGGAATAATTGAAGAAAATCTAAGACATAAAATTTAATCTTTATTAGCTTTCCTTTCTCCTACAAATTCCTATAGTCTCTGCAAGCTTTGCCACAGAATTCCTACTAATATCCATGTGTGGAGTGCACACAGGAATGTTGAGCAGGCCAATCATGTCCATGTGTCTGAAGTGGTGAAGTTGGGCCTTTTGTCTTTAAATACCCCCTTCTTTTGTTCTAAAACTGGTGGCATCTCTCTGAGGACATTTATGTAATAAATGTAGAGCCAGAATCAAGCCATACTCAGAAGTTTTCTTCAATTCTTCCTCCTTAGGTGAAGCTGTGTGTGATAAAGCCAGGGTGAACAGTGCTTTTTGATGAGCTGTTTCCTCCAGTTGTGTGTTCAGAGGATTATCTGATGTTTGCCAAGGCAGTTTCTTTTTCTCTACATTCAATTTTGTAGATATTTCCATGACTGGTGGCATTGCTCTGAGGAGCATTTATGTAATGAATGTGGAACCAGAATCAAGCCATACTCAGGAGGTTTCTGCAATTCTTCCTTCTTAGGTGGAGCTGTGTGTGATAAAGCCAAGGTGAACAGTGCTTTTTGATGATGATGATGATGGTTTCCTCCAGTTGTATGTTCAGAGGATTCTGTGATGTTAACCAGGGCAGTTTCCTCTTCTGTACATTCAATTTTGTAGATGTTTCCATGACTGCTTTTGGGGGAGATATTGGCCTGTATATCTTGCTCAGCTCTTGTCTGTTCCATATTCAAGGTATGGCAGATTTTTTTCATTCCTGTATCTTGTCTGTGTAAAAATACCAATCTCACTCTGAAAGACCCCAAATGGCAATAAGGGAACACAAAACCACTTCCATCAAACTGCTCATCCTGCCTTTCTGGAACCCTGTGAGAATTCTGCACCAGTGATGGTTTTAATTTACCTGGAATTATGGTAATTTATAATAACTTCCATTCTTGTAGAAAGAAGAGCATTAATAGTTAAATTAGCTTTATTTTATTAAAGAAGTGTATTTAATGAGAAATATTCCAGGAATTTCAGTTCACTGGAAAAGGATGTAAGTATTTGTCATGGATAAACACTGCCTTAGTGCAAAAATGAAAACAGAAGAATGTGGGATGAGAGCAGCATGATGCAAGCCTGTGTGTACCTGTGCAAGCAAGCAGCATTTATAGATAAATATTTTTAACTTAATGGCTACAGCAAGATATAATTGGCCAAGTTAAAGAGGTTAGGATGGAGAAGATAAGATGGCAGATGATGGTAGGTGAGAGCATCTTTGTTGCTGTGGAGGCTGACCAGTTTGCAATGTCACCGCGTGAAGCTGAAATGTGGACATTGAAGTGGGAGTTCTCTGAGTAATACTACTCCATCTTTTGGCAAAATTCCTGAAGTTAGAGGAGTAAAAATGTTGAATATTGTATGGTGTGTTATTGTTGCAGACTCTTTGGCTCCTGTGGAGGAGGTAGGATTTCCTGGCATAATGGGAGCACTTCTGGAGTTTGCGTGGTGGCTGCTGTGGAAACAGCAGGGGTGACCACTTAGACAAGGTGACTTGCTCAGCTCCTGAGAGGAATTAAAGCAAAATAGGGTTGAGTGGGTGAGTGAAAGTAATGAAGCCCATAGTGGTCAGTATTTCAGCATGCTCCTCTGAACACTCAGATGTATTACTCTGATCCAGCAAGGGAGTTTCTGTAAGAGCTTGAATGACAAATGGCTTTTTTCCAGGAGCTTTATGGCCTTTGTTCATTTCTGTTGCCTCTACTCCATCTCCTCCAGTTTGCTTACTCACCTCCTGTCAATAAAGTTTCACAAATTTGGCTTTTTTGAAGTTTAATTTTTCTATAGGTTAGAGGAAGGAAAATCAGGAAAAAAGCCACCACAAGCTTTTTACTTGAAGCACTTCCTAGCAGTTCCTCAGAATGAATTATGAATTTTGCTGGCTATTTGGTTTGCTGACACAGTAAAAATCAGAACTGGAAACTCCTAGCTGGTCATTTTCTATTTAAATCTTTATCTCTTCAGCTGCTCCCTGTGTGTATATTCAAAGTGAATTAGCACTTAGACTATGATCTTCTGTTTAGCAGACTGAAACTAGTGGGAGTCATTAATGCAATGGCATTTTCTTAAGTATTCAGATGTTTGAGATAATTTAATGTGCTTGGTGTAACAGCTAAAATGATTTCTGTTCACATATACCTGGTTTATTCCTCCTGACAGACTACACTAAGGGTTTAAAAGTGTGTGTTGGGGTTTGTTGCTCCTTTTTTTCTTAATTAATAGTACAGCTATCAACTACAGCATTTCAGAATCAGCAGGCTCCAGTTATTCCAGTGGTACTGAAGTGACTAAAGTATTGCCAAAAATCTGGACAAATCTGAACACAGGCCAGGCTCTTATGTCCATGTACTCATCCATGGAGAAGTTTGTGTGCAGCCATCCCAAACTCAGTGACACTTCAGCACTGCCTTCTGTCATGGGTGATCTGCTTAGTGTAGAGTGCATATTTTATGTTTGTAATCCATGTGTGTCAGAGCTCGTGGCAGATTCAGTGTTAAAAAAAGCTGAAATCGAATCATAAATCAGATTTTAAAGAGAAGGAGGGCTTGCAGGCCTGTGTTGTTGTATAATGAAGATGGGATTTCTGAGGTGAATGAAGTGCATTGATTTCAAAGGAATTTTCTTGGTAGCATAAGGGAAGATACTGGTGAAGGGAATGGAAGTGTTGAAATGGAATGCACATTCCAAGCACTTTGTAAGCTGTAACAGCAACAATGGGATAAACTTAATCCTTAAAAATTGTATTTAGTGACACATAAAGGTGCTGTTTTCATGCCTGTAGCACAGTAGTTTTTTCAACAGGCTTGAAAGAAAAACATATGGCTTTGTTTGCCCTTAGACTGACAGCTCTGTACTAAAGGTCTTACTGAAAATTACTTACTCCCAGCAGGTTTCAGGTCAGGGTATTTTCATTGTAATTTTTTTTTTCCAATTAATAAGAAAGCAAAAGTACTTTTCTGAATTATTTATACTAAAGAGAACATTACTTTTAGGACCAACAAAAATAATACTTCACATTTTCTAGTGTTTCAAATAAAACATGCAACTATGTACACAGACATTTTCTGAAAGTTAAGCTTATTTCAAACAAAGAGATTTTGGAAGCTTAGACTTTTACTAAATGTTTTTTTTTAAACCTTCTTTTCAATATTTAAATTGCATGAGCAAATAAGCAGCACTCTATATAGTTTGTAAACAGAACACTCAGCTATAAAAGTATTAGAAACTGACTGAAATTTAAATTAACAGCAGTGAGTGTGTTCCAGCTGGAGGGAGTTTTGGTCAGGAAACAGACTTGGGCTCTCAGCATTGCTAGGTTGTGTTACAGAATTTCAAGTGAAGAATTTTACCAAAACCCCCAGTGTTGATTGCTTTGGAGATCATCAGTGTCTTGATGTGAAATTCCGGAACAGTCCACTGCCCTTGCTGACACACAGAAATATCCACTCCTGTGCCATCAAAGTTATTATTCCAAGTTGTGCCCCTTGTCACCCAGGCACTTAGGAAGCAAAAGGATTTGAATTAGGGAAGAAAAGAGGAGACACATAGACAGGATTTAAGTGCCTTACACATTTCCTGCCCAGGGAGTTCTCAGCCCAGCACTGAGACAATCAGTCAGTGTGACCCTGCTGACAAAGTGTGGCAGAAATGATTCTAAGCAGAAGGGTGGGTCTCCACTTGGTGAATTAGCAGTCAGTAGTATTGCTCTCTCTCTGAAATCACTGCTGGAAGTCACAGCCACTGGTTTTGGGCTGAGCATCAGGGTGACAGGGCAGGCAGGTAAACCATTCCCATGTAGGCCCATTTGCTGGGTTATTTTGTCACTGTCTTCTCAATATGTCACTTCTCTCCCTTCAAAATCTGACAAGTCTCTGCATGCTTTTTGTGAATAATCGAGCCAGAGTAAGGTTTCCTGCCTCTGTATGTTCTCAAATCAATAAGGTAAAGCAAAGCAAAGTGTCTTTCTTCCTGCAAACTTCTGTCTGAGAGCTGTCTGCAGCAGCAGACTGGAGCTGACAGAATGAAAGGCCCACCAGGAGATGAATCTGAAGCTGAAGTCTTTTAAGTATGTGGGCAGCAAGGTGAAGACAGCAAGACAATGAACTGCAGATTTCTGTTCCAAGTCTCCTTTCAGCTTCATTTCTTCCTATTGCTGCCTTTTGACATCTTCCTCTCCCATTTTTCCATTTGCACTTGTTCTTTCTTCTTCCATTTGCCCTTTTGAGAACAACAGTTCAAATGTTATGTGTAGGCAAATCATTTGATATGATTTTATATTTGTTTGTCTCTAGACAGACAGCATATGGTCCACCTGAAATTCCCAAAGTAATAGCTTTATCTGTAGAAATTGCTGTTCTTGAATAAATTTTTGAGGCATAAAATTATAGCAAATTCACTTCTGGTGGAAAAGAGAAGTTCTCCTGGAAAATAGCTATATAAGACCACAAAATTCACCAGTCTGGATTAGACAGGGGTTTCTAGGTAAATATTTCAATTTGGTAGCTATTGTTATCTTACTCTTTGCAAGAAAGAAACAAGAAAGAACTCAAGAAAATACTTGAGTTAAAGGAGGCAAATCCTGCTGCTGGAGGAATGATACTTTCTAGTTCCTGTAGGACTTGCACTGAACTGGAAACTTCAGATTACTCTTATCTCTACAAGGAAAATGAAGTCATCTATAAGTGAAAACAGTGTCCTACTTCCTTAAAAACAAGAGGTGAAATCTACCTCTGCTAAGTGAAAATAGAGTTCATGCTAGGATTTACAGTGCATATCCTTCCAACTGAAAAAAAAAAAACCCAAACATTTGAAAATGGAACAGAATTTCAAATGACCTTAACAAACTCATGTGCTGTGTTTGCAAGGAAAGCTGGCACCCTTATCTCAGCAGTGCAGAGAGGCCTCAATCTTTGTGAACATTCATTATTCACCCTGGAACATTTCATGGAGAAATCCCAGAGTGCAGAAGTGTAAAATCATTTCCATCTGGCTCCTTGTATTGTGGCACTGGAGAGCACATGCTGGAGCTCACATACTGCAGGTGATTCTGCCTGAGGTGTTCATCAGACTGTTCCTGATTGGGGCTGATTTGAAGAACCAAAAATTTTTAAACAAAAAAAACCAAAAAAAAAAAAAAAAAAAAAAACCAAAAAAAAAAAAATGAGGCTCAAAGTAGGAAACACAGAGTGCAGTACCAACTTGTCAGTTTTAATGGTCTTTAATGGTTTTAATGGTCTTTCTCATAATTGAAGGACAAGTACAGGACATGGTCTTTGAGGATTACCAGTTGCACCTAGGATGATTATTTTCCTTTCTCAGAGATAGTTTGCTGAGCTGAAACTATTCATTCTGAGTATTTATTTTTAAAAGGACAAATGTTAGGTCATCTTGTTGACTCTGGGCATGTTTCAAGTTCCCTGTAATTGCTCTGTCAGTCTTTTTCCCATCCATCCTTCCTTGCCAAAATGCATAAAGCCACACTGTTTTGTTCCTATATCACCTAAATTAACTTCAAAAGCAGTAGATGTTAGCTGTTTCTACAGCCCTCATTTGCACAGTGTCTCCAGGTAGTAAAACAAAAAACCAGTGTATCATCTTTTACCCTTAACCAACCAGAAAACTTCAATATTATGTCCCAAATACTGCTCTGTACAAAAGTGATGAGTGGAAAAGGTCTTTGATTTTAGGTGGTGTTGAGTCTGCCCCAAGAGCAGCAGCAGGATGGTGCCAGCCACCCTCTGCAGGAGCCTGGAGCAGCCCTGCCTGCACAGGGCTGCACTCACAGGGGTGTGGGTGGGTGCCTGGGAATAATCAGGGACATTTCTGACACGAGCACCAAAGCTTTAGTCCCTTTCTATGAGCACCAGGTGCTTTTATCCACTTGTTCTTCACAGCCCTCCTGAATTTGGAGCATCTCTGTAACATGTCCCAAATCCAAATAATCCTGTGGTGTGGGGTTGTTCCCACAGGTACAGGGGATGCCACCTGCCCTTCATCCAGCAGATGTGTTTTTTACCTTAGGTAACTAATTTGGAATTATTCTGCTCAGTAAGCACTGTAAGTTATGTACACCTGCACATGCAAATATTGCAAAATTCCTTCTGCTTGTGAGGGTTCAGACAACTGACTAATGTATGCTGTAGGAGTCTGCAGTGCAAACATGGGAAATACCATGGTGATTAATGAAAATGCCAGTCAGAGAGACAAAAAGTTGATAAGAAACCTTTGGAATTGGACAGAAACAAAGATAATACATGGTGAAAAACATATCCTTTTAAACTTGAAAGATAAAGAGACAATTTCAAATGAGTGAACACCAACAGTGTATTTAATTGCAGGTACAGCAACTACTTAATTTGCATAAAAAATGACAATACATAGGAAAAAGCCCTAGTGTAATAGAGGAGATAGGAGCTCTACTGTGACTAAAGGAGCAGATGAAAAAGGGCAGGTCAGAAGGAAGCTTATTTGCATGAATATGTAGAAAGTAAGTATTCATTTCAGTTCTGTATTTAAAATGTAAATCTGTGCTATGCAGTCAAAAGAGTAAAGGTTAATGGATTTTTGAAGAGATAGTGTCAAAACTGTGTTGTTAATCAATAGAGAATTTGTTATTGCCTTTGGAGAAAGATGTGAGAGGCAGTGAAGACATGGGTTATTTCAGAGAGTGGCAATGCCCATAGTGAAATCTTTAAAACAAAAGACTTAAACCCTCTTACAGTTTAAGTGGAAACAGTCTATTGTTGGTTAATATTTTTATAGGAGGTAAATAGGGTAGCTGAATTATTCTTTAGCTATTTTTTCAAGATGCTGTTAAGCATAGAAGTATGTGTATGATTTATACAAATAAGTAGGAAGTGGCAAGGTGTACAGGACTGTCAGTGTGAGAAGCCTTGAATTGCTGTGCTAAGAAAATAGGAACATGACGAAAAGATGGGTAAAAAGTGGCTAAAATGATGGGAAAGGAAGATAATGTTAGCACCTGATTTTTACCTGTAGTGGGGACTGTCGTGGTTGAGAAGCAAGGTATTAAACCTGAGGTGTTAGTAAACAGGGTGGATTTTGAGTACATCAGAATAATCCTAGTAAGTGGAAGAGGGAAAAAAACCAAACCAAACCAAGTCTCTGCAATGCTTGGAAAAGCAAGGAAGGGGTCAAAGCAATTGCCCTGCCTGCAGAAGTGAGAGAAAGGAGCAAGTAAAGATAAAATGTTTAAACTTCTGAGATTAAGGTAATCTCAGAGACTGGATCAGTGGCTGGGAAAAGAAGATGAGTTTAGCTGTGCTGAGCTGAGATTGAGAAAGATGTGTCAGTGAGTTTGTGAGGCAGGATTACATGGACTGAGGTTGGCAGCGGGCTGGCACACATTTGGGGTCTCTTCATTGGGGGATTGACCAAAATCATCAAAAGCAGGGAGAGAGAAGTCCGGGGGAAACGACAAGGGGAGATCTTTTGTTTTCCCCCTCAAACAGTTGGAGAAAGGCAGAAGGATGTAAGGAAAGAAGTGACAAAGGGCTGGAGCGAGAGCGCTGCCAGCAGCACCCCGGTATCGCAGGAGCCGGGGAAGGGACGATGTGACAGCGGCAGCCCCGGTGTCGCTGGCGTGCGGGGGAGCCGCGGGGTGGCCCCGCGGGGGCGAGCGCACAGCGGTGCGGGCTGTGCCGCTGCGGGGGCGGCCCCGCGCCCGGCCATGGCGGCAGCTGCGGCGGGGAGGCGGCCGGTGGCTCTGGGCTCGGCTCCGCTCCGAGCATCCCGGCGGGCCCCGCCGCCTCGGCGCTGCGGGCGCAGCAGCGAACCGGGGGAAAATAGGTCACGGACGGGCCTTCGGTGGCGGCGAGGTGAAGGGCGGTGAAGCGGCACCCGCGGGGTTAAACTGGGTCAGGGAATATTTCGGGAAGGTTTGGCGGACAGGTGGGAGCAGATAACTGGTTTTTATTAATGCTCGCGAACCGACAGCGGCAGCTGTTGGCTCCCTTGCCCTCAGCGGGATGGCTGCGAGCCGGGCTCGGCGGTAACCGGCACCGACATCCTCTTGTCAGGCACGGCCGGCCCCGGCCCGCAGCCTCCCGGCGGCGAAGGCAGAGGCAGAAATAAAATAAATAACTATCCGCGGCGGCAGGAAATCCGAGGTATGCGGCTTCCAGGGCTCGGGCAACTCCGGTGCGAGAGGAAGTGTGAGCCGGGCGGGGGCGGTCAGGTGGGGGCGCGGGGGCGGCGCGGGGCCCGGGCGGGGGCGGGCGCGCTCCGGCTCCGCGGCCGCCGGGGAACTCCGGCGGAGCCAGCCCGCGCCTCGGTGATGGTGAGTGCGGGGGGCGGCTCGGGGAACTTCCCCCGCGGGGAGGCCGGGGGCTCCGGCGGGGACGGATGCGGTGCTGGAGGAAGTTCGGTCTCTGTGCCCGCAGCAGCACGAACAGCTGCCGGCTCCCCCGCGCCGGAGGGCGTTCCTCGGCGTGCCGTGCCTTTGCCCTTTCCCGTTCCGCTCGCCCGCGGGCTCTCCGAGCCTCCCCTCAGGCTGGCCGTGACCTGCGGGGAATCCCTTCCCGGTGCTGGGCGGGCTGCGGGCGCCGCTGGGCTCATCCGAGCTGGAGGGAGGGAGATGAGATCTGATGACATTTGCCGCCGTGGTTGGGAAATACTTATTTCATTAGTTCGGTTCGCCTGCGGTTAGAGGCTGAACAGAGCTGCTTTGCTGCACGGGAAAATCCTGAGGGCGATGGGAAACGGAGGAGTCGAGAGAAGTTTGGAAGGGGGGACGAAAGGGTGAGGGATTTTTGTTTGATTCTGTCTGTATTGTTTGGGATTTCTCCTTCCTCCGCTCTCTGGGTGGGATGAATTACTTAGCACCCTCATTCCTAATCCAGCCCTAAAGCTTGCAGGGGCTTTTCGGTCGGGTGGCGCCGAGCACAGAGCAGCCCAGCTGTGCTCTCTGTGTGCGCTCCCTGCGCTGCTGCCAGAGCCGGGCGCACACGGGAGATTCCCCTGCTCAGCGGTGACCTAACAGCAAAGCCTGTTTGTTGTTCAGTGTCTGCTTTGCATGAGCCACGATGCTGTAACAGTTGCTGCTTCATTCAGCTAAAGAGAGAGAGGATAAGAGGATTCCAATTTAATTAGCAGTTTGTTAAAACCAGTCAGCTTTGTCTGGTCACATGTTTATAATTTTAGAACGTATGTCTTAATTGCAGTAAATTCTGGTGTTGTGCATAAAGCAAGTGCCACATGCTGTTTGCGGCATTGGCTGTGGCAGCTCCACGATTCTGGTTTTTTAATTTACTGCAGCCTCTGTTTGTTTGAGCAATGGCAGATTTTTGAGTGTGCAGGGGGCATTTTGCATGAAGCAGATCTAAGAATTAAAGCATATGCTGTAGAGGTTTTCATTACCCAGGGAGCTGCAAGTTGTGTCCCTTCTACTGGAGCATATTCAGGTTGACATCTTGAATACCCAGATACTGTTTTCAGTAATAGCACTGTTGTGTGTTTTTAGCATCTTTATTGGAGTCTGAAACACTCTAAATGTTGAGGCCTTCCTAACTCCTCCTCCCCCTCAATAATTACTCTGGTTGTTCTCAAATAATTTCTGTCTCACAGTATCACTGAAATCAAACACTGTGCCCTGTCTTCTGAGCTGATACTGCCATGCCTTGTGTCAGACTGAGCTCTTGTGGTATTGCTGCTGGTCGAGCATTGAAGCTCCCCTGTGTATACTGTGATTTATGTTACTGTAAATAGGGTAATTAAATTATTGCTTCCCTGCAATGGCTTGCTCCTCTGGTGTTACCAAAGATCAGTTAACTTTAGTTGGGGTGCTAGGCAGGCTGCTGTTTACTTGAATTAGGCATTTCCACTAACTCTTACAACTGGATTAAGAGCTGCTTTTGTTTTTCTGAGGAAGTCCTGGCAGTGTCTGAAAGCAAGACAGCATAAGGTGTTAGCACACATATGTGTCCTCCCCCGCAAAAAAAGAATATAAAATACAGAGAAACAGTTACTGAAATTCTTTTTTGTTGCATGAATTCCTGTATCAGAGGAGAAAAGATAATTTGAGATTAGCTGTGGGGTGCATAACAGAAAGAGATTTTTTTACCTTTTATAGCCGTCAGGATTCCTTCAGGGCCTCCACTTGCTGGACAGAGAAGGGAAGTGCTCTGTGGATGCTGCTGTAGTGGGGGAAATGAGATAATGAAATTAATTACTTGTCAGCTCCTAATGGCTTAATTGGAGGCTCTTAATTGTTGAGGATGAAATGTGCAAACTCATGTAGAGCTGTAGTTTTTGGAGAGGAGTACGTCTTCCCCAAGGCTTTACCCACTGCATGTGGCTTTTTCTGGTTCATAACCTCTATTATGGAACATTTGTTTCTTACTACCTATTTCAAATAAGCTGCTTCCTGCCCTGAACTTCAGCTGACAAACTGTTTGAACTCCAGGATGTGTATTTCTGTCATTCCTAAGCCAGTAGGAAACCTCAGGCAGAGCTGGGACCTTCAAATACGAATTAAGTCATGTGTTTACAAACACAAGTCTTTCTAGAACTGCCCTTAGAAGAAGGAGCAGGGAACCCTAGTCAGATCTTAGAGAATTCTGGTTTGAAAGGTTTTTCTGCTAGCTCCTGCTGTCACTTTACCTCTGTCAGAACACTAGAGGAATTGAAATGTTTGTTCCTTCTGCTTTCCATTGCTATTTTTCTTCTCAACATTGACAAAAGATTCGAGTATTTCTGCGTGCTTCCAGATTGTGTGCACATACCAAAATACCAGCCTGTCATGGAACATGCCATTCTTGTCACTTTGCAAAAGTGTTTTCCAATAGTGAACAGTTGAGGATATTTTTTAAGTACTATTCCTGGTATGTATTGCATTTTTATATTTCACCTTGGTTGGTAATGTTTGTTTATATTACTGCTTTTAAAAGTACTGACAGTTCTTCCTTTAAGTTCCAATATGCAGCTCTCCTAATTTTTATAAATAACTTCACAATCTATTCAGTGAGGTTTACTGGCTTCTTTCATAATCTTGATTTGTTGTTAAATAAGCTGCAAAAGCCCCTACCTATGTGTGTTTTGAAATCTGTGGCTTATAAACTAAAAATTAGACTTAAAAACTATGAATGTAAGGTCATAGCAGCTTTAAAGAAAATTGCCAGTAGCCAGGCAGAGCAGTTGTCACATATGGATTTGTCACTTCTGAGCAATGACGTGGCCCTTTCCTGACCAAGTTTCAGTATGTGCTCTCCACAAACCTGATTTTCTCTTGTGTCACCTTGAACTTACTTTACTTTTTCCTGCTTACCAGGGTCAGTTGAGAAAAAGCTACCCAACAGGTCACTGAGGAAAAATGTCCTCTTTTGAAAAGTCCCTGAGTGACCCCCAAAGTCAGGTGATGTGGCTGTGTGGTCACTCACAGAACTCTGAGGTGAAAGTGATGTCTGAAAAATGCATCTTAGCAAGCAGGCATTTTAAGGAGGATGTTTCTGGGTAATTTTTATGAAGATGTAATTTTTTATCAAGATCAAATTAAAGTGAAGTCTTTTCTCTACCAGGATCATCACTTGATTGTATTTTATGAGCTGCCATCTGATGCTGCTATAGAGGGTTTTCCGTTTTCAAAAATGGTGATGGAAATTAGTAGCAAGCATTTTCTGGACCTTTTGATTTATATTTCTTCAGGCTCAAAGATCTCAGCAGGATCTCCTAATGCCATGGATTCTAGTGATTTGGTACTGACAAGAAAGAACACTGCTTTATCAGTATTGTTCTCTGAAATGATAGCATTTTCCTCTGTGCTGCTGATCCAACCCTGCAGCTTTGGATATTTTCTGAAACTTGGAGTTTCACAGTGATATAGATGTAAAATGTAAAGGTGCATGTGTCACTTTTCCTAAGCATTTTATGAACATGCTGAAATATTTTGCAAACACTGGGATTTTATGGACTCTCATCTTGATATTTTACTCAGTGTTTCATTATGTAGAGGAGAGTAAAAGCTGAAAGTCTGGGCTGTCAGTGCAGGGATGCTGCATGTCAGCTGTTGGGTGGGAGTGGGCAGTTAAGCATTTTGTTTGTTGAAAAGCAAGGGATGTAGGATGGAAGACCAGTTTGTGTTGGCATAAAAACTGGAGTATTTTGGTAAAATAACTTTTTAGCACTCTGACAGCCTAGTTTAAAATACTCAAAACTAACGAGTCTTTATGTATTGGATAATCAGTAATTTACATCTAAAACTTGGTATTTAAGTAGGTGAAAATGCATTCCTTCAAATCCTTCAAGCCTGAAGAGTTTCAGGCTGAAAAGTGACATTCTGTAAAAGCAGGAGACCCTTACTGCAGTGTTACAGCACGAGGAATCTCTGAACAGCTCTTCATGTTAATTCAGAATGTTAATTCTACATTACCAGTGTGCTGAATCTCAACAATTAGCACAGCACTTCAAGTTACCAAGTTCTTGTCCTCCTTTCCCTTGTGGAACTCTATATACTGCACTGGATGATGGAGGCTGTGTTATGCTGTAATGCCAAAGCAGGCTTTTAAGGCAGGAGTGTTGTCAGAATAACCTCAGCAATGCTCTGTGCCATGCTCACTATTTTTGGGTGCTACAAATGGTACTCAGAAATGATAGCTGATAATTCTGAAGCAATTTTCAAGTTTCTTCAAATTAGGCTGAGGTACAATCACAGAATTGTAGAATCACAGAACAGTTTGGGTTGTAAGAGACTTTTAAAGGTCACCCAGTCCAAATCTCCTGCAAAGAACAGGGATGTCTTCAACGAGATGAGGATGTTCCAAGCCCTGCACACTCTGACCATGAATGTTTCCAGAGATGGGGCATCCACCACTGCTCTGGGCACTCTGTGCCAGTGTTTTGCCACCCTCATTATGTAATAAGTTTTTCATTATATCCTGTCTAGATCAACCCTTTTAAAATTTAAAACTATTGCTCCTTGTCCTGTCGTGACAGGCCCTGCTAAAATGCGTGTCCCCATTTTTCTTAGGCCCCCTTTGAGGCTTTCCCAGAGTCTGAGCAGTCCCAGCCCTCTCAGCCTTGGCTCCCAGCAGAGCTGCTCCAGCCCTCTGATCCCCTCTGTGGCCTCCTCTGCACCCCTGCAGTGGGTCCAGGTCTTTGCTGAGGTGAGGGCCTTGGGGCTGGACACATTATTGCAGCTGGGATCCCCAGGTACCCTTGCTTCCCCCAAATAATGCCAGTTACAGTGTCTGGACACTGCTGGCTGCCTGCTCTGTATCCCCTGGGGATCCTGGGACACTCACTGTGCAGGCAGAAGTGTTGGGGTATGGGTGAAAGCAAAAAATATCTCATAATCCTTAAACTTGCCCTTCTCTGGGAGCCAACAGCTGCTCCAGCTCTGTGTTAACCCAAATTCTGGGGTTCTGCAGCACCTCCTTTAGGGGTCAAACTGAGTGCTGGGGCTCAGCCTTGGTTTGCCACTGACAAAGTTTCTGGTTGTCATTTATGTCCCCTAACGTTTGCCATCTTTTATGACTTAGCCATCATCCTTTGTGTTGAAAGGTAATAGTAGTTTCTAGTTTGTAATGCATCTCATCCTGACGTGGAGGCTGTAATAGCTCAGGTGAGCCCCATCCCCTAAATGTCTTTTCCCCTCTGTAAAATGTTTCTGGGTGCTACCATTAAATGTGTGTGTCTGTATTAGAGATGTGTGGAATTAAATTAGATTAAATCAGATTCAATTCATGCCATGTGTTGTCAAAAAAGTTGAACTTTGCTAATGTCCTCAGGGGGCTGGTGCAGAAGCCTGCCCATGGATGTACCAAGCTTCTTTCATGGCCTTTTAGTGCCATTTGCATCTCATGCCAGGCAGTCTGCTTGTAGCAGATACACAGCCAAGTTCTTAGCATGAAAATCCTCCTCATTCAAGGAAAGGCTGTCTATTAGGTGAAACCAGAACCCCTGACACTGTCTAGATGTGCCCTGCTCTCCATTTATTTTGGTGGTATAGAAGTCTTCCTGTATCTGGCCCCAAAAATTGACTAAAGAAATTCAAAATTTTGGTAAAGGATTTTTTTCCATCAAAGTTTTCATGTTCTTTCATTAGATTTCTGCATCAAGTTATTTGTGTGTTAGAAGGTTCAGAAGCAGTCTGTGTTCTCTGGATTTCTGTGCTTTATAGCCTCCAAAGAAAAAAAATCCAAACTCTTTCATACAGGGACATGACATGAAACCAAAATGTGCCTCAAAAAAGGGAACTGAAGTAACAAAGACAGAATCTGAAATTCCAACATGGGTGAGGAGAAACTCCTCAGTGTTTTCTGTTGAGTCTGACTAAGTCTCTGGATGACTTCTGCTCTTCTGCATCCCTTTGGTAACCTTGAATTGTCTGCAGGACACAGTGAATGAAACTTAACTATTGGTAATTTAATTCCTGACCAATCCCTTTTTTTCTCTCCCCTAAAATACATTTGGTAAAAGGGAGCAACTTATAGAGGAAAGATGATAAATGTACTTAAGTAATTTGTTCCAAAGTCTTTTTATCAGTAACTGACCTTCCAGCTTGAGAAGTTGTCCAGCTGTCCAGAAGGGAACCTTTGTTAATGCTGGCAACAGAAAAGAGGGGGAAAAAAAAAAGTCAGTGTTCTACAGCTTTATCTTCAAATCCACTTTTGCTTTAGCACCCCAGATCTGCAGGTTAGAGGAAAAGGGACTGAACAAGAGGGAATTCTTGGAGTGCCCTGGAGAAAGGCACTGAAAGGTCTAGCACCCTGTTGGCGTTAACCTGGAGAAGCAGTGAGGGAGCAGCCCCCTTCACCCAGAGCATGGGGCATTGTGCTCACACTCCTGTGTTTGCTGCATTTTCCTGTGGGTGCTGCCTGCTGCAGAGCTCCAGAGGGAGTGCAGCTGTGGTATTGTTTGAGCACAATTGCACCTTCAAACCAAGTTTCAAGAGACTGGTGTGTTGCTTTTCCTTTCTTTCTTTGTCTTTCTTTCTGTCATAGCCATGCAGTAGAATAGTTTCTTTATTCTCTTTTCTTACAGTCTAGTTAGCTGTTTCCCTTTAAAAAAAAAAGTGACGTGACTTTCTGTTGACATGGTTGTGAAATCACATGGTACATGGGAACCATCAGAGTAAAAACTCCTCAAGCCTCCTGACTGGGTGAACATAAACCTCCAGATTCTGCCTGGCAAGTGGCCAAACCCAGAGCTCTGCAAAGGCCATCTCTGGGCCTCAGTTTCTGTTTCATTAATTCCACCTGAACTTGTAACTCATCTTAACAAGGCATTTCTGCTTTTATTAATCCTTATGCAGCAAGGAAATCATTCCCTTTCCCTGCCTCCTGTGTGGATGTCCCTGATTCATGCTCAGTCTCCCAAAGTGGCTGTGGCTTGGGTGTTCTTTTCATAGGGTTAAAACCAATTTAAAGTCAAATCAACTGTAAAATGATTGTTCTGGAAATTGAGAAGTCTGAAATTTAAGACCTTGCAAATACTTTGTAAACTGAAGAGAGAAATAAGAGGTGAAAATTGTCCATTATGTTTCTTTATCAGCATATGATGACTGGAACATGTGGAGCACTTCCATTTCTCAATATTTTTTCATGCTGCTGTCTTGCTAAAATAAAGTTACAGAATTCCACAGTTCTTCCAGAATGCATACATGCTGTTTATTCATTTCCAAGTGTGTGTGTATTTAAAAGATAAGAAAATGACAATATTTGCCTTATAGACTAGGAATTGTAATCCTGCTTGTTCTTGACTTACTGAAAGGAGGTTGCTGCAGATTTGCCTTTATTTCTGTTTCCTTTGCCAGGCTGATAAACTGTAATTTATGTATTCTCATATTTTTAAATACATTCTGTTACTGTTCTACATAATAACTACAGTCTGGAAGAGTTGGTAGGATTTTCCTGAAATCAGCTCAGTTACAGTAAGCCAGGGTTGCTCGATGACACAGGCCCTGCAGATAACAGTTCTAATACTCTGAATACTCTGCTTGCCTTTCTCAATACTTCTGTGCCCACTTGCATTCCTGTTCACAGAGGCAGAATTGTTCCATTACAGGCTGAATAGCAGTGGGGATGAAGTGAGGAATTGAGGAAGAAAAATAATAGAATTATCTGTAGAAAAGAAGAAAAAATCAGGTGACAGAGGAAAATAAGAAGAGATATGGGAGCATGTTAAGGTTGGTTGAGAAAAAGTGGTTTGGAAATGTGCTACATGGGGGAGGGGGCAGTGGTTTTAATGGTTGTGCTCAGAGGTGGCAGGAAGTTGTGAGTGGAGCACTAAATAAAGCCATGCTGGCAGAGGAGGGTGGGGACATTCACTGGTCTGTGCTGGACCTTCCTGACCTCAAAGAGAGAGCTCTCAAACCCTGTGTGCTGAATCTGTTCAGCTTGAAGCATATTCCTTTCCTCTGCAGGCACCCAGAGCAAGACAATGAAATTAAATAAGTAACTAAGAAGACAGGACATGAGTAAAACTGGTGGTATTTCAGTATGTTGTGCTTAACCCTATATAAAAGCAAGGACTTATGAAAATGGGAGCTTTCCAGGGGTTCTACAGCTGTGCTTACTTCAACTTCATGATTTTGAAATACCATGTAGATAGTCACATTATTAATTGTTGCCTTCCCTGCACCACTTAATTAGTTATTTTGCTACTTTTGACATACTTTTTAGCAATCTTAAAATAATATTTAAAGTGTTTTTACTAAAGGCTCTTAGCAGGACATTACTGAGACTGACAAATGAGGAAATGTTTGGTTTTGGCTTGGGCACTTGCAATCCAGTTTGTGCATGTAGTGCAACTTGAACTTCCAGGACCCCTTGGGAAAAAAAAAAAAGGGGGATGAAAAATAGGGAATTAAGTAATGGGAAGTCTTTATTTGTATTAGTGTGGGGTTTCTGTGTTTGCTTGTTATATGTGAATTGGATCATGTGAAGCATGACTTGCATTTCTCCATTTCCATGGAGCAGGGAGAGAGTAAAGTTTGATCAGTGCTTAGAAAATGGCTCAGCCTGGAGCTGTGCCTGGCAGCAGCAGCCATCCCCAGGGAGCTTTGGGCTTTGCTGGGATCCGTCAGCCTCTCCTCCTCAGAGAGGCATTCCTAAACCCCAGGGAATCCCCTCCCCTAAAGTTCTGGAGTAAGCAGCATGGAGGAATAATAAGCACTTCCTTCCTTGCTATTTTCAGTGCCTGAACTAGAAAGTCCCAGAGTTCTGCAGCTCTGCTCCCAGCTCCTCTTTGCTCCCCTCCTCCCGAGCCTGCAGCTCTGCAGGGGGAGGCACAGCCCCAATCCCAGCTGAAAAACAATTGTACAAGTGTCACCAGGACTGTGGCAGCCTGGCTCCATTATTCAGCTTTCTATTCAATGTCATGTTCAGTATTAAGTTCTCTGCAGGGTTTTCACTACTCCCAGATTTATTTTTTCCTAGCAGTGTGTGTCAGGCTTCCCCCGCCCCCACTCTTGCAGCGGGTTTGTTTTGCCAGGAAGGCATGGAGAGCAGCCTGATGTTTTGGATCCTGAGAGGCATTTTGGACTTGTTGGAAGTGGCTCACTCCTTCCTCTGGTTTGGTGTAAACAGCTCTGCTGGCTGTGGCTGCAGGGAGGAGAACCTTTCGGCAGTGGCAATGGTGGCCAGCAAACACGAGCGGGCGTTGGATGTAAAATCCTTCCTGTGCCCAGAGCTGGAGACATTTTGTCAGGTACCCTGAGTGGCCAGAACCAGCTACAAAACCTTTCAAAGAACTGGGAATTGTTGGCACAAGGATCTGCACTCTTCTGTGAGTGGACTTTGCCAACAAATCTCAATTTTCAAGTGATGATACAAAAACTTCAGTTGAAGTGAATAATAGTTCCTGGTCTTCTCCCCGCTTGTATCTTTACAGACTTTGCATTTGTACATCTCTTAAGCTTTGTTAAAAGTAATAAAAGCCTAACACTGAGCTTCTTAAAAAAAGTTGCAGTGTGTGTGATCTGAATTTGGAAGTATTCTTCTTGAAGTTTATTGATATTTAGGAAGGAAAAATTTATACCTGATGGGCTTTCTCTTTGAAAGAGATTTAAACAAGACATTGTGTAGTTTCTGACTAAAATCACAGTCTTAAAAGTTCCATATGACTCACGAAATGAGCTCTGATAAACTCACTTTCCCCTCAGTGTTTTGCATATTGCTTAACACAATCTCAGTGATGGAATGAAGATTGCTCTGGTGGCAGGTTTCTTTCTGCTCTTGCCTCCAGGCTGCCTGTGGAACATTGGACCCCTATCTATTGATGTTTTGCATTTATGAAGCTGCAAGTCAACACATGAAAAGTTAGTGACTTTCCTTTTAAAATCAGTCCTACTTTTGTAATTGCAGTGAGAAACCTGACAGCCCTAATGTGAGTTTTAATTTAACCTCTTCTAATGTGCCCTGTTGTGGAAGACAGCAGCATTCTCCAAAAGATACAACTTTGTTTCTATCTGAGGGGCTTTTTCCTGGGTTTCTGGATGCAGTTTGTATATTCTGTCATTAAAAATGGCTCTAATACTAAATTGTTGTAATTTCCAGGCTAGCATTAAAATGGATACATGGGATATATGAGAAGGAGCTGCAAAATTATTTCCAGCTAATTCCAGATACAATATCTGATCCAAGTGATCCTCCTGATTCAAATGAAGGATGAGATAATGCTGAAAAAGACCAGGAACCTACCTACACATTGGCAGAGTTCCACTCCTACAGTGTGCTGGAGTTGACCATAAATTGTTTTGTGTAGTTAAATTGGCTAAGTAGGTTGTTGCAATGTGGTGCCATTATGAGGCATTCACTTGTTTTGGGATTTGGCAGGAACCCAGTTTACATACGTGCAGAGAAGCAAAAAATAGCAGCTCCAGAATGTGTGTTTCATCTGTGGGCTGAAAGGAGAGCCATTGTATGGTTTGGAGGAAGAAAAAGCATCTCTGTTGAAATAGAAGCATGTGCTGGTTTACAGAGCTGTGCCCTGCAGGATCTGTGGGAGCTCTTGGCCACCAGGCCACGGGAGGTGTTTGTGGACACTGCTGGGAAGGGGAGGAGGCAGTGCCTGTGCCTGGGGCTTGGGCATGGTGCTGTTTTAGGTACAGTCTGGAAAAGGGAAGCTGCAAAAAAGAGCTTGAAGGAAAGCTTCAGGGAGCAAAGAGGAAGAACAGCTTTATTGTGATCACTAGGGAGTAAGAGTAGAGAGCACGAGGAAAAGCAAGAGCAAGAAAATTTGGCAGATTAGTCTGTGCATTATAAACAGTTGAAGTCACCGTTTTCCATGTAAGAACACTGATATTAAACCTCTGATATTTCTGTGTTGTTTTTTCCTAAGTTCCTATACATCTTATGGAGTGGAACTAGAGATTTTCTGCAGGCATGCAAGGGAAAGGTCCATTTTACACAGGGGGTTATGGATCTGCTTTTCTGGTCAAATGTCATTTATGATTGCAGTAATCATTTTCTTTTCTTCCACTTTGTATTAAGTTCTGAAGAGTTTTGATCACACTGAAAGTAAAGCTAAACAAATCAAAGCAAGACCTTTAAACAAAGATAAAGGAGTAAATATTTGTATATCCTGCTCTCTGAACAGGTTTGGAAAGCCAAACTCTTTTCCAGTCAGGTACTCCTATCAATGAGACTGTTCTTTCCTGCCTTGTCACAAAATTGTTTACATGATCAGAGGATTTTCATCTTAGAAAGCTGCTACAGGAAAAGCTTCAGAACCAAATAAACCACAAGGGAAGGGTTTGCAGTGATGCAGCAGCAGTTTTTGTGAATGATCATAACATAAGTCCCATCCTAACATGCAAACATGGTATCATGTGCAGTTCATTTTTTAGGTGTGGTTGACTAGGGTGCTGACAGCATCCACAATAAACACCTGAAAACAATCTCAGTAGATGTATTAGACATGGCAAAATCTGAGCTAACTAACCCTAATTCAATTATATTTGCTATCAGCCTCCAGCTTTGCTCCCCAAAGATTCCCTTGTCCCAGAAATTTAATTAGAAGGTTCAGGATGTGTGGCCAAGTATTTGAATCTGCCACTAGAAAATGGATTCTGCTGAGGAATCTAATTCTTCCTTTTGGACTGGTTAGTTCACAGTGAACACTGATGACATCAAGGCTCTAACCAAGTTCCTAAAACATTTAATAACAGATTATTTGAAGATAGAAACTTGCTGTGACTGCACATTAACAGCTTTCAGGCCAGGAAAACTTACTTCGGGTTACTCCTTATATTTTATGGTTAGTTGAGCTTTGACTTAGTAAGGTGTGTTCATTGACACTGAAGAAAAATGCACAGTATAATTTGGGCTTTGCTTGCTGTTTCTTGGAACAGTTCAGAAGCATATTTAGAAGGTGTGCTGTGGCTTCTGTGAGCCTTGCTGCTGGCAGGAATCAATTGACTTCTAATCCATATCTCACTGTCTGGAGGAGCTCAGCTTTTATCTGTCCCTTATTCCCCTGTCCCTCTGTGAAATTCCAGAGGCTGCAGAATCTGCCCCTTATTTTCCCAGTTGTGTTTTTTTCAGTTGGATCCCTGTGTGAAGGTTTCCCTTTTCCCCCTCTGCAGTGAATCTGGTTGGGTTTTTTCAGTTGGATCCCTGTTTGAAGGTTCCTGTGCACATATTATGTCCTTTTCAGTAGGATCTCTGTTTGTGAAGGTTTGGTTGTGTTTTTTCCAGCTGGATCCCCATTTGAAGGTTCCCTTTCCCCCTCAGGCTGTATTTTTCCCTGCTGGATCCCCATTTGAAGGTTCCCTTTCCCCTCAGGCTGTGTTTTTTCAGTGTGATCCCCATTTGAAGGGATTGATTCCCTTTCCCCTCAGGCTGTGTTTTTTCCAGCTGGATCCCCATTTGAAGGTTCCCTTTCCCCTCTAGCTGTGTTTTTTCAGTGGGATCCCCATTTGAAGGTTGCCTTTGCCCTCAGGCTGTATTTTTTCCAGCTGGATCCCCATTTGAAGGTTCCCTTTCCCCTCAGGCTGTGTTTTTTCCTGCTGGATCCCCATTTGCAGTGTCTCTTTCCCCCTCAGGCTGTGTTTTTTCAGTGTGATCCCCATTTGAAGTTCCCTTTCCCCCTCAGGCTGTATTTTTCCCTTCTGGATCCCCGTTTGAAGGTTTCATTTCCCCCTCAGGCTGTGTTTTTTCAGTGGGATCCCCATTTGAAGGGATTGATTCCCTTTCCCCTCAGGCTGTATTTTTTCCAGCTGGATCCCCATTTGAAGGTTCCCTTTCCCCTCAGGCTGTGTTTTTTCAGTGTGATCCCCATTTGAAGGTTCCCTTTCCCCCTCTAGCTGTGTTTTTTCCTGCTAGATCCCCATTTGAAGGTTCCCTTTGCCCTCAGGCTGTGTTTTTTCCAGCTGGATCCCCATTTTCAGTGTCTCTTTCCCCCTCTAGCTATGTTTTTTCAGTGGGATCCCCATTTGAAGGTTCCCTTTCCCCTCAGGCTGTATTTTTTCAGTGTGATCCCCATTTGCAGTGTCTCTTTCCCCCTCAGGCTGTATTTTTTCAGTGTGATCCCCATTTGCAGTGTCCCTTTCCCCCTCTAGCTATGTTTTTTCAGTGGGATCCCCATTTGCAGCGTCTCTTTCCCCCTCTAGCTATGTTTTTTCAGTGGGATCCCCATTTGCAGTGTCTCTTTCCCCCTCAGGCTGTATTTTTTCAGTGTGATCCCCATTTGCAGTGTCCCTTTCCCCCTCATGCTGTATTTTTTCAGTGTGATCCCCATTTGAAGGTTCCCTTTCCCCCTCTAGCTATGTTTTTTCAGTGGGATCCCCATTTGAAGGTTCCCTTTCCCCCTCATGCTGTATTTTTTCAGTGTGATCCCCATTTGCAGTGTCCCTTTCCCCCTCAGGCTGTATTTTTTCAGTGTGATCCCCATTTGCAGTGTCCCTTTCCCCCTCTAGCTATGTTTTTTCAGTGGGATCCCCATTTGCAGTGTCCCTTTCCCCCTCAGGCTGTATTTTTTCAGTGTGATCCCCATTTGCAGCGTCTCTTTCCCCCACAGGGCATCTGGCGCATCCCCGTGGATGAGATCGACCGGCCGGGCAGTTTCGCCTCTCATATGAACCGCTCCATCGTGCTGCTGCTCAACGTGCTCTCCCAGCTGAGGGATTACAGCACCCTGCTCAAGGTCTCCTCCATGCTGCAGAGGACCCCCGATCAGGGAAAGTACGAGAGATTTATTTCAGTTGAAGCCATTTGTTGTAAAGCTTTTCAGTGGGTTTTGGTCGCTGTATGACTGTTTTATTTAAAGCTGGTCTTTGTTTAGGGAAAAAAGTCTTGAGACGGATTCCCTTGGGAATAGAGTGGAATTGTTGGTTTTCTTGGCTTTTACAGAGATGGGGTAACTGGGAGGAGTTTTAAAAGATTTTATTCTATTATCTGTCTCAATGAAAGTGAGACAAAAAAGATATAAAACTCAACTCTATTTTATCAAAAACTAACTTACTTCTTAATTACAATACCTTATAAATGTTTTTCAGCTTATTGATTTTTACTACACAATACTGTTATTACTTCTAATACTATTATTATTTCTAATTACCTATATTTTTCCCTACGTAGTTCTACTTCAGTGGATCTTTCACAATTCTAATTCTCTAAAATATCTAGTCCTTTTACAAAACCCTATTTTAAAACTTATTAAAACTTGCTTTTAGTTCAATCTCTCTCTCTTAACAATGTCATGTCTATTCCATAGTAAGTCAACACACTTTATCTCAGTGTTTACATACAGATGTGTAAGACTGTGTGAGCTTTCTATCAACAAATCCATTTCCCACAGGCAACGATGGTTAATTTTTCTCAAGATTACGATTCTATGAAGTAGCCTGGAGTTTCTCTGCCTTTCTGCTGAGACTCAGAGCAGCCATGGGGGTGCCTAGCAGGCTTACAGAGGTGTGGTGTGTCACGTGGAGGGATTCTCTGCAGGAGCAGAGTGTGGCTGGGGCACCCTGTGCTGGCCCTTGCGTAAGAGCCGCGCGCGGCGCGGGAGGTCAGGGCCCAGCATCCTGCCTTCCTGTAATCCTTGATGTCCTGAACAATGCCTGTGTGCCTCTTGGCAGCTGATGCTATTTAAAAAGCTTATCCTGTGCAGGGGTGATCTAATTTTAATTGCATTAACCTTATTTAAGAAAAAAGAAGCTATTAGTGTGAGCTATATATGGACTCGTATCAATGGGAAGACCAAAATAAACATCCAAGGAAAACACTGAGGTAAAATTCTAGTAGGTTGTCCTGTGGGAAATGTTGAAATTGGTCTCTGGCAAATGTTTAAGAAATGAAACATGAATGATTGATGGCAAGAAGTTGGAGGCATTGAAGGTTTCTTCATGTGTTTTTGAGTGTGAGTGCATGTGAATTTGCATGGATTGTAGTGTGTCTGGGAATATGTCACCCCTTGTTCAGCAAACTTGAAGCCAAAAATGCTTTGACTTTTAACATGTCAGAAGGACTGAACCATAGAAGGTTTCAATTTCTGTCCTAAGCAAACCCATAGCTGTACTAAAAATATTATGTTATTTGTAAGTCTAGACTGAATTCAAAAAACAAATAATTTGACATGTTAGATCAGCCAGTGCCAGCCATGGTGAGGTGCAGTTGTTAGAGGAAATTAGAAATACAGATAATTCTGGGTGTGTCTGGTATATGCCTGGAACAACCCTATTTTTAAAAACATGGTTGTTTTAGTTATTACTGAACTAATGAGGAGTCAGATGTTTATGGTTTGCTTTTCAGAGAAAAGAGAGCAAAATTACCAATTTAACCTAAAATCATAGAGAGGAAATATGTGTATTTAAAATTTGGCCTTTTGACTGAAATAGTACCCTTCAGAGTTATTTACTTGATTTCTAGGCCTCTTATTCAAACCAGCTAATTCTGAAATAGAAATTAAGTTTTCCATTAAATGTGATTAGGTGGGAATGACAGCTGGAAGTGTTTTGCTTGAAAGCAGACTAAAACATTGTGTCCACATACACTGAAATTACAGTGCTCTAGTAAATTAAATGAAGCTGTAGAGTGAATGTTTTACACATAAAATATGATTTTTTTTGGTAATACTTACTAGGGAAAAAAGGGTAGTAGCACACCCATGAACCCAGGATTTTTAGAACTAAAAATCCTGGGTTCAAAGGCAACTGATATGATCAAAGAGAGAGGATTTGCTGATGTCCTTAATCTCACATGCACGCTTTATCCAGAACATGAAAATCACCTGAGAGTTCAACATAGCTTTGTGTAACTATAAGATTCTTTTTCAAAAAAAGGGTTGAATAAAAAGCTGGTATTTGAGGGGCACAGAAGTCTTGATACAAGAAAACTGTAAATCTGATTGTGTGGTTTGCTCTGGGTTTGGTTGCTTGGTGTTTTCCCATTTCTCCCCTTCCCTCTGGTTGTAGGCAGAGCTGTCATCTCTGATCTTGTGGGGAGGGTAGAAGTGGAGGGAAACAAAGCTAAAGTGTTAAATCCCAATATTGTTATATTTCAGAATGCACCTGTGGATTTTTGTTTGTTTCTTATGTTTTAAAGTTGTTGTATGGGCTTGTTCTTGTTTTTCTTTCAATGTCCTGTGTCTTGGTTTGAAAAGAGAGATGTCTGTTAAGGAAGGCAGGAGCCTCCCCTGAAATGGAAAATGCAAACCCCCTCCCTCCAAATTATTATAATTTTTAAATCAAGGGGCTCTCAGGAAAAGATATGGGAGCAGGAATAACAGTTCTTTACTAGGAAGATTAAAAATACAAATGCAGTAGTACAAAAAAAAAGGAAAACAAACCACAGCCAGAGTCAGACCATGCCCTGTCCCCTGTGTGTCAGGGGGTGGCACAGCCCCATCCCATGGGGGCTCAGCCCTCCTGCAGTGCCAGCTGTGCTGCTGCTGGAGCAGGGATCCTGCACAAGGGGGGAGTTTTCCTCTGCAGCTCCAGGGCTGCTGGAGATGGGCCTGGGCTCCCTCTGGCCATGCAGGGCAGCAGAAGCTGCTCCTCTGGCAATGCACTGGGCAAAGGCTGCTGGGCTGTGCCAGGCTCACATTGGATCCAGGTAGGAATGCTTGGCTCCTGCCCTGGGCGCAGCATCTCCCCATGGGATGATGGAATTGGATCAGCCCTGCAGGGACACTCAGTGGCCATGGACAGCAGAGATCTCCTGCAGGGAGGATTGGCTGGGGGAGAGATAAAGGAAAAACTGCCCCATGGACAGCAGAGAACTGCCCCAGCTCTGACACATGGGGACAGAACACACAGCCCAGCTACACCTTTCAACCTGAGCCATTCCTGTCCTTGCTTTGGAGGGCTGGGAGCTTTTGGCAGCTAACTTCATTTCTCTCTCTTGCTGGGGACAGGAAGTACCTGCGTGATGCCGATCGCCAGGTGCTGGCCCAGCAAGCCTTTGTGCTCACAGTGAAGGTGCTGGAGGACACTCTCAACGATCTCACCCAGGTGAGGCAGCAGGGCACTCCATGGCTCTCATTTAGTAATTAGCTGTTGCAGTGTTCACTCATTCCTTACATCTCCTGAGATTCAAAGACTGCATTTATAAGCACTTACTCCCAATACCTTTTGTTTATGTGCCACTACACAGAAAATTTTCTTCCAGCATTGTTGATTTTTTGGTTTTGAATTTGAGTAACAAATACAGTTTGCAGTAAGGATTGCAAGATTGCAGTAAGTTTGGTCTCACTGTCCCTTAAACATCAAATAATGGTAGATACATGTAATGTTCAAGCTCTCCATTTTCAGGTGAGGTCTATAGGAAAATTCCTTTTAAAATGAACTAAGATTCCTCTTGCAAAACAAACCCAGACAGCTTGGTGTTACATGCCTAGACACTTTTCACTGCTAGTCCTTGACAGCACCACACTCATGATTACATATAATTGTAATCTAGATTTAGTTTTTAAAAGTCATACAGAAGCTCATCAGTTCCCAGGTTAAGGGATCTGGATATTGGAACTTTGCTTTGTAAATACATTCAAGGAAGAACTTGCTCTAAAGGTTTTCTAAGTTAACAGACTATAGGTTTAACCAACTAAATGAAAACATGGGCAAGAACACTGGAACTCTGTATATTAAATAGTTTGTTCATAAATCTGGATGTAAGAGTTGTATCATTGTCAATTTTTGGAAGAAAAGATGATCTACTGAGGTTTTCTACCTTTGGAACACCCCCAAAGTAAGGGTGCAAAAAGTAAAATACTATAGCAGGGTTTTACCTACTTCTTGATCTATTAACATGAAGGTTATGTAAGAATAACGAAAGGAAAGAGTCTTAAACTTGAGCTTGATCTGCAACTGCCAAAAGAAACAGATTTGGTTTTGATTTCAAAATGCTAGAAGAAAAATTTGTGCAGTTAATACCTTGGATTTCATTTAGTTGGATCCCTTAGCATGGACTGAAGTAGTGAGGGGAAAGAAACACTGGGGCTTCGGTTCAGCCTGAGCTGTTGACACTTCTCTGTGGTTGTTTGTACTCATTAAAATACTTATAATTGTAAGATTTGTGGCCTGGATTAATTAATATTGAGGAACAAAAAAGAGTGAACACAGAATAAATGCATTTTCTTCAGCAGAAGCAGTAATGAAAAGTACTGGTCAATATTCATGATAGTTACAGCTGTGCTCAACTGCTTTTTGATTTCAATGATAACAGAGAAGAATGATTTCTTTTATTAAGGTTTCAGAGGATCAGGGTTCCAAGTCTTCTAGCCTTGCTTCAGGAAGGATGACAACAGACGTGTCCAATAAAAGCAGTGCTGAAGAGGGGAAGGATGTGCTCCCCAAAAAGGCCGTTCTGTCAGATGGAGCAGTGCATGGTACTGAAAATGGAGTGAAGGAAGCCACCCAGGGACAAATCCCCCATGCTATGGACATATTGGAACAGGAGGACAGGAGTGACAAGGAGATTAAAGAGCTTCCTGGCCTTGGCTCAGCTGAGCCCATGGATCTTGATGGCTTTTCCAATGACCCTGACAAAATTGATTCTTCCTGTAAGCGCAGCGAGCCGGAGCGGCTGCAGCCCGGCCGGAGCTCCAAGGACAGGGCTCCCGAGAGCAGGACTCCAGAACTTTCCTTGGAGGAGCTCAGCATCAGCTCAAAACACCAGCAGCAGGCAGCTAAAGGAACAATTCAAGCAGCACCTTCAGAAGAACCTGTCCAGAGGTCAAGCAGGAAGAGGAAATTACTTGAGGATGTGGAGTCTGGAAAAACACTTCTGCTCGATGCTTATCGAGTGTGGCAGCAGGGCCAGAAAGTTATGGCCTATGACCTGGGCAAAATTGAGAAGATCATGTCTGAAACATACATGCTGATTAAACAGGTATTGTGTGATTAATTGGCATTTGTCTATGTGGCCTCAGGTTTTAGGGTCTAACAGGAATTGCTAAACCAAGCCCTTTATCTGTTTAAAACCTTCCCAAAGAACCATTCTCTTGACAAGGTCACTGCTGGGGATAGGGAGTAGATTTCTCCATGTTTTAAAACTAAATTTCTGAAATTAGTTAAGAGCTGTAGTACCACTTACATGGTGTTTGTTCAGCTAAATGTTAGTTTGAATTGAAAGAGCTGGGTATTTATCTTTGGGGATGTGCTCCTGAATAATTTAAGGTCAGCATTTTGCTGTAGAACTGCTGCTTCCATGCTCTACATCCCCATTTCATCTCAATTTAATTAGATTTATAGATGAGCTAAGTAATTATGACTTCATTAGTTGTGGTTCTGTGTTCAGGTGGATGAAGAAGCAGCACTCGAACAGGCAGTCAAGTTTTGCCAGGTGCATATGGGAGCATCAGCACAGAAACAGGTAAGCTCTGAAGCCTTTGAGTGCTGCTTTTATGAGTCTGTACAGACAAATCTGTTGCTGAGTGTCTGCAGCACCTAGAAATGCCTACTTTCCTTGCACTGGTGCCATCTGCATTAGTAGGAAGATCACCCCCTTCATTAGTGTCAGTGCTCCTGTTTATAGCAGGCTTGCAGGATTGTTTTCATGCCCAAAAGCTTTTGGGGAAACCCCAAATGATCTTCAAATTGAAATATTTATGGCATACTACAATTTCCCTAATGTCCACATCATAGCCCAGCATTTCATGGATGGTAATTACTTCTCTCTGCTCCCTAAGGGCTCCAACCTCATCAGCTCTTGCCTTGCTGGCATTGCACTCTGCTCCAGAGATACCAGATAGATTTTCTTTAACTCTGTTAAAAACAAACTGTTACTCTGTTTGTTTTTAGCTTGTAGTTTCTGGGTTTACTAAGGAAACAATTATAATAGCTTTAAATGGATCATTATTTCTCAGTTTTGAATGTGAAATCAAGGCCAAGAAGAAAACTGGATGAATGACATATTTATTGGTGTTCATTTTGCAGCCCCAAAGTATTTACTAGATTTGTATTTTCCATAATTTTTGTTCAGTTAAAATGTGCTTTTGTATAGTGCATCTCTTAGCAGAGTAATAGGAGAGGATATAAGAGGAAAGGTAGGTTTTTTTTCTTTATTAGGTTTTCATGGAAGTAACTTTCTCCAATTTGTGCCCCTCAGGAAGTCAGTAACATTGTTCCATTGAACTATAGGAATGAACAGAAATGTCAAGAGAGGTATTTAGTACAAGTGTTGGCTTGCTTGTAGTCTGGTATTTCAGGTTTTAAATTTTTTTTAATTAATAAATGTTAGCCCAGCATGGTAAACCTTTTTCAGTTTATTTTGGGGAAAAAATAGACATCATCACACTGTGATTTATGACTTCAAAATAAAAAGAATTTGCTAGAAAGCTTCTTTAAAAAGTAATGTTACTGTTGCTTTTTTTGGATGTGTTCACCTTTTTAAAAAACACTCACCAAATTCTCCTTTATCAACCCAATTCCTTGCTGGGCTTTCTTGAAGGTTCTGGGAATGTCACTGCTCTTCCTGTTTTTCCAGCAGTCACCAGGCACTCAGGCATGTGGCAAAACATGAGAATGGTGAAAAACCTGCACACAAACTAATCCTGAGAGTAGAGACAATAGGTGAGCTAGTATTTAACAGCACTGGGAGCAATAAGATTTCCTGTTAAATCACTTGAAATAAAACATGCCCCTTCACATGCTGCACTTGGAAGCTTTCCCTCTTAGGAAGCAGTCCCAGCTAACGAGGTTATTACATCCTGCACTCTCATTTTGCTCTGCTCCTAGCAGGATCTTGCAAGCTGTGTGAAGCTGCTCCTACAGCACTGTGAATTAGTGTGGAGACACAGGAATAGCCACTCTTGTAGACATCTGTCTGTTTTCAGCAGACTGAATCCTGTTTTATTTAAAATTGGCAAGTATTTGCCTTCTGTAAGCAAATGATGTCATGTACAGAGCTGCTGCAGCAGGGGAAATGCTTTGTTCCTGGATGGTTTCAGTGGGTTTGCAGGGCCTGTGGTTCTTCAGTCACTTAGCCCAAGAAATTGACAGTAAAAAAAGAAAAAAAAAGCATAAAATCCACCTTGATATATGTCTTTTCTCAGCTGGCTCTTGTATTTTAAAGTTGCAGGCATTATATTGTTTCTTTATGAAAGTTTTCACTTGCTACTAAAATTAGGCATTACTTAAATTCTGGCTTTTCAACTTTCTTCCAGACCAGTCAGTTTCTAACCTAAATATTTAACAACAATGTTAAAACCTCTCCAGGCACAAGCAGGAAACAATAGAGCAGTCATGAGAGCAGCTGGACAAAGTGGGTCCTTACACTTCTGTGAGCAGATCTAATCTTTTTAATGGCTTGGCAAGGCTGTGACCCTTTGACTTGGTTTCAGAAATCCTCTCTAGTTCTTATGAGTGTTTTGAGCCATTGAGAGGCACATCACCTACAAAATCAGCTAAAAACATGGCAAGTGGCTGAGAAAGAAGCTTTGAAGAAGGCAGAAAATGCAGAGGTACAAAACCTTGCCATGATAAGTTCCAGTGCTCCTGGAGGACTGGAGAAATTGGAGTGTTTGCCATCAATTCTAAAAATTGATATAAAGTGATGTTCTATGTCAGTTGCTGGGACATTTCTTTCAGTATTCAATATTAATATTTTTTTAGTGATATATTCATCAACTCCAGCACAATTTGGTTCACAATTTACAGAGTGGTGATGCAACATTTTTAAGTGCTGATATTAATGCTGTTGTGGAGAAAGGTGTGGCCAAAAGTAATTCGTTCCTCCAGTTTTTGTCCTTTTCCCTTTAAATTCTTAAGTGTGAATAAGACTTTTGATATGCACCTATCAAATGGGCTGAAATCCAGTGGTGGTGGCTGGATCTTTAGCAATCAAGTAACTAAAGTTACCCTGGAGATTAATTGACCTTCTGAGGAAGCAGCATTTTGAAGGTTTCTTGCTCTTTTCTTTGATTTTTCTGTCTGAGAATGTTATCTAAAAGATTTGCAGAGATCCTGAAAGCAGTCATCTCAGTTGCTCTGAGTTATATTTTTAGTCTTGCCAACTGTGATTTTCTCTATGAAATTAATGGTCCCTGGAAATGGAGTCCTTGTTGAGGGAGGAGGAAAGATTGAGGCAGACTGGTGTGATTTTGAACCAGCATTGTACTTAATACCTTGTCCTGAGGACCAAGGAGGGGACATGTTGGCAGAAAGCAGGGCTGAGGATTCTAGAGAATTGGAGAATTCCTAATAGACCTTTCCATTGACTGCCTGAAATTGCTCTTGGGAAATCCTTCATTTTATGCTCTTAAGGACACATTGACATGGGAAAGTTATTGCAGTACAAGCTAAGGTGAAGCTTTGTATTGCACAGAATATTCTATACATGCATGTGGAGATATTTTAGTTTAAGAGCCCATCTGTCTTCTGTATTCCTGTAATCTGAAAAGGTATTTTTATTACTGTGGACTTAATATTAAATTCCTTAGAACTAAAAGTACATCTTTCACCAGTGCTGAAAGTCAAGACAGTTAAAACTCTGTGGTTGTGTGTTGGGATCTAATGTATCACTAATCCTGAGAACTGAATTTATAGAAAACAAATACTTTAAAACATTGTAAAAATCAACATTGCACACAGGGCTGGATTTAACATCTCTAAAAATACAAGAGTGTTCAGAGGCCAAGTTCCAAAATGCCACTGAGTCTCTGGTCCTGGGTTGTGACCCCTGAGAATCTGGGGCTCTGTAGAAAGCCCTGGTAACGGGTAGTGTTGTAGGAGCTGAAATTTCTATTGGCTCTTCAAGGTATAGTATATCATCCAAATGTCATGAGAAGGGGCTATTTCAACATTGCTGAGTTATTTAAGACTCACTGCTGCCTTAGCCAAAAAATCCTTGCTCTGGGACCAACTCCATCCCTGAAGTGTCGGGGAGAGAAAGGAAATTTTCAACTGCTCTTTGCTGCTCCATCTGCCAGGCCTTGAGCTCTCCCTGCTTGCTTCTGGCTGCCCAAATTCTCCCTTTCACCTTTTGCTTCACTTGCCTCCTCCTCAGGAGCACAGCCATGGCCACCTTCTCCCCCTGGCTGCTGCCAAACTCCAGGTGCTTTCCCCATTTCCCTCTGTCAACCTCCAGTCAAAACACATCAGCAGATTTCAGTGTCAGCTCTAATTAAAAGTGATGCTTCATGAAGCTACTACCAGAATCAAAACAATGACTTTTATTACAAACACAATCAGGTTATGCAAATGAGCCTTTCAGGCTCCTGGCAGGCTGCCAGGGTGATCCCTGATTTTTATAAAGTTTTGCCGCTGCTGTTGTGATAGAAAAGTGTTGTTTTATATAGAAGTGTTGTAGTATAAAGGTGCTGCTTTAGTGCTCTTCCTGCCCTTCTCTAGGTCAGAACAGGTAACTGAGGTCTTGTTTTCTCCTTCCACCAGTTTTTACTCCTTCCCAGGGCTGGTGATCAGTAGTCTGAATTCACAATTTCATACTGAAGGGTTTTCTGGGGTCATTGGTGGGTTTGATCTGTGAGGGCTGTGCTGAACCCACACACAAGAAGCTCAGATGGACTCTGGAGCAGGGCTCTGGTGATGGGACCTCACAGGGAATGTGATATTTCACTTGGAACAGGAAAACATTTTCTGCTGTGAGTGAAGCTAGAGGGCACTCCCATGGATTTTTCCCCTTCTGCTGTGGAATGCAGTCAGCACTGCAGTGGCATGGGCTCTCAGGCATTTTTCTTCAAGGAGAAAACTTGAGAGTGACTTCTTTGAACTGCCTTGGGTGTCTAGAGCGTTTTCTTCTCAAATTCTCACATTATAAAAAACCCACAAAGCAACAAACCACCAAGCTGTTCTCTTCAGGAAACAGCTAAAAGCCTTCTGTAAAGGCACTTTGCTGGGAATGGGAGGAGATTAGGAGAATATTAAATAATTAGAAAATAATCATCTTCTACCTCATGTGTTTTCCCCCCCTTTTTGTTCCACCCACATGCTGCTAATTTTCATCTTTTCTTCCTGCACATCAAGACGTCAGAGACTGCTTACAGAAAAAGTTGTTTTTCCTGAGTTGTCTGTATGCTTTATTAATGCAGCAAAGATGACAAGAAAGGAGGGGGAAGGAGGAGGTGGGGATGGGGGGGACAAAAGGACGAGCTCTTTCGTGGTCTCCTACCAAAGGGTGACCATTTTGCTCACTGTTGCATTTGCCAGTTGCCATGGCATCCCCCTCTCACTCTATCCTGGAGGTGTATTCTTGATATAATTAACAGCTCTCCTCCTTCTGTCTCCTGCAGAAAGCAATCATTAAGTGAACATGAAGGAAAGAAAAGACACTTTTTAGCTTTTACTTTGTATATTAATGTTTTTTCATCCTGCTACCTGGTCTCTCTTGGTGCAATAATGATGTTTTTGTGTATGGAAGTGTTGCTGTAGTATGGCTGCAGGACACTGAGCCCCTGCTTGCATTTGTGTTAATGGGGGTTTTCATTAGGCTAAAGTTCAATCTTATGTATGTAAACCTTTGTTATTTTCTGTATAAAAAGTGGTCTTGGGAAATAAAAGGTTCTTCAGGATCCTGATGGTGGATATTGCTGGTATTTGTGATGCACCTAGAGGAAAACTTCCAAATGTTATTTATTTCAAATGCTGCTGTAGAGAGATTGAGGGGGGAGAAAAAAAGAATGGACAGGCATAATTTAATTAAAACACAATATTGAGCAGAAGTTGGAGTGGTAATGCTGTAGAATGTGGCCAGCAAATTGTTCAGGCAGTTTGTGTGACAGGGGATGTGCTGGTGTCCTTTAAAAATAAACACCTTTGTGTGAGGTGGGTTCTGACTTCAGTCCCACTAGAGTGCTAAACTCAGGCATGGGAGTAATTGAAAAAAAAAAAAAAAAGAAATCACAAGAAAATGTTATGTAACAGTTGCAGTTCCAGCATCTTTCATTAGGAAACTTTTGTTGGGAAAGCTGTCACTTTCCCTTTCTGGAACATTTGGTTGTTAATTTTTCCCACAGCCACAGAGCAGCGAGCTCTCCCCAAAGCAGGAGTGGGAAGGTTGCTGGAGGATTTCTTTGTTTTTCAAAATGTGTTTTTTAAAAACAGCAAGTGTGGTAAAAACAGACCCTTGGTCAGGTTCTCTGGTTTATGACTTCACAGGCTGCAAAGTAAATTTTTGCTCATGTTTTATCTTAATGCTGGATTTCTTTTAGCTGCTGCTGAAGTGCCTCTCTGGGAAACTGTAGGGAGCTATTTTTTCCAGTAACATCTGTGAAAAAATTCTGCACTTTTGCTGATAATTTTATTGGTGAAAGAAAGGCTGTCCCAGTGCTGGATTTCCAGCATTTTCCTTACTTGTTTTTACATCAGCTTTCAGCATGGGAAGGGTTTGTCCATCAGCTGTGAAGCTGAATGAACTCTCTGAGAAGAGTGCTGAAATAGTCCAGGTTCTAACAAATAAAGAGACTGATTTTATAACCTAAGTCAGAAATAGTCACAATATTCACACAGGCATCCATCCTAGTTACTCATTTACATTTCAGCTTTTTACATTCTTCAAAAGGAAAACAGTTTTTGCTAGGTTTTTAAAAGAGAATTAAGATAGTGGGCTCTTTATGGAAGCAGTGGATCATCCATGACACCTCATTTGGATATTAATAAAAAGCCTTAAATATTTCTTCCATCCACTTTGATATAGAAGTCAATACAAGAGTAGTGCTGCAAACCCTTCAGGACCTCATGCTTTTTAAAAAATCTAGAAGGAAGTCCAGTCTTGACTAGAGGAACCTGTAATTACAATGAAAGGAAGAAATCAGATAAGAGATTTTATCTTAATTCAGTTATATTCACATGTACTGTAAGTAACATGAAATGTTAGAAAATATTCATTTCTTCTTGGTGACTAAAGGCACTCTGTAATAGTGGTGGTAACAGAGGCACTGAGTGTGGTGAGATGGGTTGGAGGGGGGAAAAGGAGAAGTTCTGAGTCACAAGTGACTGAGATTTGGCTTAGTAAAAACTAAAAAATAATCTTCTGATGAGAAACCACATAAAACACTGGGGAAGGTTTGTCACTGCCTCTCCATTTCCTACTGTCTGCTGTGGAAAACAATCTTTATTGTGCCTTACTGGTGGTTTAGCAGTAGAGACAGATGAACAAAAGGCTTCTGGTAAATCCAGGGCTGCTGTGGTGAGTATTTCTGGGTTTATTTCTCAGCTGGGTGTTATTAGGTGCTGTTTTCCTGGAGATCTGCAGGATGATGAAATGTGGCCCCATGAGTCCCATAAGAGCAGTGGAGTTGGTGACATTCCCTGAGCTGCCTGGTGTGGGTAGCATCACCTGCTCTGATCACAGGTGCTGGGATTCTTGCCCCTACACTAAACCCCAAATCTTTTAAAGAGCCTGTGCCTCACTGTGGTTCCAATCTGGGCTTTGTGCTTCCAGCTTTTGGATGGCTGCAGTTCCTGAGTGCAGTCAAAACACACAAAGCAGGTTTAAATCCCTTTTCTTAAGGCTCTGGGAGTTGCAGAGTGCACAGTAACCAACAATGGGGTTTTAGTACTTGGCTCTGATTTTAAAGAGAGCTTTCTCTTTTTTTCTTTTCCACTCCCGCCCCCTTTTTTGAAAAAAAACCAAAATCAGTGTGTGATTTTTTTTGTTTTTCCTCCCAAGCTCTCAGTTTCATTGGGTTGAAAAGAACCTGTCTGTTTACAGCAGCCTGAGACAACTCTTCACCAGGTCACATCTGGAAAATTCCCTTTAAAGTATAAACACAATAATCTTGGTGTTGATTTCTTTTGTATAAGGCTGCACTTTTTGACTACACATTAGAATTTTTGGTCATGGTTTTCCTGAAGCAGAAACATCACGTTTCTTTATTATTTTTGTTTTTTTTTTTTTTTTTGTAAATAAAATTGTTTTTAAGCTTTATTATTTTTAATTATTTTTAAAGCTTTATTTATTTTTTTTGTAAATAAAATTGTTTTTAAGCTTTATTATTTTTAATTATTTTAAAAGCTTTATTTATTTTTTTTGTAAATAAAATGTTTTTTAAGCTTTATTATTTTTAATTATTTTAAAAGCTTTTTTTTTTTTTTTTTGTAAATAAAATGTTTCAATTCCCTGGAAAAAGAGCTGGGATGTTTCATCCTGGTGAGGAGAAGAATAATGGAGAATAAGGTTATAGAATTGTGATTTTCAGCAGAAAGGAAGGAACCAGACAAGAGGCACCATTTAAAGTTGCAGCAAGAGCAATTTGGATGAAATGATTGGAAACAAATGTTCACTGGGAAGGTGGTAAAACACTAGAAAGGGGCCTGGAGAGGCTCTGGAATCTCCTTCTCTGGCAGTATTTGGGCTGGGCTGGCCCTGGCCCCAGTGATGGAGCTGGGAAGTTGGACTGGAGACCTCCAGAGGTCCCTTCCAGCAGCAATTCTTCCATGGGGCTGCACTCTCTCGAATCATTTTTCATCTGAATACCATCCAAATACTGCTGAGTTACTTTCCAAATGTCCCTTTTCTGGCTCTGCAAATAGCTGTGCATTTTTGTAGAGATCTGAGGTGCAGATCCATTTTTAACATCTATGTACCTAAGTTGTACCTTCCTGTGTTTCTCCAGAAAAAAATCTGGATACAATACAAGCACAGAAATGTCAGGTTCTACATCACCCATTATGCAAGTTAATGAAGTGCAGGGGTGTGAAGGGCTTTCCCTTTAAATCACAGCTGAAAACATTTCCTCAAGTGATCTCACTTCTAGCTTAAGGCTTGCTCCTGCAGTTCCATTTCCAGCTTTGTGTGATCCCAGTTGTGTGTTGAGACCTTTAGTTTTGGAACTGATGCTTTAAGCACCAGAAACTTGCTGTTTTCAGAGGCAGAACAGACCTTTTTTGATCCAGTGTGGTAATTGTTGTGAATATAGCTGCTGAATTTTCTTTTTTTTTTTTTGTGTACACATAGAATCTGGCAGGTTTTAATTGTATGCTTTTTAGAGATTGATTAATCAAGTTCAGGAACTTCAAAAATACATTCTGCCAATTATTTTTTTTTTTAAATGTACTTGTGTGCTCTCTACCTTTGAATTTTAAGTATGCATTTTCTCCACCTGAAAACTGCTCTGTTCTCTCAGTGAAATTCTACTGACTTTTCTGGCTTTGTAATAAATCTTTGGTCATCTAGGACATTAGGGCCCAATTTGATTTTACATTTGACAGCTGAATCCTGCTTCTGTTTCAGACATTCTTACTCTTATCACCCTGCTTAAAATGAGGGTTTTTTTTCTTGTTAGAGGTATGAGGCAAACAATTAAACATCTGAGAATTCTATCTGACTGCATCTTTTATGATCCAATAAATCTCCATTAAATGAAAACTGTAGAGAGTGTAAAATAAATGCTTTCTGTGGCCTCACAAGCAAGAATACTTTATTTGATTACTGATAAAAGTTATAGAGAAGATATTCGTTTTATGGGGACTTTTATTCCCTTCTTTGGTGAATTTATGTCCCACTTCTACCTTCTGTCTGTATAATAAATGACACTGCATTCAATTTTTAGCATGGCTTTGGAGAGGAGCACTGCTCTTGGTGCCTCTCTTGCTGTGCACAGGCAGCAGATCTGCCTCAGCCTGCTTCAGCTGGACCTCAGTGCTCTCAGTTCTGCACTTGTCAGGAATTTATGGTTTGGAGTTATGCTCATCTCTTATTTCACAAGTGAATACTTCTTCTATTTTCTCCATTTCTTCTCACATCATTCACTAAGAATTATTTCTTGTGATAATTTGCAAAGTCTCTTAAAGCAGTGCAGATCTGTTTTTTCAGGTCAAGCACTTGTCAATGTATTTTTAAATGAAAGAAATATGTTTCTGTTTACAGGAGATTGTAACTCATGCTTAATTGCAGAGTTCAGGGAAGCATGTTATGTTGTGAGGGATGTGTTAAATGAAACTTTGTAAATGTGAATAAGTGTTCAAGCGCTAGTTTGATAAACAGGCAATAAAGAACAGAAAAATAATCCATAAAGGAGAAAAGATTTCTTTAGAATAGTGATTGAGTCATTGTTCTATTATATTCA
Organism: Molothrus aeneus; assembly: GCF_037042795.1. NCBI lineage: Eukaryota > Metazoa > Chordata > Aves > Passeriformes > Icteridae > Molothrus > Molothrus aeneus. Next base: position 2,458,769 of record NC_089663.1, read on the forward strand.
CTTTACAGAGAGTGTTTTCTGTCCATAAGATGAGTTGCCTGCAGGTAGCACAGAGTCAGTGCCCTGCAGAGTTTTTCTCACTGCTGCCCCTTTTCTGTGCAGGCCACAGGAGAAGCGCCCACAACCCCAAAGCACCCGAAGGACACCCGGGAGAGCTTCTTCCCAGTAGCCCCAGCCACACTGCATCCCACCCCAGTGCATCCAGACACTGTGACTCCTGAAAACCTCCTGAGACTGAACGAGCTGCATTCCAAATCCAAGCCAGCCTCGTCCTCCTCGTCCTCCTCGTCCTCGGCGTGCTCGGTGCCGCCGGAGCCGCAGCGGGAGCCGGAGCCGCCCCGGGGCCAGGGCACAGAGGCTGCCCCCAGCATGGGGGATGCTGCTCCTGGTAAGTCTCAGCCAGGGAGCTCCTTCTGGCCCCCTCTGATCAGATTCCACGGGCTGAGGTAGTGCCTGAGCTCTGATTCTGTCCCCTTTTCTCATCACTGCACTGCCTTCGAAAGGCTACCCAGGTTTTTGTTGTGATCCTGAAGTGGATCTGTATAATCAATACTTTAATTTATGGGATAGATTAAAAGAGTGACCACTCCATGTTACTTGTGTGTGAAATCATGAAATAGCAGCCTGAAAATAGTCATCTCTTTTAGAGAATTGAAGTGTCTAGCAGCATTAAAATGAAAATTATTTTGCTTTCTTCAATGAGTTCAGGATCCATTTCTTTTAACATTTAAAAAGATGTAAGGTAAGGTGATTACAATTAAAATAAACTGGTGAGCAGCCTAAATCTGTCTTAGAAGTGCTTGATTAACATAATTAGCTGTGCAGCTCTCACTGCCCAGCATATGTGAATGTGGAGATACATAACACTGATGAACAAGATTCTGCATGGTCTACAAAGTTAGATTATCATCACTATTATGTTGCACATTGCAGAAAAGAAGCATCTGACAGGACCAGAATGTTGGAATATGTTATTTATAGCCCTGGTGTGGTTATGTGCCAGGTTAGAGCACAGGAAAGGACTGAAGAAGCCAAACAAATGTTATTTATTCTATAGCATGATTGTGGGATTTGTTGATGACTGTATTATGTAATTGGTCCTATACAGTTTCCTAGATAAGGAAAGAACAAATGAGAATGCTGTCATTTGCTTTAGTGCTGTCATGGCAGGCTGGCTTGTTAGCAGACAAAGAAATCTCTGTGCTGGGCAATGCTGATCCACTTTGGGGAGTGAAGTAAGATCAGACCCAATTTCAGACTTGCCCAAAGAGGTGGCTGGCAATATTTGTGGGACACTGTGCATGTTAAGGTGGCACAGCACCTGCCATAGGCTGTACTTTGTTGCAGCTTTAGCAGAAGCACTGTCTGAAAAAGCATCTGCTGCTGCCTGTGCTCACTCCATCTGTTTACAAGGCTGGGCCCAGCACTACTCACAAAATGCCTTAGACAAGTCAGGGGAGCCCAGATAAAGTTATGAATGAGCCACATCTAAAACAGGTATTGTGGAAAATGATGCATGAAGAGACAGTGGAGATAGTGTCCAGATCTGTGGGACAGGAGGTTTTTTAGTTTGGAGTTGTGGCTTTGTAAAGTTTTTGTCTTTGTACTCCTTGGATGTCATTTCTTTCCTTATGTAATCAGCCTTGTTACTTGAATGCACATAGTCTGAATTCATCAGCAGTGAAGAGCAAGTTAGGGAGAAATAGGTTTTCCCAATTTGCTAATCTCTGAGTACAGAACAAAACTGAAATTTAACATCTAGTATCAGCAGTTGTATTAACATCTAGCAGTTGTATTGTCTAATTTTCCTTTTTCACAGTTCCAGGGAGAGATTGCCTTAGGAAGGGAAAAGAGAAAAGGGGAGTGATGAGGAAGGAATGGCCTAGTCTGTGTGTAAATTACATTTGTTACTCTCCTTGGGAAGCAAAAGAATGGAGTTGCCTGGTGTCATGAGATGTCTTGTCTGCCTTGCTCAGCAGGGAGTAATTTGGGTTTGTGCCTAGACAACAGGGGAGGAAAAACTGAATCCTCTGTGAAGCTCTTAGGGGCTTGCTAAGGAGCCTGGTGTAGAATGACAATGCTGGGAAGAACTCAGGCATTCTGTGGCTTTCAAACAGAACTCAGAAACATTTCTGATGTGCTTTCCTCTCTGCAGCTCCCCAGGCCACGTTGCAGTGATTGGAACATTTATTGTAATCTTTTGACTTTCTGGGCTTCGTTAAGGTTGTAGAGTAGATATTGTTCGTTCTTCTTTGATGGTTTCTCTGCATCATTTTGGTTGAGGGAGATGGAAGGGTTAGCTGCCAGAATTACACCCCAGAAACTGAACATCAAGAGGCTCTCTCTCCAAAGCTCAGTGCTGAATGCCTGAGTTGTATCTGGCTCTCAGCCCTACCTGACAGGTCATTTCTCTAGCTGAGAGAGACACCAATTACTGCTGTGTCCTTTCTTCCTCTTTTCTTTTTAATTCTCCTGCCTTTGCATCCACCTTCTCTAAAAAGAGCTAGTTATCATTCTGTTACAACCCTTTTTCATCTGCCTTCCTTTAGTTCTCTTTGGGTAAAAACTCCTCCCATTTTTAGAGTAAAATGTTTTCAACTTTTTTGTCTCATAACCTCTACCTGTACCTACTTATTCATGTGGAAGTATTCCACATCAGAGAGTATTAGCTGCTCTCATTTTCTCTGATTTCACCCAGGAAAAGGATTTGTTTTTCCAAGCATTGTTGATGCTGTGCCACTCATTTCTGATGGAAATGTTTTCCTGAGATTTTGTCTGGTGCATGACTAATGGTGCAGAGCACAGCAAGATGGAGTCCAGCAGCAGAGGGGTGATGGTGGCAGTTTCAGCAAAACACCTTCCTACATTTGGGTAAAAATGTGCTTGGGACTCTGAGCCTTCCTAGCTCAGCCTAACATTTCTCTGGGGAAGCTAAAATAGGACAATTAAGGTAAACTCCCTCCAGCCTGTCACACTGTTCCAGTATTACATGGCTCTAAATTGCTGAAAAATCTTGACATTTTCTTCTTGGCTGTCCTTATTGCAATAATGATTTTTATGAGGAATGAACAGGAAGACATTCACATTTGAGTTCTGATACCAAGAGGAGGTTTTTATACCTGGAATTATTTAAAGTTCTGTGTTTTGCTTAAAGCCAGCTATTTACCAAGTTGGAATATAAAATCCAAGTAGAAGACTCCCCCACTATTAATTTTTTGTCCATTTATGGCCTAAGCAGTTCAATATAAAAGCAAGGTCATGATAAAGCTGTCCAAAGTTAGAAACTCAAAGCTGGGGAAGACAATTCTTTGTGTTGTGCAGGGAAGTGGCACTCCATAAGCCATGGGAATATCCTGCTGTAATTTCAGATGTTTGTGAAATGGGCACAACAGGGGAAGTAGAGGTGTAAAAATAGTTCAGCCTGTAGAACTTGGAGAGTTTCAGAAGCACAAGAAATAAATACAAGAGAGGACAGTTGTGTGGAAAGATGAGCAGACTATTGCACAGAGAGCAATGAAGTTAAATTGTTTGAGTGTGTGCAGGCAGCTGCAGAATCCTTGAAAGGCAAATGTTCCAAGTAAAGAGGGTTTTGAAGTGGGAAATCCTAGGAATTCAGTGACACTCAGGAGTGTTGGAATGTGACATTTCACCCTGTAGGATAACTGGGTGCTGGAGTCACAGGAGAGCTGTGAGGTGTAAGGAGCATCTTTACCCTGAAGTCTGCAACTTAATCTATTTTAGCGATTGATGCATGACTTTAGGTTCTCAGCAGACTGAGGAATGAACTGAATGTTTTCCTAAGGCATCACCACAGAGAATGTAAACCATCATTCTGCACTGGCAGCACCTCTGCTATTAAAACATTGCATGGCACAAGGGCCCACCTCAATTCCTTGGAGTTGCTGGATACCAAACTTCAGTGGGCATCCACAATTCCTGTTCCTGGGTGAAAGAATGGTGAAATAATTTCTGTTCCTGGGTGAAAGAATGGTGAAATAATGGTGAAATAATTCTTATTCCTGGGTGAAAGAATGGTGAAATAATTCCTGTTCCTGGGTGAAAGAATGGTGAAATAATTCTTGTTCCTGGGTGAAAGAATGGTGAAATAATTCCTGTTCCTGGGTGAAAGAATGGTGAAATAATGGTGAAATAATTTCTGTTCCTGGGTGAAAGAATGGTGAAATAATTCTTATTCCTGGGTGAAAGAATGGTGAAATAATTCCTGTTCCTGGGTGAAAGAATGGTGAAATAATGGTGAAATAATTCTTATTCCTGGGTGAAAGAATGATGAAATAATTCCTGTTCCTGGGTGAAAGAATGGTGGAATAATTCCTGTTCCTGGGTGAAAGAATGATGAAATAATTCCTGTTCCTGGGTGAAAGAATGGTGAAATAATGGTGAAATAATTCTTATTCCTGGGTGAAAGAATGGTGGAATAATTCCTGTTCCTGGGTGAAAGAATGGTGAAATAATGGTGAAATAATTCCTGTTCCTGGGTGAAATAATGGAACTTGTACTTTGCCATCAGAAGTTGAGCTTAACCTCATACTGGTCTCAGTGGCTCCTGAGATTGCTTGTCATGGATTTCCAAAGAAGAAAACACAGATTTTAGGAGCCTGTAGTTCAGTGTTTTGACAACTTCTCTTCTTACACGAAGGTATTTGGCCCTGTTGTCCATACCTTATTTTAACTATGCATTTCAATTCAATTTTTTTTAAATTAAATTAAATTGCCTATAGTAATTTTTTAAATAACTATAAGTAGTAACATTCAACTCTCTTAATTGCAGTCAGTTTTTTTTTTCCTTGTTTTTTCTGTTGAATTCAAAATTGTGCTGTAGAGCACAGAGTTTTCTCAACAGATGACTCAAAAAAAGATGAAATAGAAAAGATAGGCAGGCCAAGGACCTGTGGCCTGATGTGAGCTCCCTTCAGGTGGAGCTTCTCTCTTCAATGCAGGTGTTCTTCTGCTCTGCTTTCTTGTGGCACTTGTGTGCATCTTACTTTCACTGCTTTCTCCTCCATTTCTTGAGGAGAGTGTTGACTTGTTGACTTGTTCTGGTTTTTGACAGCTCTCTTCCTCAGTTCCCAAGGCTGGATCTCTCCTAGGCTTTAAAAGGCCTTTAAATGCTGGGGTAGAAGCTCCTGCCCACCTGTGAGTGACTGAAGAGTCACCAGTGGGGATCAGCCAGGCTTCCCCAGTGAGCTCTGCAGCACTCTCTGATCTCCTGCTGCTTCAGCCTCCTTGGCTCTGGTATTCTCACTTCCCCATGTCTCATCTATGCTTTTTGTGAAGCTTTTTATTTTTCACAATGGGTGCACTCTGAAAACAACTCGACTGCTGAATGTCAGCAGGGGTTTCCTGTTTGTGAATGACTTCTTAATTCCTTTTTGCAGTGCTCAGACAGTACCAGTCAGTGATGGCTCTTCCTCTTCCCTTTGGAAATTGTGCTGATTTACCTCCTGTCGAAACAAACTCATTGCACAAGAATTTTTCAGTACACTTAATGGCTATTTCTGATATGTGCACTGCAGATTCCTGAAGTTTTATTTACTCAATCCAATGTAGTGCAGAAAATCTTTTGACATTAAAACTGTCATAATTTTTCTGTACCTATGTTGGATCAGTAAGAACAAGCAGGGCAGGGGCCAGCAGAGGCAGGTGAGGTGATGGTTTGAAGCCAGGGTTTAGCACTCAGGGCAGGTCTGTGCTCCAGGAGCCTCTCTAGCCCTGTGCACTCTTAAATCTCCCTGAAAATCCTGGAGAGCCATTGCCCTGTGGATGCCTTGCACTACTGGAACACATTTTTTGGAGATTTTTGTCAAGGAGCATGGTAGCAATGCTTTATGGTTGCAATATGGTTCAGTTTCACTAGTCTTAGATTGCTGTCAGCAGCATAAAATTTACATATATTCCTGCACAAAGGCAGACTGAAGAGAGATGTAGTTATAAGTCCTCTGCACAGGTATTGTGTTGCTTACAAAGTACTTAGAAAATTGTGGGGTGTCATTACATTCACTTGAGAGATTTTTCTGCCAGCTGCTTTTGCTAATTTCCTTGTGCTTAGCTGGCTGTCAGGGCAGAGGAGGGTGAAATCCTGATGCTAAGGGGAAGCTCTTACAGCTTTTGTTAGGCAACTCCTGAAGAAATTCCAGAAGCAGGAGACTGCAGATGACTGTTCCTGTCCACAGCTGCTGCTGTGATGCTCTCCACATGATGTGTCCTTGCTGAGCCAGATATGAAACAAATATCAATTAGCTGTGTTTTGATAAAGCCATTTGAATGTTCATGTAGTTGAATATCAAACTGTTGTCTTTTTGATCTAGGCTCATTGTTTGCTCTTTTAAATTGAAGTTTTGTTTGAAAAAAAAATGAGAAAGGATTGAACCTCAGGGTTTTTCTTTACCTACATGCATGCCAGGTTTCTGCACCTCCAGGACAGCTGGTGGGGGCAGGAAAAGGTTTTAGACACAGGAATTCTCTGTCTCTGCTGGCACACTGGCCCCAGCGGGGCTGTTGGAGAGATCTGGGAGTTAGCATGGGCCAGGGACTATTTCCAGGAAGCACTTTCAAAGCAGGCACCCATTTTAAATTTCAGGCTGTTCATGGTCTGTGACAGCTGACTTCAGCATTAGGAAGTTTTGGGGTTTGTCTCATTTGACTGTACAGTACACTCTCCCTGCTCAGGACCTAGTGATAAATATAGCACTGTGCTGTGCTATTGCACTGCAAACTTCTGCTCACCAGACTGCTTCAATTCCTTTTCCTTCAGGACCAATAGAACTTGTGTTCTGCAGCTTTTTGCCTCCAAAATTACTCCAGTGCTTAATTTTTAACATACGACTTTGTGTGTCAGCTTTGAATGTAATTTCCTGCATTTGGCATTTCAAGTCAAATACTTCTTTCTACAGCTATATGCACTAAAGGCACTTGGCAGTGCTTTTTTAGAAATAAATTTAATAGCAGGATATTTGGAATGAATTTAGAGAAAGCAAGGCTACCAAGTGTACCTGCCACATGCTGTGATGAGCGAGGTAGCCTGGCTGGCTGCTGTGCTACCTCATGGCTAAAGGCTCTGTTGTTTCTGTGTTTCTGCATCTTAACTCTGCTCAGCTGAGCCAAGCCCTGTTCCAGTGCAGTCTTTCTGCTGACTTAGTAGCACAGCTCATAAGGAAACTCTGAGCTCCTTCAAATTCAGGCTTTCCATGGCCTTTGCAACTGCTGTGTGGGGAAAAAAGCTGTATTAATTCCCAGCACACTGGAGAGCTAGGCTGATGGAATAGAGAAAGTGAATTGTTTTCACATTAGTATTATTCCTTGGAAATGTGGTAAGATACTTCCTCCACTATGTCAGGGAGCAAAGGATCAGACGTGTTTCCATCGGGTGGAAAAACAATCAAATATTCCCAGCCTTGTACAGCAAATGAATTATGTGTGCTGTGGGTGGCCACCAGTGCAGAGTGAACCAGTTGTTACTGGGACCAGGAAGAGAAGTGTTTCCTGGGGTCTGGAGGCACACAGAATTCCATCTCTTGAAGCAGTTGGAAGGCAAGGTAGTACAAACCAGCTAAATTCTTCTGATGTGTTTTCAGGTTTTTTTGTCTTGACACAGGGAACTGCTGGGGAAGGGGTTTTGCAGAGGGATGAAGGCAAGTGGTGCAAGTACATTAAAAAGGAATACATAAAAAGATGTATTATAAAATATATATAAATATATAAAAAATATGTACTCCTTTTTAAGTGCTTTGTTTAAGCACTTGAGGTTGTTGTCTGTTCACTTTTCCTTGTATTTTCTTTTGAAATGATGTTAATATTTTGTCCTGGAGTTCAAAGCTCAGCTCCTTCTTCTTTCCCATAATGAAATGGTGCTTTGTGCATGCACTCTGTGTTGCCTGTATTCTTTAACATATCTGTGCTGTAATACTTCAAACTGCTTCTGTTAGAAACTGGAAAATGTTTTTTCCAGGTGCTAGTCACATTTTCTGGGCTTGTCTTCCAGTTGTAATGTTAGAGGTTTAGAGCATGACTAAAGAATTTTTTTAAACTCCATACAAGATGTTTTATAACACTAATATTAATGCCTCATACCTGACAGCACAATGCAATCAAATCAGTCAGTGCTCAGTGCAGAGGGACCAGAGCAGCTGCTTACTGCTTACACTAGCACTGCTTTTAAACTTTCTCCACATCTCCAAATTGCCAAGGGATTATTTTTGCCGGCGTTATTTTGGATTTTTCTGTGCAGCAGAACAGCAGAGCGAGCGGTGTGGGTACAGGAGCAGTTGCAGGGTTGTGTAATCAGTGTGTTGATAGTGTGTGGATGAATGCATGTGTGCATTCTGTGCTGAGGAGCTGGGAGAGGATATTAACTGTGATGAAGTCATGAACCCAGGCGCCCGCTATAGGCATCTGCAAACACTGGTTACCCTGGCAACAAGTGGGAAGAGGTTGGAGAGGAAAGCTGGAGTAGGTTGTTGCATTGAATTGTTTCTTCCTCACTAAAGCAGGGAGATGTTGAAAGGTATGATGTCCCTCTTTCTGTGTCGTGTACTATTTTCTATGGATTTAGGCAGTTGTTGGGAAAGGGAAGGCTAAAAAAAAATTCTGGTAATGCAGCTCGATTGGAGAGGAACTTTTCAGTATCAATAGTGACGTGCATTGCAAATCTGTGCTTTTCTCTGTGTGCTTAATTTCTGTGTCTTGTGTTGTGAGAGTGCTAAATGGGTCTCCAGAGTACAGCACCTGCCCCATCCTCACCTGGGGACGAGTGTTTTTGCATATTCTATCTTCAGAAACTGGTTTGATTTTAAACTGGGTTTGTAGAGCTAATGTTTGAAAACCTGCCAAGACAGTACAAGTACAGGGTAATACTGAAAGATTTATTAACTGATATTAAATCTGAGCTTCTGAACACCTTCAGAATGTGCTGCACTTGTATTCTGGTGTTCTCACACTTGTGCAGAATATTGTGGCTCACGAGTTAGTGGAGTCTTTACCTCCCTGGGGAAAGTTTTTATTAGAAGAACTAGGACATTATGTTCAGGGCTCTAACAGCATCTTTCTCAAAACAAATATTAAAATATTCTCTTCAGAAATCTGTTTTAGACAAATAATGAGGAGATCCAGCCGTATATTCTTGATTGTCCTTCCTTGTTTTGATATTTTTGTCTGTAATGAAAAAAGAACAAATATCTGTGCAATATATTAAAGTATAAATTATGATATGTACACCGAGAAACCAATTCTTGCTATTTTCAAGAAGTCTAAGAAATATTTTGTTTATTAACTTTATTTTTAACTTGGTCACTTGAATGGTATTGTTTCTATTTAAATAAAAAACCTAAAATTGCACAGTCCTGAAAGAATAAAGTGTATGACCCAGTCAGGAAATAGAATTCTGTAACTGTATTGAACATCTCTGACAGCAAGGGATTGATTAACAGTGCTTCTTGACTTCTATTGTACTGAAAGGCACATTTAATAGAATATTAACAAATATTGTTTCTAGAAGTGCAGTGATAAAAATGCACAGTGTGTTGGACTCCTGCCCTTTCATTTCTATTCACTTCTACATTAAAAATTGCTGTCAGATATTTTATTCAAATTTAAATCTAATTTTACTGCACTGTAAAACTGCATCTTCAAAACTTGAAAAAATATATTCTGGAAGATGGAGATGAGGATGCTGATGGCTCTTGAGAGAGCACAGACTGATACCAGTCTAGTAGCATCTTCCCAGAATTAGGCTGCTCAAAAGAGCTTTTGTCAGTGGGCCATAATTTAGTTAAAATAAAGTACAGCAAATCAGTTTAAGCAATGATATATCTTACAATCAAACAAATATTGTAATCAGCATAAGAAGTAGAGTTTTGTCATTAAATAATAATGCAAATCAGAGCTCTTGCTCTGTATTGTGAACTAATAAGTCCCTAATGTAGTTAAGTAGTAGAGTAGATACAGAACTGCTCTCAGTTAGCAGTACAGTTGAGGCTGTAGCATTTGCAGTTTGTTTGTGTATTTCTGTACCTGCTAAGTTAATGACTGGTTTGTATTCTGGGTTAATAAGTGGATAAGAAAGATTCTGTTAGTACTTACCCTGCTTAAGATGGTGATTCTGGAGGGCTGGAGTAAGTTGAGAATGAGTTGACTTCTCCTCTGTCTTGTGGAGTAATCTGAAATCATCATCATTTTCATCCTGCTTTCATTCAGATGTTGTTGTAGCCATGTCAGTGTGGGAGTGCTCTGGGTTCAGACTGCAGCCTGTGGTCAGCACCAGGGATGGGATCCAGGGATGGGATGGGATCCATGGGATGGGATCCAGGGATGGGATGGAATGGGATCCATGGGATGGGATCCAGGGATGGGATCCAGGGATGGGATCCATGGGATGGGATCCAGGGATGGGATCCAGGGATGGAATGGGATCCAGGGATGGGATGGAATGGGATCCATGGAATGGGATCCAGGGATGGGATGGGATGTGGATGTGCTGGCCTGCGGCTGCTCTTTGGCAGCATGGGGTTGAATCCCTGTGTGCTGCTGGAAAGGGCAGCAGAGCCAGGGATCCTTCAGCTGTCCTCTGCTTCTTCAGAAGGGAAACAACACTTTGGGATTTTCCTACTCGAGCTCCCTACAGTTAAGCCCTTCCTTCTGCCTTGTTCTCAGCTGATTTGGTCTATTAATACATGTACAGATGCAAGTATTATTTTCCTACTCCCAGTGCTGTATTTTGAAGTATCCAGAGAGAAATGTGCAGGAGAGTGCTGAGAATGACAAGCACATTCATCTGCATTAGGCTGTTCCATTTTGTGCTGGATAGTGAGTGGAACATCTCAGAACAGGAGCTGCCTGTGAACTGGGCTGTAGTGGGTGACCTTTCCTTTTTGGACACTTCTCTACAAGCAGTCTCATTTATCTTAAGGGTTATGTGAGCTTTCAGCTACAAGTCTAGATGATGGGGCTTTTTCTTTACCTATGAAAATGAGTGGATGAAAGACCAGCCTGCTTTCCTGAGCTTTTTTCATACAGGTTATTCAAGAACCATAGAAATGATAACTCTTTTTAAAAGTTGCATCTTTCAAACTGCGTAGATCAGACTGTTAAGCTGTGATGTTTTCTGAAGCAGTTTCTGCAAGGGGAACTCTTGTACAGGAGAATATTACCATGGTAAATTCCGAGATCTTCTCTATATTGGTGGAGATGGAGAAGTGTTTTCAACACTTGAGGGGGTGGGAGCAGTTTTCCAATGAAGAAAAGTTAAAATATGTATTCCTTTTTAAGACGTTGCATGGTCAAAATCCCAAATTAATTTAGAGCATTGCCATACAAAGAATTTTAGAGCAAGTGAGACTGTGACTATCCACTGCATGTGCTGGTCCATGAAAGCTGCCTGTGCAACCTTAGCCTGTGGAAACAGGAGGTGATTCAGATTAGGCCAGGCAGCCCTTTGTTTTTTGAGGAATGTCTTCATTTTTAACAGAGAATCAGAGCTTGTTTGTGTGTCCATAGCCTTGAAAGGGTCACTGCCCTGCCCCACAAGGGCACTGGCAGGTTTCAGTAGTTCAGTGAAGATGATTCCTGCTATGTACAACATGCAGCCCAGCGTGTCAGAAAGCTGGTTTTACACTGCACTCCTTTAAAAGCAGCTACAGCTGGTACATCATAACAAGGCTGGATTCTGAGTTACAAACATCCCAGGTTCTAGAATAGCAGAAGGTGGGAATTTTAGGCTAATCTATTTATAGAGGTACAGTGGATGTATCAGTGAAGAGTGGGCATTCAGGATCACTTGATATTGGTTTCATGAGAAATGGATTTGGCCCTGGTAGGGGATGTTCACAGTAATGAGTCTTCCTTGGCACTGAGCTGTGCTCAGTGGAGCAGGTACTGTGGCTGGAGATCAGAGAGGGCCCCACTGATCACAGCTGGCCCTTCATTAAGGGTGCTGGATTTTGCTCTGCAGCTCTTCCTCCCAGCCCTCCCAGCTCAGCTCATGCTCAGCTCTCTGTGTTTCTGCAGATGTGCAGAGATGACAAAATGTCAACCTCAAAATTTTTTTTCCTTCGCTTTTTAAATGACGTTTACCTTTTTTTAAGAGTTTGAATTGATGGCACTAATATGAAAAAGTTGCTTTTGCCATCTTAACTTGCCAATATTTCATTTCACTCAGTCATGTTATGGTTTTGAAACAGAGCAAGGGTTAAAAGGATTTTTCTACCTGTTGGTTAGACAGCAAAAGGATTGAGGCTTAGGAGAGAGATCAGGATGTCTCTTAATCTGTGAATTATATTTCATTACTAAAGAGGAAGAAGAGCTTGAAGTGCCTTTGGAGGGGCTTGGATTCCAGCAGCAGGAGTCCCGGCTTTGTCAGCAGATGAAAATGGCAACGGTCGCACCACCGCCAGAGCCTGTGTGCTGGCACGTGGAGCCCGTGCCCAGCACAAATTCAGGACATGTTTGTACCCCAGGTAGGAGCTTCCTGTGCCTCAGGCAATTCTGAAATGGGGTGGTGAGCTGTGCATCCTCTGTAGGCACTGATTGCTTGGACAGCTGGATTGGCATGCCTCAGTTTCCCTGCCTGCCTTGCAGTCAGGTACTGCAGAGTTTGATGCATTCCTGGCACTACCTGAGCTTCCTGGGCAGGAGCCCTCCCATCCCTTGGTGGGCATTGTGGTTCCTGCATGTCCAGCATGCTAAATACCATGGCAGCAAAGCACCTCCAGTACCAGCTTTCATGCAATATAGTTTGTTCATCCTTTAAAGCAGAATTTTTCTTTTAATTGCAGTCTTATATGGGGTAGTATGATAACAGTTTGGATTGCACTATTGGGATATTTAGCAGAAGGAAATGGTTTTTCACCAAACTGACTCAGTCTAAGTAAACATAAAAACCAGCATTACAGCAGTTAGTGTGTTCTATCCCTCCTCTGCCCTCTTCCCAAGAGAAGAAGTTGGTGTTTTAATTGAAAAAAATGTAAAACCTGGTATTTCAGGCAAGCATAATCTAGATTTTCATGTTTGGAGTATCTTGGTTTTCCTTATTTATGAGAGCAGATCATCCTGTGTCTGATTACTGTCTGGAAGGATTGGCTGCCCATGGAGATGGGTCACTGACCTTGATGGAAAGCCACGCCTCATTTGCTGTGGCAGCTCTTACATTCCTGTGTGCTGTTGAGAACATGCAATTCAATTTTACATCCCTTAGTAGTTTGCTCTGCTGCTGCCTGTTTCTAGGTTAGCATTAGGAAACTGGCATTTTATTTTGCTGTGTGTAAGTGGCCATGTCCATTCCTAATATCTGCAGAGATGGATTTGACAATACTGGATCTGAAAAAATGTATATGAACACCTGTCATTATTACCAGACTGAGAAAGGTTCTGGTCTTACCGTTTATATAGTTTCTAAAAAATAATTTGCACTCCATGTGAAGCAGCATTATTAGTAAGAAATCTCTTTTAACAAATACTCAGTTTTTAACACTGCAGCATTGTCATCTCCTGGTTATTGTTGTGTCTAGATAATTTTGTAATGTGATGGTGCCTGGGGAAGGGCTGGATCCTTGTGAGATGTATTCAATAAACACTCTGAGCAACTGTAGAGGCCCCAAGCTGAGGCACTGGGGAGGGATGTGGGAATGGTGCTCACCAGTGTGGGAGCCAGTGCCATGAGCCCACCAAGGAGGCAGGATCATGGCAGGGTTTGTAACGGGGACATTCTCACAAGTGTCACCATAGATTTTTCTCTAATTGTTGAGGAGTTGCTCTCTCTGTAATTGAAGAGACAAGGCTGGGGTGGAGGAAATGAAGGCTCCTATAAAGCAGGAGAGCTTTGTTTGTTGCATTGCAGGATGGAGAGACAGGAGATGATTGCATCTGACCCAGTGGGAGGATGGTGTTTGTGGTAGATGTAGATGGCCAGTGCTGCACTACCATTTGTTGTGCTTGGGCAGGTTGGGTTTCTGACATCCAGTAAGATTTTTTTAATTACTGTTGGTTTCCAGTTGTCATTCTACAATCTTTTTTTCTGGTTCTAAGCTTTGGTTGTTGCAAGGCTTGAAGAAAGGCCCTTTGAGCCTGCCTTACATCTAACAATGAACTCCACCCTCTTCTTTGACATCTGAAATCCTAGATAACTTCCTAACATATTTTTTCCTTGCTGTTTTGTGTTTAGCCTCCAGTTCCAAGCCTGAACTCAGCTCCAGTTCACAGACTTTGGGAAGTCAGCAGAACAAGACAGATGGCACCCGAGTAAAAACTCGCATTCTGCCCAACATGCCAAAGCTTTTCATACCTTCATCTGTCACCAAATTTCCACCTGAGATCACTGTCACTCCACCCACTCCCACCCTCCTTTCTCCAAAGGGCAGCATTTCAGAAGAGACCAAGCAAAAATTAAAGGTAATAAAAGGGAAACAGTAATTTTTTAGATTATTGTTTTTATCTTAATTCTCCCCTCAATAAAATACTTGTATGAAAGAAGCAACAGTTCATGTCCCCAGTTCATAACCAGAGGTAGATAAGTAGTGGAAGGAGGTGCCAGCTCTTACCAGCAGGAGCCAGTTCTTAAAAGACTGGTGAAATACTGGCTGTGGGTGAAATGAGAGCTATTCTAGTCCCTATCCCTTTTCTGAGGGATTTGAAAAAAATTACAAAAATGGCTGAGTGACCCATTGCAGTTCTTAGATGAGTGGAAGCTGCCAGAACCTTAACTGGGGAAGCCTACTGTAAATGTTATGTGGTTTTACATTAGGATGACATCTTTTATCAACACAAGGCAGTTGTTGAATGTGAAGGAATAGCAACCAGTGGGCTTTTGTCCCTGTGCTCATGGGTTTATCCTGACTATTTAGCAATATATTCTCTCTCTCTCTTTTTGGGATCAGTCTGCTATTTTGTCTGCTCAGTCTGCAGCGAATGTAAAGAAGGAGAGCCTTTGTCAGCCAGCTTTGGAAATCTTAGAGACCTCAAGCCAGGAGTCCTCACTGGAAAGTGATACTGATGAAGATGATGACTACATGGACATATGAATGAATTCTGGCCATCATCAACACCAACCACATAACCATTCTTCTTGTTGCCAGCATCTCTGGAAGTTGAAACATCTTCATTGGCATTACTCTCCATTTAATTGGCATCATTGTGTTCTTCACTTTCATTCCCTTTGTTATCACCACAGCCACTTGTATTGCCTTCAGACTCTTGGCCATTCTCCCCATCATGGTGCTTGACAGAAAGAATGATTGGTTGTTTACCAGGCAGTTGGTAAATCTGGATCACACTGTCACCAGGAACTTCAGTAAACACAAGGATGTTTTGAGCTGCAGTTCTTCTCTCTCTACTGTTCCTGCTTCTCCAAACCAGAGCCTTGGGAGTTGCTCCAGTAGCTCTTTCCTTTAGTGTTTTCCTCCTTTTAGTTGTCTTGTATTTTCCCCCTCTAGCTAAGTTTTTCTCCCAGTAATTCAGCAACCTGATGTCTGTCTAACCATGCCATGATTAATCCAACAGCTCTTTCTAAGGTGAATGGAGTAGGAAAAATTTGCTGAGCTGGTAGAGATTTTAATTGCATCGAGAAAATCTGTGGCTTTGTCATGGGGCAAGGAAGGTGAGCTGAGGGTCTGTCAGCTCCTTCACACTGCTGGGGGCTTGGCTGGAATTTGACTCTTTCAAATAGACAAAAGAACCAGCTTTTCCAGGCAACAGAGAGCGTGGTCTCCTGTTTGTGCTCATTTCACACCAATGTATGAGGTCCAGCAAAATTTATCTACCTGAATGTTGGCTTAAAGAACTGATCTTTCCAGAATTGTCTTACAGTCCTTTCTCTTCTAATGCCTTGGACAAGCATTTTGAATTGGGGGCTAGATGATATTTTTATGGTGGTATTGAAAAAAAAAAAAAAAAAAACTTGGAAGATTTCAGTACCATTTCAGTAATGTCTGTTTTTTACAGAATGACACGAAAAGGTGTTTTTTATCTATCTGCAGAGGGACTGCTCACAGTTATTTATATGAGAAAATAATGGTAACAAAAATCCTTTTTTTTTTTTCTACTGAATGTTAACTTTGTAAAATAATGAATGCAAACCATGCAAAAAAAAGACGTCACACACTATATATACACTGCGTGCTCCCACACACACATATATATATGTGTATGTACATATATATATGTCTGTACATGAAAACAGAAACTGCATACAGCTTGCAATGTCGGATTTCTTTGTGTTTGGGGGGTTGGTTTTCTGTAAAATGCAGAGCTTTGTATAAACTTTTGGGTTTCTTTTCTAATAAAGTTGAAATGCACTGTTGTCTCTGTTTGTTTGAGAGGGCACATGGTGCCGTGGTTCTGGAAGAGCACTGCTCCTCTTTCCTTTTATTTTTTGGGTAACAAAAAAGGGGTTGGGGGGACTTGATGGGAGCCCCTTTATTTTCAGAGGATTGCCAGAGCTCTAGGAGTGGGTTTGGTGTGTGTGAACAGAGCCCAGTGTTGCCAAGGTTGCTGCAGTGGGTTCAGTTCCCCACTGAGATCTGAATTCTTTTTCACCCATCTTGGTGTCTTTGAAAGCTGATGAGCCACATAAGGGGGAAGACACCACATGGGAACGGGATCACACAGAATATTTGGCTGTACAAATTTGCATTTGATCCATTATTAGTGATTGATCTCATTGATAGGAATGATAAATGGACTGTGGATAAAAAGAAGCTGCAGCAGACTTTGTATTGCAAGCTTGTTCTCAAATCCTGGGGGGTTTTGTTTTGGAGAAAATGTGGTTTACAAAGGAGTGAGTATGTCCATTTTGGATGTGTTAGCAACTGTTTGTGTAACTTGTTCACCTACTATAAGTGAGTGCAATTGATACAGAAAAGATGAGGCAAATGATGGTAAAAGCAAACAAGTGTTTTCAGTAAAATGTTTTCAGTGTTTACTCTGATTTGCTGTAGGTTATTATAAATGCAATGTATAGTATACTGTGTAGTCATTGCCAGGTAAAAGGCTGAGGAGGTTTCAGATAAGCATGATGTTTAGGTTTTTTAGAAGAAAGCACAGAATGAAATAAATTGGCTGCCTATGAGAAATTGAAAGGGGAGGGTGGAGTTCTCAGTAGGGCTTTTTCACCCAAATGGAATAGACTGCACAGACTATGTGGCTAATGTGTATTCTTAAATGTATTGCTAACTTAAAGATCACATTTTAATTTTTAGGTCCACACCTTAGCTTGGGTTTAATGTATAAAGCATTTGATTTTCTAATTGAATGTGACCACTGAAAATTGTTGCCTTTCCTTTATTATTCTTAAGGATTCCTTGGCATTAGGCTTTCTGGGTTTTTCCTCCAGACTTCCTAAAATGCTGGTCTTGAGCTTTCTTTTGAATTCTAGTCCTGCTTTTTGAGAAGGATTTAAAATTTTGCTGGTTTGGGAAAGCTGAAATAGTAATTGTAACTGTTCCTCCCAGCAACAAGAACTGCATTTGCTGGACTGCTCTAAGCTCATTTGAACCTTCAAACTATTCAGCTGTGCAACTTGTTTTATCCTATGCTGAATTCTCTTACCTGGTTTTCCTTTTTTTTCATAAATTTATGATTTTTTTATTCCCATTATGCTCTTGAGTAGCTCAAGGACTTTTTCTCAAGCTCAAGAAATTACTGAGACTGAACCATAGAGGCCACCTCCCTCCAATCCTGCCCTTCTGCTGTTGACTAAATGTTTCTCAGCTGTGGCCCTTCCTCCACAAGGGTGTTCCTGCTGCACTGAAGGAGCCTTTCTTCTTCTCCATGTGTGAAACCTCCTCTCTGTAAGTACAGCTGATGGAGTTCTTCAGGTCAAGGAAGGAGCCACCTCTGGGGTGAAGGTGCCAAGCTCCCTGGATGCACTGAGATAAGGATGTTTGTCTGAAGAACCGTCCCTAAAGGTGCTCAGAGCAACAAATCCTCACCAACAGAGCTATTCACTGAGTAATGAATGCACCTTGTGAAGCTTGGCCATGTCATCCTGTGGGATTAGCAAGAAAAAGGATTGCAGTAAAACTGCAGTGAGCCATGGCTTGGAGATTCCTTTATTTTGGTCTAATCCTGGTGGTAAGAGCTTGAAATTCAAGCCAAGGCAAGATGCAGCTTAGCAAGTCACAGATCAGATGTAAACACTGCATCTGCCTGCAGGATTTACTGGGTACCCATTGCTTCTGAAATCTCTGTTCCCAGCTGCCTTCCTGACGTGCCAGACAAAGAAATGGCAGCAGCTGCAGTGTGGTGCTGGTGGGGTTCTAGTTTGGGTTTTCCCTGGGAAGCCATAGGGCCGGAATTTCTGGTGCCTAAAGCAAACTTTAAGGTGAGGTCTGTGACCAAGTGGGGTGAGGCTTTCCCTCTCTTTAATTTTTCTCTTTTCCTAGACAGTAATTGATTAAAAACCAAATCCTTTTTGGCTACTAAAAAGCCAGACTCTTAAAACTTTCAGGCAAATAGCAAAACCATTTTTGTTCCAAAGGAGATGGAAAAAGGAATTATTTTGCATTGGCTGTGGAGAGTAATTTGTGGAGAGTTGATATCCTTGCTGTGCTGCTACTGGGCACTTGCACACAGGTATCTTCCACTGTTAAGGTGAAAGTATTGTTAAGATATTTATTATTGGGGTTTGACTGTCTGCAGTTTCACTTCCTGGCACAGGGATTATATAATCCATGTGTAGTTAAGACCATTGAGAATTTCTCTCTCTAGGCAAGGACTAGTGTTTTACTAAGAATTAATTTTGTTGAGCACAGCTGTCATTAGTGGCTTCTGCCCACTGTCTGACAAATGCTGTAGCATTTTTTTCAAAAGCTAATAATGTTCCCTTCCACAACCAAAATAGCAGATCAAGGAAGATACCAAGTACCTCCTTAATTTTATTATGTGCTAGGATTTGTCAGTTGTTGTCTCTTTGTCTCTTGTTTTTTTGGGGTTTTTTTTTTGTTTCTTAATTGGAGTGAGATTTCTCATGAATAATGAAATTAATGTCTTTTGCAGCCAAAATAAACACCATATGGTCAGGGAGAAAGGGACCAGGAAAAGATGAGGAAGGCACAGCAGCAGCTGAAGCTGATAGGAGACAAAATGGACTGAAGGAAACAGAGGGGCCAGGTGAGAACAGACCATGTCCTGCCATTGAGGGTGGGATCACAGCACTGTGAGCACCACTGTGAGAAGCACAGCATTGAACTGGAAATTGCAGTGAGGGTGGAGGCTCTGTGGAGTATCCTGTGTGTACAGTTCCACACTGAGCACAGCTCATTTCTGCTCCTGCAGGTGCTTGCATATTTTAGGGGACTGGGAGGCAGGTGAATGAGGTAACACAAAAGCACAGCAGACATCAGTTGGTGGCCTCTTAGTCATGGAAAGCTGGGATGAAGAGGCTTTGCTCTTGCATTTGAAGATGATGGTAGAAGGTTCACTGTAGGCTGAGTGTTAATTGCCATCTTTCCCTTCCAGTTGATGACCAGGGATTCAGTAGTGCTAAGTTGTGATATTTATGGATTTTGGGTGCTGTACCACAGGCTGTGCTAGCCCAAGCCATGCCTTTGTGGGACTGTCAGGTGTCCTTCCTTGCAGGGTATGGTGGAACAGGTAGGATTGCAGAGGACAACACCAGCACCTGGGTTTGTTGGCTCCTGGAGGAGGACTTGCCTTCACTGAAATGGCTCTTTCACATGAATACCCACAGAACCCCAGGCAGACCTCAGCAGACATTGAAAGGTGCATCTCCCTGCACAGACACTTGTGTTCTGCTGCTGTTTCATGCATCTCTAATGATGACACCCATCAGCAAGTGCTTGTTTAGCCAACTCCAGAGCCTCTGGTGCAGCCCTCAAAGCTGCCTCTTGCCCCCTGGCCTCAGGAGCAGCCTTGTGCAGGTGTCTGGAGAGCTACACAAGCCTTTCCAGCCTGCCCAGGGCTCCCCGTGTCACCTGCAGTGTCACTGCCTGCTCCGGGAGCACTAGAGGGGGCCCTAGGACAGAGCAGGGAAGGGAGGGAAAAAGGGGAGGGGAACCAACCCCCACCCCAAATGGATGCCCAAGATCTGTCTTGAAACTACTGAGAGCACAGTGCATTGCTGGCTTTGCCCCCGTTGAGTTGCAAGGGCTCTGTGCTGCTGTGCCATATGTCCTTTGCATAATGTATGGTCTGGGGGAAGGCAGAGGGGATGAGAATCCTCACAGGCTGCTCACAGGATTGTGTCCCTGGCCATGGCAACAAAAAACAAGAGCTTGCTTTGTCGCCATTAATATTGACATAGGCAGGAAAACAGACCCACCATATACTTGCTTTTCATACAAAATCTGCCCCATGACTGTTTTTCCCTGTTTTTCTCCTCAGTTCCCCCATAAGAAGCCCCCTGGGTGTTTCCATTTTCATCATGTGCAGTATGTTACACTGGGGTGTCAGGGGACTCTCCTGCCAGTCATTCTGGTGTGAAATGGCTCTGATAGCGTGGTCAGCCTCGTCAGGGGGAATCCTGATCAGTTCAGCCCTGGTTCATGGCACTGGTGTGGGGCTTGTGCCAGCACAACTGAGCCCAGGAGTCAGTGACTATCATGCAACTTGTGGATCTGAGCAGTGCTTTGAGGTAGTTCTGTTCAAGTCAAATTCTAATCAGGGATGAAAATGTGTTTGAGAATGATGGAAGAAAGATGTGCTGTTCAAGCCTGGATAAAATCTTGTGAGGCAGTCTGTGGTATGTGGAGCAGCCCGAGGTGAGATCAGGTCCTGCAGCCATCTGGCAGCTCAGGAAAGGGAGCAGGGACGTGGAGCTGAGGCCACTGACTGCAAAATCAAAAACCAAATCACTTCTACCAAGGGGAAAAGTGAAATCACACTTCTGCCTGCGTGTAAGATTTATCTGCACAATTAAATGGTTGTGTCTGTAGCTGGTAGAAAAACATGCCATTATATAATCCCAGTGGGAGGAACTCTGCAATGTCTCTCTGAGTGCATTGTCTTACTGAGGGAAACTGCCTATCTAAAGCCAAGTCAACATATATGGTAAAAAGTAGTTTTTGCTCTCAGATTAGACTCAGATATCCCCCTCTCGAGTTTTATTTCTCAGCCTAGTTTTTTTCTTTCCCATCTCTTTCAGAGACCTTGCAAACAACAGTGAATTCCAGCATAAATGGAATATAAACAAAGTTCATATATGGTATAAGCATATGAGAACCACACTGGAATGGTATTAATTTAATTTTAGTTGAGTGATTTAATAACTACAAGTGAAAGGCCATGTAACAGGGCAAAGGTATTTCAGAAACAGTGCTTCCTGTGAGAATGTTGAATTATTACATTTATTACAGATACCCACAGTTAGCCTCTATACTCACATTCCTCTCATTTTGCTCCTCTGAGGTGTCTGACAGATACAGAGGGCTGTTCACAAGGAATAATATGCAACTGAGTTTTATCTGCAATATGCATTGCATGAACTATGATCTAATATAGCACTGAACACACACTGTTCAGTAATAATTAGTGAAGGATGTTGTATGAGCTGAAAAGCTTCGTACTCAGAAGTGTTCTTTGATTCCTTGTAATTTAAGTCACACCAGAGATTTCATTTCCTTAAATTACACCCTAATGTGTATGAACAGTCACATTTTCTCTTCTAAATGCATGGATATATATAAAATGCAACTCTTTCAGTAAGATTGCAGTGATAATTTTCCCTTTAAGAGATGGCACTAGATGCTCAAAGAATTGCTTAACTTGTTAATTGAGCCAACATACACTCACCAAGGAACTCACCATGCTGTGTGGATGTCAGAAAGCAGTTTGAATATAGAAACTTGTCACTTAGGAATGTGTTGGCTGTAATTTAGATCTCCATTAGGTTTGAGTGGGTTAGGGGGGAAAAAAAAATGAAACTTTAGAAATCTGTGGTGGAAGTTCTGAGCTTACAACATCAATTTGCAATGCTGTGCCCTCAAGTCAGCAGCACAAGTCCCAACAAATAACTTCTGTCATGGCTCTCCCAATAGACACCCTGCTGGAAGTGCTTCCTACACTTAATAAGTAAATGGGCTTTCCTGGGAGCAAAACAAAGAGCTGAGTGTTCCCTCCCAGCAAGCAGCAGTGGCACAAGGTGATTTTTCAGTTTGGCTTGCTTGGAATGTAATAACAGCCTGGGATTGCACATTGTGAAGTATTTCTACAAAGAGAAATGGGAGGATTCCTGCTCTGTGCTCCCATTGCTCTGCAAGCTGAGGAAGCCTTTGGGTGCAGGCAGAAGCAGCTGCTGGTGGCCAGGCAGAGCTGGCAGCTCCTGTTTCAGGGTGATGGGCACACAGTGAGTGGGGATCTGCAGGAGCCAGACAAGCCAGGTGCATTTCCTGCTGCATGCCTGCATGCACCAGAGGCTTTGCCCTGGTTCAAAATGGATATTCCAGTGAGCTGCACAAGGAGCCTCCCACAATGGCACATTTTACCAGGCCTGTGCTTTCCCTTGGAAGATGTTCATAGAGCTGTTTTTCTCAGTGTAAGGATCTCAGGGGTTTCTGTGGTCTGGATAACCTGAGATACCTTAGAAAGTCTCTTTTCCCAGCCTGGCAGTCGAAGAAGGAGTCAGGATTCTTCTGTTCTGGTTGTCAAGGTTATTTATTTTCTGTTATCTATAACATGCTTTTCCTGACCTGCTGAGGTCCTTTCAGCAGGTCAGTCTGTGGCACAGTACCCACCTTCAGGGCAGTGTTGTCTTTTTCTGCTAAAAACTACATGTACATTATTTCCAATAATTTTCCAATATCTATCACCTATGTTAGACAGTGTGTCTCTACCTTAAACTAGTCCAAAAGTGCCACCACCACCCAGAAGATGGAGGCTAAGAAGAAGAAAGAAGGACAAGGCACACCTAAATCCCTCCATCTTGGCTTCTGAACTCCTATTCTAAAAACTCAAAATTCTACTTTTTTATCTTATAACAAACTAACTATCATTCTACTTAAACTTTCGTGGCTTGTGAATCCTCATATAAGGTTGCTAATTGTTTTTTCAGGAATGTCCTGGGTTCCAGCATAAGGAGATAAGAAAGCAGTGCAGGATTGCTGCAAAGCCTGGGTGGGAGTTGTTTAAATCCTGGATGTGCTGCACTGCCTCCCCCTTGGCACAGAGGTGTCCCTGTGCAGCTGCCTGGGCCCCTGGACGTGCATTGGAGCTGCTGAGAGCCAGAGCAGGGCCTCAAGCCTGGCCAAAACTCAGCTGCTGTCTGCAGGTGTCACCCTCAAACTGGGGAGCTCACCCTCAGGTAACTGAGAATTCCATCCAAGTGTAAGAGTAAATAGTCTGTGCTCTTAAATGCACTCCTGCTGCATTTTATTTTGAATAAGGAGAGCTCGGTGCAATGTCAGTGAAACTCAGAAATACCCAGAGTGTGGTAATGGCCAGGCTGGGTGTGTGGTCATGGTTCAGTTGCAGCTCAGGCACAGACACAGCAGTGCCTCTTACCTGGTGCTATCAACTCGTGGAAAAGTACCTGGAAAGAATATGAAAATAGAAAAATACTATTTCCAAGTGCAGAGAAGAGAGAGAGAGGAGAGAGAGAGGAGGAGGACAATGTTTCCTCTTAAAGATGTGCCTGATTCAACAAGGTCCCAAAACATAAACAGCTCCTCTTGACTTCAGTGAAGACAGCAAAGGGCAGCCTCAGGTTGTGCCACCCCAGGCCTGTGATGTGGACAGTTTTCAGTGACATAAAGTATTGCTACAACTAAAGTTTCCATGGAAAATAGCTGCTTTAAAATAAACAAACTTAACTTCCTTAATTCATGCAAACTCAAAAGTTCACAGTTAACCACTGAAAAATGCAAAAAGCCAAGGAAAGGTGGAAATACCTCTGCTGGTAAAAAATGCAGCCCTAATTACTTCTCCCTGCAATGAGGGTGGCTGTGGCATATAGAGGAACTCTGCAGAACAACTAGTGGAAGTTCTTTTCAGTGACACCTGTCTTCATGTGATCCCTGAGGCAGTGTTTATTAGGAATATAATTTTCTTTAACAGCTTTTCTCTCCCATCATCCCCAGTGGCTGATACTGCTCCAGCAAGGAAATCCTGGTGGCTTTCAGAACAGCAGCAGCAGAACAGAACTGCAGATAGTTTGGAATAAGATGGACTTGGAGCTGGCTCATCCTTCCCGGGTTCTGTATCTGAGTTTTGTCAATATTCACTTTCTGCATCTATTTCATGGTAACACCATTGATTTATTGGTTAAATCATAAGTCAAAAGAATTCAGTTTTGCCTCAGAGCTTTCCCAGTGGCTGGTGAGATTTTCAGGTTATCTTCCATTTTCTGTCTCCATCAAATAGAAGCTACTTGTCCAAAACTGTCCCCCCTCCCCTAAATGAATTTGCAGCTAGGTCATTTTTATATGTCATAAAGTGTTTATAATTTTATCTTCTAACCAATTTAGGGTAAAACTCTGGGGTTTTTCATCTTGAGTGATTGAATATGAGTATCCACTAGGAACTATTCCTATAATTAAGTTAAATGAGAGCAACACAAAGTGACTGGGTTTTTGTGATGGTGAATAACTCCAAATAACTCAGAGCTTCCCGTGAGCAGAATTCTGGAGAGGACTAAAGAGTTTCTGCTCATGTAAGAGTAGAACATGCTCAGTTTTTTGGAGAATCCTTAGCTCTGAATGCTGAGAACTTGCCATAGTGCAGTGTAGCAAAACCAAGGCTCTGTTCTAATTGAGACTGACTTGGATTTTTTAGTTTTTCCCATTCCTTGGCTGAAATTTCCTGTGTCTTGTAACCATTTAACAATATGTTACTAACCATCCATTATGTCCTGCTTTATTCTCTTTTAGATGAAAGAGCCATTTAAAAAAAAAAGAATTCTCCAGCCCCTGTGACTGAATTTGAGCGATAATGTCAATGGAATTAACACATTGCCAGTGTTGAATGGGCTCCTGTGGCTGTATAAACATCAAGGTAACACATTTCCAAAGCAGAAGACATTACTGCTGTGATACTGTTGTTTTGAGAATATTTCCTCACTGCCAAAACACTGATGTAGATTTAGCATTTTGCCTGCTATGATGAGAATGATGTTGGAGTGGGGAGGGTTGATTCTCCTGCTTTTATATTTGCTGAGTTCTGGTTTATTTGCTGAAGAAAATATCTTGCAGTGTTTGGCTAAACATGGAATGAGAGCATAAGTACATTGAGGTGTATTTAAGATGACCTCTGATTGGTAAATGCATTTAAATTAAGAGAGCATTTAGGCTCTCTTAAGGGCCTAATTCCATTTCTGAAGGAGACCTTCTGGAAAAGCTGGGGCAGAATGCTGTCAGGAAACCCAGGATCCTTTGGCTTGGGCAGAGTTTGCTCAAGAATAACTGTCTCCCACACTATCTCCATCCATTAACATAATTTTTATCTCTGCAAACAGGAGCAGACTGAGGTTGAATGCCCTTGGTATGTTGCTGAATAAGATGCAGGCTTCAGTTTTAACTTTGGGGATGGCACACAAGTTGTAAGGCCAGGCTTGTCAGAAAACCTTTTATGGTGCTAATCCCACTGCAGATTTGTTGGCACTGTCTCAGCTAATGCAAGACAGAACTGACTGATGAGGATGTGGCACAGAAGCAGTTTGGGACTCCCTGGGTCACAAAATCAGTGAAGATGGCTGCACTGCAGAAGGCAAAGCTGGTCATGCAGGTAACAGTGATGATTTCCTTTATTCTGATCCTGGTGCAATTTGACCAAGACCTGTGTTTCTGCAGGAATGTTTTTGTTTGTCTTCAGGCAAGAAAAAATTCAGGCAGTAAGTGCTAAACCAGAGCCTGACAAGTTCTGTTCCTCAATAACTGTTGTCATGTGAGTTTTACTTCTCTGCAAGGTTAAAGCCATCTTTAAACAATGAGTTGGGTTTGCTGCATTTCTACTCATCAGAGACCATAACCCAGGAATTGAAGGGTGGGAAGTCAGTCTCAAAGCTGACCTTACTGGACAGAGATGGGCATGTTCCTCTCTAGAATCCATGAGAAATACCCACTGCCTCAACCAGAGCTGTATCAGTTCTGGTGAAAAGGATTTCAGTTTGCAGAGCTGCATCTGGCACTCTGTGAGCATGAGGGCTGAGACAGAGGCGAGGGAGGCATTGTCCATCCCAGTTTGTTGCAAGAACAGCCCTAGGTTGGATTCCTCAAAGGAAAGGACTTCTCAGCACGGGGAATGTTCAGTTTCTGGCCTGCTCTTGGTTGTCAAGGGATAGAAAAGAAAGTTGTGATGGAAAAGGGGAGCAGCTGCCCGTGGCAGGAGTTTGTTAGCACAAAGAAAATGACTTGGTGAACCATGAACAGTGTGCAGGAGTTCAATGCACAGAGTGGGCATGGTTGTGTAAACTGAAATTCTTTCTCTCCCCTGAGGGCTGTTTGAAGCCCTCTGAAAGCCCAGAGATCAGCTCATAAACTTTGTGCTTCACAATTGCAGAGAAAATGCTTCTCTCAGCTGTGGATCAGTCTTTGTCAGCTCTAACATACAATGGCTGGTGGCTTCAGTGTATCTCCACTGTCTCCCAAAGGCACTTGTGGGAAAAGTCACCAGTGGCTCAATAACCTGTCACCTGTCCCCTCATTCTGCCCCCCTAAGCCCTGGAGTGCAAAGAAGAGTGCTCTCCCAGGGCAGTGGTGTTTCTGTTGCAGTCTCACATCCCTTGGGAGTCCATAGCTGGCCTGTTGTGAATTATGGTGTGCAGAAACACAGGACATGTGCAGTGCTGTGACCACAGTGTGGCGGAGAGCCAGGCTCCATCCCACTGGGAAGCAGCCTGGTCATGTGCCAGCAGAACATCCATCCTTCCATGTGGGCCCTGGATCCACTTGAGGAATCACAGGAATGAGAGAGGAGCAGATCCATCAGAGCCTTCTTTACTGCAAAGGCAGGATTGCTCTCTGCAATGCCACTGGTGTGTGCACAAAGCCATTAAAAGCCTGATGCAGGAAGGACTTGGTCTGTTCCTCTGCAAACAGGCTGCCCTTGCACAGCCACAGTGCTTTTCCCTGGATAGTCAAATTACTTCTCTCTCATTTTCATCCCAACTAATGAAGATAATTATATCCCTTTGTAGAATTTTAATTCCTCTGTCATCTGTATGTTTACACCCTGCAGACATGTTCATTTCTTCCTTGTGAACAGAGCCATCAATCATGGAAACTTTCCTTCGACTCTTCTAATCTCTTCTGGTGTTCACCTCATCCAGTCTCCTCCAGTTCCCGGTAGCTTTGATAACGAGGTGATAAGAGTTACATGTGGTTTTGCCAGTTTGTTCTACAGCAGGCTCACAGAAAGAGGCTCTGCCACTTTCCTGCTCAGCTATATGCTATTTTCACATATGCATCCTCTGGCTATATTTGTGGATTTATTTTCAGCAAGGAAATGAAATCACACCTAGTGCAGAAAACCCCAGAAATTACCTCTGTAATGGAACCTCCTTAGTATTACCATATCTTTATTGGTGGGTATGGCTGAACATGACTGTTCAAAACAGAAGTTTAAGTGATCTTCTCTTAAGGGAAAATCTGGAACTGGGGAGAATTCCAGAATTCAGCAATTCCTCCTTTGGACAGCTTCTTCAGAGTATGGTGCAAAGGGAAGAGAAGGAGTAGTTCCATCTTGGAGAGGAAAGACAAGGCAAAAAAGTCAGAAAGACATACTGGGGGACCATGTATGGACTTAGATTTCAAATTTTTGCTTCATGTTTCTGGTAATATAACCAGCCCTCCCTGGCTGCTGCTGTAGCTTGTGCACTCCTGTCCTGCAGAGCACAAACCCTCCAGTTCTGGTAGGTTCTGTCTGCACTGTCAGCAGTTATTTGGAAATAAAGAATCAAGGCCCTTGGTGGTGAGTCCAAATCTCCATCTCAGCCAGGCTCAGGTCACCAAGCCTGAGCCCAGCAGTAGCTTAAAACTGAAAGCAGTAACTGCAGCATTGAGGGTGGCAGGAGCAGTGACCTCATTATTGATAACATCTGATCTGTGCCCACAGGAATGCTTGCTTCCAAACCTGACTTTGATTTCCTCCTGCACACTCCCCTGCACTTTTCTGAGCAGAATTTATAAATATTTCTGTTGAATTTACATTGTTTTGTTTATATCTATGTTTGGTTGGCAGGCACAGGTCAGGCTGTGAAGTGGCAGTCATTTAAAAACAGTTTTGCCTCACAAATGCAAAGATTGTGTTTTTAAGAGTGGCACCTATTAAGTGTATTGATGTTTGCAGGGTTAGAGAGGAGAAGAAATCTAAGTCATCTATGCCTAAGGAGATAAAATCCAGTATTTTCAGCCTAATGCACTCATTGCACACCTCACACTCATTGCACACCTCTGTTATCCTCCTTCCAAGGAAAGCTTCTCTATGTAACTCTTCTGACAGGACAAAGCCATGTGTCATCCCTTGGATTCTCAAGGAATTGCATCCCATATATTTAAATCATTCAGGTGTCTGATGTTCTTAACCACTTAGAAGCATTTGTTCCATATAGTAGGGCTAATTTTTAATTTATTTTTCTAAGCACATCTATCCGAAATGATGCTAGGCTTTTATATTCACAGCAGGGAACATTGTGAGGTTTAAATATCCCTTTAATCACTAAGGATGTAATAAAAACAAGAGGAGTTCTTTGAGCTGCAGAGTGTTACCCAGGGAAAAATCTACTCTGGAGCTTACAAATGTGAGCTGAAGAGACAAACTGGGCAATAAAATCCACAACTACGGACCAAACCCGCTAAAAGTTGGTCTGTGGCTGCCCATCAGGAGCTGAGACTCGAGGGGGGAAAAGGCCATTCAGCACCTCTAGAGCCATAAGAGCCAGGCCATAAACACTTCACAATCTGCTGGGGAGGGGGAGGGAGCTGGGCTGTGATCTGCCCGCAGTCTGTACCCAGCCCCTGCCTGCCACAAAGAGTGAGCATGAGAAATTTCACCATGGGAAGAACGAAGGAAAGAAATCTGGAGAGATGAGGGAGTGCAAGGAGAGGTGGCAGCTGTGTTTGATTGTGTCAGTTCATGTCCACTTATGGCAGCCTCATCCCAGTGCTGATTTGAGGAATCCATGAAATCTGACAGGTGCTTTTTTCTATTATCAGTGTGTTGAAGGATTCTTACCTGAGTATTGTTATTATGGACCCAAATAACATTTTTCTGCCAGGTGATGAACAAGCTGGGTGAGAAAAAGTGTAGCTCAGACTTTATCCAAGGGCTTTCTGCTTAAAATCCATGTGTATTTTCAGCTCTTTGTTACTGACTTCAGACTTGGCTGCAGATGATTTATGTCCCATCATAATGCCCTATGTCAGTTTTCAGAAGGCATCTTGCAGCATGTGCTGCATGAATCTGTCTTGGTGCTCATTTTATTTTTGGGAGGTCCTGTAAAGTTCAGCTCAGACTCTACAGGTCAGTTGGACATGCTGTGTGTTAGTTCCCTTGCTGCTGGGAGATGGATGTGCAGTTGTATGTATCCTATGGCTATATAAATTTTTATAGTTCTTTTTCAAAGAAATTTTAAGTAATACTATAAAAGGAAAATAAATACGCAGTAATAAAATCTTATTAAAATGAAACGTGATTTATTGTAAGTGCTCTGAATCAAAATCTGCTGTGTATGGTTTAATTGTTCTCTTGTCATGATTTCTGGTAATGATAATTAACTTCCTCTGAAAGTTCTTTAGAGTCAATAGTGATGTTGGAGGAACTGAGCTCTACAGAGTTGTGTAGAGCTCACAGCAGTTTTTATTTTTAAATTCCAAACACTTTAAATCTTAACAATTTTAATTTGCTCTTTTAAAGTAGATCCTCTGATAAGGAGGATGTTTATTGATTTCCTGGTTTGATTAGAACCTTACTGTGATGAGCAGTTCATAGAAACTTCCATATGACAGAAGAGACCTGTCTTTGCCCAGCAAAGTAACTTGCACCCTAACTTGCATGACTGAGGTCTGTTTTACCTGTTGGTTTCATGGCTTTACAAATGCCTGATCACCAACAAAAATAATCTTTTGTGGAAACCAAGGTACCATGACAGAGTATCAACAATCTTGAAAATCCATGAAGTTTAGATAAAACCTTTTGGGTCTGAGCTACTGCTATTTTTCTGGAAACAATCAGCTTTTTAACAGAGATTGCTGCAGTGTTGCCTGCTGGGCTTCTGCTCAGCAGAGTCCATTCTGCTCAGGGCTTTTGTCTGGTCTCAAATATGGTTAAGTAAACTGCCAGCAGTTTTTAATATCTGCATGATGCTTCTCTTTGCATACGAGTGTG
The DNA here is from genome assembly GCF_037042795.1 of Molothrus aeneus. NCBI lineage: Eukaryota > Metazoa > Chordata > Aves > Passeriformes > Icteridae > Molothrus > Molothrus aeneus. Next base: position 2,489,045 of record NC_089663.1, read on the forward strand.
TGCACATGTGTACAAATATAGAAGTGTTTATAGATGGGTGTTAAGCTGGAGTTCCTTGCTGCCTGTTTTGTCAGGCTACTCCTTGTAGCTGAGAGCAGTGAGTTTGGGCAGGTGTGGGGGGAAGGATGCAGGGCTGGGAGGGCACTGCATGCAGTGCATTATTGGAATAAACTAATTAAGGGAAAATGCTCAAGCCCTTCGATTTCTGCTCAGCCTTCCCTGGGTAAGAGCAGTGCCTTGAGCAAGGCATGAGCTCAGTGCCTGATCCTCCCGGAAAGGAAGTGCAGCTCAGGCTGGCAATGCAGAAACTGGGCAGATGAGTGATGTTATACCATCAAATGTGTTCGTTGTTATTCATATTCATGTTGTTGGAGAAGGCATCAGTGGCTGAAGGGATGTGTTGCTGCAGCATTCCGGTGGGGAGAGCAAACTTTCCTCAGACTGTTAATCACCCCCTTGGGAAGGAAGGAGCTGGATGCAGTCCTGATTCTGATACCAGAAATCAAGAGTAGAATGATTCTGTGTGCTGAGGATGCGAATCATCACAAACCCATGGACTAGCCAAAGAGAAATGATCCCTGCTTGCTGTTTAAGGGATTTGTTTTTATATTTTGTAGCCAAGTCCTGAAGCGATGTTTTCAGTCTTGTCTCTATTTGTTTAAAAGGATGCAGGGCTGTGAGGGCAGTGCTTGCCCCATGTGCAGGCAGGGCTGTGAGGGCAGGTGTAGGAGGAAGGATGCAGGGCTGTGAGGGCAGTGCTTGCCCCGTGTGCATGCAGGGCTGTGAGGGCAGGTGTAGGAGGAAGGATGCAGGACTGTGAGGGCAGTGTCCATGTGCAGGCAGGGCTGTGAGGGCAGATGTGGGGTGAAGGATGCAGGGCTGTGAGGGCAGTGTCCATGTGCAGGCAGGGCTGGGAGTGTAGGAGGAAGGATGCAGGGCTGTGAGGGCAGTGCCCGTGTGGGGGGAAGGATGCAGGGCTGTGAGGGCAGTGCTTGCCCCGTGTGCAGGCAGGGCTGTGAGGGCAGGTGTAGAAGGAAGGAAGGATGCAGGGCTGTGAGGGCAGTCCGTGCCGCGTGTGCTCGTTCCCTTTGCCGAGCTGCCCGCAGAGCTCTCCTGCTGCTGCAGCTCCTTTCGGCGTGTTCTTTTTGTGGATTTGAGCGGGACAGAGCGCTGAGCTCTGTCTGGGACACACAATGGGCTGACAGGAAAACAGTGCACCCGACATCAGGGCTCTGTGAGAACTTGAAAGGGCTCTAGACAGACATATTTTGCATTTGACTCTGGACTGCAGCCTTTGAGGCCAGACTCGGGCCGCAGTGTTAAGTGGCCGCTAAGTGTTTCCCTTCTTGTGCCGCGCTGAGGGGGCGCTGGGAGCGGGCCCGGGGATGTGAGGGAGGGAGGGAGCCAGGGGAGTGCCCTCTCCAGCTCTGCGGCCCGATAACCGCAATCCACAAACTGCAAAAGGAAAAGTCTTCTCTCAAGCTTATAATGTACAGCTTTTTGTCTACCTGAGCTGCTTTCCCAGGTTCCCCTGCAGAGCACATCGTGTCACAGCTGGCCTGTGGCCTGTGACCCGTCCCCACAGCTCTCGGAGCCCCTGTCCTGGGAGCCTGTGGTGAATTAGCGTGGAGATGTTACCAACAGGCCCTCTCCAAACCCATCTGCTTTGCTTTGCCAAATGTCATTTTTGCACTCTTGAGAGCACGGGGGAAATCTGGGGGTGGTGCAGTTTGGGGCTCAGTATGGGGTTAGCAGCCCTACAGAGATCTGCCTTCTGTGGGGTCCCTTGCATTGTCCCAGGGTAGGAAGGTCTGCCTGGCACTTGTAATATCATTGAAGACACCAGATAGCTTTTCTCAGGAAAAAAAAAATGAAAACCATAAAAAGGAGGAGAAAAGGTGCCATTTTCCTCCACCAGAAGGAAATGCTGTGTTATGTGAGCTGCTGTAAGGAGCTGGGTAGGAACAGTTTCTTGTGCTGCAGCATGATAGGAGATATGTACCACTTCTTCAGAGGCTCTCAAAACACTCTGCAGGCTTTTACCATTCCTGTAGCCGCCCACAGAGACTTGCTCAGAAAGCTGCCCAAGTTCAGGTTGTGCCTGTGCTGCCAGAGCTCAGCAGCTCTGTCCTGGCCAGCCCTGCTCTTGTATTTCCTATTTTCTGGGTGAGGTGTCAGGCACTAACAGGGACAAGGAGTCACAGGCTGGCACAGCTGTAGGAGCAAGTTTCATCAGGCTTTTTCTCTGGAAAAAAGTCAGCTTTTCCCTGTGGCCCCGTGTGCATAAATCAGGCTGCATTTGCTTCACAGTGAGCTGAGCCTGGATTTAAGGAGGGAGTTTGTGGATTCTGGAGAATCTGAGACCACTTCATGTTTTTAATGAAGCATGAAAGTAAGTAGGTATCAGTGTAGAGCTATCTGTTTTATTTTGGGCCCTGTTGATGACATTCTGTCTTTTCACTTTCCAGTACTCATTCCTTGCAGATGGCACAGAATCCTTCACAAAGAGTTGCCAAGATGCTCTGGGGCTGTGGCCTCTGTGTGCCAGGTGGAAATGGGCTAAATGAGTCCCATTTAAATGGCAGGAAGACTTTCCTCACCTTTCAGAGGGGAGGATCTCTTAGATGCAGCTTTTACTGCTCCATGTTGTCCTTCCCTGCCTGTGCAGTTCCAGGCAGACAAGGCAGCCTTGCTCTAGCTCAGTTTGTAAAAGCTGACATGGTAACACTTCCTCACAGAGGGAAACCTGGGGGCTGGATACTGCCTACTGCACCCACGAGCAATAATCTAAGGCAGGTTCTGTAGCCATGATATTTTCTGAAAAAATCCTTTCCTTAGGATTTTTTCTTCTGAGAAGCCGAGAGACCTCAGGAACAAAATGTAACCAATGGTTATCTGCTGCTGTGGAATGCAACAGGTGCATCTGGGATTGGTCTCATGTGCTTGTTTCTAATTAGTGGCCAATCACAGCCCAGCTGTCCGGACTGTCTCAGTCAGTCACAAGCTTTTGTTATCATTCTTTCTTTTTCTATTCTTAGCTAGCCTTCTGATGAAATCCTTTCTTCTATTCTTTTAGTATAGTTTTAATATAACATATATAATAAAATAATAAATCAGCCTTCTGAAACATGGAGTCAACATTCAAATCTCTTCCTTCATTCTAAGACTCCTGTGAACACCATCACAAGGTTCTTTTGGAAGATAACTTTTACATTTCAGCTGTCTCCCAGGCAGTAACTTGGAGCTTGCTCTCAGGGCAGAATGCTCCCCTGGGAACTCTGTCTGGGCAGAGGTGGCAGTGCCACTCCAGCCCCATTAGCCAAAGCCTGACCCCTTTTCTGTTCTCCAGCAGCCTGGGAGCCCCAGGCAGCAGCCAGCGATGGCAGGACATCACTGTGCTGGAGAGCTTGTGTACAAACCAGCTCCCTGCAGGGTCCTGCTGAGCACAAAGGGTTAAACCTTCACTGAAGGTGGGAGAAATGCCAGAAATGCCAGAAAACATTTGCCTTACTGCAAAACCCAGAGGGGAATGTTTCTTTCTAATCAGCTTCTCAAAGAGATGCAAAGCAAAAGCTCCTGGCCTGTGCTTTTGTCATCACACATGGCCTCCCTCCTGCCCTAGCTCATCCCTTCAGCATAGGGCAGAGCCTGCTGTTAGAGCTGGGCTCAGCTGCTGAAATGGGCTCAGAGCAGAGCCCTGTGTGTCACTGACTCACACGTGTCACATCCACTCTCTCTCCCATCCCTTTCCATACCCTCAGCCTCCAATTTGCCGGTGAATTGTTAGACACCAGCACAGTCACCTCTGTCTTCCCATCAAACTGCCTGGGGGCTCTCCATGGATGGACAGATGAGGGTAATGTGCTAAATTCCCTCTTTCCTAGGGATGAATTTCCTGGGGATTGCTCCTATTAGCCACACTTTCCAGCAATAGTAACAAATTCACTTTTTTTTTTCACTTTTAAAACATTTCCAGTGCAACTAGAATGGCTGGGAGAAAGCTGATTGTTAACTAGTCATGGGTAATTAATGGCTCCACCTTCCCCATCAATCAGCTGGGAGAAGCCAAAAGGATTTGAGTACTTGCAGCAAATGTGCCGTTCCCCAGACATGCTGATACACAGTGTGCAAATGAAGTGGCAGCAGGAGACCATCTCCTAGCCTTTGTGGAAGCAGCAGTAAGTCATGATACACATCCCACGCTCCTGTCAGGTGAAGTCTGAAATTCCCAGAGCTGCTGCTGCTGTTGTGCAGTTTCTGACTGTGTGGGATGTTGATTCATCTTCGCTGCTAGCTTGAATCTGACCCAATTTTTGTTCTATTTTTCCTTTTCAGATTCTGATTATGGTTGTCTTTTTCCGCTTTCTACAATTAAAATACTAGCATTAGGAAAGCAGGACATGGAGGGGGAGCAGATGCAATGCTGGCTTTCCTTCTGTAGCAGAGCAAAAAAGAATTTCTGCATCCTATTTTGTTTGTGTCTGGTAGTGGCTGTGCAAGCACAAGCAGAGATCTGACCTTGATACCATTTCAGCTGACCTTTTCCTTTCTGATTTATTTCTCCCCATATTTAATAAATAACTTCCATTTGAGCCACAAGTTGACATTTCTCCACCACATGGTATTCCTCTGCTCAATATGCTGAGACTCCACAGCCCTGGATGTCTCCAAATCGCCTGAGGGAGAGAGGCCTGTAGGCTTCTGTGTTAGCCAGTGGTTTAAAAGGGGCCAGCAAGGCTGGATGTTGTTCTGCAGAGGTGCCAGGAGCCAGTGGACCATCTCCTGCTCTAAATCCTCCTCAGGACTTTGCAAATTCTCCAACCCTTTTCTTTAAAACATTCTTCCTTGCCACACTAAGCAATGACTTTTCTTCCCCTGGCTAGCACTGGGATGCCTAAAATTCAATATAACCCTGGAAGAGAGTCAGTCCCTGCTCTGATTAAGCTCCTTTGTCCTCTCTGCATGTCCTAGCACTGCCTGCTCCAAAAGGCAGTAAAAACAGAACTGAAGGCTTGTTGTTTGGGTGTAGAAACTCAATAAATAAATTCAAAATTTGTTTTGTACCTCAGACTGAAGATCAAATGTCCCAGTAACATCACTGACAAAATGCAAAAAACCGTTTCTTTTATTTGGAATAAATCTAGACAGTGAAAGTGATGCAGCCTTGTAGCCAGTTCTTTGTAATGAGCAGAGCTCCTAAATTTGCTGTGCAGGACCCAGCCCTGGCCTGTTCAGAGTGATATTCTGCTTTTGACCTGCACTTTTTGACCGTGTTGGTCCTGTAAATGTTAGTACAGCCATTTGTGTGTGTGAATGCACAGAACCCCCTTCCTCAGGAGGTGCAGTGCCTGTCTTGGGCCCTGGAGCTTGAGCCTTGATTGCTGTCTCTTAGCACTTGTAAGCACTTATAAGCACAAAAGCTAATGGTCACACTTGCAGAATAAACTAATTAAGGGAAAATGCTCAAGCCCTTCGATTTCTGCTCAGCCTTCCCTGGGTAAGAGCAGTGCCTTGAGCAAGGCATGAGCTCAGTGCCTGATCCTCCCGGAAAGGAAGTGCAGCTCAGGCTGGCAATGCAGAAACTGGGCAGATGAGTGATGTTATACCATCAAATGTGTTCGTTGTTATTCATATTCATGTTGTTGGAGAAGGCATCAGTGGCTGAAGGGATGTGTTGCTGCAGCATTCCGGTGGGGAGAGCAAACTTTCCACAGACTGTTAATCACCCCCTTGGGAAGGAAGGAGCTGGATGCAGTCCTGATTCTGATACCAGAAATCCAGAGTAGAATGATTCTGTGTGCTGAGGATGAGAATCACCACAAACCCATGGACTAGCCAAAGAGAAATGATCCCTGCTTGCTGTTTAAGGGATTTGTTTTTATTTTGTAGCCAAGTCCTGAAGTGATGTTTTCAGTCTTGTCTCTATTTGTTTAAAAGTGCGTTAGCAGTAAATCAAGGTGCATTTCCCCTGTAGGGTTTCCTGTATGTCAAAGCCATGTTAATTCTCTTTGATTTTCTTCCCCTAGTCCCAGCCATTGCTGCAGATCCTTCCTCTCTTTGTCCCTTTGGACATCAAAGGCTCGCAAGGGGACAACCCTGGCGGGAAGCTCCTCCCTGCTCATTAGCCTCCATAAAACAGGAACTCACCTTGGCTAGCTGTGCCTCGAGTCCCATCCTCACCCCGCTCACTCTTGACACTGGATCTCGGAAGGAAGGGCTTGTGCTTGCTTCAGGAAATCAGACCTGCTTTGGAACTGGACTATTTTGGCTCCCCTTGTAAGAACTCTGGTGGCTCTCTTGGCCCTGCAAGCTCCTCGACGTCACAGTACATGGAAAAATGCAAGCTTTACCAGGTAAGTGAAGGACTCCTTCCCTTTCTCACTGCACGGAAAGATCCTCGACTCATGCCAGAAAGGTGCTCCTGAAGGGCCTACCAGCATTTTAGAAGAGTGCCTGGGGCTGGAGAGGATTTAAAAACTGGGTTTTTTCATGGGAGTAGATGAAAAATTGTGCATTTGAATGTTTTTTTGAGAGCCTTAGAAGATCTTTTGTAAAGATTTGTCACAATTGTGCCCAAAATTCCCTTACCCACATCAGGTTGTGCAGTGTGACCCTTCAGCTGAAGGCTAGAGGTGTTGTTTGTGTATTGTCTGCAAAGCACTGGATTCTTCAGGATGAAGGCCACAGAAAGTTTGGAAATAGTTGTTATATTTTTAATAACAGTTCTGATACAAACTCTCTGGTTTGGGGTTTTTTTCCAATTTCCTGTGTCCTTTGAAAGCATGAATCCCAGTCAGGCATAGCCGACTCCTTCCAGGTTCATGCCCAGCACAGGATTTTAGTGATTTCCTTGGGGTTTCATGATGTTTTCCCTCAATCCATCTCATAGCATGCTGTTCACCTCTCCTGTGAGGAGCATGGTTGGATTGGGCACAAGGACAGAGATGCCTTGGGACACTAAGGGCCAGCCCAGAGGTGCTGTATTTGTCAGTGCAGCTGATCCCTACATTTACTCTGGGGTTTTACTCTACATCAGAAAGAAGACCTGGCCCAGTTTATCAGAGGCACATCAGAAGTGACTGTGCAGTCTCAGCTTCCTTATTCTTCCTCTGCAAGATGTTGTCTCATTCATGAGCAAAATACATGTGCAGTGATTTAGATGATTTCCACCTTTGCTGCTGTTTTGGGATTTTTCAGTCCCTGCTGTGTTGATCTGATTCATACTGATTTCTGCCACTTGAATTTTAAGTTGAAAAACAAAAGAGCAGCAATGAAAAAAAAAAAAGTAGACTGTGTTATGGATTTTTCATGTTAAAGATTCCAAATATTGCAGGATTCAGCTCATTTTCTTACTGGGTTGCTTCTGGTGTATGACCCCCTCCAGCAGAAATGTTCCAGGGAGGACTGGATGCATCTGAGAGATGAAGCTGTTGCATTTGTAAAACATCATACTTTTGTTATTGCCAAAAAACTCTCTGGGTCTGAGGAAGGAGGCTCCCTCCAGAGGGTTGGGGTGTTTCTGCTGACATTGAGAAGATCAGAGAACATGGGAGGGGTTTTTGTGCTTGTTTGCAAGATGAATTTATTCCAAAGCTTTGTATATTGATATGTGTTCCTCCCTGATGGAGGCTGGATAGCTGTGAGTGTTGGGCTTCACTTGGAAGATAACAGCAACAAATGTAATAATAACTGATTTTAGTGTAGCTTTTCCCCTTATTGGAGTTTTTCCAGTATTGCAAATCCTATCCTACACATTTTGGGAAGGCTGCAACAAATTTTCTGACATTTTAATATTGTCTCAGCAAGGGAAAATTAATTGAGGAACTGCTTTAGGTGAGGGAATTGCACTCCAGCATCTTCTATCCAGAGATCTTCCTCCTAAAACAACTAAATTGTCTCATATTTCTGCTTCTTTCCTTTCTGTCCCCAAGATGACAAAAAGATATGTATGGCTCATTCTAGATACAGAAACTGTAGCACAAGCTACTCCTATTGGTATGAGGACCTTGAAATCAAACACAGAATAGATTGAAGAGTTCTTCATTTTCAGTGCCTTTACCATAGCAGCTTCCTCCCTTTCAACCTCATCTGGACATAAAGAACATGTTTTTGAACAGACCATGTGTGGTGTTACCAACACAAAGACAATAGGAATATTTTTTAAAAAGTAAAACTAGAACTGCTGGAAAAGGTTGAAATCTCTTTTGGATAATAATGGTTTTAAAACCAAGTTGCACAGAAGAGGAAACCATAGAAGTACAGCTCACACAGGTTCCACTCAGTGCTTGGACACTGTGCCATAGTTCCAACACTCAGGCATCTTTGTGGGAGGGTGAGTGCATGAGCCTTGCCATCAGTTACACAGGCACAGACTGGGAGGGAAACAAAAATCCAAATAAAATCCTACAAACAGATCCATCCCTGCAGGGTCCTGCTGGAGCTGACAGCAGCTGAGTGGATCCATTCCCCAGCTCACACCATTGCTGGGCTCCAGTCCTCATGCAGACTGACCATGTCCTGCTTTTCAGCCTCAGCCTGTGCACACAAACCTGCATGGTGAAAGTCATTAATTGCATTTTAAACCTCAGCTGCAGCATTTATTGTCCCTGGCTCCTGCAGCATTGTGCTCCTACAGGTGCATTGGGGACTCATTGTGGTAAAAACCAGATTATAACATCTGCCTTTGATTTTTAATTCAGTGTTGAACTCCTTTCACTTCAGTTCCTCTTGACTTCATTGGAAATCTCCCCTCACTAAAGACTCCTGAGATCTGCCTTCTTGTAGTCTCTTTTAATGGCATTGGAATTTGCTTAAAGAAATGTTAATTCCAAAATTCATTTGGGGAAGGAGCGAGCATCTGTCTAGCTAATCAAAACCTGTTTGCATTTATTTGTGACTGGATGGCTCCTGTGGGAAATCAGCCCAATTTTATTGTAACTCCTTTTGATACATGTGCTGCACTGAGCTACCAAATGCATGATCTCATGGCAGCTTTCATGTCTTTGCAAGAGGATATGGGGGAAGCTTTCGTAAGAAGATGTTAACAGGCTAATCTTGGTGAGCAAACTAGGTGTCACTTCTTGGCCAGTTCATTAATGTTGGATCAAAGCAGAAAAAAGGGTAGAGGATTTTTTTTTTAAATGCCTAAAGACCTCTACAAACAGACAAAATTACATTTTAATGTTTTCTGCTTCTTAATCCTGAGGGAAGAACCACTTAGAGTTGTATTGAGTTGTTTTGGTGAAAGATGTCCCTTTGTGAAAAAAGCTAATTTCTCTGAAAATAGCTGTCTACTTTTTGTGAATACTCTTTTGAAGGCATTACTCAGGAAATCTGTAACAAGGTAAAAATTCCCTTTTTTTTGCTGTGCTCTGAATAAGATCTGATCAGGCTGAGAGGCATAAAAATCTACATTTTAAACAAATAGCTGTGCCTGGCTACTAATGCACCACCCAGAGGGGACAGCCCAGCTCCTGGGGTGCCCTGCTGAGCAGGATCCTCACCCCTCCTCAGGGCAGTGTTCTTAAACCCTGCTGGGTCTGAGCTCAGCCCACCAGAACTGTACTGGTCCCATTCTGACCTAAAATGGAACTGGGCTTTTCAGCAGGACAGCAGCAATCTTGCCTGCCTTACAATATTGCTGAGAGCACTTGCTCAGGGTTTTAAGGAGGTTTTTAATCCAAATAGCTGTGCAGAGGTGCTTGGTACCATCGACAGCAGTTCCTCCAGAATGGTTTCCCTTTCCTCTTCCCCGGGCCCACAGTGGGTTCTGTGCCTCTAAGAGGAAGAGCAGGTTTCCAGAATGGTTTCCCTTTCCTCTTCCCCGGGCCCACAGTGGGTTCTGTGCCTCTAAGAGGAAGAGCAGGCAGGTTGCAGCACTGCCATGGTGTGTTACTGAAGAGACACCTCCCACCCCTCTCACAGGCTCCCCAGTGGTTCCCAGCTCCACTTCCAGTTCAGAGCAGCCATTCTCTTCTCAGAATATAGGCTGTCCATAGTCTGTCACCTCCTTTTCTTGCCTTCACTTGCATTTAGGGCTCCTGTCTGTCTCATCTTTGTCTTCTGGGGGCATTTTTCACCTCGGCTACCACCTACTTGTCATTTTCCCCTATTAGCCACTGTTAAAATCTTTCCAGTCCTTTCAGCTTTCACCGTATTCTCTTGATAAAGTGTTTTGTGTAACCCTGGTCATACCAGCACAGTGGGTTGTGGCTACCTGCCAGTGTGGGTTTTGTAACAGTGGAATTTAGGTTGAGTTGGTACAACACACAGATCTTACAGAAGGACCCACCAGCTAAACCCAAACCTGTTGGGAAAGGCTCCCTACCTCTGAGCCTACTAGGTAACAGAAATCCTTTGAAGAAAAGGAACAGTTTTTAGGAGGTTTGTAGTGGCACAGAGTGCCCAGAGCAGGGCCAGTTCTCCTCCTGTCTGTCTGCAGTCACTGTCTGTTTTCTCCCTCCAGACGTGAAAGCGCCGTGTGAGGCCCTCCCTTCCCCCAGCCTGGAGCCCTTCCCACAGAGCTCCATCGTGGTCACCCTCGAGGACATGGGGCTCTGGATGAAGTTTCACCAGATAGGAACTGAGATGATCATCACCAAATCTGGCAGGTAAGGGGCACAGGACAGCTGACCACGCACACCACACCTGTCTGAGCTGTTGGCAAAGTCTCCAGGTGATCCATTTTTGAATGGTGGCCCTTAACTTAAAACAGTTATGCAGATCCTCCTGGTCCTGCAGAAGAATTGCACTTTCAAGGTGTCATAGGAGTCCAAACTGTGAAGTGCAAAAGGTCACTTGTGGGGCTGTTGTGCTGAGAAAACTCCTGTACCCTTATCTCACCACTTAACACTGGTGCTCTTCCTGTCACTTTGAGGTTGCTCTGGAAGTGCCCTGGGCTCCCTTTGCCTGGGTCACAGGCAGCAGCAGTTGAGCAGTAAATGTTTGGGTTTGAGTCTGTGTTTGCAGACAAGAATATGGCCCAGACTCTTAAAGATCTGTGTGTGCAGACTCCACTGAAGTATAAATGAGTCATGTATCGTGGAGCTTGCAGTGAAAGAAGATGGAATTGTGAAGCTGTAAAGTATTGTGTCAAAGCTGCTGTGAGCTGGAATAATCCCTTTGGGTAGGGCGGTAGCTGTCAAAGCTTTTTTGCAGAGTCAGAAGTTAAAAGCAGTGGCAGGGAGTACGGGAACAGAAAGCTGGGTGTGCTCTTAGATGAGAGCACATCTTCTGCCCACGCTCAGGTTTAATCCATCCTCCAGGGCTGTGAGGGCTGCAGCAGGCCAGGAACTACGTACAGCCTCCAAATAGCTCCTTTCAAGTTTCCCACTGGTGTGTTAGAGGAATTGGAGGAACAAAAGCTGAAACAGTGTCAGGCCCTCAGTGACTGCTGCCCTGTTAATGTCTATCAATCTAAACCCACAGGACTAAAGAGTCCATCAATGAGATGGACAAATGGTCAGTGGCTGGCTGGAGGAATACTGCTCCCAGGGCTTTGCACAGTAGTGAGTAAATGTGACATGCTGCTTGATCATTGACAGCCACTGTTCAGGGAAACCATTATACTCTGGTTTTCATTTCTCCCTCAGACGAATGTTTCCTCAATGCAAAATCAAAGTCTCTGGCTTAATCCCGTATGCCAAGTACCTCATGCTGGTAGATTTTGTGCCAATGGATAACTTCAGGTACAAGGTAAGTACTTTAAATAACAGAATTTATGCTGTCCTTTCATCTTTGTTTGAAATAGATTGATCTTTATGCTTCACTTGTCACACACTGATAAATAAATTCTCTTTGGACAAAGTTCAGAAGTAATTGATGGATTTTATGTCTCTCTGGAGTTATTTGTCAGTTTTGCTTGGGGAGCAGCTGGAAAGGTAACTAATTTTCATTGTAAGCACTACAGTTTTAATCATGATTAATGTCAGACTTTTCTGGCAGCCATAGGGAGAAAGGGAGGAAAAATGAGGCCTAAACTTGGAGCTGATTTGGTAACATGATCATGGCTCATAAGAGAGAATCCGCTACTTGTGCTTCAGAGGAGTGCACAGAATTGACAGTGAAGCAAACTTGCTGGGCCTTTTCTGTACTGAAAGCATTTTTTTTAAGCTCCAGACTTCTATCTTTCCCTTCACAGTGGAATAAAGATCAGTGGGAAGTTGCTGGAAAAGCAGAGCCCCAGCTCCCTTGTCGCACCTATGTCCACCCAGATTCCCCAGCTCCTGGCAGCCACTGGATGAAAGAACCTGTCTCCTTCCAAAAACTGAAGCTCACTAACAACACTCTGGATCAACATGGGCATGTAAGTTGTGCTGTGCTCTCTTGGAATTCATTGCAGACGAACTTTGTGGGAAATAAGCAGGATTTGTGAGAAATTAGATGATGTAGAATTTAAAACATATCCAAGTGCCCTTTTTTCCTCCCTCAGCTCAGTCCTTGTGTCCCCTTGGCTCCCTGCCCAGGAAGGCACGGGTCTGTGCTGTCACTGCAGGGGAAATGGGTGTCCTGGGAGTCTGCACAGGGGATCTGCAGTGTGCTGGCAGTGGTGGCACATGGAAACCTTGTCCCTTGTGTGTCCCAGATCATCCTGCACTCCATGCACCGTTACAAGCCGCGCTTCCACATCGTGCAGGCCGACGACCTCTTCAGTGTCCGCTGGAGCATCTTCCAGGTGTTCAGCTTCCCTGAGACTGTCTTCACCTCTGTCACTGCCTACCAGAATGAGCAGGTACGGTGTGCAGGCTCTGCTTCTGGTCACGCTGTGAAATGCTGTCTGTAAAATTCCTGTGGAGGAGGTGGCTCCTTCCTGTCTGCTCATCCTGGGCACCTGTGGTGAACAGTGGGATGAAACAGGCACATTGTGGTTCCTGTGGAAAACATCTCCTCTGTGATGAGTCATGCACTGTGATGGTCCTGAGTGCACTGTCAGTGACACAGAACTCCAAATGCAGTAAAAAGTATGGCTGCAGGTCCAGATACAGATCCTCACCCTGTATATTTCTCTAGTCAGATGAATCCCACCCAAATCCCTGCTGACCCTGGCAGGGTCACTTCTCCCTGTGGGTCAGTTCCTGATCCATGATGGGAGCTGCTGGGAGAGCTGAGATACTGTGGCAAGGCCATGTCCAAAACCCTCACACAGTTTATCTCTTGTGATAAATATCTTGGGACAAAGGTGAAAGTCTTGGAACAGTCACTGTGATGCTGAGTCTTGTTCTTTTCATTTAAAGATTACAAAGCTCAAGATTGACAACAATCCATTTGCTAAAGGTTTCCGTGAACATGGGAAGAACACTCGAAGGTAAACTGTCTTTTCATTTCAATTTGTCTCTAGCTGGAGTTCACTTGTGAATTTTACCCAAGGTCTTTGAACAAAACTCTACCAGCCAGCTCTGCTGAGCCTGCTGCATTGTGCACACTGCATTTCCCTCTATCTGGGAGTGATGTCCCTCTGTGCAGCCTCTTCTCAAGAGACTTGGGGAGTGGGAGGTGACAATTCCTACAGAAATGTGGGAGGTGTGACAAATTTGAGACCTGCACTCTCTTGCACATTGGAGCTAGACTGGAGTCTGACATGTGAATAGCAGTGATAACAGGAGTCCACAGCAGACCATTTGGTCTCTTGGAGATCAGCTTGATTCTGACATTTGGAGGCTCCCTTGTCTCCTTTTCCTGTGGGTGGAAAAGTGTCTCTTCCAGGGGGAGATTTTGTCTGCAAGAGGGAAGATGGATCCAATACCAGTGAGATCTTCTGCTTGGTCTGAGGGCAGCCAGTGGATGAGTTGAAAAAACCAGCTTAAATTGCAACCCCAGACTGGCAATAGAGAGGGAAAAAAATGGAGATTTTTTTCCCAAGCAGAAAATGTTACAAAAATATCTGAGATTTTGTTTTGTGTTATTTTATGCCTGAAAAAAAAATCTCCTCAAAAAAAAATTCCTGATGAAAAAAGGCCAAAACTGACTCTTTTTTACTTAAACTTTAAAAATGCTCTGTATTTTCTTTCTCCTCCTATAGCATCCCTGCCTATATATTTAGACAAAAAGCTTACATCCAAGCTACCCCCATGTCTTGTTTCTTTCCAGGGAAGGACGAGCCAAATGCCAGAAGCCCAGTCCAGCCAAGAGCCAGAAGAGGAAGCTGCCTGAGGAAAAGGAGCCTGCTGCTGAGGAACGTGGTAAATTATCAATATAATTGATCACAACAAACCCAGAGAATGATATTCAGGAAGTTTTTTAAGCTAAATCATTCCTTGCTCCAGCTCATGGTGCTGCTTGCAGTAGCACAGCCAAGGAGAGGGCGGGCAGGACTGACCACCACAGTACGTGGGCAGAGAGGAGCTGGAAGGGGCTATTCCCTTAAGGCAGAAGGGCTACAGGAGGGGGTTGTGTGTTTCCTTCCACCATCCTGTGATTACTGCAACTGCCAACAGACCATTGTGAGCTTTGCCTCCCTCTTCCCCTTTCTCATTCTTTCCCGTTCTTTCTTTTCCCTGCTTTGAGTCAGATTTTGAGAAGGACGAGAACGTGGACGTGAAGGAAGAGAGTAACCCCGTGGTGGTGAGCAGTGGCTATCCCTTCTGGGGCTCGGAGCAGAACAGCAGCCAGGCCTTCCCTGCAGCCTCACCAGTGCCTGCTGAGCAGAGGGAGGCTCTGGCCAGAGAGCAGCAGGTGCCAACACCATCCTACCACACGTATCGGTGAGTGCTGCCTCCTGCTCCAATGCCACGCTTCAACTGATGGGATTCCTCTTCTTCTGCTGGGCATTCCTTAAGAAAAACAGCCTGCTGGTAATAGGAGGGGGATGCCTTCCTGTTGGAGAGCACATGTGGCTGAGAGATGGTAGATTAGCATGGACATAGGTCCAAGGATAGCCTTTCTCTTCTAGTTCAAACCCACTGGTTCTGGGCATGCTCATGTCTTTGTAATATTCTTATTTCCCTGTCCCAAAATGCTCTCCCAGCCAGCTCTGAGTACTACAGAGCTTGCCTGTCCTTTGGAGGAAATGCTGGAGGAGTTACAAGACTCCATTTTCCTTCCTCATTGCAAAATTGGGTGTGAGTGAGTCCAGACTAGAACTTAGTCTGAACTAAGTTAATCTGGACTCACCTTCTTTGGCATTTCATTTTTCTGTGAGTGTGACAGTGAGGCTTGGGCTAAAATCCACAGTAACAGTAAGATGAAGAAGTAGGCAAGGGGAAGAGCTTGCCCTGCTTTTCCCCAGGGGATCTTTGTGGATTTTCCATGGTTTTCCACTCTGGTAGGTCTGACTTGCTCTTCTCTCTGCCCTTGGGCCCAGGTTCCACGAAGCTGGGGACAGCCAGCAGCTTCCCAGCCGCGACGCTGCCACCTTGAACGATTTCCGCGCAAGGTGCCACGCCTTGGATCTCGCCATGGTGCCCGAGCACGACTCCAAACAGCTCCCAGAGGGCTTCACCAACCTGCCCCCACTGCCCCCACCTCTGCCTCCTCCCCAGGACTACACAGGAGTGGTGAACATGGCTCTGGACTCTGTGGGGAAAGCCGGGGCCCGGGCGCCCATGTACAGTCCCTATGGCACCGAGCAGGGCCTGGGGCAGTGGGTGGTGCCTTCCCACAGCCAGTACAGGGCAATGAGCTACTCGGCCTTCTCCACGGAGTACAACACACAAGGAACTCCAGGACATGCCCATGGCACCATGGCAGAGTGGAGCCAGTACCCTCTGTTCCCCTACGCCTGCTGGTGAATGGGGAGGATCCTTCCCAGTGAAAAGACTGAAAGAAAATTGTAAATGAGATTGAATTTACTGTTGGACTTGTGAAGCTTTGCCTACACTAGGCAGAGGTATTGCTGCAAGCAGTAGAGTGGGACACCTTCACTTCCTTGTCTCCTTGCACAACAACTCTCACCATATTTCACAAGCAGTGGTTGAACTGGTGGCTGCCCCAGCCATGTCATTGTGGATCAGGCTCAATGTGTTGTGCTGTGGTTTTCTTCCCAGCAGGAGCAGGAAACCACAGGTCTGCAAGAACAGAATTTAAAGAGCTGCTGAACTCGCAGTCAATGTTGGCACCTCGCATTTGGCAGCTTCCAACATCCCTTCCTCCTGGGACTTAGTGCAAGGAGATGGGGGCTGAGGACTTCCAGTAAGCCATCCACGTGTAGAAAATATTGCAAAGGCGAGCAAAGCAAGCAATCCTGGTGAACTCTGAGCAGCTTCCTCAGTCAGTGTAGTCAAAGTAAAGCTAGAGTCTCGCCTTTCTTCCAGCAGCAGGTGAGAGTAAAATGCACAGCAAGGTGTGTCTGGAGCACAGCAGGGGCAGAGTTTGCAGAGTCTGCAGGCAGGGGAGAGTTTGTTCCATGCAGGAGAAGTAGCAGCAAAGGCTGTGTGGCTGTGTGTCTTCCTGTCCCCGTGTCCATCCCTCCTCTGCCAGCCCTAGATTTGAGGTCAGTGAAACACTCTTCATTCTGTGGAGGTGGTGGAGGGATGTGGTTCATGGAATGTGGGGGGCTCCTCTGGGGCTTTCCAAGGTTGTCAGAAGCAGGGCCATGAACAACAGTGCTCTGTGTCACTACAGATTCTTCCTTTAGAGGGAAAGGAAACTTTCCACTGTGAACTTACTCCTTCTCCCTCTCCCTGCCACCCCTGGAGAATATCATTTATAGCTGTGGTTCCTGCACTGCTCTGTGAGTGTGTGAAGTTATCTCACCTGTTTGGGAGTCTCCAGGGATCTGTCCATGTTTAGTTATCAGAGTGGTTCCACCTCCCTCCTGTGTGGTCCCATCCTGGGCAGGAGCAGCCTGTGCACTGCCATGCAAGCAGGGATTCTTCTCATCTTCCTCTTAGAAGGGGGGAACCTCCCTGTTTGCCCACGTGCAGATGGCACTGGGGACTTGGTGACACAGACTCATTGCTTCTCAGGGAGGATAGACATGCTCCTAGGTGTTATTTAGGGAATGTTTTCGTGTCACACTAATAGCTGCTGTGTGGCACTGAGGTGTGTCATTTAGCCTGTGTGCCAGATGGTTTTCTGTGTGAGAGTGTGTGTGTGTGTGTAGCAAGATGTTATCTCTGAGCAGACCTGTGCAGTTTGTGCCTCAGGACCCCTGTGCAGGGACACTGGAAAAGGCTGTGCACCAGGTTTTAGGGGCACCATCTCCTCACTCTGCATCTGCATAGCGTAGGGATGTTGAGCCATGTTGTTATTGTTAAAATTACTGTGAAAAGTAGCCCTGTAAATTTGTGGGCTCAGCTACAATGACTGTTTTCTTATTTAAATTGTATATTGCAAACTGCTTTTGTACTACAATTATGATATGTACAGAGCAGCGGGATGCTTCTCCTGGGCTTCCCAGGATTTGAGGATGTGCAGCATTGAAATAAAGGTCAGACTTTGCCACAGTACATGTACATAATGCCCTATGAGCCTCCTCTCTGATGGCACCCTGGCCAGTGGTGATTTGTACCTGCTGTGCATGACACACATGTGGATGTGAGCAACTCACTTAAAAAGAAGTCTGGCTGGGGAAACAAAACGTGGAGCAGGCCTTTGTTAATGCCAAAATACCGTGATTTCCTGCTGTCCAAATGCCAGCTGTGAGAAGGCAGGTCAGCTGTAAAAGGCTGTCTCTGGCCATTAGTAGTTAATTTTCCTACTGTCCTTCACATCTTGGAAATGAGAGGAGCAGAATGGCCGGGGAGGTGAGCGAGTGCCTTGAGCACCATGTGCAGGGACCCGAGGGGGTATTTTGTGCATGGGATCGCTGCCAGCAGCATGCCCACAAGAGAGAGAGAGAGAATGCATCCCCCCCAGGCTACCTGGTTGGATCTGTTTCTTTATCTTTGTAGCTGGGATGTGTTTCCCTGTCACGGAGCGCTAATGAGGATGAAAAGCTGCAGTGAGCATGAGTAACTGAGGCCAGCTGGGCAGCACTGGGGAATTCCTGTGAAAATACGAGTGCAATGCCGTTTCTTTCCAACCTTTGCAGTAGCAGTGCAGGTGCTGCTGCCCCCTGGGCCTGTCGGTAGAGCTGGTTTGGCAGACGGCTCTGCGCTGGGGTAAAAGACTCGGCTTTGTGCCTAGGACGAGCCATCAATTACTCATCAGCCTTCTGCTGCAGCAGGACTGCTCGCCCTTCTCCAGTGAATCATCCGGCGTGCACAAGTACCTATCCTTTCTCTCTGATTAGAGACTGCGCTCGGCTTCTTCGGGGAGCCTTGGGAGATTTTGCCTGTAGGTGTGCTCTGGACTCTGCTCCCGCCCCCTCCCTCTGCAGCTCCCACTGCCTTGTTTTCTTCAGCTGTGGCATTTCAAACCTGTATGAGCTCGATTGAAATGCTGGTTTTGCACGCATGTGAGATAATGTAATGCCTCTGACAGCTTCAATAAAAGGAAATGAGACATGTGGAAGTCAGGCCATTAAGACTAATAAAATAAACTCAAAAGTGTAGGTTTTGTGCATCTTTCTCAAGCACAACGTGCTGTGCTTGAGTCGTGTTACCTGGGGCCAGTTTGTACATGCATGACACGCTGTTGATTTCAGCATTCATTGTTCTCCACAGTGTGTTCAGTGAGCCTCAGGTTATCTGCTCACACTGCTAGATGTGAGTCAGGCTCTTGCACCAATTCTTTGCAGCAAATTGTTTATTTTCTCTGTGTTTTCTGCTCCTCTCCTGCAGAGAAGTTACATAAGGAGGAGGGCAAATGGACTATAAATGGGATCTAGGTAAATTTCCTATGGGAAAATCAAGATCTTGATTTATTTTGGTTTCTCCTACTGGTTTTTGCAGCCTTAAGCCTTGTCTGACACTGCTTCAATGCAGATGGGAATGGCAGAAAAATGCTTTCTTGCCGATGCTGCGGTTCTTGCCCAGGCAGCTGCAGGCTTGGCAGTTTCCCTGCGGCACAATGAGCTCCCAGCTCTGCCCACAGCCCTGTGGGGAGACCGCGAGCTGTGCCCTCTGCACTTGGACCTGCGCTGGCTCTGCAGAAACAACTTCCAGCTGGTTTCACTAAGAGCTTTTCTAATGTCCAGGTGCTGCAGGGACAAGGGTGTTCGGGGTTAGTGCGAACCAAGTTCTGGGACGGTGCCACCGGCCGAGCTCCGCCCCGGGGCCGGCGCCTGGAGCGGGGCCGAGCCCTCACGCGTGTGGGGCAGGGCAGGGCCTGCGCGGCCCGAGGGGCTCCGAGCCGGCCAGGGAGGCTCCGGGTCTGCAGATAGACCTGAGGAGATCGGGGGAGCAGCATTTCCATGCTGGGCTGGGGCTCCTGGAACACCTGGTGCTGGGCAGCCAGGCCGGGCAGGACTCCTGGCTGGCTTTGGGCTGACCCCACTACCGGGATGGGCTGTCTGAGCCTCCCAGGGGACTGCGACCACATTTCCTTGGGCAGCCCAAGTGCCGGCTCACTTTAAGGCATCCAAGCAAGCAGCGCAAACCCCCTCCCAGGAATAACAACATTCTTTCAAGTCAAATGGGTTTTTATTGCAGAGCTTAAAATCCACTTAATTCCCAAGCCCTAGGGTGGGATCCATGTGGAGCCTCTTAGCAGGGGGGAGGCAGCATTTGGCTGGAGCAGCAAGCAGTGCTGGTCACCTGCTGTGGGCGGCCGGAGCGGCTCCAGGCCTCATCCCTGCTGCCAGAGCTGCCCACCATGCAGCTTCGTGTACCTGCCTGCCCTTGGCCTCCAGGTACCCACTGAGTGCCAAGAGCAAAGAGAGAGGGATAAAACTGTGCAGGGCCGGCTGGGGAATGGAGGCACCTCTCTGGATCCTGGTGGGGATGGGCTGTTCGGTGTCCCTCAGCTGCTCTGGGCACAGCCGCTCTCAGAGCCACGGCCTTGCAGCAGTGCAGTGGCTGTGAGGGAGGCCTGTCCTGCCTCCGGGCTCTGTTCCCAGCCCTCTGCTGCTGGCCTGGCCCCCTGCTCCTCCAGGTAAGCTGCTTTGTACTGCCCTGCCTTGCAGAGCTGTAGTGAGTGAGAGCTAAATGTGCTTTCTGCACATTACAACAGGAGGAACACAGGGAGAGCTTACAGGACACAGTGAAGGGAGTAGGAAAGGTGTTTCTTCCCCACAGCACACAACACGCATGTCCCAGAACAAACCCAAAATCCTAGGCCTGAGCAGAAGTGTCAGACAAAATTTTAACCGAGGGTGAAACAAACCTTTGATGCAGGGTTGAGAAGAAGTGCTGCAGCTGTGCTGAGCAGTGTTGCTGTTCAGCTTAGTTTAGTGTTATTCCTTTTTTGTTTTTCCAAGTCGTGTGAGTTTGTTTTATGACCTGAAGCACTTTGCTGTGGGGTGCTGGATTGCCTCTGACACTTCTCTAATACTCAATTTCTTTTCTTTGAACATGCAGGTGTACAGCTACAGTGTTCCTGCCCAGACAGCGCCCTGCTTGGTGAGTGTAATGGATAGATTTAATTTTAATCTCCTACAGTTCTTTGGGGACATGCTGAGATTTTTATTTCCTCCTCCTCTATTTTTACTGAAGAGGGTAAATTATGTGACTCCATAAAGCAGAGTGGGCAGCCAGTGATACAGGATGGGCACTCCCATCAGTCATGCACCAGGCATAAAGCACTGCTCACTTTCAGTCTATCTGCCTCTCGTTGTACAAGTATGACTGTACATGTAAAAAACAGCAGCTGTTCACAGGAGAGACTTCCTGTGTGCTGGCACTGTCACTCCAGCTCCCATCTGTGGGGTCGCAATGCTGGGGCACCTGTGGTCTCTGTAACTGTGAGTCCTTGCCGGGAGATGGGGCATTAAGGGTGATCTGCGGCGAGAGCTGGTGCGGGGTAGACGGGGATGAGTCAGGCGTGATTCCTGTCACACCGCGGGGTCTGTCCCCGTGCCGAGCAGCCAGCCCTCTGCTCCCCCACAATCTGCTTTGGGCTCTGCTTCGCCGTCTAGAAGGAGCTCAGTGGAGACAGAGCTCTCCAGAGCAGCTCAGGCTCTGCCCAGCAGCATTCGGTGAGGGGGAAATGGGAATTGCTTCAGTAAGCTCAAGTCAGCCCTCCAGGGACAAAGGCAGTGAACTAGAGCAGTGGAGGGGATGTGATCAAACCCGCTGTTCACCCAAAGGATGTGCTGAGCATTGCACTGACATAGGCTGAGTGACACTGATGTGCTCCCTGTAGAGCCCCTGGGGACACGAGGGCATTTTGTAAATCCTGGATGAGAAACTTCGGCCAGGAGAGCGGCGTTCTGCCCCCCAGGCTGGGCTGGAGCTACCGCATGTTGCCGTCCTGCCCGTATGGCTGTTAATGGCCTTGTCCTGCCCCCATCCTCAGGGAATAATTGCCTCACACTTGAGCAAATGTGCTCGGTGTTTGAAAGGAGTCTATCGATTTGTGCGTATTCCTGAAAGCCTCGCAGGGCCCCGTTCCCTTTGAAGTGTAAAAGCATCTGTCTGTGTCTGCTTCTCGAGATTCTCCTGCTCCATTTGCATCTCCTCTTGGGCTGCCCAGGAATCCATCCCTGGCCCCATGCCGTGCTCCGGTTTTGGCTGCTGAGCGGGCTCCCTGCCACGGGAAGATGGGACTTGGAGACAAAGGTGCAAAGCTTCAGTCTGGGGAGGGGGTTGAGCTCAGCTTGCAGCTGGGGGTGCTCAGGATGGAGCTGTTCCTGCAGGCCAGTTTCCAGGAGACACACTGGGAGTGTTCTTGTTGGGTACTTATCTGTGGTGGGTGTGTTAATTAGGAAGGAGAGGAAATAGCCTCTGGCTTCTCCCAGCCTTAGCACTTCACTTCCCGTGCCAGACACCACTGGTTGGTAAGGAAGAGGGTCAGACCTGGGCTGCCTTGGATAATCCACCATGGGGAGCTGAATTGCACGGGAATGACCAGAACCCTTGATGGTTCTCTGATGTGCATCTGAACAAATGCTACTGAAATGTTGCCAGTCGCTGGTCTGTGTGTGGGAATTCAGCCTGTGATTGTCCCCATCCCACCTCCCCTGGACAATGGGACTGGCCCTGGATGAGCTGCTTCTCCCTCCCAGGGCATTTTCCTGTCGGCACAGCCTTACAGGGGCTGCATTCCTGGAGCAAGGACTCAGAGCTCTGGCGCTCCTTGGTCATCCCTGGGGTGGTGGTGGGAGCACAGAGCAGATAACTCCAGGCTGGAATTGCAGGGGCTGCTGTAGCCACTGCCATCCAGCACATCCCAGATGGTGCTCTGGGTTTCCTATTTCAAGGGGGCCCCAGCAGAGCAGCCGTGGCACCTCACTGCTGGAGGCAG
This sequence comes from Molothrus aeneus, assembly GCF_037042795.1. NCBI lineage: Eukaryota > Metazoa > Chordata > Aves > Passeriformes > Icteridae > Molothrus > Molothrus aeneus. The sequence goes on from NC_089663.1 coordinate 2,511,266, forward strand.
TAAATGGGCTCCCATCTGGTTTTAATGATCAGTAGCACTTTGGTGCTTGTTTATTCCCGTGTTTTATGCTACAGCAATAAAATACTGCTTCAGTTTGTTCAATCCATCCTGGTGCTGGATGCAGATGAGTTCACAGGCTCTGACAAAGAGGTCCCAGCGGTATACAGGATGTTGTCTGTTTTGGGTTTTTTTTAGACAGCTGGGCAGAATGAGATGATGTAGTGGCTTTTGAAATACAAACATCAGTGGACAGAATAGAAGGCAGGGCACACAGCTCATCATGTCTAGCAAAGAAATCAGGTCCCTAGATTAAAGAAGACTTGGTTCTGGAGCTGGAACTGTCTGCCCTTCTATCCTCCACAGGGCAGCAGAGAGCTCTGGTGTGGAGACTGAATGAAGTTAGTCCCAACTTTAAACCAGATATCCAAGGAAATTTTAGTCCCAAAGTGCTGCCTGGGGCAGTCACTGAGCTGCAGCACTGTGCTTTGGCCATCCCACCACAGCCCTACAGTGGCAGTGGAAGTAGCAGAAGCACTGGCAGGGCCACATCCTACCATGGGCACACAGCAGCTCTGTGACAGGTTCCTGGTGCCACCATGCTCAGGGCAGCTACAGTGGGCTGGGAGCTGTACAAAATTCTCTGGGGTCAATGCAGCCATCTATTAAATTAATCTAAGAGGCAGCTGTCTGCAAGGGGCTATGGGGCTTTCTTCCTGACCCCAGCACACTCATGTGCCAGCAGCTCTGGTGCTGAGGGCATTGCCCTCTGAAGGGACAGGCAGTAACCCCTGGCACATCTCTGGCACTCAGTTCTGCAAAAGCCAGTTAAAGCTTTTCAGCATCTCTTGCAGGGAACACTAAGGCAAAGAGATTGAAGACAGTAAACCACAGGGGGAGAAATGGGCACTTTGTCTCCCTTCTGACTTTTATGGTGACCTGGAAACATTTCGCTTTCCCATCTAACATTCATCCTCTACCCTAATAGTGGAGAAACATTCTTCTCCACTTTATTTCCTAGCTGTATGCTCCTTGGGGGATATTTAACTTGCCTCTAAAGAGCATTGATTTTCTGCAGAGACCCTTTTTCCCAACTGTTTGTCAAGGCTTGGAGCTTTAGGTGGCAACTAAAGGGAGAAGGATTTTAACAAACTAATTAACCTCCCTCCAAGTCATTCAGGGTCTGTTCCCTTGGTGCCACTGGTGTTGCATTTGTGCTAATTTCCCCTGGAAGGTCTAATGTAGGGGGAGCGATTAAAGGAGGCTTTTCTCGGGCAGTTTTTACACAGCAGGAAGAGAGAAGGTGGCAGTGGCTGCTCTGTTTGGTCGTTGCTGTCCCCAGGGTCATCCAGCCAGCCCCAGCTCCCTGCTCTAGGAATGAGACTGGCCAGGTCCCAGCAAGGCAAAGCAGTCCTTCAAACCTCACCAGGTACCCTCTGAAATGGGGTCTGGGTCACACCAAATGTGTCACCCCAGCTTCCCAAACAAGCGTGGGCTGTCAGTCAGTGTAGAGGGAAGGATCTTGTGCAGAGCTGGGCTGGTTTTGCCATCACAGTGTCAGAAGGGCTCTCTGCTCCTCTGGCTTTCAACTGCAAATGAAGCAAATGGGAAAGGGTTGACAAAGGACCTCCCTGGCCTCTGCCCTGGCCCAGTGCTGGGTCCAGCCTCCCCACCCTGGACACTGCTGATGGTGTCACATCTCCTGGGATCAGGGCAGAACTGTGTCATGGTACCCTGGAAAAAGGAAACTGATTCTTATGGGTGCTCCTAAGAGCCTTGTGCTGCTGGAATGAGGTGAGGCTCTGGGTGGCAGGAGACAAGCAGGTGTGGGGGCACCATGCTCATCCTCAGGCTGCTCCCAGGCTGACAGTGGGGATGAGGGGGAGAAATAAGGCTGGGATTCCTGGGATGTGGGGCTGGGACAGCTGTGAGCTGTGGCACGAACTCCTCCATGCAGACTATAAAGTACTTCACAGGCCTGTCCCAATTGCCTGCCCTATTAGTTTTATGGAGGGGCCTATTGTAAGGGTGCAGTTGGTCTCCTTTTGCCACAGTAATGAAAATATAACCACGGTGAGGGGAGAGAGACCCTGGCAGGGAGGCAGCAGGAAGCCTGGGAGTTGGGGTCACAACCCTGTGGGCTCCTGGGGTCCCCGGGTATCTGTCGGTGCCACCGTGGGTGCACTTCGGCAAGGAGAGAGAGCCTTTGCCCTAGGCCCAGCCGGGGGCTCCTCCGGGCACCCCCGAGCACAGGAGGCTGGAGCTGGGCATGCACAGGCAGGGGCACAGTGCCACCCAGTGACTGCGTGTGACCTGCGAGGGGACAGCTGGGGCAGCCTGCAGGGGGGCTGCTGCAAAGGTGCTGAGGCTTGGAAGCTGCAGCAAGGATATCCCAGGGCAGTGTGGAGAACAGAAAGCCAAGAAACCATCTATGCTGTTGCTTTGTGGTTACAGTGCACAAAGGGTAAAGCTCTGGGGCTGTTGTGCTGTGTCTGGAGCCAGGGTTTTGCAGGATTTGCTCAGGTGCTGACAGGAGCCTGTGTTGGGCAAGCTGGGGCTGAAGCAGCTCACGTTTTAGGAGGGACCTGGCAGCAAAAGCAGGGGAGGAGAAGGTGCTTACCTGGGACAAGCTGTTCTCCATGGGGAGGATGTGTCTCTGCTTGACAAGTGCAGGTGGCTCTGGGGCAGTGTCTGGTCCCAGGGAGACAAGGCTGTCACAGGGGCTGCCTTGGAGCCTCTCACCTCTGCCAGGAAGGGACCCCTTGTGTCTCGAGCAGTAGGTGACAGCTACATGTGGTGGATTTGTGAGGTTAATGCAGGACCTTTCCTCCCTTCTGCCCAAACTCTGCCTACGTGCCTTGCTAGGTCAAGCCCTGTGTTTTGTGTTCCCAGGCTGTAACAAGCATCAACAGGCAGCTTGAATGCTGGGGGAGAGGGAGAGGAGCAGGAACAGCAGGGCATGGTACTGGCATCTCCCAAGGTGGCTCCTGCAGGAAATCACTGTCCCAAGCAATGCCCTGATATATTTCCAGCAGGGACTGTCTCTTGGAGGAGGCACAGACTGTGCCTCTATTTTGGGTGATGACTGCAGAGCCCACAGAGCATTTGGCAGCAGGGAGGGGTGTTAGATCAGCCTGTCCTTCTCCAGGTACATCATCTCCACCCCCCTCCATTTTCCACAGCTGTTCCAATGCAGCGCTGCCATGGGGCTGCAGCACGGGCTGAAATCAGGGCACTGCAGTGAGGGAGGGCTGAGCCCTGCACAGCTGATGGATGCAAGCCCCACATCTTTACTGCCCTGCTAGGGACAGTGCACACTTTCTGTTCCTAGGCTGCTCTCCAATGTGTCTTTATTTTTGTCTGTCTAAATTTGCTGGTGTTGATCTCACAAACACCCTGTGGAGGTTTGTGAGCTTCTGCTGCTGTAAAAGCACAAAGCCTTGCTAGAAATCCAGCACCTGAGAGAGCTGTTCCCATCCCATCACCCACCTCTGCCTCGATCAGATGTCACTAGTGATGGTGAGGGTGGGTCACTGAGCCTCATACAGGCAGGAGCTGCTACTGAGTGCTTTTAGTAACCTTTTTGTCACTGCTGGGGTACATCCTGCAGTTTGGGATGGTTTTGGCCAGAGATTTCCAATGGTGTTGCTTACCCTGCATGTGGTGGTCAGACCTGTGTTAGTGCATTCAGCAGAATCCCAGACCTGAGTTAATTTTAGCCTTTCTGTTTCAGACTCCTGCTGATGTCTCGTGTCCAGGCCAAGGTGCTATTTCTTGCAGGGAAATGATCTTTGTTAATTTTAGATCTCATTCTCCAAAGTGCAGAGTAGGCACAGCTATTCCAGGTAGTCGGGCACAGCAGGGGTGTTCAATCTTTGTGGGATATGGCTCTTCCTCACACAACAGAGGCCAAGCCTGATGAATTACATTTCCTTTGTGCCCTGCAGAGCATGAGGCTGGTGCTCAGCAGGATTCCAGCCCAGAGCTGTGTATCCATCCTCACTGCAGACTCGGAGCCAGAGCACCAGCTGCGATACCTGGAAAGAGAAAAGCTCTTTCTCTTCAAGGTCAGTGGATTAATTGTATCACTGGGCACAAAAAGAGGGGGAAAGAAGAGATGGTCTAACATATCAGAAATGGATTCAGCAGGTAGAAGTTCTCATGAGAGCCCCTGAACAACATAATCCAGATCAAAGTAGTAAAGGAACAGAATAAATTAAAAACTGTGTAAATCAAGTCTAGAAATACAAGGGGTCATCACCTCCCAGTAATGAAAAATGGGCAAGTTTGATTTTTGTATTTTTTATGACAAGGATAGCAACAGTGCACTCTAAGGCCTGGCTGGGTTTGTCACTTCTGTCAGGAGCATCCCTGGGGGTCTCCAGCTTGGCTGCTGACTGCTGGTGGGCTGAACAGGAGTCGAGTGCCAAGAGTTTCAAACCAGCTCCTGTTGTTCACTTATGTCAGTCCCTTCTGTCTGTTCAAAACAGCATCCTCTCCTTGGACTTGCCACTGCCCCTAAATCAGTTGGATTTTGGGCGCAAGGGCAGCTGGGGGAAGGCAAAGCAGCATGTCCAGCACTGCCCCTCTACCCCTGCTGCCCTCTGCCAGGAGAGCTGCTCCTGCCTGAGGATTCATTGGATAGCACAGACTGGGAATCGGTGCAGTGGAGGGGGATTAACAGTCCCTTGGATCCACACTTTCACTTCAGCTTTAGTGATACATTTCTAGACCAAAGGCTGGTGACGGATTTCTCAGCGCTGACTTTCAGCTGCCCTTGTTGGACCAGGCAGGACGTACAAAGCAGGAGCCAGTTCCCTGTGGATAGCCCAGATTTAGCTCTGATCCCAATTGTCTGGTGTGCCAGCGGCGGGTTAGACTAATAACGCGTGCAGGGAGGGTTCTGGTTACAAAATGCCTGGAATGAAGCAAGCAGGTGCTGGGAAGGTTAACTGAGGGGAGCGCTGCGTTAATTCCCCATCGCCTCTGGCTGCCTCGGGAGCAGCGGGATGGATCTGCCGCAGGTGAGGCTGCCCCGAGGGGCTGCCATCCCCTCGGTCACACCGCAGAGCAGGGGTAGCTCAGCTCTGGGCTCCGAGGCTGTGGCAGTCTGGGGCAGGACCCCGTGAAGCAGACGGGGCTGAGTCACGGTGCTGGGCGCTGGCTGCCCGGGCTGGAACCTCCCGGGGAGGGCGGGCAGCTGGAGCGGTGCGTGGGTAGCCGGGCTCAGGGTGGGCACACAGCGCTCGGCGGCAGGGAGTCACAGCAATCGGTGCCGCCGTGGCTCTCGGCAAGCTCCCGGGGCTTGCATTTCAGAGCAGGAGGCTCACTCTGGGACAGCTGTGATGGTTTCGAGCCCTGCTGCCGGCCTGGACACGCAGCCCTGCTGCAGAGGGGCTCAGCTGTTCGCACAGCGACTGCCAGGGGGACGGAGGGCTCCTGAAATCAGAACTGCTTTACCTTTCCCTGCTGAGCTGTGACTGGTGGTTCAACAGCTGCTACAGGAGCAGCTGACCTGTCCTCTAGAAAACAAGGCAGAGGGGATGATATGGGGGATAAAACTCAGTATGAATGCTCTAAGGTGAGTGTGGGCCTCAGGAGCTTTTCATCTGTGCACACTCCACACTCCGGAGAATCATGTAGAAATGGAACTGTGTTCTGCTGTGGCTGCAGTTTATTTGGTGTATTTAGGTGTAAGCTCCAACAGACACCTCTGGGTAAGTCTAAAAGGGTGTTTGACATCACACCAGTTTAGAAATAAAACCTTCTAAATAAATCAGTGACAAACTGATGAACCCAGCTGATCCCAGCTTGCACTGAAAAATGGAGGCTTGTGCTGCCTGTTGTTGGATTGAAGTAACTGAACTAGTTCAGATTTGCACTGGTGGAAGCCTGAATGCAGGTAAGACAAATAAACCCACCTTGAGTTACTGCTTGCTTCCTTTTACTTTTTGCCTTTTAGCCTGAAAGCCCACTGAATGTATCTGACCTATTCTTATCTTTAAAACACAATTGATTTTCTCCAAAACATAATTTGCCAAATGTGACTATTTGATGATAAGACACTATGCAGAGTTGGCTATGAATGTTTATTAACATCACATGGAAATCTGTACTCCAGAGAAGACAAACACGAGGCTGTCACCATACCTACAGAGTCCAGGGAACCAATACAAGCTTTGTAGGCTTCTCCTTCGCAGCAGTTGCATGGTTGATGTTCTTCTGAAGTTTTCCTCCTATACAGGATCAGCTCAAGTATCAACACCTTGTTAATGATTTAACTGAAAAAACCCTTTAAGTTTAGTTAAGTTACTATTGATCTGTGCTGAAAAGGCAGAAGATGACCAGGATGTGGGTTCTGACTTCCAAACACAGCCGGTTCTGATGTTCTGCACCAGCACCTCGTGGCAGGGGCCAGAGCTGCAGTCCCTGCTCTCCAGTGCCTGCACAGGTTACACCTTAGTTACTCAACCAATAATAAGCGAAATTCAAACCATTGCATAAACCAGTCATTCTTACAAGCACAGTCAAGGGCATCACAGTAAACAAAGGTTATGGTTTCCAGAGACCCTTAAAAGCCTGGGCCAAAGAGCACAATAAATACAGCGTGGAGGAGCAGGAAGAGCGCGGACGTGTCGGGCGCCGGGGTACAGGAGGCAGTGGAAATCTCTATCACCAGATGCAGCTTTTTCATCTGAGCCTCCAGAGCCCAGCAGCATTGTCTGAGAAGAGGCACGAGGATGGAACAGGAGAGTTTCATTCAGCCTGGCAACAGCATTTTCTCCTGCTTAATTCTTCCTTTGATTCTGGAGAACGTCAGTTGGCAGGCTCTGTTCACCCACAGAACGGGCATTGTAAGGACAGAGGAAGGGCTTCAACACTCTGCTGTTATTGTCAAGGTTTTCAGACTAAAGACAACAAATAATACTGTAAGTTGAGGCAAGTTTTATTTAGACTGTACAAACAGGGCCTTGGGGAAAAACACAGTGGCTTGATGTTGGGACCAGTTCTATGAATTAAGTGGAGTAAGAAATTAAAAAGGCACTAATCTTAAGAAAAGACACTCCGTATATTCTAAGAATATAATTCATTTAATACTGTTAATCTTATAGCACAAAAAATAAAACAAGCTATGATCCCCAAAATAAAATTTAAAAGCTTACACTTAATATTATTGCCTGAAGATCATGGTCTTTAAATTACATATTGTGTTTAAAAGTTTACACAGTGAAGACTGTCTCAAATACAAGGCCACCTTTCCCACTGCAATAATTGTATCCTTGTCCCAAAATACACTTCAACACAAATAAACAGAAAATGACAACTATACAGGAACGCTTCCACTGGTCCCAAAAGGCAGTCTTTTAGGCAGGTCTCACTTTCAAATGCAGGTTATTGAGGAAAATGCTTGAAAACTGGACTAAAAAACAAAGGCAGCCCACTCATTCCCAGGATGTTAATACAATATAAAAAATTACTTTACAGGCACATGAAATGGCACAAAGAATGCTGTTTTTCCCTTTACAAAAATAATGCTCAGGCTCTTCAGAGCCTCAACCCAAACAGGATATTCCCTTTTGTTTATTCTTTCCCAATTTGTAAACAATCATGAATTAAATAAGCGCTTATCCAGTGATGGACACTGATTCAAACAGTTTTCATTTAAACTTTCAGACTGGTCAGAGGCTTCAATGTCTATATACACATGTACACAGCAGGAGGAAGCCAAGCCTTTTGTGATCATTGACTACTGTGGCACCAGGTCATTACACCAGCTCCTAGTTCCAAAGCAAGGACAACTTTAATGGTGCATAGATTGAAGCCATCACTTGTAGGCTCTCATGCTTCATATCAAGGTTACCTTACACGCCCAAGAACATTTACACTGATGAGATTATCACTCAGATTTAAGAGGTTCCATAAAACGACAGCACATGTGTAAGCAAGCCACAAGCAATTGAGATTGCAGAGTCCTTCAAAGAGAAACACACACTGATCCAATGCAGTCTTTATATGAAAATACTTGTCTCATAGTAAAATAGCCAAGACACATTTTGAAGCGAGGTTACAATCAGCTTAGGCTGGTCAGTATGCTACATTGAAACCACATTTGACATACCTGAACCACACCGCTGCTACTTGGAGAAACACTGTTCATTCATGACCTAAAACCAGGTTCACAGAAACTCAAGAATTCTTGTCTTTGCATCAGATACCACTACACACAAATTTTGCATAGTTTTGAAGGTAAAGTACTTTGCTTTTCTGCAGTATTGGAACATAATTAAACCTAAAACAATGTTTGTGTTCAAAGCGTGCACCTTATTCAATGAGGGGATGAGTCAAGATGTTTATTTCAGTGAAAAAAAAATCAGGTTAAAAGTTCTGTTCAAGATCTGAAATCTCACAGTATTTATTTACCACGCAAAGGAAGAATTCTACAATCAGTCTTCTGAAGAGCTGCCTGTAACTAGGTCAGGCCTGAAATAAGATTTCTCTGCAGCAGACTGAGTTTAGTGCAGTTTGTATTCAGAAGCTGACTTTCAGTAGTACAATCTGTGTAGTAAACGTGCAGGTATTGTTGGGGCACAGGAAAAACATGACCTTCTTTAGTTAAGAGAACTGCATAGCTTTTCTTTGCAAGACAAAATGTCAATGCCTATTGTCAAGAATTACAGCACCAAACACTTCAGTCAATGCTACTCTACTTCACAGTTAATTTGGTAGTAAAATGCTCAACAAGAACTTCCAGACTGTCAGCCACTTGATCAATACTACAGAAAACAGTTAATAGATGAATGGAGAGACATTTTAAAACCTGGCATTTTGAATGTCTGCTTGTGAATGCCATTTGTGCAGTTCTTCAGTGCCTTCCAAGGGAGGATCTCACGGCACTCCCACATGAACTACCTACCAACAACATGCTTTTATTAGGATCAAGCAACACAAATCAACAAGAAAACACGCTGGAACTTAAGACAATGTTTATATCATTAGACATTTGTAAGATCTGATGACATTCTGCAGGTGTTTGAAGTTTCTCATTTTGCTACAAACAAAAGCCTACCAAAGCTGAAAAATGGGAGCTGCTGTTTTCCTGCCAGCTTCCACACTGGACATCTGCCTTAACCAGGCTGTCTGAAAAGGGAGGTTTAGTAGCTGTATCTTTGCAGACATGTATTCTGTTAATTCAGTGTTCCATCATTTTGAAAAGAGCATTCCAGTTCACCTACAACACACATTTGAGGAAGGTGGCACAGGATTCCCCTGTGCCTACGCTTTCCTATCCTGCAGCCAGGCTCAGGCTGAGCACCCAGCTGCAGAACAATCACAGCAGGAGAGCTTAGGAGGGAAAAAGCCACACAGAGAGGGAAGGAGCTACACTAGTAACAGACACCTCCTGACCTCCTCCAGCCCGAGCATTGGCCCATGGGAAGCCAGGCAGCTGACTCCAATTGACCATTTTCTAGAGGGTGCTGGGAGGGAGAGGGACCTGGGTCATATATTCAACAGAGCCAATGCCTTCAGGAGGTTAAAAGAAAGATGTCAGCATGCAGAGGAGTTGGGATACAAGCAAGGAAAAAAAAAAAAAAGGAAGGGAAAAAGAAGATGAAAGCAGCTCTGGAAGAGAAGCACAGCAACACAAGACACCCTGGTAAAAAGGTACTGTGTTTGAAAAGGAGCTTTTGATGAGCTGGGGCTGGGTGGGATAGCTAGGAAACTTTGGAGAGAGCAGGGAGCCTGCAGAGAAATGGATATAAAAGGTCTTTAAATGTTTAAATAAGAGGATTTTATCAGTATTTACCAAGTTCTTCTGTCCCATTCCTACCTCTCCTCATGGCAATCTGATCTACCAAGTAACAGCTTGATGACAAGCACTTCTGTACTAGTAAAACTACACTTTCAACACTGCAGAAGAGCTGTTTGTAGACCAGGCCAACGTGTTTCCCCTTAAAGCTCACTTTCTACAGTTAGTGCTTGCAAAAATCAACAGAAATGCATTAAATATGTCAAAACCAAGTTACAAGTACAACCTCCTCCTGGGTTTCCTTATAAATAAATGCCTCAGCTTCAATGCAGCTGAATCAATGGTTATTTGCATGTAACACACACTGTTTCAAGAAGGTCAACAACAAGCCTAAGAGTTAACACAAAAGAGCAGTGTCTAATACAACTGCTTAGAACACATAAGCTCCAATTATTGTCCTTTAAAGAAACCATAATTTTAAATGTACTACCTTAGGACAGGTTGGTTCAAAACTAAATCTTCTTCAGTTCTAAAATTGCATTTTTGTTGTTGCTTTTTGTTGGACAGTAATGCACGAAATTGCTTGTTTGATCTAAGATTAGGGCTCTTCCTACTGAGCAAACCAGAAAAAAGTCCATGGAAGTCTCAACAGGAAAGGTTTTTTTCCCATACCTCCCTGCTATATTCCGGTTCAGTCTTGTCCAGCTTAAGGCCCAAAAAAGTTTTAAAAGTGAAACTAAATTCTGGATGACATAACTATGATCTGAAGGTCAGGCAGTGACTTCAGTTGTTTCCAAATGTACATTTAAAGAACTGTCAAACTGCAGCAAGCTGGAAAATGGGCAATGCTAGCAATGTGCCATTAAGTCCTCATCCCACCTCAAAGAATGCCAGTGGTAGCCAGGAGAATGAAGCAGCAGTGAGGGGGCAGGAGTCACTCGCTCTCCTCGGGGTTCTGGGGGTCGAAGAGCTGCACGTGCGTGAACGGGAAGAGCCCTTTCCTCCCGTTGACTTCTCCTTCCCACTGCCCGTTTATGTTCATCCTCGTCACCTTCACAATGTCTCCAACCTGCAGAAGCAAAGACACCCTTATCACACGTGGCTTCTCAGCTCTGATACCAATGCAATGGAGAACACAAACAAGCCCATCATAGGGAAAGAAACCTTGCTCTCTTCTTGGCAGAAGGATCAACTGAAAAGTTACTTTTACTGAATTACACTCCCATCACTTTGTTGCTAAACATAATAATGCTGTCTGTGCTCTTTCTGAGACTCTTGATTACATGTGTATCTATAAAGATTACTGAACTACACCTCTTTTTATAGGAGAGCTTACAGCTTCATGCAACAGTATCTTTAGCTTAGATATAAATTCACAGCAGTAAAGCTACCATCAGTGATGAGTCACAACATCCTTTCAAAAGAGCACAGTACTGGGACTGGTTTTAGCAGCAACTGACTTAAAAGAAATGTAGTTTTTCAAAGAAAGATTCCTAAGGCAAAAACCCCATTACTTGAAGCTCTAATTCTGATGATCACAGCCTAAGAACCTTCTGTAATTTCTAAAATAATGGTACACTTCAAAAGTGGGGAAAAGCAATCTCCATTTTTTTTTTTAGTAGTAGTAGGTGTAGATTCTAACTTTATTTGTGGCTTTCACATCTACTTCCTGTCAAAGCATTTGAAGCAGGAATGATGACATGTCAAGACTTTCCTACCATAACTGTTCTCTTCCTATCTGGCAGTGGAAAATGAGAGAAGTCCAAGCTATGATCAAGCATGAAACAACAGCCCAAATGATGATAAATTATACTCTTGCTGTTCAACAGCTGCATTTAATCTGGATCAGGACAATTTACAAAGTGAAATATCCAAACTGATAAGGAGTATCAATATCCAAATAAGAAGTACTTCATAAGAAGTATGAAATATCCAAATTAAGACAAGCTAAATACTCTTTTGAGATGCTTCTGGAGAGCTGAGCATGTGCTCTGTTACAGCAGCTCTGACTTTCCCCCTCCCTTCCTGTTTACTTATTTGACTCTATGTGGTAACTACAGTAAATATTAGAAAAGTGGCATTAGCAGCCAGAAACTAATTGCACAAAAAGTAGAACCAGCCAATGACTAATGCCCAACAGTTCCTAAGGTTCTTTCCCAAACTAGGTCCAAGCTCTTTGTAATTGAGCCTCAGTTATCAAACCACTGCTGTGAAATTCAAAGGGAACAAACTTTAATCTTATTTAAGGAAAACACAGACATTGATACAGTATGTAAAGCAATTTGTCTACATTTTCTAAATAGTACTGAAATTCAGACTAGATGCAGATAGGCCCTTGGCAACTTAAACTTTTCAGGTGAGACCTGTGTATTTTATGTTCAAGAAAGAGCCCTGAGTTTACAAAACAATGTGCATGGCACTAGATTGAAATTTAAGATACTTAATAAACTCATTGGCAGCCAGTCACTCAGTGTTGTGTCTCTTAAAATAAAATTGGTTGAACTTTGAAACTATTCCTAGAGATTTAAGCCTTATGTGCTGCTCTGCCTTCCCTACTTTTTCTCCACTGCTTTGGTTGTCTGTGTCCTGTCTGCCCTCCATATCTGAGATTGTCTCACTTGGAACAATTGTAATCTTGTGCTTTTGAGAGAGGAGAAAACCCTTTCAACTCCCCTAAGTTCTCAGGATATAAATGAGGCCATATGACTTTCTTAAATGGACATTTCTATATATGCTGCCCCCAAACTCAAACATGAAGCCAGCATACAGAACTGAGCAGTTAAACACTGCATGTGCACACAGAATTCAGAGTTCACCCAACTGCTTTTCATCTCTCAGGGCCTGCTGCAGCATGCTCTGATTGTACATTTGCTAAAAAGCACAATTTGTCAGACTCCTCACTCAAGAAAGCTTTAAATAGTAACAAGATGACCTAAACAGGAACCTAGCAAATGTTTCTTTAGGAAAATGCCGATAAGATCTATAAATACTCAGTGTTACATTTGCTACATTTAAATAACCCTTGAAGACAGATCTAAGTTCCAAATTCTAGACCCAACCTGAAGAAGATGCAGCCAATATCAACAGTTTAAAGCTAATGAGTTGTGTTTTCACTACACCATAAACCAACCCACTCTCAAACCCTTGAATCTCAAAAATAATCTTTTGAAAAACGTGGAGCTGCATTTTCTGAGAGTGTGACAATGTAATTCTGTTTCTGTGCTGTAGAGATCAATCCATTCTTCATTCTGAAGCTCCAGAGCAGATAAATTTCTTCAGCTTGGTTCTGAAAGACTCACAGTGTGAATAGGTTTGGAAATCTTTGCTTCAGCTGAGTGAAAAGAGTATTTCAAATATGTCTCCTATTGCATGACAGCAAACTGCCCTGTGGATTAAAGATGTAAAATGTCCTTTGTGCTGCTGGGTGGGCAAAGCTGCTGCACACCAGCATCTGCCACTAAAGAGAGCTGGCTGACAAAGGCTACTCAAAACATACTCCCATGTGCTGAGAGCCACTGGAATAGTAAATTAATTTGCAATAACTTTCTACTATTCTTGAGAGGGCTTTTTTTTCTTTTTAAATGAAAGCTGCTCAATATCCTCTTGTGCTATATTATTTTAAAAATATAGTTTCTCTGAGAAGACTAAATTAAGCAGCAGGTTGAAATAAGATTTTTGGTGCAGGAACCTTGATTTCATGCTAGACTTATTCATGGATCTTACCTCAAAGACCTTAATTTCAAAAATGTCTAGAAAAATCTGGTCAACTCTATGTCCCTCTATGGATTTTTCCCCCAAGTAAAAGCATTATTTAAATAATCATATTATTTAAATATAATGTATAAAATTAAATAAATTTTAAATAAAATCAAATAAATATTTAAATTATATTTAAATAATATAATTATATTATTTAAATATAATTTAAATATTTATTTGATTTTTAAAAAATTAAATAAATATTAAAAGCATTATTTCATCAATTTTAAAGCATGTTAATGCCATTAACATGGTCAGCTGAGGTGCAATCTCCCACTAGAATTATTTAACACACTATTTTTATTTTCAGAGAACGTTTTAAGCCAGTCAGAAGAATTGTCTTATGATTAGGCACAGGACAGAGTCAGGAGACCTGGTTCTATTCTCATCTCTGCCACAAACTTCCTGTATGACTCTGGACAGCTAATAGCCCTTATCTTCAGATGAGGAGAACACTTCCTTAGACTCAGCATCTCCCAGATCAGTCAGTTCAGTTGGGAAGCACAGCAGCATCACTGGAATGAAGTATCACTGCTGAAATGAGTAATGCTTCTGAAATGCAGCCATTTGGTTACACCCAAGTGATAAAAATCCAAATGTATTTTAGATAGCATCTTTCATTATGTCCTTGTTAGAGCATGAATTCAAAGCCCTGGGGAAACACAAGCTGTGGAACATGCCAGTCACAAAGGTTACTTCATTCACTCTAGACTCTTCCATACCTGCCTTCCATTTGAAGCTGATTCATACTCTGCAAAAGGTTTCCTGCAAGTCATTTCAGTCAAGCAATTCAGTGAGTTTTACAGTATGTTAATAGTTCTATGGCTGATAAAGTTCTGTAATATAAGTTTAAGGTGATAAAAATGCATTAAATTTCTCAATCATCATTTTAGCCCAGTGGGTCAGTGCTGTAGAAAACATTGCTCTCTGCAATGTACAGGGTGTTCAATCTCAGTCATTATCCTGATTAGTGTCACCCCTCTCTGGTAACACATTCCTACCAAAACAGCTCTTCAGGCCAGCTGCCTGTCTGGAGGAGAACAGACAAGGCAGAACCCAGAAAATACCTGATAGCCATTGTGCCCCAAGGGGACACGAGAGGCAGAGTTCAGCCACTCTGCCAGCAGGACAGAGGACACTGGAGGAGCTGCTGCTGCATTGGAAGATCCAAGAAAGCACCAGGCTAAAAGCACACCTCAATTACTTTATTATCCTTCACTTCTGATGTTCTGGGCCAGAACACAGCTGATGCCCAAACTGCAGAATCCAACAGTTCAGAGGAAAAACTTCATCCATTCTTGAGGCATGAAAGGAGGTTCAAGGGCAATGTGGAAGTGCTAGATGCAGTTAATCTGGCCTCACCTAGGAACAGATTAAAACAAAGAAACTTTCCATTTTACCAAGTGCCAGGAAATTGTCAGAGTAGGGGCTGCAGCATCAAAAATTGCTGCTTTTCATGACAGGTGGCAGCCTGTCTCCTTACAGTCACTGTCCTGCCTGTACAGAGCTCACTCTCAGTTCAACAGTTACAGCAACTGAAGCTCCCTGATCAAAACTTCACACTACCCAAATACAGGATCAATACCTTGCTTAAAATCCAGACTTTGTGGGTTAGATGCATTTTAATGTGTAACACAGCTAGGCTAAGTTTCCTTGGCTTAAGAAAAACACAATGCTTGTTGTCTACTGAAAGAAGCAGCCTAATTTCCTAATTAAGAAAGTTCTACTGCTAGCACATTTTGGCCTACTTGTCTCAGCTCTCCTTTGAAGAGGGAAAAAGTTAACTGTAACCTAATTGTAACAAGCTCAAGAGAAATACTGTAAGTCAGTTATATAATTGTGGTGGATGGATATTTATTTCACCAAACATTTCAGTGACAGATTAACTCTGTCCTAGCAAACACACACATGTATGATTGCTGCATCACAAAAAGGTAAAACTACTTAACACTATAATGCTGGCACAAGTCTATAAAAAGCCAACACTAGTATAAAAACTTTTAAAAATATAGAGCAACTCTTATTTAAAAAAAGAAGAAATCTTTGATTCAATAACACTGTTAAGTCTAGAGATGAACTCTAGAGCCACTGCTGCCTTCAAAATTAACTGTGACACTGAGCAGAGCATTTAAGAATCATGTTTTAAGCACAACAGGTATAAACCTGGTGGCTGCTGCTTGTCTCCCACTGTCTGGCTCCTTACCCTATTTAATCCCATTTTATAAGTGAGTATAGAATTTGTTGTTCATGTCCTGCTTAGAGCTTGTCAATTTGAAACAAGGCTTCATTAGCACACTATTTCTAATAGGCTGGCTATAGAATTACTGCAAGTTTTTAAAGGCTAGGAAACTTTCAGGTAGACTTTACTACTCTGTATCACAGTAACAGTGCCAAAGAGTCAAATCCATCACCTTCCTAAAGTGTAAATGCTTTGAACGTGGGGCTGCCCTCCTGGTTTTCCCCAGTAACCAGCAGGATGGAAGAACAGCAATGCTGTGTGCAGGGTTTTGGTCCCAAAAAGCACAGGACACTGTAAGCCTGTCCTTCATAGCCCTTCCTCTGCAGCAGCAGAAAGGAAGGAAATCGCTTCTTGGCTAGAAATACACAAGTAAAGAAACAGACCTGGCTTCTCGGCTCTGGAGCTTTTCGGTTAGGGGTGGGTTTGGTGGTTTCTATTTTTGTTTTGTAGCTTGCTTGTTTAGTGGTTTGGGTGTTTTTAATGCAGAATACATAATACTCTACACATATTAGTAATGAAGTCAGTTGTAGTGAGAAGCTACAAACTTCTATCTGTAGAATTTAATGTTCATTAAAAACATTAAATCTGAACTGCCAAAGTAACTTAACAGACAAGAGCACATGTAAATCTTAGAAATACATGTAATTTCTTGTAGGCTTTACTAACTGTTCCCTGGTGCAGGGAAATGCACAAAATTCCATGTACCATCAGCTATTGAGATAGTGTCTATACTTACAATTACCATTTTAGCCTGTAAACAGATTATAATTTAATTTTTCATTTTGGAGTATATAACACAACAGGATCGAGTCAACACTCATCCATTGGTAACTTCAATAACACCAATACTGTTACCCAGAGAGGCTGTGAACTCCCCATCCCTGGGGTGTCCAAGGCCACACTGGATGGGGCTTGGGTCACCTGGGATAGTGGAAGGTGTCCCTGCCCATGGCAGGGGGTGGGATGAAAGGAGCTCTAAGGTCCCATCCAACCCAAACCACTCTGGGATTCTATATAATGTTAAATAAACTTAGCCCAGCAAAAATAAATGCCCTATTGATTATCCTAGAGAAATAAAATTGTAGTTGCTCTTAAATTGTCACACTTTTAAATTCAGCAGTTGAATTCATCTTTATCCAATCTATCAGATCTCATTTCAGATTTTCTGTAGAATAGTCATTTGGTCACTTACATTTTTCATGTAAGAAATTAAAAATAAAAACCAAAAAAACTTGCTTAAGAAACAAAAACTTCTCTGTAACAGGCTATAAATTCTTACCTTTTCTTAAAGAGAATTCTGTCAGCTCTGTAAACAATAACAGTGTACAATGGCAACACTGGACTCAGGCAGGCAGCTTGTCCCATTTTCAAGCTGAACCAAGAGGAATGACACTGCTCCACTTCAAGGAAGCTGAGCAGATCACTGTGCCATGGCTTTATTTACTCCAGATGCTGTTCTCTTCCTTTTTAGTCCTGTCTGTGTGCTGAGCACACAGGGCTACAGCCAGCAAACAGATACTTTGCTTTCACATTGCTGGATCAGTTGAAATGAGCTTGCACAATCAGTAATTACTCTCACAAGGGTTCTGCCTGTAGCAGTGAACAGCCACCTAGGGTTCACCTATTCTGAGGGGCAGAACTGTCAAATAATATTGTTATCAAGAACACCAGTAACTTTCTTCCCCAAACCAGTCCCATAGCCTGTGTTTTGTCTAACACTACTTTCAGTGGTCTTACAAAACAGATGTTTCAAATGGTTCAGTTTATTTAGTAATGTGTAGAGCCCTCACAGGGCTGGGATTAAATATTTTATCAGGGTCCTGCAAGGCTTTGGCAAACTAAAGGAAAATAATGAAAAGAAGCTGAATTATTTTTTTCTTTAAGAATAGCCCATGTGACAAAAAAAAAAATACTGCTATAATGAAGCTGCTGAAGTTCCCTATGCATGGATAGACATGGAGAAGCTGCAATCACTGATTTCAATGAAAATGCTGAGCAGGTCCCAGAATTCTGCTTCTGAAGCCTCTTGAGAAGCCAGAGTGTGGATGAGGTACACTTCCACAGAAAACAGACTGCATGGAAAGACAAAATATGCCAGTGCTGAGAGACCCAAAAACGTGAGGCAGCAAGTGATTAGAGGATGAGAAGAATCTCTCAAACAAAACTTCAGTCATTTGAAGGTTCAAACCAAGTCAAACCTATTTGCTGGCCAGAGATTAATCCTACTGGTACCCTAGAGGAGCTGAACTGATGGGGTTAACTAGGGTTAACTTAAAGGGCAAGTCAGAAGAGTCTCCGTGTAAGGACCAACCTTCCAAGTGGTTCTGCTCCCTGCGGCAGTGCAAGCTCCCTGAAGTAACTCCATGACACATTGATAGCATAACAAAATCAATCTCTTGCCTTGCTTTGCTTTCAGAAGCATGAGTAGTTTTGGCAGGAATTTTCTGTACAGTGCAGTTGGCAGTGAATTTACACTTTGTTCTATGATAATTTTCACACACTGTTCACAAATAACAAGCTGCTAGATTTCACAAGACAAAGAAATTCCAGTGATTCATATTTAACTTTTAACCCCACAGGAGTAACCTTAGAAGTCTTACAAATGCAGGAGTAAAGCAATTAGGGTGAGCACTCTGAATAATGGGAAGTCACAAATATAACCTTCCAAATTTCAGCCATAGGTAACAGCTTTAACCTGCAAAGTAACTGAGCAAAAACAACAGGAAAAGTTCAAAAGTATTTTAAAAACCATTATTATTTTACTTGCTGAAGTGTTGCTGCTTCCTATGCTTGTTTGCTTGCATTTGTGCCTAGAAGTATTGCAGCATGCAATTTCACTTTTTCCAGGTGAGACATTTTTGAATTACAAGTTAATTAGCCTTCATATCATCTAAATGTAAAAGTATCACTCTTCTGGATATAGCTTTGAAAAACAACTTCCAATCAATCATTTATTCCAGTTAAACTAGAAGTGTGATATGAATTCTTTACTATTTACAGAATAGCACTCTAAAGCTTTACAAGATATCTCTAATAAAAATAAAATTAAAAATGCAATAGCAAGTGCAAAAACTTGCAGCACTTTAGAGGTTACCCTTACCCTACACTCCTCACCCCTAGTTTAGGTTAGGTTTCTTAAATTCCACTTTTGAAAACCAAAGCAAAAGAGACTAGAATATTTCTGATATATTCTGAATATTTCTGATATATTCTGCCCAGATTTCAGCTCTCAGCACAAGATCTTCAATTGCATCTCACAGCTGAGGATCAGCAACACCAGGTGTATCAGCCAGCAACCTTTACCTTTCTCTGGAGGATGCCACTGTCAGTTCTAGGCCTGGAACTCTACAGTGATTAAGGAAACATCTCTTTCCTGCCCCAGGATTAGGTGGAGAAGCAAAGCCATTCTCTCACTAGCACTTCTTCAGCATGTGTACACTCTTCAGCATGTGACCCTTGAACCATCTGCACAGCTGAACAAGCAAGCAGGGAGGCAAAATACAGGTCCTAAAGTTATTTACTAGGTCACTTTTCTCAAAGGAAGTGGTAGAGATGAAGCAATTCTTGTGGATGTTTCTTCAGAATGTAACCTAACTTCTCAATATAAGTAAGCAGACTCCACATGAAGTCATCATCACAATTTTTAGTTTGTTCTTTCACGAGGCAATTGAAAACTCTGAGACTGAGGAAAAACTTACCTCTAATGCCAGCGCAGTCTTGTCATAAGCACAGGGAACTCTCTTTTGGACAGCTTTGGCATAGACTGGTCCATTCTGTGTGGATGGCAGAGGATTGATCACTGCTCCAGGTGTGCTGGATACCGAGGGCAGGGGAGTTGCGGTCTGAGGCTGAGCGTAAGCGTGGGCAGGTTCTGGGATCCCGTAACTGTTGGAATTCCTGTTGCCATGCTTGCCAACAGAAGGTCTGCCTAGCTTTTCTACATAAGGAACAGGAATCATCCCAATCCGACCCTCCTTGTTTCTGGCACTCCACCACTGTTCCTCTGGCTTCTCCAGGATTACCAGCACCTCTCCCTTTTTAAATGGAAGATCCTCGGCGTCGTTGCCGTGGAAGTCATAGAGAGTCCGAACGTACTCCAGGTTTTCCTCTGCAGTGGACATGGCAGGGGCAGATCCAGATCCCATCGGGGGGCTTGGATACCTGAAGGTTTGGTAAAAGGAACAGCTATTGGTTTGTATTCCAGTGACAAAGCTAAGTGCCAGCTCTGCCGTGGGAACATCAATTAGACAAGAGCTGCTCACTTGGATTTGTAACAAAATCATTGCCTTGGTAGCACTGTGAGGAATTTAATGAGTAACTCACACTTCTCAAATAATGACTTAAATACCCAAAGTAGCTTCCCCAGAAGCCCAATATAATCTATCATGGGATGCAGAAAATTGAGAGAAATAATGCAAAATCTTTATCCACCTGTTCTGGATTGTTGTGAAGATCTTAGAGCCAAATTAATTCTATAGCTTAAGTTATAACAGTAATGATACAGAAAACCAAATTAAGACTGTTGGGGTGATTGAGGTGGAAGGGCAACACATAAAAATGAAGCTGTGAATCTCTCCAAAAGTCCCCCACCACCTCCAAAGTCATCCAAATAATTTTGTTTTTAACTTCAGCATCCACTTCTAAAGAATTCAGTAATAAGTGCTAGACTTGAAGCAGTGTAGAGGAAAAAGGGAACAAAAGTAAGATGGTATGACACAAAGACTGTATGAAATACTTGAATCCACTGATAAGAAGGAAATAAGGAAAAAAAAAAGCAAGCCTTCTGTAAATATTCCTTTGCCTATTAACCATATTATCTATCATTTATTTACACAATTGTTTATTACTATGTCCATCATTTGTCAAATACAGTCACTTAGTTGTGTTAACATATAAGATTATCCATCAAATGAGAATGCTTTCAATATTTTCATTATAAATGTCATACATTTTATTCAGAGCAGCTGTCAAAAAACCCCAGTGGATATAGGCCACAGCAGATACTTATTATCTAAGCTATGAGAGCAAGAATGCATGTCATTAGCCTACTTCAGTTCTCTTCTGCTGCTTGCAAAACACGATGGAAGTCAAATCCCTGGGATTTTTGCAAGATATGCCAGAAGCCCTGAAGATAAAGATATTCATTCCATCTTTCAGACACCCTGCTGCAGCCAGAGCAGGGGGACAGAGGGAACCCTTCAGGAGCAATTGCTTTGCATAAGGAGGAGCTCAGGAACATCAGCAAGGATGGTCAGAGCTCACTACTGGAGATGCAAAATAAACAGAAAGTTTAAAATGGTCCATTTAGAACTGTTTTAAAAGTTTAAGATGTCATCTCCAAGATCTAGAAGTACTGAAGAGCTCTATAATAGAAACCACCTTTCAGACTGTACTTTGTGACATTAAAAGAATGAACAGCTTTCAAAAGCACAAGCATCTGTGCCCAGGAAAATGCCAGAGAAATAAGAATTAGCATAACAGTTCTGAAGCACATACCCCTGTTCTAAATCTAGTCCATTAAAAATAAAAACCCCAAAAATCTGGAAATGCTACCTTTCATCCTCCCTCTTGCAGCAGGAAGCCTCCTTTGCACAGAATTTTAAACCATCAAACACAGAACTGATTTTTCTAAGAGTTTTAACAAAGTTGTGCTAAGTAAAAACACTTTGTTGATCCCATCTGTAGCTCTATTAAAGAGTTAATTCACTGCAGGTTAGGTCCCATTTGTCTCTGTGCTGAGAGAACAAAATGCAACCAAAACCTTGAAACTAAGGTGGTACTAAAATGCTCACAGAACATTTCACACAGGACTCCTCACAAATGCCAAGTGTGCAAGTGCAATCAGCTCCAAGTTCTCAAGTGTTTTGAGAAAGCCAAGCCAGTCATGGCCATAAATGATTAAGAACAAATTATTGCATCCAGAAAGGTTCAAGAATATCCAGGCTGAAGAACAGATATAAGCATGAAGATTGCTTCAGCATAAGACTTTTCTCCTTCCCAACTCTCCACAAGTTGAAGCATGCATGTAACACTGGGCAGCTCCATTCCTGCAATGGTGAAAATGATTTTTTTTTCATCTACCCATCTCTCTGGCCACAATCACTACCAAAAGGCTGCCAGCAGTTTGAAGGGTTCCTGAAGGTTGTGCTTTCTGTCATATCCTGCCCATCACTTGACAGCTTTCAGTATGACTTTGGAACACTTGAGTTTTTCAATTTGACAAGCTACTGTCAATCTTTGACAAGTGACTGTCATTAAGCACTGGTCCATGCCAAGGTTCAATTGTGATTATAAACCTCAAAGATATTCTTCCCTCCTAAGAGCTGGCTAATCTGCAAAACATAGTAAGATATTAAAATGCAGAAGTCAGAAGTGAACGAATTTGGATTTATTTTTTTTAATATGTCACTACTTTTCTCTTATTTAATTGAATTTCATTCTATCCAGGCAGCCCAAGAGTTTTGACAAAAGATACCAAGAAAGGTTTTATTAATTAAAAGTCAGGAATGAGTTCTAGGGTTCTTCATAAGCAGTTCACTGATGCATGTTGCAGGTATGTCCCATGCTGGGACCAGGACAAAGAAGGAGCTCATAGCCAAGTCACATTTTCCCATCCTCCTAGAACAGCATTTCTCAGTGAAGTGTATGGTGTATGCCCATATAGATGAACAGTGCCATAAGCAAACTGTGAGAAAGAAGTGGTTCACTTTTTTTTGGTGCAGAAATGCCACTCCAGAAGTTTGGGAAATGCTGTCCTAGAATGTATTAATGCTGACTTAACAGGGCGAAGCAGTCTAATCACATAAAAGCCAGCTCTATTGTAGTCACTGTGGCTGCAGGGGTAGACAGCAAACGAAGCTCACAGGCTGTACTTCACTCAGGGAGAGGACTGGTGAACCAGCTTCTCAACCATCCTTAGAACGGAGACAATGCTAGAAGAAGAGGGGAACACAAAAAGGGGGACGTGCGACCACACCCTCTTTGAGGCAATTACAGCCCGTGCAGAGGTACATGGTACCTTCACACACAAGGTCAGCACAGGGACCGTGGACGATTTGACCGAAAGAACAACGCTTTTAATTGTCGGCGAGGTCCAGAGAGTTAAGAAGGCCCAGTGTTAGAAACGAATTTATTAGTATTTATTCATAGCATCTACATGCAGTGCCAGGCTCCCGGAGCTACTGGGCTGGACTGTGACACCTCTCCAGGTCGCACCTCCTGGCGCCACTCGGGCAGAGGTGGCGGAGGGTGTGGCGGGGCGGGGGACACTCACCTGGGCGCGGGCTCGATGAGGGTGGTGGTGTCCAGGTAGTGGATCTTATAAAACTCCAGCAGGGCGGGCAGGTGCTCGAACTCCTGGTCGCCGATCTTAAAGCGGCGGTTGGGCAGGGAGTTGATGATGTAGTGGGAAACGCGGGAGTTCTCGGACACCGAGAGCACGTAGTCCCCCGGGCAGGTGGACGAGTCCCGCACCAGGAACATGCCGTGCCGCTGCCCCTGCAGCCGCGTCTGCGCCTCCGCCCGGGACACCGGGCCCACGTACCAGCTGGAGCGGTCCGACGAATCGAAACGAGCGGCGGAGGACATGGCTCCGGCCGGGGAAGGGGAAGGAAAGGGAGGAAGGAAGGTGAGGAGCCCGAAGGCCCAGGCGGAGGAAAAGACCCGGAGGAGGCCTGGGCAGAGAGGCCTGGGAGGTGGAGCGGGCTGGGGGCGAGGGGGAAGCGGCTCGTGCCTAGTCCGGGAGAAAGGAAACCCAGGGAAAGGGGGATCAGGGAGAAGGAAGCTCCGTGCCGCTGGAGGCGAAGGGCCGAGGAGCGGCTGGGGTGGGGCTGGCCAGACGCGGCGCGCAGGGCCCCCGAGTCTCCCTCAGCGGCGGGGTGTGCAGGGCATCCTTCCCGCCTCTCTCAGGCCTGCGGCGGGCCCGGCCAGACGGGTGACGAAGAGCAGCGGCGGCTGACACGGCCAGGCGGCCCGAGAAGGCGGCGAGCGGAGCCGGCTCGGCTCGGGGCGGGACGGGGAGGCAGAAGCGCCGGGCGCCGCGTCCTCCCGCGGGTTCCTCCCCTCGCGAGCCGAGCTCCAAAATGGCGGCTGCGCCGGGCCGCGCGAACGCTGCGAGACACCGCCCCGCGCACGCGCCATGGCGGCGGCGGCAGCGCGGGGCCGCGCCCGCCTCAGGGGCCGGGCGGAGGCAGGCGGCGGGCTGGGACAGGGGTTCGTGCCCCGGTGCCCCTCCCTGGAGTCCAGGGCGGCGGGAGAGCCGCCCCTTCCTCATTTCTCCGCGCGAGTTACTCAGGCCGTCCCCGGCGCACCCCCGGTCGGTGCGGTGAGTGAGGCGGGGGTGGCCGCGCGCCTGCAGCATTGAGGGAGCCCTGCCCTGTGAGGGGATGCGGCAGGCGCGCTCTGACACGGGTCACCCCCAGAAAATCCCCAGCCCTTGGCCTTAAGGTATCTGAGGGGGACCCTCCATCTTCTCCCCATCCCTCCTCGATGCCGCCCAGCCCCAGGCTTTGCTCCCCGGTGCCCCGGGGCTGCCTCGTGCTGCTCTCGCTGCTCCTGGATCTGAGGGGTGCCAGCACCCTGACCTCAGGCGGTTTGTAGACAAACACCACCTCCCCTGAGGTTTTGCTGGTTTTTACTAGTTAATTAATTTTCTTTTAAGGAACAAAACGGCCCGCTGTGATAATCATCTCTGATCTCGAGATAATTTCCTACGTGCTCTAAGGGGCCGTTTCCTGCCTCTTCATAGCCTTGTTGCCAGATAACGGGGTCAAAGCCCAGCGTGGCCCGGGCGGGAGGGAAGATGGTGTCGCAGCCGCTGAAGAGGAAGGAAGCCCCGGAAAGGACTCAGCAGGGCTCGGGGGCAGCGCTTGGCACATGGTGCGGATGAGCTGTTTGAATTTGAGAGGGAGGTCGGCGCCGGGAGCCCAGACAGGCACCGAGCTCTGACTCAGTGCCGGGGGCCTGTCCAGCCGCAGTGGGCAAGGGCGCGACTGAATAACTGCACTGCTCCCCGGAGGTGTAGAAACCTCTGCAAATGGTGTGAGTTTAGCTCAGTCTTGTGACTTCGTTTAATTTGTGCTTTTGGTATTCGTTTTGCTTCAGGGCTGGCAACGTGAAATGAAGCAGCACTTGAAAGAAATGTTCAAATGAGAAAAATGAGAAATAGATTAAGATGTCTGTCTTGAAACTTTAACTGGACTGTTGTGCAGTGTTATTGCAGCTTTGCTGTCTTTCTTTCATGCTCTGCCTTTTCCAAAGTTCAGTCATTACACGGTTTTTTTCCTCTTTGTTCCTCATCCTACGTTGGCAGCCAGTGCCAGCTGAGGTGTCTGGATTGGAACATATGGGCTGTGTCTCTGCAGACATTTAGCAGAGTTCAAATCATCTAAAATGGAAGACTTCTCCAGTGTCATGTTTTAGACAAAACCATCCAGGAAAAGTCTCATAATTAAGACGAAAGGATCTTAAAGCAGCCCCTGAATCCATGCACAGGTATCATTTTACCAGCCGCTGACATCCAGCCATCTCCTGGGTGGAAAACAACAGCTGTTGGTCATGTACAGCACAACAGTGACCTAGAGATGAGTAATTGCATCTGAAAAGTCACATCTATGCAAAAAAATTTCATCCATTACTGGGAAATCTTACTTAGTGGCTATACCTCTGATCCATTCCTCCTGGTTTAAGTGCTTGTAAGAGTCAGTTTTAAACACCTGTAGACAGGCTACAATAGAAAATGAAGGTTATGATGTGTCATTTGAACAGATCTGGCTTGCTTTCTGTTTGACCATGGCCAAAATACAGATTAAAAGATAGCAATTGGACTTGCAATAATATGCTAAATAATGTTTAAAAATAATTACAAAAGCTGTAAGTTAGCAGCAGATTTAGTAACTCATAGTAGGTAAAAAGTAAATAAAAATTCCTCCTGCTTCATTTAATTGAATTACAATTTTTTTTAAATAAAAATCAAATATGCATAGTGATTTTGCCTCCATTTTGTACAGATAATACTAGAATTCCAAAATAGTTGGAACATGTCAGAAATAGGTAGCATTAATTATAAACCAGTTTTTGTGCAGTACTGCATGGGCCTGGACTGCTGCTGAGGAACCAACACTTCCACCTCCCATCCAGAGAGGATTCTGAGGCATGGAGAGGTTTTCAGTTTGAATGAACTTGCAAATTAGATGTTCTGAACTTGTATGTAAGCAGGCTGTGTGCATCCTTCAAGGAATTCCCTCCTCAGTTCTAGCAACTGTGGTTAAACTAAACCAGATATTCCAGGTAAAAGATCCCACATTCTACTTCCATGTGAGAAAAAGGTGACTTGTTCATCATTAATGTTTTCTGGTAAGACTGGGCTTCAACTCCCTAGACTGCAGCCAATCATCCCAGGTGTATTACATCCCTACAAATGCATTTGGTTTAGGAAGAATGGATGCATGTCTGGTGCCACTTTACCTTTTGAGTACATATAAATACCTTTATGCTCTTTGACTTTACCTGCTGGCAGCTGAGCAGGGCCAGTTTTAATGCAGTGGAGGAGGTGGGGAGCTCCAAAGTGCATCAGCTGCCATGGAATAAACCTCAGCTGGCAGAATATTCCCTTGAGAGGGGCCTGTACCTCTTTCCTTGTGCCCAGCTGTTCCTCCTTCCTTTCACCAGAAGCTTTTGATCCCATCAGTTGGGCTGAGTGCCAAATAAATTGTACATGTGGCTCATCCCTAAGTAAAAAGTAAATTTCTGTCAAGGGTAGAGAATAAAAATCCTTATTTTGTTTCAAATGAAGTACTGGGTATGCTTCCAGTGCAAAATTAACGACCCTAATTTAAACTAGGAGAAAAATGGGAAAGGATATGTTGGATTTGGAAGTAGACAGCTGGAGAAGAAATACAGTAGTGAAAGCAGTTATGAAATAAAACTGAAGCAATCACAATCACTTCTGCAAATGTGGAAGCCTGAAATACTTCAGGATACAAGTCCACTAATTACAAATCTGGCAAATATGCCTGTACAGCTTTACCTCTGTGCTGGCAGGAAATAGGAAAATAGATCATCAAGGAAGCTAATTACCATTCTTCTGGACTTCCTAATGTATCAGCAGTTTAAGTGTTGGTATTTTGATCACTCAGTTCTGGAAGAGCTGTTTGATTGTTCTCTCACAGACCAGAAATAGCTTAAAGCTTTCTTAGTTCATTGTCCATCTGTCCACAATGTCTTGTTTTATACTGGCTCAGAAAGCTTACTGTAAAAATAAAAAAAGCCTTTTACTGTCAGATACAAGATTGACATATTTAGGACACCAGAGAATTTATAAATTAAAAAAAATACAGAATCAGCTGGAAATCCCTATGAGTAAATGTTTTTCTTGAGGTAACAGAAAGCTTAAGTGGGCTCATGAAAGTTCAGTTCCTGAAAGGAAAACCAATCAATAAGAATTACAGCTCTGTGTATCAACCTGTAATCTTTCCTGCAGAAACCTGAAAAATACTCCTATCAAACCTGAAATCTTTCCTATTTTGTTGACATAGGTAATGGCAGTAAACAAGAAGTGCTTTATGTCTGCTGAGCAAGAGAAAATTGACATTTTTGAAGCAAAGCAATTTTATTATTATTTAGTGTGTGTGTGAGCTTGAAAAAAAGACATGCTGGTCTAAAATGAGCAACTGCTAAAAAATGATTAGGATGGTTTGAGCTAAACTCTGTGGTTTTTTACCTAAATGAAACACATGCAAGTAAGATAGTGCATAGTGTAACTTTCAACAATCATATTTTGCTCAGATGTAAAGAAATTTTGGGGCTGAAAGCAAAAAGTTATATTTTTATCAAATATTACCTGCCCTTAGGGTTAGTTCATGTAACTTAGGCTTATTGTACCAATAAGTAAAAATAAGAGAAAAACAATGTAGTGCTAAGGTAGGAGATCATCTGCTATAATTTCCTTGCAACTGCATTCTGAGCCTTATATTTATTGGCTTTGCAGAGCATCAGCTGCAACATTTAGTGAATAATGCAATCACAAAGTAGCACATCCTGAGAAATGGAATAATGCTTGGGCTCTCTAGAAATCAGTATTCACAAAATAGCACATCCTGATAAATGGAGTAAGGGATGGGCTCTCTAGAAATCAGTATTCACAAAATAGCATATCCTGATAAATGGAATATGGATGGGCTCTCTAGAAATCAGTATTCACAAAATAGCACATCCTGATAAATGGAGTAAGGGATGGGCTCTCTAGAAATCAGTATTCACAAAATAGCACATCCTGATAAATGGAGTAAGGGATGGGCTCTCTAGAAATCAGTATTCACAAAATAGCATATCCTGATAAATGGAATATGGATGGGCTCTAGAAATCAGTATTCACACACAGAAGGAGTGCCAGGGTAGAAGGTGGAAACCTTCTCCCCCAAAGTTTTCTCAAGATGTTTCTTTGGTTAATTCTTTCATTAATTACTCATGAATGTCTTCTATTCTCCTCTGTAATCTAAGAATTGGCCTCTCAGGTTGGTTCTTTGTAACAGTGAGTAATACCCTCTAGTGGTACACATAGGAAAAGGAGCTAGACAAAGAATGATCAATTCTTTTTTCATTGTTAAAGAGGCTAAGTAAGGTTTCCTGTAAATAACAAAAATAACCATATATATATATCTTTGTATAACATCACTGGTCTGTCTAGAGGTGCTGGTTAAAATGGAAAATGCACTGCATTGAGTTAGATGTCAGTCAGAAACAACCACTTGAATCACTTGTTTGCAGAGGAAACAAATTGCCACCTGCAGCCTGGAAGGAATGGTTTAGTGATACCCTGTCAGAGAGGGATGTCCTCACATCTGCAGGCTACATTCAATTCCTACTCATCACAACTAACCCTGTGGGCAAAACAGGAATATTTATCAGTCTCTAATATTGCAGTGTAATAAAGTCTGCATTTCCAGAGCCTGTGTTCAGTCCAGAGTTCACTATCAAAAAAGTACTTTCTGAAAAAGCTCCTAATCAGGGTTTCCTGCAGTTCCCAGGTCTTTGTTTTATTTGCCAATTGGCAAAGGTTCAGAGATGGAGCTGAAAATTGGCAGTGCTGAAGAAATGACAGTGAAAGAAGTGCTGAAGAAAATTGACAGTGCTGAAGTCCAACAAATGCCCCCCTCTTACCAAGAAAAAGCAATTGAACTTATTTAAACAAACGTGCAAATACTCTTGAGTCTTCTTCCAGCAGCCCAGTCTACTAAAGCAGAGTAATTGAGGTCTGTTCTGAAATCATCTTTGCTTCCATAACCAATGTGCAGGAGCTCCCTGCATTTCTCTGGAGTGGCACATCCATGTGCAGTATTTATCTCAAGTGATGACACTTGCCTAGTTCCCATGTCATTCTGATTGTCACTGGTTTTGCCTTTCTGCAACCCCATTATTGCTGTAAGATTTAAAAGCTTTGGGGAGTTTTTCAGGATTTTCTGGTGCACTGATTACTCCACCCCTCCAAGAGGAAGGATCTCATAGTGTTCAGTATGACACTGGTTCAGACTTTAAATTAGCTTCTAACCTAATGTTAAGCAAGATGGGAGTCAGGAACCAATTATTTTAAGGTCCAATGAAGGAAGGATTTACTGTGCCTTATCCTTTTCAGCTGTAGTTCCTGGCATTGCTTCAGCTACTGCAGAGTCTTGGACCAGTGTAATCTTCTGTACTTCTTGTTATCTCATTATTTTTTTCTTTTGCTGTGGCAAACCAATGTCTGCTCTTTTTATTCTCTTGTAAAGCCTATAATAAAAGAATGAAAGAATTGCCCATCTCCCAGGCTGGAGTAACTTTGCCAATCCTGCTGTAGGATATAATGAAACTTTCAGCCACCACATCACTGTCAATAAAACAGAGACAGCAGTTAAAAAAGCTCTGACAAGAATTTATTAATTTTTGGTTAAGAACAATGAAATGTGTCTGACCATGAAATGATGAGATTGCCATATTCTGTACAGAGAGATTTTTCTAGAAATCTTTCCACTGTGTTGACAGAACCTGCAGTATAGAAGTTCAGGAGTGGTGTCAGTTCACAGACTCTCAGCCAGTTCCAAGGATGGCTGCCTGCCCAGATGAGATGAAGGCTCAGACTTGCTACTCTTCCTGTTTCTGTATGTTCACTCTTGCTGAAAACCTACTCAAGCTGTCTGACACCTGGCCCAGGAGGGCAGCACTAGGTGCTACCTTCCTGTATTAAGCTGGCTAGGAAGTTTTATTACCCAAAAGAAAAAAAAAAAGCTCAAGAAGCTATTTTGAGCTAAAAGCTGGAAGGAAAGAAGCTAGTCAAGCTGAGCCTTCTGTGCTTCTTTTCTGTCCATGCTGAAGGCTGAGAAAAGCCTCATTCAGAGTACCAGAACCTCTATACAACTGGGGGGAAATGGCAGTTGTGTGGTTACTGTAAAAATGCTGCTTTCTGGCAGGTGGGCACAAAATGTAAGTGCATTTTGTGCAGGACACTTGCAGATGGGTGGATATTGACTGTGAATGGCATTTTGTGCAAAACACTTATTTTTAAAACCTTTTAATACTTTTATGATATAAGAAAGACATATAAAATCTCTCAAGTACTTTCCCCAAGCCTTCATTTCTTCATCCACTGGCAAAAAAAAAAAAATAAAATTAAAGTTTTCTAATCATCACTTGAGTTTGAGTTGTCAAATTCCTCCCAATATGATTCATTCATAACTTCTGGTGGAAACGGTGGAAACTCAAAGTCAAAATGATCCTTCATTTGGTCTGCGTTGCATTTTGAGAGCCACTTCTCTGTTTCCATTAAATTAGGCCTGGGCAATGTGAGGACACAGGCAGCCATGCCAGAAATGCCATCCTCCAGCTGGGGTCCTTCCTCCCAACAGTCTCTCTCTGCATCATAAATGTGCACATAGTCCACCCGGATTCCCCTGTTGTGGGATCTGCCTCCCAGGACATAAATCCTGTTGTCTAAGACTGCAATGCCTGGCTCTCCATGTCCTGCAGGAAGTGGACATACATTTGTCCACTGATCAGTGCTTGGCTTATAGCAGGCAACCTGTAAAACAAAAAAGAGAGAAGGCAAAACTGGACTTGTATCCTTGGCCATCTTTTTATGCTTGGCCAGTTTATCCTTGGCCATAAACTTGCAGGCTGGCCATAAGGTAAACTGTTTAGGAAGGAATCTCATCATTCTTCTGACAGTGTGTTGATAATGGAGACAGCATGTGACTGTCTAATACAAGTACAATGCTCAGCAGAAAATTGTGCATAGTTGCCACATAGCTTTGAAATCACAATTCTGACCCTGCTGCTGGACTAACAGCTATATGTCATTCCAAAAATGTGTACAAAACTGAAAGAGATGGGGACACATGCTAATATAAGCCCAGACATAATTGACCTGTTTGCATTAGAGAAGGAATGCTGGAACATACAAATATGACAAATCTGCTGAGCTGCCTCTGTGCCATGTTGGAGAGCTTCAGATTTCATTGGGTACCTACTTGGCTAACTGCTTTCATTTGTAGGCACCTTCTTATCATTCAGACACACTCTTCAGCTAGATTTAATCCTGCCATCTCCACTGGCTCTATAAAAACAGTTCGTTTTTGTGTCTTCT
The DNA here is from genome assembly GCF_037042795.1 of Molothrus aeneus. Classification (NCBI taxonomy): domain Eukaryota; kingdom Metazoa; phylum Chordata; class Aves; order Passeriformes; family Icteridae; genus Molothrus; species Molothrus aeneus. The sequence continues at coordinate 2,542,622 of NC_089663.1, forward strand.
TTTCAAGTCTCTAGCAGTTCTAGAAGCTGGAATAAGGCTGAAGAGAATTCTCTCCAGATGTCCCTTACCATCAGATACTGTACATTTTAATTGCATTACACAACTGCCATCCAGTACCCCCAAGTAGGGGAATACACAGGAACTTTGTGCATTTCTCTGCATTTCTTCTTTTCAAGTCTCTAGCAGTTCTAGAAGCTGGAACAAGGCTGAAGAGAATTCTCTCCAGATGTTCCTTGCCATAGTGTACATTTTAATTGCATTATACAACTGCCATCCAGCATACCCCCAAGTAGGGGGAATATGCAGGAATTTAAAGTAGGGGGAATATGCAGGAATTTACATCCTTAACAGCTCTGCCCTGCAATTACACATGGGTAATTCAAAAGTTCTCCACTTAGAAAAACTGAATGTAAAGACAGCATAAAGCAAATTTAACTGATGTGCTGCTTACTGGGCATATGCATGCCAGTGAAGTTACCCATCAGAGATGTTTTAAAATTGATAAGAATTCCAAGTGCTAGAGCTTTAATGCTTTGTGGGTGAGACAAAGTGTTCAAGACAGACAACAGTAAATAAATCATTGCCAGTTCTGCAGGTGAGGGAAACCTCATCTAGCTGAGCAGTTTTATTTGCATGCTTAGTAGGACAAAGACATTACATCTAAGTGCCAGCATCCACAAGAAGCCAAGAAAAGACCCAGGTATTGCTGTATTGCACTAGTTGATGTTATGTCACGTGGATTGTTATTCCCTTCTCCCATCACATGGTCTCTCCCCCATCCACCCCTGTGCCCTGTACCCCCTGCTTACCCCTCCTCTTCCCCTGCCCCCGTTCCCTGGGGTATAAAAGTCCCCTGCAAGAGGGGAACCCTCTCTTTTCTACCTGGGGGGTCACCAGAGTCTGAGGTGTCCCTTCCCAAGCTAACAAACAGGACACTGCTTCCCACGTGGAGAAGAGCGTTTCTCGTCCTTTGCTTTGTCCATGTAAGACTGTGTGGGCCAGTGTGGGAGCCCAGAACATCCTCTGGCTGTCCAGGATGGCCAGGACCCCTGCCAGAGGGCTCAGAAGCCCTGGCACAGAGCCCAAAACACCTGTGGGTTTGATTATGACCCATGGAGCAAATCACCAACCTTAGATGAAGATCAGCAAGCCACAACAGTTTAGGTAGAATAATAGTGAAGTTATCATGGGGTGGAAAAGTAGATTTTAGGGTTTTGGTATGGAGGTTCAGGGGGCAAGATGGAGGGAACTGGGTGTGTCCAGCCTTTCTCCTTCTTGTTCTCAATCTTCTGCTGTGATGGTGGCACTTTTGGATTGGTTCAGAGTAGAAGCTCACTGTCTAACATAGGTGATAGGTATTGGAAAGGAATTGTAAACATTGTACAGGTAGTTTTTAGTACAAAGACATAACCCTGCCCTGGGGGCAGGCAGAGTGCCTGGAACTGTCCTGCTGGACGGACCTCGGCAGGGCAGGAGAAAATTTTTTATAGATGAGAAACAATGAACAACCTTGAGACTGAGAAATGAAGAGCCCTGACTCCTTCTTCAAGCACCAGGCTGGGAAAAGAGACTGTTAACAACCTTGGAGTCACAGCGACCCAGAAAGGCCCCAAGAGGCCAGGATCCATAGGTAGCCAGAGTGGACTCCAAGAACAGCCCGAGAGGTGTGGATCTTACAGGGTGTGAGCTCTCTCACCTGGTGCACGTCCCTCCTGTAGCCCGAGTCGTTGTTGCTGCCCCCGATGACGTAGAGCTTGCCCAGCAGCGCGGCCATGCCGTGCCACGCCCGCCGGATGGGGCCGTCTGCCAGCACCTCCCAGCGGTCGCTCCTGGGGTCGTAGCACTGCAGCTCCTTCAGGTAATCCTCTCCTCTCCTGCCGCACGTGATGTACATCTTCCCATCCAGCGCCGCTCCCGCGTGCGCGTACACCTGCACGGCACAACCACGGCAAAGCAACAGCTTCAGCTCTGCATCTGCGGGTTTCTCCCGGTTTTGAAGCAGGGAATAGACGTGAAGGGAGTGATATTGTCATGAGTTACGCAGAGAGCAAAAGGAGAAAGGATTTTCTTAGGGACAGCTCTAAGATATTATAATTGTGAATTTCTGAATGAAACACACTAGAATTTCTAAAGCTTCCAGAAATGCAGCATTCTATGTCTATATTGTTCCTTCATACTATAACTTCACTCCCTAATCTACTTGGAAGCCTTTTGATTGGTGATTTTTCTTATACAAGCAGTGTTATCAGGAATGTAAGTTATTCTACTTAGTAGCACTCAATTCGGGCTTTTTATATTTCTAGCAGTGACACACATTTATTATTTGTTTTATTAATAGCTTTAAGGATTAACACAATAAATGCAAGCAAAATCAACAAGAAGCAGTAAAAATAAGCATTTGACTGGAAAACGTAATTTACATATGCTATTATTTCATTTTCTTGTCATCCATTTATTGCATAGACAGAGTTTTACTGCTTTCCATCTGAATATCAGCGAATTAAAAGTTCCACCTGAGAAAAACATCTAGCAAGCTTAAACCAGGAATTGGGGGACTGTGGTAGTGTGTGTGGCTAATGCACTCCTTACCTCCTTCTTCAGAGGTGTCACATATTCCCAAGTGTTGGTTTTAGGGTCATACCTCTCCACTTCCCTCAGGTCTTCATGGTAATCTCGGCCTGCGACGGCATAAATATAGTTGTCCACGACACAAACACTGAAGTCAGCGTGCTCTTGCTGCAGGGATTCGATCTTGAACCATCTGTTGTGTCGTGGGTCATACCTTGTGAAAGAATGGGATCAAAGAAAGTTATTCCTGCAGCTGCAGAATCACTGCAGGAGTACCAGACAGCTCTGTGGATGTGGGTAACTGCACTGGCTTCAGCTGAAATTGAGCTCATCTCTAAGTGATGTGAAATTTGGCCTTGTCAGCATTTTATTATTAGCAAAGTTGTTTTGTTCTATTTATAGAAGATGTAGTTTGGCTGACATAATCATGCTATCAAAGCCTAGGTTTTCCATTATCTTGTACACTGCTGTCAGGTTACATATCACAATCTCTGTTTGCACAAAGCCATTCTACAAGGTAACACAGTCTAAAAATAGCACAAAGACTCAATCTGGATCTTCAAGAATGCAAGAAGGGCATAAATATGTGGTGGGTTCTTTGATTCTTTTCCCCAAATATCTGCTGCTCAAAGTGAATCTCATTATTCACTTCCATGTCAAACCATCTCTCTCATCTGGAAATTTTAGTTACAGAGAAAACTGGTTGAGAATTGAAACTATGCATGCCATAAAATAAGAGCAACTCAGCTAAGACTTGTAAAACTGAGCACAATATAAAAACAAAAGGGTTTATATCTGGTTTTGTAATGTAATGGGCATGAAGGTCTAAACCTGCTCCTCCCTCCTGCTCTTCCCTGTCACACAGTAATATAAAAGGACTCTGGAATGCCGCTATTGTGCACACAGATTCTTGAAAATCTGTTAGTAATAGCATTTTATTGAAAACCTTTTGTACTGGGACAAAAACTACACATAGAAGACGTCCAGAAAACGCTAGTTAGAGAACATCTAGACAGCCTAGAGTTCAAGGCTCATTACTGCTTCCCACACCTTTAATACTTCCCTCCTGCAACAAGGCAGAAAGAAGCACAAGTAATACTCTTGAATGAGTAGCTGTTTCTACACTGTCTGGCTCAGCTTTGTCTCATAAGCACTGCTGGGAGCTTCCTGTTACTATGAAGCTCATGAAATGAAGCTCATTTCTTGTGTTTTCTTTCAGTGAGGCTCCTGCTCAGCTCCTGATCTTTTGGCTGGCAAGTGTACTGACTGTCTGCTGGCTTACTGACTCAGAAATGGGCAACAGGCTGGCAATAAAATTAATAGCAGGATTATCCTTTTCTTACCTCCAACACCTGCTCTCTGCTCGAAAACCCCTTTCATTGTTGTCTCCACCAATTAAATAGACAAAATTATTGAGAACAGCAATCCCTTGGTTGGACATTCTGGGGGCTAGTGCAGCTGTAAAGTGCCTCCACTCCCCCAGCGAGGGGTTCAGATACTTGGCTTCATCACTGAGGACAATGGATGGAGTAGAATGCATCCCTCCAAATCCCACTACACACTGGAACTCTGATCTCAGCTGTGACTTGGAGCTCTGAAGCATTGGCTGAAGACATTCATTCTTGTGGTACATTAATGCATCTGCAACTGCATCTTTTAAAGGACATGGAATTAATTTGTCATGAAGTCTTTGCAGGGTCTGGAATTCCATCAGAGGAAAACGAACTGTCTCAAGTAGTTTAAGGGGCTCCATCAGGGAGACCTGTTTTGTTTCCAGTTCCTCTGGAGAATAATGATAAAAAACTGCCCCATCATAAACTTCAGACTCATGGTTAACCTCCAAACGGTTGCTGCTGAGGAGGGAGTAGACCTTCTGCAGGGGCAGCTGTCGGTACACCTGTGTCCTTGAGAAGGCTGTGAAGTTCTTCAGAATGTAGGAGTCCAGCTGCTCACTCAAATGCTTTAAGTCATAGTGGTCAGCTAGTCTGTACACATCAAGGATGTTCTCTTTATCTACCCAGGACATGAGGAAATCACAACAGAACTTAATGACTTCTGGAATCTGGAAGAGAGAGAGGTTTTTCATTTCAGACACCACCTGCCCCACACTTGAGAGAGGGGACTGAAGCCTGAGATGACTGTGAGGAAGTTGTCCATGAAATGGCTGCTGAGCACTCTCCTCACAGTCTGAGCACCACAGTCACTTGTGTCCTATTCACCCTTCCCCAGAGAAACAACCCAGCATGGGTATGTGGATGAATATAACACAGCTCTTGTAGCCATGCTCTGCTGCAAGGCTCAGCTTGGCCTCAGGTGCAGCAGCAATGTGCCTTCCAGGACATGTGGGGCCCTGGGCACTGCCTGCTCTGCTGCCTGCCTGGGAGCAGCCAGGAAAACAGACCCAGGACATGGTGATACAGTCACTCTCTGCTTGTTCTTCCAGAGCACTATAGACATGCTATATCAAAGATTGTATCTGTTACAAATATTTCACTCAAGAGCATAGGAAGCCATTGGAAAGGAAAATGAATATTTACTATTGTCTTTTGAAAGCAATTTGAAGTTGTATCTGGCAGGAGGAACAAAGAACTAACTGCTGTCCAGGAGCCCCTCTGCTAACAAAGTGTGTAAAAACCAACCAAAGCAAGCACTCACAAAGTTTAGGATTTGGTACCAAAGCCTTGTGCAGCAGTTAGCTGCAGGGGAAATTAGAGAAAAAAAACTTGTCTTAAAAGCACATGAACCCTGCACTTAGTGCAAACCATAGTGGCAGGATTTCCTGTAGTGATGGGGTCAGGAGAGGCCATGTGCCTGTGGACTCACCTTGAGCAGCACAACAATTTCTGAGCAGCAAACCCTATTCCTAACCATAGGCCAGGGATTTTCTGTTTCAGGGAAGCTTTCACAATCACCTCAGTGAAAGTGAATGTTATATAAAATACTCCTCTAGATTAAATGAGTAATGTTTTAACAAATGAAACCATTGGCCCAAATGAGATGTTAAGGACCCATTCATTGTTCCTAGCCTCCCACAGTTACTTCCAGTAGATACAGCATCCCAGAAATCCTTCTTATCATGCCCATGCTCCTGCTCACCTCTTAACCCTCCCTCTAACCAGATATCCATGTTTTCTGTTTCTTTCATCATTGCTTTTGTTTCTTGTTTCTTTTTTGTCACATCTCCCAGGACCTCACCTGAAGCTGACAGGCTGCAGCTAAGGTTTCCTGTACACTGTTCACACTGAGTTCCAGCTCAGAAGTGTAAATGAAGTTCAAGATTTTACACATTGCATTGTAGGAGATGCCATGAATATGAACTTCTTCTTGTTCCATCTCTCTCAATCCTCCTGCAAACATTCCTCTGCAAAACAGACAATGGTACATGCTATGGCAGATTTGCATTGAAGCTATTTCCAGTTTGCTCATCTTATGTTGTCCTGGGAACATAAAAAATATTTGGAAATACAAAAAGCAAGCTAGACACTTTAATGTGATTACCTCTTCTCCAAGTTAAGAGTACAGGCCTTTAGGACCTAAGAAAGTAACACTTCATTGTGCAGGAAAACAATAGGGGCAACCTAGAAGGGACAGTTCCCAGGTGAAGGATTTAAATACCCAGCCAGTATCTATGGGTAGTCAATGGTCAAAGGCAGATACTCTGGGTGTGGGGGAAGAGGAAACACAGAAGAACTTGGGACAGTGGGAATTTTGTTCCAAGGTAGAGCAGTTCTTCCTTCAGTTAGAAATTTGTCTGGATTGACTTGGGTGTTTGCTCTATGAAAACAAAAGGAACTGCTCATCAAATTGCCTGGTTTAATGGCCACTGAGTCACCCTACAGGCACACAGCAGTGACCCAGCTCCAGTGAGTTTTTGTGTATTATGAAATGATCACCACCACAGGCAAAGTCTTATAATGCTAAGGATATGTTAAAAGCCTCTTAGAGTGCACTTAAGCAGAAGACACCAGTTCAGATAGGCTCTTCTCTTTATAAACCTCCAAGTATCACAGTGAATTTAGTGGAGGTAAGCTCAGTGTGCAGGGACAAGAGCTTTATTTCTGCAGAGAAATAACAGAGAGATGAATAATGCCATCGTTAGTATTTTGAAACAGCCTGTCACTCTTGTGCTGAGAATGACACAGGAACAGGCAGGAGGCAGTACTGCAGAAAGAGCAAAAGAAGGCTAATTAATTTATAATGAATTACTTTATTATACTATATTACCTTATGTTACATTACATCTAAACTGAACCTGCCAAGCACTCAGCTGCACACAACTGCACAGAATCAGTCCTGACACACACACACACACACCTGGCCCTGACAGGCCAAGGAAACAAAACCATCACTTTGGGTAAGCAATCTCCATGTTGCATTCTACTTTAGCACAAACACAGGCACAGCAAGTGAGATAAGAATTGTTTTGATCATTCTCTGAGGTTCAGAGAATGTGAATCTCAGAAATATTCTTGGGAAGATGGCCTTGCTTTTCTCTGTGAGGAGAAATGTGGCTACAACAGCCTCAGCTCCATCTTACAGGTCTGATTTTCTATTCACAAAGAGTCTGCCCAGCCAGAAGCTTTGGATGTCACAGCTGTGACTAACAGCCAGCCATGTGCCTGTTACTGTGATATTTTATGAAAAATCCCTTCACCAGGGTTTTTCTCCTGAGAAGCTTCAACTTTTCCATGTTTTGCTCCTCTGGAATGTGATTTGGAGAATTGTTTACCCAGCATGTAAATTGTTTTTACTTAATAACCAATCCCAGTCTTACTGTGTCAGACTCTCTAGTCAGTCAGGAGTTTTTAATATTCATTCTTGTCTAGCCTTCTGATGTCTCCTTTCTCTTTCTTTAGTATAGTTTTAATATATAATTTTCTTTTAATATAATATCATAAAATAATAAATCAGCCCTCTGAGAACCTGGAGTCAATTCTCATCTCTCACCTCATCCTAAGACCCACAACATGTGCCCATTGCTGCTGCGTGTCGCTCTAGGACATGAAATAAAACGACAGGAGCTGTCACAGACATATTTTATGAAAAATCTTTTTGCTAGGATTTTTCTCCTGAGAAGCTGAGAGGCCTCAGGAACAAAATGTAAACAATAATTATCTGCTGCTGTGGAATGCAACACGTGCATCTTTGGTCTCATGTGGTTGTTTCTAATTAGTGGCCAATCACAGTGAGCTGGCTCAGACTCTCTGAGAGTCACGAGCTTTTGTTATCATTCCTTTCTATTCCTTGCTAGCCTTCTGATGAAAACCTTTCTTCTATTGTTTTAATAAGTTTTAATATATCATCTTCTTTTAATATAATGTATATCATAAAATAATAAATCAACCTTCTGAAACATAGAGTCAAGATTCTCATCTCTTCCCTCGTCCTAAGGGAGATCAGCGCTGTGGCACTGCAAACACCACCACAGCACACTGGACCTTCTAAGATAAAAAAGAGGGTGTTTAATTTCTGACTCCAACATTTCTTGATTTCCAAAAGTGGATTGGAGGACGACAGTGCCACCTCTCCAATGACCCTGGACAAACCAAGTTATCAAATTTCCTCCATAAAAGAATGCAAACCAATAAGTTATTTACAGAAAGCACGTGAGAAAGTTCCTTACAAGAACGTAAACATCAGAAAAACTTGAAGAAGCAGGGTGACAGCAGCGTACCTGAAGTAGTCACAGGAGGCAGCCAGGAGGATGCGATGAGCCTCGATGGGTTTGTCCTCCACCACCAGCACCACATCGAAGAGGATGCTGCTGTCCCTGAGCGACACCAGCCCGCTGAGCAGCGCCTGCGAGTGCTCCGCGCTGCGGTACGTGCTGCTGCTGCTGCTGCGCCGCTGCGCCGGCGGCTCCAGGCCACCTCCGCGGGCCTGAGTCAGCTCCTGCTCCTCAGCCATCCCAGGCACAAATGCTCAGCCGGCAGCTGCAGCAGAATGAAATCTGTGAGACAACAGAATCGGCAAAGGGTTGTGCTTTTTGCTTCACAAACGGTGCTCTGATCCTTGCCCGTCACAGAAAACAAAGCGACTCTTCAGGCAATGGAGAGACAGTTCTGTCCTGGACAAATGATTCCAAATTATACTGAAAACACACACATGGACATCAGCACATCAAAGTGGTACAATAAGGCTTTCCCAAAACAGGTATTCTGACTCCTGGGTTTTCACACCAATATCAGAGTATGTGCCACATGGGTCTTTGTTTTTCTCAGCAAGAATTTCACTTCCCAATCCATTACCAAAGCCCCTTTTTTCTTTTGTATTTCTGCATCATCTGCCACAAAAAATGGACCAAAATTTTGCCAAATTCCAAATTGCCTGGTATTCTCAAGTAGCTTTCCTGCAATATAAACTGCACCTTCCATCTTTCTCTTAATATTTTACCACAGAATCTCCTCTCTCCTCTCTCTCCCTGTGTTTGCTTTTTGCATTTTTTGTAGCTAAGCACATTTCCAACCTTAATTGTGCAAAATCACTGTACGAAACTGTAGGCTTCAAAGTGAGTTTCATTATTTTGGCATTTTCAAGCTAGCATGTATATGGAATATTAATCCCAATATTTCCAGGCGTGTCGTGCCTGGCCCCATCTGACCCTTGCTGCTGGACCAAAGGCAGCAGCTGTGGTGTTTTCACCTCAGAGATACATTTGCCAGGCTGGGTGCTGCAGCTGGGCACTCAGAACAAATCCAGGCAAAGTAGGAACTCAGTTTACCTCTGGTGAAGAGAAAAGGAGAGGATTCTATCGTAGTTTTATTCCAGGACGACAGACCTCTGAATCTTGTAACAGCTCCCAACAGAATCCAGACCGCATGGTCCCGTCTCCTTTTCAGGCCGGGGACAGGGGGAGGGGAAGGCACAGGTGAGCCACCAACCAGGTGGGAGGAGGGCAAGGCTCAGGGAATAAAGACACTTGGACAGGCCAATGAGCCCGGACCTGAGGGCATCTTTTGAACTTCTGCCAACCACACCACGACCCTGCTGGAATGTTAGGATTGATGGACAGCTCAGCAGGAGGGCAAAGGGGGAGGGGAAAGGAGAGGCTGGCACACCTGGGGGGTTGGGAGAGGTGAAACAGGAAATGGCTTCACACTGCAACAAGCATGCACAGCTACTTTCCACTTCCTGTGACTCCCTGCAGAGAGCAGGTATTTCCTCCAGAATGGGCACTGTCCAAGGCTATCCTGTACCTATTTCTAGGACTGCCACTGATACACTGGGAAGGTCCCCTATGGCACATGGGAAACACCTGTAAAAAGCTATCTGCAAGTGATTGTGTTTCGTGTCTATGGTTAAGCAATCAAAATCTCATGAGTCCTCTTCTACCATCCTGTAATTTACCCAGTCCATTGTCTTTGAAGAATGTCAGAAGTTGTGGCAGTCAGGGCTTATAGTCTCTATCCAGTTGTCAGCAGGCATTAAAAAACATCCCCCATTAGCAAAAGGAAGTAAGTGAGCTGATGTGGCTGCTGACACACTCAGAAGATCCTCTCTTCAGCAGCCTGGGAAATAGCTTAGTGCCACAAGGGATCATCACAAGGGGTTAGCAGCAGTCAGGGAAGCAGAAGAGAACAAACCCAGCAAATCCAAACAAAGAGTGAAGAAATGGAACCATTGTTTCATTGTGCCAGCCATAGACAGGGAGGGCAGCACTGCAGATCTCAAAACACTGCAGGTATTCTGGGTATGGCAGTGAGGAAGGAGCTGCCCAGATGATAACAAGAAATATGAGAATGTTTATTGTTCTGCCTGAGGAAGTTACCCTACACTGCCCAAAACAAAAGGAAGGTGGTGCTGCATGGTGAATGGGATGGAAAATACCCTGAGAAAGTGTATTAATGTTTATCTGCTCTTTGCCAGCAAAACCAAGAGAGCAGCTGAGAAGAGCAGCTCTGACAAAACAGCCTTCTGGGGAGCACTCAGGTCGATTAGAGAGGGAAAACTATCCATCATCAGCTGAAGAGATGAGTAATGGCTTATTTTTCATGACAGGTTGATGCTTTTCCTAGAAATCAAATGAAAGCAGACAAAACATTAGTGTATCATTGCATTTGCTCCTGGGGAATACTAAGAGTGATGGATTGAGGCAAGGGAAATAATGTAGTAAGAAAGGCAAGTGAAACAGTGAGTGTTACATGATGTTGATCAGAAATTTCCCATTTCACTAAAAGGAAATAAATGCAGCAAAACCAAAGGAGGGTGACATATGGTCCAAACAAGGAACTGATTAAGATTAACTCTGTTAATGTGGTTTAATGTGGTTAAAGCTCCAAAACAGGTTTTATCTTTTCCTCTTCTTAGAGAGCTGTATCAAAAGAAGTCCCTATGGAAGTAAAATTACTGTATCAAAAAGCAGAAGTAAAAGCAACAAATTAACTATTTTCTGAATCCAAGGACATTTCAGGACTAGGGGGACCTTTGATACAACCTTATATCATATACTGCAGTCATTGGTGGGAGAGAGGCCAAGGCAAGGTAAGTGAGAGATAAAACTACAAGGGCCACTGAAGCCCTGAAATAAGTGTTAGAAAATAAATGTATTGTAGGAGAAGCAGGTTACAGACAGAGATACATACAGGGTAGAGTGGGAAACCCATATAATAATGCAAGCCTTTATTTATTTGTTTAATATGACTGTAGATAGTAACTGTTCAGAATATATTCTCTATCCGAATAATCTGAAAAAAATAACAAAAAGAGGATGAAGCTTTCAGCAAGTAAAGCCCCAGAAGAGATCTGATCTTACAAACGTGGTAACTGGAAGCAGGAAGATTAAATGGTACTATGAAAGAGAGAAGATAGAAATACATTAAAAGGATAAATTATTTAGTGATTCTGTAGCCAGTATGAGCATTAGTATCTGAATACCTCTCAGTGACAAGTGGGGGCTGTCTTGCAGATCTGCAGGGAGTTTATCTCACACTTAGTTGGAGTAGATACAGACTTGCATTATGCCACAACCATTACCAAGAGCTGAACAAACCAGCTCTGCTGTGACCACCCAGTGTGGGCAAGAGGAGGTGCTGGGAGTGCAGCTGAACCATCCTCCACAGCTGATTTTTGGCTGGTTAACAGCTGAACCTACATACTTTTTGCTACGCTCTCTTTTCTGAATTCTGGCAGTCCTGACCTCCTGCTTCCAACTCCTGTCCCTGGGCTGTACCTCAGCTGTCACTGGTGAGCTGGACTGTCCCTCAGGGTGGTCACTCATGCTTGTACATCATCCTGAGGAACTGCTCCCAGCCTAAAAAATGAAAGGTGAACATTTGTAGTATTAATTTACAAAGTCTGACTGACAGATATGGTTAAGTCAAGCCTTCCTTGAGCCAAAAGCCTCTTAACTCTTGCCCAGGTAGTCTGAGGAGCTGTTAGAAAAGAGGCGTGAGCCCAAGGAGGGCAGAGGGCCACGGGCTGGCTGTGGGGGATGTGGCCAGCAGGATTCCCTCAGCTCAGTGTGCTCAGCTCTGCAGCAGCTGCACCAGGAGCAGCTGGGCTGGGCAGGAAGGTGCAGGAGCAGCTGCTCAGGCAGGGTTAGTGGGGTTGTGCTGTGGGCTTCTTTCAAAGAGAAGTGGGATGGATTTGGGTCTTCTGGATTAAATGCAGTGTGTTTGCTGAGTTGATTGATCATTTTGTGTATTTCTTTGGGTATTGTTCTAAATGCTGATTACAAAATTGCTGAGGAGGGATGTTGCTGTTAGCACAGAACTCTGCTTCTCAAACTATGTGGTCTGACCAGTGTGCTTTGTGCCTTTGTTGCTGTCTATAACATCTATTTTGTCTAATCTTTATTTAAAAAAACCCCAAAACAACCCAAAGCTGCCTAAATGTAATATAAGCAAGACAGTTCTGGATAGAGAGCCAGAACAGGTTTGTTCCTCCATCCTGAGCTTCTCTACTGTCAGCTTCTTGCTCATAGGATGTACCTAAGGCTTCTCTGCTCTTGTATTTCTGTTATTGTGAAAACAGCTCTGTGACTGAGACAAGCTCTTAGAAATTTGAGTAATATGTTTTCTTTCCCTTGTCTTCTTGAGAAAGTTTCTCAGTACTGGTCAGCTGTTAGCAGTGGGCTTCAGTGGCTGAGTACTGCAGAACTAACCCTGCAGGTGGCAAATATGAGGAATTCTTTGAGTTCAATGTGCTTCTTTAACAGCAGCAAAGATAAGAAGTATTGTCTCATGTGCTGTGGGATGTTGTCTGCAGAAACAGGAAAATCCTTGTTCTGACCACTTTGAAATTGCAGAGAAAATCAGGCTAGACATTTTCTTTGCTGGCTGCACAATGTATTTGAGCCTGCAGTTGTGTTAGTTTGTATTTGTATTTTAGAGGATGTGGGTTCATGTAGTGATTAATTTTAAGGTATTACAACTTAGTTTCCAGTACATAAAGTATATGGGATCAGTAATTGTATGTGCATGGCTGCAGGCAAGTGTAGAAAGGTGTTGACTGTTTGGTCACTTTGAATCAAGGAGTTAAAAAAACTACAACAGCCAAAAAAATCCCCCATAAATGGAAAAACCCTCAGGGGTACCTAGAAACACAAGACTGCTCTTTTCCAGTGGACTGAAATCTTCTACATTCTGTGTCTGGATTCCATCTGGGAACCAAGAGAAGGCAGCCATGCCTTGCAATGGAGGGAGCAAAGAACTTGAGTGCTCCCTTCTCTTTCCTGTATTATACACAAAGTTCACTGTGTCACCAGTGGTCCCTGGTAAAAAGCTATGGACACAGTGAAAGCCAAATGTCTCAGTGACCTGCAGAGAACTCTGTGGTTGTCTTGTAGTCAAATTCTACAACATGCTTCTGCAGATTACTGGCATGAAGAAAAGTAGAGGTCTTAGGCTTCTGATTGTTCAGCTGAAACAATTCATTAACTACCCATTAAAAGAGTCATGGTAATTTTTAAAAATAAAATCCCCTCTCTGATCAACAACAGAATACTTGCCTTCATAATAAAGGTATGTGGGTTATGACTGAGGAAGTTGGCACTGGGACAGGAGGAATTTAGGGAATGCACTGTAGTTTGATCAATGGCAAAATGGTGAGAAACTGGTTTGCTCTTGTGCTCACTACAAATCCTTATCCTTTTAAGAACACCAGGTCTAGGAATGGAGTAACTCAACTACAAGCAGAGGGGAAGGGGAAAGTTAAAGGTGTGGCAAAATAGATAAAGTAGAGAAGAATGCAATGTCTGTCCTAAGGATATTTTTCAGCACAGATGCATTGTCACACATGGTGTTCCTGTGCTGCCTTTACAGGAATTAACTCAGTCTCTCTTTTCTGGGAGGGATGCTGTGCTCTAACGTGGTATAGATCATTTACAGTGCTGAAGCCTGTTGTTGGTGTGTGAGGTATGATACACACCTAGCCAGGTATTCACCCCTTGTTGAGCAGCATCCAGCTCACAGAGATGCCCCTAATGTCAGGTGCATGTGTGGCTTTGGGGGTGTCTTCTTGTAAAGTTGTGCTGACAGCCTTGATTCCCTCCTGTAGAGAAATGGCTGGATGCAGGCAGGATTATCCAAGTTAGTTTCTATGGAAACTCAGACATTTTTGTATTCAGGAGCTGGTGGCTGTCAGTTACATCACTACAAAGAGGTGTTTTACGCAGATAGTGATATTTTCTTGTGCATCAGCTGTGCCCAAAATAAACTCAGGCTTGCTGGTGTCGGGTATCCAAATCTGTTTAGCTCACTGCCATATGGACAGGTGGCTCCAGCTTGGTGGGGGTCCCTTGCTTTCTTAGAAGTGTGGAATCATTTACACTGAAAAAGAAACTTGGGAGGTCTCTAGTCCAATCTGCTCAAAGCAGGGAAACCTTCAAAATCAGGTCAGGATGTGGAGAGCCTTGTCTAGTCAAGTGCAGAATCTCCATCCTTGTCAGTAGTCAGAAAGCTGATTGTTTAACCAGCAGATTTATTTTCTTCTTTAGCTGTGTGAATTTTTTCCCTGCAATTTGTGACACTTGCCTCTCATCCCTGGCATGCTGCACCACAAAGGAGAGTTTGGCTCTACATTGTCCTGTGCCCAATAGGTAGCTTAGAAAATGCCAGCTGGCTCTGCCCTTATTCTTTTTGCCCTGAACAAAACCCAGTGTTCTTGCCTTGCAGGTGCTTGTACCTTCTTGTAAGTGCTCCTGCCCTGTACAGCTCCTCCACTGAATTCTCAGCTTTTTCTTTCAGTAGAGACCTCAAAACTGGGCAATTTTTTGGGATTATGAGTGCTTAACAGAGTGGGAAATAATAATTCACATCACCTACTGGCTGTATTCTTGCTGACACAGACTGAAGCTGGACCCCACTGGAGAAATCACATTCAGCTAGCTGCCTGTCAGGACCCCCAGAGTCTCTCCTTCCAAAGCTGCCTTGCAGCCAGGCTTGTCTCCTGCCTGCTGTGATATCTGGAGTTCCTCTCACCCAGCATGACTTTGCTTTTGCTGTTAAAAGTGATGCAGTTCCTCTTGGCTGACACAGAACAGCCAGTGTGGTGTGCTGGTTGGGATCCAAACACATCAGGCACTTAAACATTTGAATGCATTGGAAGAATTTGAAAATCTGGGCCCTGAGGCTGCCCACACCTTCATCTCTCCCTAGGGAGTAACAAGGATTAGGATTTAAAGCAGGTTTCCATCCTGACAAGACAAGCTGCAGGAGCAAAGTGCTGAGCCCTGGGGGATCTGCAGGCAGGACCTGGCTGTGGAGCAGAGCTTTGACAGGGCAGAGAACACACAAACACACATCAGCTAACTCAGGGAGTGAGCAGGAAGGGAGGCAGCTGGGTGCCTGCCAAAATAGTTGGGAAAACAAATGTGATGCCACAAACAATGTAAAATGAAAAGCAAAACTATTGTTCATTCTGACTGGAGTGGAAATAGAATAATTCACCAACTGGGTGATAATGTGTAATGGGCACTTGCTACAGAGAAACCAACTGAGTTCATGATATGTGTAGATAAAACTTAAGCCAGTTTCATGTTTTTGCAAGGAAAAGGGAAGGCAGAAGCTTTTATCAGTAATTCTTCTTTCAGAATCCCTTTATGCATTCACAACTGTGCAAAAAAAAATTCTCAAATACTCTATTTCAGGAACCTTCTACAAATACAAGGAACAACCCAAACAACTCCTTTTGACTGAAGTCCCCACAAAAAGAAAGAAAGAAAGGAGGATATCTGGTATTATACCATATCTCAGCATTATTTTTGAGCACTCAAATGATGATGTGCCTTTGCCTGGTCTGTACACACAGTCCTCCATTACCTCACTAATGGAAATAAGCAGAAACACACTCTGAATTGACTTTCTGAGCCATGCAAATGATGCTGTCTCACAAATGCTGGCATTCGTTCCTTTCAGCAAACACCTGGGGGGGTTTTGCTTTTTTTTCCCTCCCAAACCCATTACAAGTTATTTCTAAGACATATCCAGAATAAAGCACCACATTTAAAATGTATATGACACCACCACCATAGAGTATATCTATATTTAAATAAATGGATATTTAAAAATATTTTTCCTCCAGTGAATAGTTTTTTTAAATTTAAATATTTTTTTCCTCCCTGAAGATACAGATAAGGTAAAACACTCAAATTAGAAAGCCCATGTTCTTTTGGTTGTACTAACAACCTAAAGAACATGAGCCTTCTAATTTGAATGTTTTATCTTAGTTGTATCTTCAGTGTTGCAACTTACCCACATTCATAGAACTGTAATGTTTTCTGTTGTGTAATTTATATATTAGCAATCTGCTCAAGGAATTTTGAGAACCTCAGGTAGCTGCCAAGACTTCAACCTGATTTACTGATTCAAGTAAATCACGTCCTGGCTTTTTAAGTATTCTAAAAAACAAGGAGGAAAAAAGTTAGAAAGTAATTCTTTCTATGCCAAACACAACACTTAAGTGACCCGGAAGAGAGCAAGGGCCTCTTCCAGCATTTCCAGCTCCAGTTCCTCATGAACATGAATTTTTTCACATTATTCACCACATGAATTTTGTCCTGGCAGGCGTCTGTGGGGTTCTGACCCATGGCTTAGGCATTTCTCGGCAGTGCCAGAGAACGAGCAGTGTTCCCTACGGGGGAAGGTGACCTGGCACCGCTCACCCCCCCCGAGGCAGCTGGCTCCGGACCCGCCCTGAGGAGGAGGTCAAAGCCAGCTCGAGCCCAGGCACGGTTTTACTTTCTCCTGCCGGGCTGCCATTGCCCTTGCAGGGGCTGACACCCGCCGTGCTCGCCCCTCGGAGCGGGCAGCGCTGCCCGGTACCGGGGCCGGCCCTCCCCCTGCCGGGGCTGGGGGGCCCGGGCGGGTCGCGCCGCCGGCTGCAGCCCCCGCCCCGGCAGCGGCTCCGGCCGTGGGGCTCCCTCTCTGCCCCGGTGCCCGCGGGCAGCCCTGAGGCGGGGGCCGCGGCCTCGGGTCGGGCCGGGACACGCTCCCACACGCGGCTCCCCGGCAATGGCAGCACCGGTGCCGCCAGCAGGGGAGCGGCCCGGCCGGGGCCCGCGCTCCCTCGCCCCCGCCGCAGCACCTACCGAGAGCGGCGGCGGCGCCTCCGCCTTTATGTGCGACCCGGAACCCACCGGGCGAGGGAGGGGCGGCGGCGGCCGGAACCGGGGCGGGCGGCGTGGGCGGCCCCGGCACGGCCCGGGCAGGTGCCGCTGCTGTGCCCGGTGAGCGTCGGGCCGGTCACGGCCGCGGGGAACGCGGGGCTGCCGCGGCTGCCACCCTCGGGGCCAAGGCGGGGCACGCCCGGGCCACCACCGCCGGGAAGTGCTCCTGGGCCGGACTACATTTCCCAGAGAGCCTCACACCGAGCAGGCAGATCCCGCGAGATTTGGCGGGGCTCGCTCCGGGACTCCACTTCCCGCGATCCCTCGCGCGCCGGAAGCGGCGGCGCGGCGGTTCCGCGGCGGAGGCCCAGGGCAGCGGCGGAGGCGGCGGGACGGGCTCCCGGTGGCCGCCATGGACGTGACCGGGCCCGAGACTGACTGGCGCAGCACCAACTTCCGCCAGAAGCTCGTCAGCCAGATGTGAGTGAGAGCCGCGGGCTCGGTGATGGGTAGGTAGGCCGCGCTAGGGCCTCGGCTGCTGCCGCCCTCGGGGCCGCCGGCGGGGCCGTGCCCCGGTCCCGGCCGTGCCCGCTCCTCTGCGTGGCTTTCCGGGCCTGCCATGGCTGACTGGGTTCGTGCCCGCTCCCCGGTGTTTCCTCTCCCAAGCGTGGCCCTCTCCTGAGGGGGCCTCGTTGCCAGATTTGCCCAGAGCCTGTGCGGGGTAACCGGGACCGGTCTGTGACTTGATTTGATTTTCTCGATCCTCCTTCTCTTCCGCTTTCCCCTTCCCCAGCAATACCGATTTCCTACCCTGCTTGACACCGTCTGGTTTAGGGCTGTGATTTTGCCCGTGTCCATGATGTTGTGAAATTCGGCATATTCAGCTCTATGAAAATCTCTGTGATGGGCTTGTGTGTGACTTTTGCGGGCAAATATGAAATAAAAATGCTGGTGGTTTAATGTGAAGTTCAGCTTGTTGCCTTTTCAGTTTTCCTTGGTGCTCTGCAAGCTTTTTCTATATTTAAAGTTTTTTCTACCCCATGCAAGGTGGTGAGCACAGAAGTGCAAGCACTGCTCATTCTTTCTAAAGTGATGTTGGAGCGCTACTTCGTGTATTTTGGAAAGTTTGATATTCTCTTGTTGGTTTTAGCAATCAATACCTAAAACTGGACTGTTTTTTATGACGTGCGTGGTGTGAGTGTTTGTGGGTTTCCTACAGTTCGGGTGCTGTTCCAGAATGAAACTGTTGCAGTGTTCATTGAAGGAGTAGGATGGTGTTTGTCTGTCAGAGCCAGCCAGACTTCCTTGGTGCTCACAAGGGATGTTTCACTTTCTAAACTTTCTGTAAAGTCATTAATCTTGTTAGATTAATCCCTTACTTCCTCTCTGTTCTGCTGCTTTGTCAAAACAAGCAAACAGAAGTGCCCTGAATGCTTTGAGGAAATAAACGTGAGTAAGCACATGCAAACCCAACACAATCAAACCTGGAGTTTGTATTTGCCCTGCAAACTGCGGTGTGGTTTCTCTAAGCAGCAAACAATGCTCAAAAATGTTTCAGTGGAAGTGCACAATAAGGGATTAAAAAATTACTGCTACTGACCAAAAAACTCTTTAAGTTTAATGCCAAATGAAGAGATGACAGTAATCCTAAAATTTAATACATGCCCTCTATTTATTTTCTTTTACACAAGTGCACAGATGTCTCTCTATGATTCATGTACTTTTTATTAGATGTAGTGACTGCCTTTTTTTGTCACTACAAGTTTAACAGGATGGATCAGATATTTGCATTCATGGCCTTGTTTCAAAAGCAAGCAAAACTGTTACTGGGCTGACTGGGACGAGTTGTTACAGTGACTGCAGCAGACTTTTTAAAGCAGTTACTGTGTGTTAGGTATCCAAAACAGCCTGGCCTGGCTCCATGGGGCCTTTGGGATAAGATGAATGAGAAATAAAAGCAATGCACTTGCTAAAAACTGGAGCTCTCATGCAGCAAGTTCCTGTTTCTTTCCAGGGGCTCCCAGCTTTGTCATTAGAGGCTGATGTAGTAGGTGGAAGAGGGAGGTAAATAAACATTTGGTGAATCACCTGAAAGTTTTTATCCTCTGTGGGAAGGTTGTTCTGAGCAGTTAATGAAATACAGTCTTAAATGTGTGTGCACATCTTGCAGCTCATCCTGCAAGCAAGAGGTGACACTTGTCAAGGGAAATGTTAACACTTGGTCTTGAACATTAAAAGCATGAAACAATCACATAACTCATTTTGAATTATCTGAAGAGTTTTTGAGTTTTGAGGCAGCCTCTTCAGAGCTGCTGGCTATGGCTGTCTCCATTTGTTGCAATTCCACACTTGGGTTTTCATGACAACACTGAATTGAAGTTTTCTGGGTTTTGGCTTTGTTTGTCAGGAGTGATGTTGTGAGTGACCATTTTCAGTGTGTGTATCCTGAGGGATTTCTCAGTGCTCCAGGTGTTTGGTTTGGTTGTGGACATTTGGGAGAATTGTGCTTTTCATGTCCTGAGTCCAGTACTGGGTGCTGTGGGGCTGCAGGGCTGAGCAGAACTTCCGTACTGGAGCAAGACTGGGAAAGCCTGAGCTCCAGTGGCTGAGGCTGAGGGGCAGCTCTGGCTTCTCCCAGGGTGTTCCAGAAGTCAGCAGTGCTGTAGGAGTGTGGATAAATACTTGTGCTTGCAGGGCACCACTTTATCCTGGCCCTCACATAGCTCCAGTACACCCTGGTGCCTTGGGAGTCTCCCCTCTAAAAGCCTTTCCTTCAAATGCCTTTAGATGTTGGTATTGCCTGAAGGACAGCTCTGCTCTGGGATGTAAACTCAGTTTGTGGCTGGGTCTGGTTCCTGCCCTGAGCTGCTTGGGGGCTGTGTGAGCAGGGAATTGTGCTCTGATGGTCCCTGGGGTGCTTTGGGAGGTGCTGGCCCTGCATCTCCTTGTCCTGGTGTTCCACTGCAGCAGCTGCTTCACACAGTCCTGCTGTGCACTGCCAGGGAGGGAGCTGGGGCACTCTGGAAGGAGAACACGTTCTGCAAGATTTTTCTGTTAGACCAGCTAGCCTGAGTGAGAGCTTGCACATATTTGGGCTGGAAAAAAGCTTTGTGAGAGTGGAGGGGGAATTCCTGAAGCTGCTGTTGGTGCTGAATGCTGCATCTTGTGAAACCACAGCTCTGAGTGTTCTGCATGAAATCAGATTTTTAGTGCACATCTACACATTTACTAAGTGCTTACAAAGCAGATGGAGGTTGACTTGGTTGGGACCATCTCATTGCCAAAGTTTTGTAGAGTTGGGAGTTCTGCAAGGAAAGTGCTCTGTGCTAAAGCTATGACTCTTTTTTAGCTGATTTCCCCAGTCTTTTAATGTAACTGTTTTTATGTTGATTGCAGTTAAATATGTGAACAAGGAACAAGTTCTGTGGTTTCGTTTCTTCCCAGTCTAAACCTTTATTGGAATTCTAACAGACAGGACCTTTTCAGTAATGGAGATGTAGCCACAATAACACATCTTCCATGTTCTGTAATGTCAAGAGGAAATGGTTCATATAAAAACAGATAATTTTTTTGCTGTGGGTTTTTTCCAGGTTCCTGATACCATGTTGATCACTGTCTCTGTCACATCCCCTAAGTGCTACTTACACATTACTTTCTTTGCTTGCCTCTTTGCAATCTTTGTCTTCCCTTTTTGTCTGCTCAGTTTTCAGTGCTCTCAACGTGAAAGGCATTCTCATTTTACTGAGACTGGAAAGTTAAGGAAGATTCAGAGCAGTGTGGATTTAGAGACAGCCTTTCCAAAAAGGAAGGTGTGAAAAAAAGGAGAATTGGGTATAGCTTCTATAGCTTCTTCCTCCACAGCAGAGCTCTTTCATGAGCAGTTCACTTCAAGGCTTGTTTGCCCGTGGAGGAATTGTTGCTCTGCACTGTGTTCAGATTCTGCTGCAGTTTAAGGAAGCTGCATTTATGAGCAGCATTGTTTTGGTGGCTGCCAGACCCCACAAAAGGTTCCCTTGCAGCAGGTGCAGTGTTCTGCTGTGTTCTGTGGTAAAGGCTGCAGCAGTGCAGCTGCTGGTTTGCAGCCTAAGCTCCTGCATTTTAAGGCTGTAGCATCTGCTCTTCTCTTCTGAGACTGTCCAAAGTTTAATAAGATTTTCTTTTTTTGGTAAACCCATTTGATTTAATCTTCTTGCAATCTGAGTCTCATTTTCCAAGTTCCGTTTGCTTTTGCCAAGGCAGCCTGGTAGCAAATCTCTGATGTTAACCAAGTCCAAAGTGCATCATCTGTCTTGTGTCCCCCAACATTCCAGCAGTCATTGAGTTGATTCAGAGAGCTGAACCCATTTACTTCTTGTGCAAGCACCATTCCTGCTGCATGGGAGGTCACAGAAATTCAGGGGAAATAAACCAGTAGTATCTCTTCAGAGTGGCTGAAACTTCCAGGGTCACTGCCCTGACCTGCATTTAATGTTGGGTAGCTGCTCATGCAAGGCAGTCACCAAGAGATAACTTTCTGATATGTTAATCACAAAGTGGAAGGAAGTATTTTCTGATCACTGGTTTGTGGAATGGAGACTGTAACTGCCAGGCTGCTTTAGCAAAGAACAGGTTTTGCAGGAAAGTTTCTGAGAATGACAGTGCCTAGAGGATTGGAACAGGGCTTCACCTGGCTGAGCTCCTTGTTTTGGGATGTCTTTCTCTGCATATTCCATAGTTGAACTGCTTGCTGCTCTTTGATGTACTGAGAATGCTCCTCTTTTCCCCTCATGTCCCCTCCCACTCTGCCCATGCTGCAGCTCTGCCCTCCTCTGTCCCCAGCCCCTGCTCCCCCTCATTGTCCTCACTCACTGGTTAAGCCTCTGTGCCTTTAAACAACCTTTTTTGTTTTATTCCTCCACCTTATGTTTCGAGAATTCTTTTGGAAGATCCTTATGCTAGGAAGCTCAGTCTCATTGTTTGCCAAACATGGATTACATTAATCCTGTCATTCAGTTTTCCTCAAATAAACAAGTGCTGCTATTTTGTCAAAATAATGCATCAGGCAGTGAAATAATGACTTATTTAGCAGTTGGCCTTGAATTTCTGCAAATATTTGTGTTGCCTTTTAGAAATTAGTTGGCTTTTCTCTCTGTTTTTTGAAGAAACTTTATAGGGTGGCAGTTTTAAATAATAGGTGGTGGTGATTTGGTTTGGGGTTTTTTTGTGGTGGGTATTTGGGTTATTTGTTTTTTTTTTAATCTATAAATGAGAGAGGAGTAAAAAGCTGTTTCACAGACCTTTCTAACTACAGGAAGTATTTGTAAGACCCTCAATTAAAATCCAGCCTTGTTTTTTTCCTCTTTTATTTTTCAGTGATGAAGCCATGAGGAAAGCTGGTGTTGCCCATAACAAATCTAGCAAAGACATGGAGAGCCATGTGTTTATGAAGGCCAAAACAAGGGTAAATCTCTATTTGCTTCCAGAAGTTATTGGCTGTTAAAAGAAGTTTGTAATGAATTGTAGAAATACAGAGCCAGTGCACTTAGGAATAGAGATTTGTGTGAAATTTGGATTTGTATGTGCTGCTTCTTTTACCTTGAGGGGAACTGGGGAGTTCTGCATGCAACAGATGCATCAGACTGGCCTCAGTGCCAGACAGCTTTGCTGGTGCTGCAGTGTTTCATGCACCTGTGGAGCCACCCTGTTCTTACTGAATGTCTGTGTGTAGTGAATTGCATGGAATTTCCTTTATCTGCACTGTAGCACCATTCCAGTTTGGTGGTCAGGAAAAAAATATCAATGAAAAGGCTCTGTAAGAGTAACCCCAAGGGAAGAGCTGTGCTCTCTGTGAAAGTCTGGCTGTAATGTACAGTCCTGCACTCTTATCAAATCATAACCTGCTTCCCTGGAGCTGTGTTATGGGAAATTGGACAGTGGTTTTGTCTCCAAATAAGCCATGTTTGAAATGGAACCTGTCTTGGTGAAAATGTTACAATGCTGATGCCACAAATCTGCACCCACTGTTGGCATCCTCCTGATGAGTTGTTTCATGGGTTTGTCTCAGCCTCTGCAACTTCCTACAAATTATGAAGCACACTAAGAAAATACTTCAGAGAATATTTGTCTTTTCACTTCTGACACTTCTGTCACGTTAGTTTTGCAAGTTAATAATTTACTTGCAATATGAATTTAGCTTTAAAAAGAGTTACTGTAGTACAAATGTGACATAATTCAAGGACTTCAATAATTCAGTGTGCAAAGTAAGCAGGTTCTGTCCTTAGAAAAAAAGGAATTATAGTGGATAAGAAGTGGAGAATGTATGTTGATTTATAATATTTGCATATTGAGGTGCTATTAGTGTGGCTGTCAGGGAGGTTCTTCCCTGTGAATTTTGTGGTTTCTTGGTGTTCCTTCACCATCAACCACAATGACGTGTTAGTGAAAATATTCCTGCTTCATAAACAGACTGTTCTTGGAAGTGAACTGCTCTGAAAAGCCCACACACATTGGAGAGTAAAATCCAGTGTGTTGAGGAAGAATACTGAAGAACCAGAAAGTAATGGTTATTCTGTTTTCATTTCTTATGCTAAAATAGCCATTTTTCACCTTTAGGAGGAGTATCTTTCTCTTGTGGCCAGGCTCATTATCCATTTCCGAGACATTCGTAAGTAATTTTTTACTTTTGGTTTTACTTTCTTCTCAGTTGTGGTTTCTCATTGAATCATCATCAAAGAAAAGTAAATTTTAGGGCTTCTGTGTGTGATTCTACATGTGATTCTTAGAAAGTTGCTTTAAGAATTTTCCTGTAGTATGCATGCCTAATTTATAAATCCTGTTTCTCTTACACATCATCTATAATTGAAAAGTATTTGAGAAATTATTTGAACTTGCTACTTTTCCTACTTCCTAATTTTTTTCTGTATCTTTGCTTCTTTCATATTTTTATATAGCATTCTGATTACCCAATGGGCTTAGGTTAATGTATTTTATTAGAGCTACAGTAGATAGTGGGTTTTTAAAATTTATTTTAAAAATTATGTAGAGAGTATATCCAGAAGGTCAATGTGACAATATTAACAAAGATGATTCATCATTTTTTCTTTGCAGACAATAAGAAATCTCAAGCCTCAGTCAGTGGTAAGAGTTCCTTTTTTGTTGTTGTTTTCTTCCTTCCCATACTCTCCATTTCTAAATAGAGCAGCTTAGACATCAGGGCTGTGGTTACTAAGAATAAAGCATCTGTGTATTGCCTAGCTGGGATTTTAAATGTATTAAATGCTGCTGGAGTAAAGGAAGGGGAGCAGGACAGTCTTGGAGTTGTTCAGTGCTGGGGGTGGGAGGCTTGGCCAGTGCTTTGGGTGTAACACTGCAGGCTTCTTTGTGCCCCTGTTTGCATTTCTGTTAGCTCACAGCAGTAAGGTTCAGGAAAGCACCAGAGGGATTGAAAATCATCTGCTGAGCAGCCCAGGTTCCCTCCTGTTGCCAGCTGTGGCTCTCCAGGTGTTGCACCAGAGGCAGAAATATTTGTGGTGCTATTTGGTGAGCTTAGATCTGGTCCTGGCTTCTGCCTCTGTGCTCATTCTCACTGCAGTGGATGTTAGGGACATGGTGTGGTGCTTTCATCCCTCTGGAGGGCAAATATGCACTCTGTGGTTGATGAACATGCAGTCTGGCCTGCTGGAAATTATTTTATAAGTATTCTTAAGGAAGAGGTGGTGTGTGTTCTGTACCTGGTTCATATTGCTTCTGCACCCTGTGTTGTGTTTTGGCCTCTTGAATTGTCTTTCTCTAACTTCACTTTTCTGTGTGCCCAGGATTCAGATTATGAAAAATGTCTTGAAAGGCACTGAATTTATTCAATGCATAATACCAGTGATGTTAGAGGGGAAGTGTACAGCACAGTACATCCTCTGCTCTGAGCATCGCTTCTCTGAACAGGAAGACCCACAGTGGGACTCTCTTGGTTTTTGAAGTTAAAGGCTTTATATCCTCATGGAGTTTTGTTGGCAGCTTGTGTATCAAGTTGGAGATGGCCAATAAGTTCTTTTCTCTGATGTATTTAAAATCTGTGTGGAACTTCACAACACTGGAGCACTTTCAATCACCTCTGTCTTTACAGAGAGGCAGAGATGTGCCAGAAGCCTCGCAGGCAGGGCAGTGAATCTGTTATTGTCAGGATATTGGGTCTAGTCACGGTCTGAAGTTGCCAGATCAGAGAGTGGATGAGGGAGAGCAGGGGATTGTGGACAATTGCATGGCTGGCTGCATAGCAGTGTCTGTTTCCTTTGCAGATCCAATGAATGCCCTGCAGAATCTAACTGGGGGTCCTGCAGCAGGGGCACCTGGCATGGGCATGGCTTCCCGAGCTCAGGGGGCACCAATGAGTGGCATGACAGGCCTTGGTCCAATGGCACAGCAGATGAGTCTGCCAGGGCAGCAGCAGCCTCCTGGAACCTCAGCAATGGCTCCTCATGGCATGCCTGGGGTCTCTACAGCCACTCAGCAGAGTAAGTGTTCCTTTGCTTCAGCCACTGAAGTTGTTGGGTCAGCTTTGCAGTAAAAAGGCCTTTCCTCAAGGAAAGGGTGCTGAAGAGGTGTCATACTAGGTGTCATACTAGGTGTCATACTAGGTGTCATACTAGGTGTCATACTAGGTGTCATAGTTCTGGCTAAATCAGCCAAGTGAACTCAGAAATAATTGATTTCAAGTACTGCTACCTAATTGGATAAATGTCTTCCTTGGTATAGCCAACACAGTAGAGCTGTTGTATGAGAAAGTTCTTTCATCATGTCAGCTTCAGAACATTGTTTTCTTTCATCATGTCACCTTCAGAACATTGTTTTCTTTCATCATGTCAGCTTCAGAACATTGTTTTCTTTCATCATGTCACCTTCAGAACATTGTTTTTTTCAGAACATTGTTTTTGCCTGTGCAAACATGTACCCAGGTTTTCCATGGTAAGGTGCTTCCTGCTGGTGACCTCAGTGTACATTTCTTCCTGCATATTTTTACTCTTTACTTACTGACAATGGAGGGAGAGTGAATTACAAGTTGGTAGTACAAAGTGTGATTAATTCTGCTGTTAATCCATTTGAGGAAGCAAAAGTATATACTGCTAAGGAAGGACATGAATTAATCTCACATTATTGGGGTATCATATTTTAAGTAGAGTCTATCTTCTCTTCAGCCCAGCTTCAGCTCCAGCAGATAGCCCAGCAGCAGCAGCAGCAGCAGCAGCAGTTCCAGCAGCAGCAGGTGGCCCTGCAGCAGCAGCAGCAGTTCCAGGCCCAGCAGTCAGCCATGCAGCAGCAGTTCCAGGTGCAGCAGCAGCAGGCGGCGGCCGCGGCGGCGGCGCAGCAGCAGCAGCAGCAGCAGCAGTTGCAGGCTGTGCAGCAGCAGCAGCAGCACATGCTGAAACTGCAGATGCAGCAGCAGCAAAACCAACAGCAGGTGATGACAAACAGCTCCCATGGCAAATGTGGTGATGGGTGTGCTGGTTTGAGAGCAAACCAGTGCGAGATCCCAAGTCAGAACTACAATTTAGTGGGAAAATTAGATTAAAATGCAATAGTACAAAACCACTGACAGAGTCAGAAATGCCCTGTCCCCTGTGTGTCAGGGGGGTGGCACAGCCCCATCCCATGGGGCTCAGCAGCTGTGGTTCTGCTGGAGCAGGGATCCTGCACAAGGGGGGAGTTTTCCTCTGCAGCTCCAGGGCTGCTGCAGATGGGCCTGGGCTCCCTCTGGCAATGCAGGGCAGCAGAAGCTGCTCCTCTGGCAATGCCCTGGGCAAAGGCTGCTGTGCTGTGCCAGGCTCACATTGGATCCAGGTAGGAATGCTTGGCTCCTGCCCTGGGCGCAGCATCTCCCCATGGGATGCTGGAATTGGATCAGCCCTGCAGGGACACTCAGTGGCCATGGACAGCAGAGATCCCCCTGGAAAGTGGGTGGGTCATGGAAGAGATAAAGAACACTGCCCCACCTGGTTTTAACAGATGGTAATAGAATACAAACATTTGGTTACATCTTGCAGTGTAACCTAAGACAATCAGTTACTTGTCAGGTGAGGCTTGGCTTGTGTGGAAGTATCAGCTCTGCCTGTTACTAACACATTTCCACTTCTGGGTAGGGCTTCAGGTTAGATTGGCAAGTTAACTGACAGCAGTGTGTTACATACCAGAGGAAAGGCTTTACAGATGTTTTGTTGCTTTCTTTTGTCATAGCAATAGGGAATGAAAATGTTTGTCTCTTTTTTTTTATAATTGTCAGGACAGTCTTTCATTCTGACAGAAATTGGGAAAGAATAGCCCTTGAATTACTCTAGCAATAGTGGTTGTTTTGTCATTGTGTGACTAATGTGTTGCCACTTTAAAAAATGTGTATATATACACGTGTGTGTATATATATATCATCCTTAGGTACAAAAGCAGGGGAGGAAACTTCAGCTGTCATATTCTTGTGCTGTTTTTGTTAGGGGGTGATTACATTTGAAAACTGTATCTGAGCCCATTTGTACAGGAGAAGCTGATGGATTTAACCTTTGCTTTTAAAAGTTACAGGAAAGCCTGTCATGTGGAAATATGGAAATATGGAAATACGGGGCATTTAACCATTTAGGGTTGAGATATACAAGGGATGAGTGGATAAAAAGGTTAGGCTTTCCCTTTGGGCTTAAACCATCAATCTGATGTATTAGGATTCTGTTTATTTTTGGTTTATGCTATAAAAGTCAGTCTGCTGTTGCATTGCTGGGAGCTTTAACATGCTGGCTTTTCCTGCTTTTCAGATGCAGCAGCAGCAGCAGCAGCAGCAGCTGCAGCGGATTGCTCAAATGCAGCAGCTGCAGGCAGCACAGGTCATGCAGGCACAGCAGCAGCAGCAACAGCAGCAGCAACAGCAGCAGCAGATACCACAGCAACAGATACAGCAGCAGCCTCAGCAAGTCATGCAACAGCAGATGCAACAGATGCAGCAGCAACAGCAGCAGCAGCAGCAACAGCAGCAACAACAGGTTGCTCAGGCACAGCAGTCTCAGCTTCCACCACAGTCCCAGCCTCAGCCCCAGCCCATGGTGTCTCAGCCTCAGGCAATCTCAGGACAAATTCCCAGCCAGGTTATGCCTGTCACTCTCACACCACAGCAGTTAAAAGCTATGCAGGTAAGGGCTAGTGACCAGCTGTCCATCTGGAGAAATAAAACAGATATCTGACTTTTGCTAATAATGGAATAGGAAACCATAACTTGTTAAGAGCTCTGCAGTTAGCAAGTTGTGGGTACAGGGTGTTTAAAGGTTTATGTCTGGGCCTGCCAGTAGAGAACAATTTTGTACCTAAGAGTAAGAGTTCTGGAAATGTGTGAAAACCATTCATGCAGCTAAAATTTTAAGAATAATTTCTTGTCTCACTCTTGAATGCACAAGTGAAACAAAGAAAAAGAAACATACTCTGGTTAAAGAAAAGTGATCTCCATGCAGTTTGCTTTTCTAGAACATGAGCAGGTACTTTGGAGTGTTCTAGACTGCAGCCAGTGTTTGCTCTCTGCCATGCTGGCTTTGCTTCTGCTGCCACATTGGGAGATTTGGTCACAGTTCAATGTGCTGGCTGTTCCTGCCTTGGAGAGAAGGTGGGAAGGACAATAGTTCTACTGAATCTCTTGCTGGGTCATGCACTTAATGGTGCAGCTTTTTGCAGTGTTAGAGTAATTTTTATCTGGGCTGCATAGGTTACTGTTGAATCAAAGCTCAGACCTGTTTTTCTTTGGGCCTTACTGGGGAGGATTGGAGAGTCAGCCACACTTCAGAAATGGATGAGTTGATGTCTCCACTTTGTGCTCCTACCAGCTGAGCTAGGAGTAGTTAAATGTCATCATTGTCACAGTGACAGATGTAATGAATTTATAAACATTTGCAATGCTGGTCATTGGTAGGCTTGCAAAAAATATAAGTGCCTTACTATCTTGATATATAAGACCTGATAGCAGAGGTAAGATGTGCAGGAAGTTGTTGAATTGGGTGTGCAGTCTGTGGGAAAACTATTCTAAGTGTTTTAAACATGGAAACTTGTTTTTACAAAAAAAAAAATCAAAAACTTTAGTTGGTGAGGCTGATCTTGTCTCCATACCCCTTTTAATGAGCACATGAGCCAATGCAGTTGAAACAGAAGTGTCATACCCTGCTCAGGTATGTGTGTTTACTTTGGGTTTGTTCTCACCCCCAGGTAAGAGCCCAGCTGGTGCAGCAGCAGCAGCAGCAGGCAGCAGCAGCAGCAGTGCAGGCAGCTCAGGCCCAAGCTGCTCAGATGGGAGCCTCGGGGCAGGTAAGGGCCCAGGGCCACAGCTCACAGCCTGTGCCAGGTGCATGCTAGAGATGAGCATGGAGTGGGTTCCTGGTGGTTCCTGGTGCGGGCTCTGACATTGCTCATCCCCTCTAGGAAGGGGGTGTGGTTCTTCTCTGCTGTTTCTCCTTTGCCTGGAGTCAGAGGCAGGATTTCATTGCCAACCTCTCTGTGCATGCTCTCTGTCCCCAGTAGGTTCGAGTGTTGCCTGTACTGACACAGGAATGCCCATGAGTCAGATGATCTCCTGTGGGCACACTACAAGTCTGACTGTTGGTACCTGGAGTGTATCACCTCTTCTTTCATTAAACTCTCCTAGGTGACTGCTTTGTTGTGTAAACTGATTTCTGTACTGTGAATCTTTGCCTGCTATCTTTAATCACATGTGATTTACCTTCCATCTTCATGTATTGACTGGAAAAAAATAGTATAGATGATGAAATCTCTCTGCACTCCCCTTTCAGTCCTTTCATCTTTCATTTTCTTCTGAGTGAGATGGGCAGTAGATCTAGATGCTTTTGTTCTGGATGTGAATTGTGAAGAACAAATGGTGTGTGTCACAAGTGCAGAGTTACATGAAAAAAAGAAAAGTGCTGGGTGAAAGCTTGTTGTCTAACGTGGTTTTTCTATCCTGCAATACACCTGCAGCCCCAGTGGTTGTTTCTTGATGTGTGTCTGGTATGAAGGAGACATGGGGAAAAAATGGGGAATGGCTTGAGCTGAACCTCTTATCCCATTTTCCACAAGAATATGGAAGTCTTTTGTGGCTTACCTGTGTAGTGTTTCATACTGAGGCATTTTACAGACATGGGTAAGTACAAATGTCACCACTCTGTAGATGAAGAGAGAGGCAGACAGATGAAATGAGGCTGACTAGGACTCATGGCAGAATTCTTGATGTACACCCAGCCATTCCATGTTTTTCAAGCACCATTTTCCATTCAGTGCACAAGTCATTTTCTAGATTCAGTAAGAAGTTTTTTATGTGGACTGTGCTTCTCCAGTGAACATCTCCCAGGCTTGTATCAGGGCCAGTGTCTTGTACCATGGTCACTCTCAGCTGGCCACATCCTTGTTGGTGTGACCAAGTTCTGTTTCTGAGTTGCTCCTTTGGCTTGTGTCAGTGTAACACAGGATGTAAAGCTGGGCAGTGGTAAGTACAGTTGGCACAGTGCTGGCAGCAATGCAGAATTCTCTTCCTACAGCTGAAATGTCAATTAAAACTTGTTTGTTTCTTAAATAATTTCCAGGTGGGAGCTGCAGGGACTTAGGCTGACTGGAAGGAGACACTGACTTTTTTTTCTTGTTGCTAACTTCAGTGGTGCTCTTTTCAACTCTGAACAGATGGATTGTGTTTATGTAGAGTCAGCTGAATTCCTGCCCCTTTAGTGACTTCATGTGCCAGTGGCTTAACAGCACAGTGCATTTGAAAAGCTTTGGGTGATGACATGGTTGACAGCCAGTTTTGTATTGCAGCTTCATCCAGTCCTGTGTGGGGATTGCTCTTTATCTACCACATGTGGAGTTTGGAATATTCCACACACACGTTTTACTCCACTGATGTTCATGCCAGTGCAAGATGAGTCTACTAAAATTCACCTACCACTATGAAGTCCAATAACTAAATGGGTTTCTTGTACTTGTCTAAATATTTTCTGTATATAATAGGTTTAAGATTGTGGCTGTATTTAATATTACCATGCAGCTTCAGTGTTGAGAGGGTGTAAGGATTTCCTTTATAAGAAGTCTCTTTTAAGGCTAGATTTTTGCTTTCTATTTAGTACATTTTTCGGTAGCATCAGCATTTTTAATAAATCTGCTTTGATTTCTTTATTTGGTTCAGGGAAGCTTTTTTTAGAAACAAACCCTATCCTAATCTTTGCTTGTTACATTTAAATTTAGTTTTTAAGGGCTTTCAAACTGGGAATTTTGTTTGCTATGGCTGCATTTTTCCTTTTCCATAAAGTTTCTGTAAATCCTTTTTACATAAAAGTAAAAGCAGTCCCAGGTTTGAACATGGATTCATGTGAGAGGTTCTTCCCTGAAGTTATCAGGACCCCACACAGGTCAGTGTTACCCTGCTCCAGTCCTTGTGAGCATGTAACTCCCAGGGGAGCTCACAGCAGTGCTGTCCTAGCAACATGAGATCTACACAGAATACTTGCAGCACCAAGGAAAAAGATCTGTAATCAACTGCAGTTAAGTGTGAGTAAAGTTAAAGTTAAATAGGAGTAAGGTTAAGTCACTGTGCAGTTCCCTCAGGTGCTCAGGATGCAGAGTGGCTGATGCTGGCTGAAAATCTGAGCTGCCTTTGGTGCAGGGGCACTGTAATACACGTGCTCACCAGAAACTGTGTATTCATGGGCTGCTGAATGCTTGGATGTTAAAGAAAAGAAAGCTGCAGGTTCTGGATTCTATTTGTTCTATTCCAGTTCATTTTTATGAATGAATGGGGTTTGTAGCTTACTTTGGAGGGAGATCCTCTTTCTGCTCTCTGATTTATCTCAATTTAATGGAATTTTACCTCATAAGAATCAATCTCACTTGTGGAGGAAGATGTGTTCACTTAAAATCTTTCTCAAAAGTACTTAAACATTTCTGCTTGTGTTCTTACCTTACAAGAAGAGTAACTCCTTTATGGACATACTGCTTTGGAACCCCTTTCCTGACTCCTTTATCAAAGGGTCATGGGTTTTGTAAATATAAATGGGCTGGAGAATGGGGGAAAATAGATTGTTTTTGTTAAGAGAGTGGAATTGGTGCCATTTTATATATGGATTTCCTTTCCAGAGCAGACATTTAAAAAAATACAAAAGATCCTAACCCAAAATTGTAAGCTTGTGCACTCATTTGACCAACCACAACACTACAAACAGCTGAAAGCCTTTGAATTGGAGTTTGTCATGCTGCTGTTCAGTGATTTGCCAGACACTTAACCTGTGAATATTCTTCTAATTTCCTTTGCCTCAGTGGAAGTAATGTAAATCTTCACTTTTTGGTGGTGTGGCTTCAGAAACACAGCCAAGATGGGCCATGTGGGTCACCAGAACATGCCTGGGATTGCACAGCTCCAGAGATCTGTGTGCATTCACCAGGGTCTGAGCTGGGGTGATTGTGCCTGAAAGGATATTCCCCTCCCACCCCAGCAATTTCCCCCCTTTTTTTTTTGGTTTTGTTAGGGTTATGTTGCTTCACCAGCTCTCATGTTGACACTGTAGCTCTTCACTGCACTCCCTGGCATCCCCCTGTGCTCTGTGGCACTGCTGGGTTGTTGTGTTTGCTCTGCAGCTGCTGCATGCTGTGTGTGCACGTGTGCATGTGTGTGTGTGTCTGAGGCACCCCCTTTGTTCCCCTCCTGAAATCCTGTCTCTGACCATCCCTCTTTGCCTGGATGGAAAGGGACTGCATTGCTCTGATGTTGTGAACTAACAGCTGTGCTGAAGTTGACACTATTTTTTCTTTATCAGTTATTGCTTTCTTTTTTCAGTCTTGCTATGTTGTATTTAATTTTATTTATTTTTAACAATTGTAAGCACATGCATTCTTTGACTCTCTAGAGATGTGTTGCTGGCTGCTTCAGTCCATTTACATAAACACCCAGCAGGAGTGCCCCAACCCATTTACAGGAAGGAGGCTGCATTATCTCTTAGGTCAGTTAGGATTGTGTAGGTTCCTTGGTATAACATGTAAGCCAGGGAAAAAAGGTAGCTCAGAGAACTTCACTGTAGATCTTTAGGTCCCAAACAGAAGCTCTTTTACTGATAAGTGAATCTGCCAAAGCTACCTGAATACTACCTCAAATATATACTGGATTTGTTGTAAATTCTCAATATGTGGGGCAATATCAAATTTTAAGTAGCAGAGGGCTATACAGATATGAAAAATTACATCTCTGTGACTCATGCAGGCTAATGGTTCTGAAAGGTACTTGTAGACACTGCAGAGCAGCATAGTTCCAATCCTATTTTAAAATAAAAATTGATTCTAATGCTCACCTTTGTCATTTACCCTAAATGCACACAGGGTGTGCTCACTCTATACAGCTGGAGAATCAAAAAGCTTGAAAAAGATCATGGACTCAGAAAAATTTAGCACACCTTAGTAGTAGAAGAATATGTATTTGTCAAAATGATGGTAATTTAAAAAGTGCACTTGGCTTATTGTGTGGGTTATAAAAGGAAGGAAATAAATTTTTCAAAGCTGGAAGTCCTTTTAATTGTCTTTGGCATTGCTATACTGGCATGGGTTGGGCTGGTGTGAAATTTGCTCACTGTGGGGCAGTGCACTGACAGCTGCTGCTGAACTGTCTGACAAAGTGTCCTGGAACAGAGGGGACATGGCCAATTCTGCTGAACCCTTGGGGCCCACAGTGGGGAAAACACATCAGAAACCTGTGGCATTATAGAGCTTCTTAGGTGGAGAGCTCCTGACAGCAGAGAGCTTACTTCCAAAGATTGGAGAGCTTACTTCCAAGAGTTGGAGAGCTTACTTCCAAGAGTTGGAGAGCTTACTTCCAAGAGTTGGGAGAGCTTATTTCCAAGAGTTGGGAGAGCTTACTTCCAAGAGTTGGAGAGCTTACTTCCAAGAGTTGGAGAGCTTACTTCCAAGAGTTGGGAGAGCTTATTTCCAAGAGTTGGGAGAGCTTACTTCCAAAGGTTGGAGAGCTTACTTCCAAGAGTTGGGAGAGCTTACTTCCAAAGGTTGGAAGACTTATTTCCAAAGATTGGAAGACTTATTTCCAAAGATTGGAAGACTTATTTCCAAAGATTGGAAGACTTATTTCCAAAGGTTGGAGAACTTCAAGATGTCAGGAAAAATTTAGGAAAAGCCCTTTATGGAAATGACAGGATAGTGAACCCTTGAGCCATGAGTCAGGCTGTCTATGGGCTCTGTCGGGGTACCAGCAGTTCATGAGGTGCTCTCTGAGATGGAGAGGAGGAGCATCAAAAGGAGCTGCATTTCCAGGCCAGCAGGTCAGGTTAACCTTCAGAGAGAAGCTCACTAACCTTCCCTCCATGCTCCCCCTCCCCAGTTCCCGGAGGCTGCATGTGCTTCTCATCCTGCCAGTGCACTGCATTTCTTGTTTTGCGATTACTTTTGTCTGTTGTCCCTCTGTCCTCAAAGATGATCACCGCACCCCTGGCCCGAGGCGGGATGCAAATCAGACCACGGTTCCCGCCTGCCCCCGCGGTGCCGGCTCCACCTCCAAGCTCCGTGCCCTTGGGCGGACAGCCAATGCCACAGGTATTTACTGGGTCACAGCCACGTGTGTGCTCGGGCACAGCTGCCCTGCCCGCCTGCTGCCTCTCCGGCAAGGGGAGTGTTCACTTGTGATCAAACGATGAACTTGCTGCTGCTACTCAGCTTCTTGGTGTGCTTTTTATGGATCGTTTTTCATTTTAACTACAAGGTTTTTCTTGGGATATCAAATAAAGCGTTTTTAAAGGGGGATAGATCTTTATTTTAACATTTAAAACTTTGCCTGTCGGGACCCAGGACATTCCTCTGGCTGCCCTGGGTGATTTGAGACCCTGGCAAGGGGCTCAGAGACCTTGGCACAGAGTCACAAACACCTGTGCCTTCCATTTTAACCCATGGAAACAATTCCCAGCTTTGTGTGAAGATTTACAAACCACAAGGGCTTGAGTAGAATGATGGTGAATTTGTCACAGGGTGAAAAAGTAGAATTTTGGGGATTTAGAATGGGGATTCAAGAAGCAAGATGGAGGAATCTGGGCATGTCCTGTCCTTCTCCTTCTTGTCCTCCATCTTCTGCTGTGATGGTGACACTTTTGGATTGGTTTAGAGTAGAGACAGACTGTCTAACATAGGTGATAGGTATTGGGAAATTATTGTAAATAAAGTATATTTGTTTGTAGTATAAAAAGCCAACACCACCCCAAGGGCAGGGACTGTGCCACAACCCAACCTGCTGGACAGAGAAAGAATGTAACAGATAAGAGAAAATAACAACCTTGAAAAGCAGAACCCAGGAATCTCAACTTCTTTGGTCATGGGGCTGGGAAAAAAGAGACTTTCTAACACCTCAGGGGTCATCTCAACCACAGAAACCTGAGATTTGCCGTGTTCAAGATTCACATTTGATTCAAGACTCAAATTTCAGGTCCACACTCCATGAGTGTGCGTTGCTGAGTGTTGCAGGTCAGCTCTGCAGTGTCCCTGGCTGAGTTGTGCCAGGACCTTGCTTGGCCTATGTTCATGTACAGGTGATTCTTGTGTCATTAAACCTGGCTTGTTCCAGTTTGAGCAGCTTTGGCATGGTGTCAGGGACCCAGAAAAATTTGAGCTGTTCTTTTCTTCCATGACTGTGTAGGAGAAACTGCCAGGAGGGTTGCACTTGTCCCTGTATCAGAGCAGATCCTGTGGAGGCAGGCTGGCAGCTCCTGCCCAGCTGCTGCTGGAAAATGCACCAGGTCAGAGCACTTCATTTCCTCTCAGGAGGCTGCAAAGGCAGTGGCAGTGACCAGAAGGTTCTGCAGGCCCAGGCAAACACATCTGTTGTCATTTCTGGTTGAAGATGGATGCTCATTTCAATCCAGGACAGTGTGGATTTGTTAACTTACACAAACCCCAGCCATAGCTGTGGAGTCAGAGGGGAATTTGTGCTTTGGTCACTGTAACAGTTAATATTGACTGACATAATCATCTCCCATTTGAAATATCCACAATATTTGAGGCTTTTCCATGGATATTTAAGTATTAGTTTTGCTTCTATTTGATACTTGACTGAGAGCAAAAGGCTTCTAGTTACAATATTATATCTAGTTACAATATTTAGTTACAAGGCTTCTATCCACAATGTTTGAAGCTTTTCCATGGATATTTAAGTATTAATTTTGCTTCTATTTAATACCTGACTGGTAGCAAAAGGCTTCTAATTGCAATATTATATCTAGTTACAAGTTATATTATATCTAGTTACAAGTTATATTATATCTAGTTACAAGGCTTCTATCCACAATGTTTGAGACTTTCTGATGGATATTTAAGTATTGGTTTTGTTTCTATTTAATACTTGACTGATAGGAAAAGGCTTCTGGTTCAGGCATTCAGTGATGGGGTGATCTTTGAGCACTGTCACTGAGGAGCTTTGACTCCTGACACCAGTGAGCTGCTCATCAGAGGTGTCTCAGTAGAGGCCAGGGAGTGGGAAAGTGATGTAGAAGCTGAACAGCTGGTCAGAGCAGAAGAAGAAGAAGAAGAGAAATTTTTCATGAGCAATGATTGTAGTGAGAATGGCTCTGAAGCAGGTGCTGGGGTGAGTGAGTGAGTCATGGTTTCCTGGTGGCTGGAATCAGGTTTTGTTCTGACCTGCATATACTTGACAGCTCTGGACCACCATGAATCTCTGGTATTGTGTGCCAGAACACTTTGTTCAGGTTCTAGGTAGATTAGAAATTAGAAATGTTGTTTTTTACAGCTCTTAATCTTATAAACTGCTGAACTGCTGCTGTCTGCTGGGTGTAACTTCCTGGTGATCAGAGCCCCTGCAGCTGTTGACAGCAGGAGGGAGGGCAGGAGCAGATATGTGGGTATTGGTCACTCATTTAAGAGCAAGTCTTCTCCTTGACTGCAGTATCAAAATCCATTTGGATGTGGTGAGGATAGTTCAGGGTGTATTTTCTCTTTAGAAAAGAATCTTGGTGTTGCACTGAAGAATGCTTTTCAACAGAAGGATCAGATATGATATCAATACCTTGTGGTTATTTATTTTTGCCCCATAACAGTCTGGCCTTTTTTATCACAATTCTCCTTAGGTTCTCCAGTGAGTTTATTTGTTTGGTTGGGATTTTTTGCTTCTTACAGTCTTTTCAAACAATACAAAAAATTACTGATATGGGGTTTTATTCCACAAACACCTGGTGTTTTGATTTGTAACAGAGTCAGAACTGAAAGCCCCTTACCAGCCTTATCTCCTGGGTGCTGTTCTGTGCCTGAGAGTCAGCAAACTGGAGCTGGAACTCACAGCTGGGTTTATCTTCCTGAGCTTTGCTTTAGTGGATGCAAATGCAAACTTTTATCATGCAAGCCTAAGTTCCCTATGGGCAAGACTTCAGAAAATGAGAGTGTGTGTCATGATCAGGTCACTGTAGGGGCACAGAGCAGATTGGTGCTCATGGGCTGCAGTAGCTGTCCATGGAGATGATTTTATGTGCAGAAATTCCTATCCCTCAGTGAAAAATATGTGCTTGGATTTCCTTGTGTCTGCTAAAGATGCAGGGTGTACAAATGAGCAGTAACCATGGCCCAGCTCTGGAAATGAATGAATTCAGTGGAGTTAAAGCTCTGGAGGAGGGGAGGTTTTGTCTTTTGGGTTCATAGCTGTTTTTGTAGTGTGTTTGTTTGTTCTTCTTTATTTTTTAAGCCTTCTTTTTACTCAGAGTCAGCTGCAAAGAGCATTCCCTAGAAGTTGAAACTTCATTAAATTGTTACAATCTTAATCTTTATCCTACAAACAATGTAGAAACCTAAATCTGAAATCATCTTTAAACTGTTCTGAAATGATGTAGCAAATGAGCTGCTGTCAAAGAAAGCCAAGGCAGTAAGTTCAGAACTGCACACTTCTGAATGCATGTTTTTGAAAATGTCACAGTTTTGGTTACTGATAGGCATTGGCCTTTGCTGTTCTGAAATGAAGGTGGCAGAGGGCAAACCTGGAAAGGAGGAAATCTGGTTGCCTGTGCAGGTATTTGAATGAGGAGGGGTAGTGCAAAAACTTCATCCAGTGCTGATGTGCACAGTAAATGCTGCATATCCTTTTCTTCACTTTCTGCAGCATTTGTAAATTAATGTAAATAATATCCTTGGTGCTGAATCACACACAGCAACTTAAATCTGGCAGAAAACCCAATGAAATCTTTCTCCTTCCTTCCTAAAACACAAGGGTTTAAGTGTTCAGAAATCCTTTTTTGTAACCAACTTGGGACACTTAACTGTGTCTGATTTCAGGAAGAGATGAACCACTCCAAGTGGTGTTAGTCTGACTTGGTGAGAAATGGGTGCAGTGTCCACATGGGTAAGCTCCAAATCACTGTCTAACAGCAAATGAAATGGGCTTGTGAAGGATCAGGGAATGCTCTTTGCAGTGTCCATCCTTCCTTCCTTCCTCACATGGTGTCTGCAGGAGGCCAGCTGTGCTTTTCAACCTCAGAAAGGCTTTTCCAGTTGTTGAGGAGAGACATGCTGGTAACAAATCCACCTCCTTTGGAGAACACCAGCCCAGGCTCTGTAGTTGTTGATTATGGAGAAAAGGAAGATAATTTAATTTCAGCCTCACTTGTTCCATGTATTAACTTTGTGTGAGAGGTTGCAAAGGTACTGGGGTTATTGAAGATTGAAAAGAAATCATAGCATGTCAGGCTGCATTTGGTTTTGAACTGTTCTGTAATGGGTGATGAACTGGTATCTTCAAGATGAGCAGTTTTGCACTGAGCTGGGGATTGTTTGTGCCTTTTTGGGGGAGTTTGACCTTTTGCAGGGCTGCAGTGAGAGGTACCAAGCAGAGCAGCTCCTGTGGCAGTCAGTGTGTCCATGCAGAAGTAGACAATGCAATATTTTTCAGAGTGCCAAATATCATGTGCTCTGCATACAGCTGGGTTATTTAACAAGAGAGTGAAGGGCAGCACCAATGTGCAGTGCCTGTGATGTGCCTGGGACTTGTGGATTTACTGGAACCTTTGCTTAAAAATGGTTTAGACTGAGGGAAAGAGTTGTTAATTCAAAGGTGTTCATCAGTGACTTACAGAATGGACACATGGGTTACTGAGCCACAATCTGTGGCCTCTGCAGGCTAATTCCATTTATCTTTGTATGTCCTTATTTATAGCCTCAAGTCATCAGAACTCTCTGCATGCTCCTTAAACAAATGTGATCACTCAATAGCTGCATTACTGTCCCATGCCTCTGCCATTGCACAGGTTTTCTTGTTTGGTTTTAAGTGATTAAGGGGAAAAATATGAATTAGAACAAATGTGAGAAGTTGCTCAAATTTGAGTGTTCATCTGGCTCTGGCACTGTAGAGTGCACAGAATAAACTTGGTTGGTTGGTGCTGTTCTGGAATGCTCTTACTTGCCTTTTTGTCCTTTAGGCACACCTCATTATTCTCCAAAGGTCAGAAAGCTGCTTCATTTTTTTTCCATCCAGCTGTTGAGTTTGGAGTTTCTGTCTCCACCCAGATTTTCAGAACTCAGTATTTAAACAAGATGTTGGTGATTTGGCTTACTTGATTTTTTTTCTTCCTTCTTCCTAAAGAAAACCAGTTGAGAAGCTGCAGCTGAGTCTGACAGACCTTTGAAGACTGTAATTAAAATGTCTAAATAAGGAGGGGTTTTTGACTCTTAATTATCAAATGGGAAATGTCTTTTCTTCCTGCTCTTCTTTAGTTCCAATAAAGTACAGGTTTCTCACATGGCACTTCTGACATTTTAATTGCAACATGATGGTTTGGGCAGTGAAAAATAATTATTATGCAGTTAATTCAAGTTATGTGCAGATTTAATGGTCATTTCTAGTGAAGTTGATAAGATTTACTGCCCTGAGAGCTTCAAGAGTGATGCAGGTGGGAGTGTCCTTATGGGGGAGAAAGGCAACTAATGCTTTGATTTCTTGTAGGCCTGAGGAACACTTCTCTCCACAGGTAAAGCCTTTTAGTTAGGTTCCCCTGCTCTGCTCCCCTTGGTTGTTATTGATGGTGTCTTTCCCACACTGCAGGTCAGCCAGAACAACATCACCATGATGTCATCCCCATCTCCTGTGCAGCAGGCTCAGACTCCCCAGTCCATGCCTCCACCACCACAGCCCCAGCCTTCTCCTCAGCCAGGCCAGCCAACTTCTCAGCCAAACTCAAATGTCAGGTGAGCCCCACTGCGACTTCTGAGCACTTCTGGTAATGCCACCAGTGTGAGGTTTTCAGAAACATTCAGTAACCTCACTCTGTTTCCATTGGAATGAATGAATTTTAATACCAGCTGCACTGGGAGCACAGGTGAGACTGTGCTGAGTCCACTCTGAAAACTCCCATTTTCCATAAAGCATCTGTGTATGAAACCTCACCAGGGCAGAACTACAGCCAGCCCTAATGCTGCTTACTGAATGTCAGGACCCAGGACACCCCTCTGGCTGTCCTGAGCAGCCAAAACCCTGCCAGGGGGCTCAGAGACCCTGGCACAGAGCCCAAAACACCTGTGGGTTTGATATGACCCATGCAACAAGTTACCAACCTTGGATGAAGATCTGCAAGCCATGACAAATTAAGTAGAATGATAGTGAAGTTATCACAAGGTGGAAAGTAGATTTTAGGGTTTTGGTATGGGGGTTCAGGAGGGCAAGATGGAGGGATCTGGGCATGTCCAGCCTTTCTTCTTCTTGGCCTCCACCTTCTGCTGTGATGGTGGCACTTTTGGATTGGTTTAGAGTAGAAGCTCACTGTCTAACACAGGTGATAGGTATTGGAAAGGAATTGTAAACATTGTACACATTGTAGTTTTTAGTACAAAGACATAACCCTGCCCTGAGGGCAGGCAGAGTGCCTGGAACTGTCCTGCTGGACGGACCTCGGCAGGGCAGGGGAAAATTCTTTATAGATGAGAAACAATGAACAACCTTGAGACTGAGAAATGAAGAGCCATGACTCCTTCTTCAAGCACCAGGCTGGGAAAAGAGACTTTCAAACTTTCCTTGGAGTCACTCTGACCAGCTAAAGATCCCAACAACTAAAATCATATCAGCTTCCAGGCTGAGGATCCTTCCTTGTCAGGTTCTGGCAGGTTTAATTTGTGTTTCTTTTTCAGCTCTGGCCCTGCTCCATCACCCAGCAGTTTTCTCCCCAGTCCCTCCCCACAGCCATCACAGAGCCCAGCAGCTGCACGAACGCCTCAGAACTTCAGTGTCCCATCCCCAGGTCCTCTCAACACTCCAGGTGAATGATTTGAGAGCTGTGCTGCACACCAGGGGTTGGGCTGTGCTTTGGGAACTGTAATAATTCCTGGGAAACCTGTTCTTTTTGGCACAGTGTGAACTTCCAAGAGCTCTAGGTAGAAGCTGGCATTGCAGGTACTGAACACATGACACAACTGCTTGGATTCCCAAATCAAAATCAACTGAAACCTCTTTTCTCATCACTGAACTATCTAATGGGTTTTTCTAACTTCCCCAGTCTTTGAAAAAAAGAATGATATTTAATTTAATGAAGGAAGTTTCTAGAGGCATAATGATTCTCTATTCCAGCAGGAGGGAGCCCTTAGTGACACTGTGCAGGTGGAAAGGACATAAACACTCCATGCCAGGCAGGAGGCTGCTTTGCTCCTGAACACCTTCCCAGGTGAACTCTGGCACTTGGCACTCCCCCCCCAGTCAGAATAAGCATTTTGTCACCTCCATTCATGGTACCACAGAGTGGCTCCTTCTCCTACCACTGGTGTGTGCTTTGCAGGTAGGAAAGGACCCACTTAACAAAAACTGCTGTGAATTTATTTTATTTTGTCTTTAAAGCATCAGAGTGAAGGCAAAATAAAGACCTAGAAAATTGGTATGTGGAACTTTGGAACTTTGCAGAAAAACATGTATTAAGTGGGAATTGCTCTCCTGCCCATAGAACATGTTATTTCCATACAAAAACTAGAGGTTAGGCAAGCACTTAAACTATGGAGGGTATCCAGTTGTGGATTTGGATATTTGACATGAGCTACACTTAGAGAGTGCCACATTTCAGCTCAAGATTAATTAAGAATAATGTTCTGCAGTATCTTGTATCACCCTGTGACATGCAGTCTTCCTTTTTGCCAGGAAATCCAAATTCTGTCATGAGTCCAGCCAGTTCTGGTCAGTCAGAGGAGCAACAGTATCTGGAAAAACTCAAACAACTTTCAAAATACATCGAGCCACTCCGGAGGATGATCAATAAAATAGATAAAAATGAAGGTGAGGTTTCCTGTGTTTGGCCATACATTTACCTGTGTCAGCTCTCTTATCTGCTGGAAGAAGCAATACTTTGTCTTTTGTGGTGACTTCTTTTCCAGAGATTTAAAATGTCAGAGCTTTTCTTTCTTGCTTCTAACTAAAGGCTTTAGTGTGAGGAATGGGCAAAACCCTCATCCTTAAATTCTCATCAGTTTTTCTACTTCTGATGGTTTTGAAACATGTAGAGT
The DNA here is from genome assembly GCF_037042795.1 of Molothrus aeneus. Lineage (NCBI taxonomy): Eukaryota > Metazoa > Chordata > Aves > Passeriformes > Icteridae > Molothrus > Molothrus aeneus. Next base: position 2,585,214 of record NC_089663.1, read on the forward strand.
TCATGCTTTGGATATACTTAGGATTAGATGGAAGATCTTTAATCCTCACCACTTTCTTTAGTATTGGCTCATGTTTTCATTTTGACTGTGTCTCTGTCTGCAAGAATGGAAGCTTTTCTTGTAGTCACTGTTTGTTTCTCACACTGTTTCAGACAGGAAGAAGGACCTGAGTAAAATGAAGAGTCTCTTGGATATCCTGACAGACCCTTCTAAACGGTAACTTTTTCCCAGCTGTGGCAGAAATCTGTGGTTGGCCCACAGCCCTGCTGCCACTGAGGCTGTCTCAGGCTCACACAGCAGACACACTCCAGCTGAGGTGCCTGTTTGGTGGCTGATGTGAATGAAATTTCTCCTCTTCCACAGGTGCCCCCTGAAGACGCTGCAGAAATGTGAAATTGCTCTGGAGAAGCTGAAAAATGATATGGCTGTGGTATGTAATGCTTTGTGCCAGCAGAGATAAGCAACTCATTCCAAAAGGTCTTAAGACTTGGCAGGATCATTTTTGCAGTTTTTATTACTCATGGTGTTAAAACTTAGAGTTGGACAAAATAAGAAAAGAGAAAAAGTGGGCAAGCATTTACTTCATGTAAGTTGCCTGTGTGTATCTTTTAACTGAATTTCAATTCCTTGTGCTTTGTGCCAAGACTTGAATAAATGTTTCTTTGGACTGTGGCTAATTTCAGGACAGCCTTCCTAAACTAAAACTGAATATGTTTTTTTTTGCTTTACTTCCTCCCTTAATATTACTATGTACAGTTTTGAGAATCATTTGCATCGGAAGTTTACTGCTATAAATTTTTTCAGACTCAACACTAAATATTTCTACTTTTGGTGATGATTAAAGCTTCTGTTGTGTTTCAGCCAACTCCACCACCTCCCCCAGTGCCCCCCACCAAGCAGCAGTACCTGTGCCAGCCCCTCCTGGATGCTGTTCTGGCCAACATCCGCTCGCCCGTGTTCAACCACTCCCTGTACCGCACCTTCATGCCGGCCATGACGGCCATCCACGGGCAGCCCATCACGTACGTGCACAGGGCTCTGAGTGGGAGCAGAAATCCCTCTGAGGAACCACTCAAAGAACAGATGGGTTTATGGATTCCTTTTTTCACATGTGGAATGTTTAATGATTCCTTTTGTGGGCCGTGTCGTTGTACACAGGGCCCCCGTTGCTTCCCCTCGGAAGCGGAAATACGAAGAGGATGAAAGACAGACCATCCCAAATGTCCTGCAAGGAGAAGTTGCAAGATTAAATCCTAAATTCCTGGTGAACCTGGACCCTTCACACTGCAGTAATAATGGCACAGTTCATCTCATATGCAAGCTAGGTAAGAAGGTGGTTCCTTTCCAGTCTGGTTCCTCCCTGGGGTCCACAGGCTAGAACCCAAGCTCAGTTATGCACTAAAACCCTCCTGGCTGGCAAGAAATGCTCTGCTCTGATGGAAGTGTCTTTGCCTTTCAGATGACAAGAATCTTCCAAATGTCCCACCACTCCAGCTCAGTGTTCCTGCAGACTATCCAGATCAGAGCCCTCTGTGGATAAAGAACCCCAGGCAGTATGGTATGACATTTGTTGGGCATGTGTATGTGCCACTAGGGGAAGTGGGAACACTTCTTTTATTTTAGTGTTTTAATACCATTTTTATAACAACTTCCTTTATCTGTTCCCTCATTTTTCTCCAGCAGCCAATCCCTTTTTGCAGTCAGTGTACAGATACATGACTTCCAAGCTCTTGCAGCTGCCAGACAAGCATTCAGTCACAGCTCTCCTGAACACCTGGGCACAGAGCATCCGTCAGGCCTGTCTCTCTGCTGCATAACAGCTCCTGCCTCATGCAGCCAGGAAGGAACCCTCAAAGGCTGGCCAAGATCTTCCACATGCCTCTGGAAAACCACAGCATGGGGAAGTTACTTCAGAAGAAAGAAGCCTTATGTTGTTTTGTTCCTAGGTTGGCAGGTTCAGCAGAGAACCTGATGTTAGACTTAGCTTTCATGCTTTCTATCTTCTGCCTCTGTGGACTTTTGCCAGCATTTTCAGATATACAAAATGTGTATATATGGTTCTCAAGACTGTATTTAGGATGAGTTTTTTATTGTCTTCTTAGAGAAGAAATTATTTGTGGACTTCCATCAGGGAGTCTGGTATAAGAGGGGGTAGGGAAAAATGTCCTAATTTGCTTCAAAATTTGCTCAGTGCCAGTATTTCTTTCACACTGTATGTTTTGTGACCTGACACTGCCCCAGAAATAAATGAGCTGCAACTCAAGTGTGCTTGCAAACTTGCCAGTGGGTGCAGGAAATCTTTTTGACTGTTAGCTTTGCCCAGAGATGGGATAAATGACATCCTTTTAAGGCATCCCTCAAATATGTGAGATAAATCTGCATAATTATACTTGGAGGGGAGGGGGGGAATGTGGAACCAAACAGAGCAAAAAAGGTTTCATTTTATAAAACCTTTTATAGCTTATTTTAAATGCAACTTTGTATAAATGGTTTTTGCTTAGCATGGACCAGGTTTCTCACCTCAACTGAGTAAGGTTGATGAGAAATAAGAGATCCTGCTGGCCACACTGACTTCCCCTGTAAATTCACTAAATGTGTACATAAAGATGGGGGGAACCAACACTATAAAGGCCAAGTGACACAAATCAGTCCAGCAGGTTTGTAGCTACGTTTCTTCTTTTCAGAGTCCTTCTGAGGCACCTGGCTGCCAGTGGGAGTTAATGCAGTGCACTGAAAATGTTTCTATACTACAGCAGTTTGTTTAAACAAAAAGGCAAAAAACATCTCAGGAGTAGAACTGACAACTCATCCATTGTGCCTCCAACAGTGATGGGCACTCAGATCAGTCAGCAGCTGCCTTAGTGTTGGCACTTTGAAAACATTTACCACAAGTAACTCTAATTTCATGCATTTTTCATACTTCCCCATGTGTCTAAGTTGCTCCTTCTCGAGTTCCTGAGGTGCAGGAGAATTTCAAGTACCAGATGTTCCAATTCTATCCTGCCCCACCTCTCTGTATGGTGCAGCAAACCTTGAAGAGTAGCTGGGCTCTCTTACAGTCGTGTCGAGAAATTGCTGTGACCTCTGTAAATCCACGTGGTGTCATCAGTTTTAGGATGTTTTTAAATGTGGGTACCTAGTAAGCACTGACTGGGGCAGCAGAATGCTGTCAGTATTTTGTACATGAGCTAATGCATTTTCTGTTTGTTTCTACTGTAATAAATTTATTATTATTCCTGTGTTGGATGCTAACATTGTACTGCTCTTGCCCTGTTAGGAGACCATGGGATGAGGGTTGCTGTGGTCTGTGGGAAGGGAAAACTCACAGGCTGCGAAGGTGAGGGGACAAAATCACAAAAGGCTCTGTGTCTCTGCACCACATCCTTCCTGTCCTCAGTGAACTGGAAGAACTGGTCAAGAGCTCAGTGATGGGATGCACCTGTGGCATGACTGCAGGTTTATAAATACTCAGGGCTCATTCTTCCCCCCTCAAAAACAAAAAACCCAAACAACATATTCACTCGAGTCTACAGGAAGACTTTTATAAAAATAAAATTTACATTGATTATCTCTACAAGGCCACATCAATGTTTATAAAACTCCATTAACTTTAGTATTAAAAATATTTTAGGAAGAGCTGATATAATTAAAACATTTTAGTCATGGAATCTCAGGCTCATCCTTAAAACATTTATTTCTAGAAGCCAGGAAGAGGAAACTAGTGTTCATGTGGTTTCCATCCTTCGAAGAAAAAAGTCATTATTACAGCATAAAGAAAATATCCAGTGAGGATAATGAATGTGCAGCCAACTGGCCCAACATAAAACCAGGATGCAAGGAAGTAGATCATCAGCAAAGAGATCAGAGTCCTGTAGCTGGCCAGAAACCTCAGGCTGATCCTGGGTCCCCAGTTCTGGCTCGTTCTGTCCCTCACCACGGGGCTGTACCTGATTTTCTGTATGAGCTGGGGGTTGGTCAGGTGATAGCGACACAGTCTGCCAACAAAATCATCCCTGGAGCAAAGCACTTCCATCTGATCAGCAAACTGAGGAAAGAGGCATTTAAAAGTTAGTGTCCTTCTGCAAATGCTGTCATAAAGTAACTTATTTTATGATTTTCTTAGTATAGAGAGTGAGGATTATAGGGATCAAACTGCACTTTTAAACAGCAGAAATGGCTTAGGTGTGAAAACACAAGGCAAGTGTGCACTAAGAAAAGAATTTACTTTTCCTGTTTAGAAGCATTCACTCTGCATGTTACTCCCCTGCTGATCAACCATGAGTCCCCTAATAAATCACAATGCAATGCTTTGTGTAGGAAAAGCAGAATTACAGGCAGAGAAGCAAGCCTCTACTACTAGAAAATACCCATCTAGCCCACAGTGAAGAAGATGGAGTAAGAACAAACCAAGTATCCCACAGGTACAGGTGACGTAGAACAGGAATGTGCAGGGGGAAGGCCAGGAGCAGGAGGAGGAGCAGGAGGAGGAGCAGGAGCAGGAGGAGCAGGAGGAGCAGGAGGAGGAGCAGGAGCAGGAGGAGCAGGAGGAGCAGGAGCAGGAGGAGGAGGAGCAGGAGGAGGAGCAGGAGCAGGAGGAGCAGGAGCAGCAGCAGGAGGAGCAGCAGCAGGAGCAGGAGCAGGAGCAGGAGGAGGAGCAGGAGGAGGAGGAGCAGGAGCAGGAGGAGCAGGAGCAGGAGGAGCAGGAGCAGGAGGAGCAGGAGGAGCAGGAGGAGCAGGAGGAGCAGGAGGAGCAGGAGGAGGAGGAGGAGGAGGAGCAGGAGCAGGAGGAGCAGGAGGAGCAGGAGGAGCAGGAGCAGGAGGAGCAGGAGGAGGAGGAGGAGCAGGAGGAGCAGGAGCAGGAGGAGCAGGAGGAGCAGGAGGAGCAGGAGGAGCAGGAGGAGCAGGAGGAAGAGGAGCAGGAGCAGGAGGAGCAGGAGCACGAGCAGGAGCACGAGCAGGAGGAGCAGGAGGAGCAGGAGGAGCAGGAGGAGCAGGAGGAGCAGGAGGAGGAGCAGGAGGAGGAGCAGGAGGAGGAGCAGGAGGAGGAGCAGGAGGAGGAGCAGGAGCAGGAGGAGCACGAGCAGGAGCAGGAGGAGGAGGAAGAGGAGCAGGAGCACGAGCACGAGGAGGAGGAGCAGGAGCAGGAGGAGCAGGAGGAGCAGGAGGAAGAGGAGCAGGAGCAGGAGGAGCAGGAGGAGCAGGAGGAGCAGGAGCAGGAGGAGCAGCAGGAGTAGGAGGAGCAGGAGGAGCAGCAGGAGCAGGAGGTCAGTGCTGTGCTCACCCTCTCGTTGAGTGCCGAGGACAGGCGGAACAGCAGCCGCACCAGAGCTGCGTTCTCGTAGCTGCGGATGGGCTGGAGCTCAGTGTCGCCCTGGTACTGCAGCTCAAACCTTCGTAAGCCATTTATGATCTACCAAGGGGAAAAGCAACACCTCATCCTGCAGCTCCCACCTGAACCAGCTTTGAACTGGCACCTCCCTTAGCCCCAGGGAAATTGCATTTCTCTTGTATTTTCAAGAACAGCCCAGGCAGTGATATGGAATGGTTTTTCTCTCACCTGGTACCTGCCAAGGGGTGTGAGGATGAGGCCATTCTCACTGGCAATGCAATCTGGAAGTTGTTTCTTTCCATTCTCATCTTGAGCTGTCCCACACTTCATCATCATCTGGGTCAGCTGGGCTTCACTCAGCTACACAAGAATATCACAGTTCTAAAGCAGGTGTTTGATCCACCCCTATTTAATTTATTTCTCACTTCACAAACTCATTAGCCTTGGAAGTTTTTGACAGCCAGCTCAGATACCAAGAACGGCTTAAGAGCACCTCAGACATTAAAATGACATAAACCTCTCCAGATTTGTTTGTTCTTGTCCAATTCTAGATTACTGCTATGGTTTGTATCCCCCTTAGCCCCCAAGGAGTATCAAAGAGCTGTCTCCTAGGGCAATTCTGTACAAGGGAGTGTGGCTGAGAGAAATTCATCTGTTATTTTTAAGTTTAACAGTTCATCCATAGCTGCAGTTGTATTTTTACAGCTCTACATTTAGAAGACACAGGAGAGTTTTTAAAATTGCCTGTTTGGAAACAAGAGGACAGCCTTGGTATAAACAGGTTTGGTATAAATTATACAGTCCAAAAGATTCATCACTTAAAGTGGGTTTGATACTTAAAAATTCATAACACTTAATTCCATCTACATTGAAAATGGGTTTTGAAGCAGGCAAATTGAGAAGATGTTAGAATTTACTAGCAAGGTCTCTGGACAGCTTTGTGACCCCACACAGTATAAGAGACACAGATGTACATTTGACAAATCCTGACTCTTGTTCTTGCTGCCAAGTTCTTAGAAAGATGTTACTTACCTTAAAGATCTGGCACAAATATTCCAGTGCCTTCTCTAAATATTCATCTGTTTTTTTGATGCTGTCCTGCCCAATTTCATCAAGGTCATTGCCTGTGTAGGAGCCATTCACCTCAGATGGTGTGAATCTAAACCACGAGAAGAAGGACTGGCTGGCCACGGTCTCTGCAGAATGGTCTGATATGGACTTTGCTGTCTGCTGTGCCTGACAAATTAACTGGGCCAGTTTTAACACCTAAAACAAAGACCAAAAATTGTGTGGGACAAAGATAAAGGTCTACTAAGCATCAATACATGGATAAAACTGTGCCTTGACAGCTGAAAGTGAGAGCAATCCAGGCAAACTGACTCCCTTAGTGCATATGGATTTGTGCTGTTAGCTGGATTTCCAATAGGGCAGAGGCAGTTCTGTTGGAGCATTTAAGAAACCTCAGAGCTGCTTAAGTTCTTCAGCTGCTTTTTTTCTTTTTCCTGCTGCTTTTGTCTGAGTTGCTGGTAGGTACTGATCAACCAGAAGATCACAGTAAGCATGTTTGAGAGGAAATACCATATCCTGCTCCAAGGCAGCAAGCTGTTACATGAACTTACTATTTATCAAAGAGAAGCAGATTTGTACAGCTGTGGGTCCAGAAGAAAACTAAAATTAGGAGACTAAATTATTCAGGAATGCAGGGTGTGAAGTTTTCTACTTCTAACTTCTGATATGGATGCTCAGCACTGAGGAACATCTGTCACAGCAGAAAGGCAGGTGCAAAGGAGCTTGTTGCTTACCAAATTCCTGACTTCTGTGCCAAACATCTGTTTATACTGGAAATCCTGTCCTTCCAGGCTGTAAACATGACTCTTCACCTTAAATGAGGCATCTGTAACAGCTGGAGACCGTGATGACAAAAAACTCCCACCAAGAGTGGGGCTCATAAAAAGTCGGTGTTGCCGGTGGGGAATCACAAGTTCTGGCTCCAGGAATAACTGTTCTCCTGGAATTCCAAAAAAGCACTCAAGATAATAATGGTGCATAATATTGGTCTTGCTGGGGAAGGTCCAGCTGCCTTAAGGCTGCTGGGCAAGTTTATTTAGAGAGAGAGTTCTAAGGGGAAGGAGGCCTTAATTAGTGCTCATTATTTACCTCTCTCTGCCCAGAGCAGGAAATGTCAGCATGCATTTAATGCAGACCATACAAAGCAGCATTTTAAATTTGTAACATTTTTCAACAAAAGGCAGTGGAGAAACATACTTCAGACATTGATACTTGTGAAATCTCACCACTCCCAAATTCACTATGTCCTAATTATCCTGAAATGCATGCATGACTCTTTTACTAAGTAAAGAGACTTTCAGAGATATATAAAGTTTAAATCCTGAAGTATATAATTAAGTAATACAAGTGTAAGAAAAACTGACAATTGTAATTGGGCTCTTTATCCTTTAAAGATAAATTGTGAAATGCGATCTGTGTTGATTAGAAGAGACCAATTGACAAACATTAGTGAAGACAGATTGTGAATGGCAAATAGCATGAAAAATGGGAGAGAAGTGCAGCTCTGCTAACGAGATGTAACTATTGTGAGGAAAGATTGAGACAGGACAACACAAGATGTCAAAATATGCTTTTACCTTTCAGGATCATTTCAGCTAGATTGGGCTGAGCAAAGACCTTAGCTACTCGGAACACCATGAGGGCATTTTTTGGACTGACCAAGTCTGTCCGAAGAGCTCTGTTGAGAAATCCCACAAACAGCTTGGTGTACATGAGCAGGTTCTCTTGAATGAAGGCAGCCCTGTCAAAGTGAGCACAGGATTTGTGAGTACAGCTGTTTAAAGAACTGTTATTTTGTCTTCTACCAAATAAGGCACTAAGGGAATGTTTTATACTGTCTCTGGAAAGATGGTCAATTTACACTGAGACAAAAGAATACTTTCAAAACAAAAACTAGCGTTCTAAGAAATCATTCTCTAGTCTCATAACTAAGGAATAACTGAGGAATTTAACTCAGGTTGGTGCATAGTTCCTGAAATCCTGCTGTTTTACTCAGGATCTCCTTGAGGTTTGGCTCAGATCAGTCCCAGCTGCTCCCCTCTCACCATTTCTCTGAGACGCTGCGAGGCAAAGGCTCCGTGCTCTGCGGGGGCTTCTCGGGCGCGTACCTCCAGGGCTGCAGGTAACTCAGCCACATCTCAAGAACCTGGGCAAAGTCACACATAAACCCCCATGAGAGCCAGGACTTTATTGGAAAGGAAAGCAGGAAGGGCTTTTTGGTAATTTTGTTATTTGTTATATAAAGAATTCTACTGGTCTAGAAAAGGAGATGACCAAGAAACAACAAAGACCAATAAACAGCTGCTGAACAGCAGTAACTAGTTCTAGTAACTAATAACTAGTTCTGTTGAGTACAGACTAAGTGGAGAAGCAAGTACATACTGCTCTGAAGGAGGCATCCAGAGGCCAGTGGCCAAAACAGTGCTGCAAAAAGATATAAAGCTTCTCCTGGACAAACCGAGGAATCACGACCCTGCAAAGAGATTCAAAGACAGTCACGTGTATAAACTGGCAGCAAACTTTAAAAACTAAACACCCAACCCAACACACTTCCACAAATGCAAATAGAGAAAGAACTGAGCAAAATTTGTTCCTTTTTAACTGAAACTACTTCAAGCCATTGAATTTCAACTCAAATTATTAAATACCAAATAGTAAACTAATTTTGGCCAGAATCCTCTGGTAGCATTTTCTTTTCTCTATAGACTGGTGCAATAGCTGCTGCTGAAGATGCCCTCCCTCAGAGGATGTGACAAACATAATCCATTAGCTCTCATGTACCTTTAATAACATACTTCTGTATTTAGCATCCAAACAGCCTAATTCAACCTCTCAAAGAAAGCTGAGATGTTCATGGAGAAAGCTCAGCTTTTCAGTTCTGTACACTTCAGAGACATGCTCCTGTACCAACCTTTTAAACTCCTCCAGTGGGCTGGCTGTGTGGGAGTGGGCTGAAGGGGAGAGAGGCTCTGGTTTCAGGCTGTTGCTGAAAGCATGCAGATGCTTCACAAGCAGTCTTACCACTAGCACATGCTCTTCAGTGGGCTTGAATGACTCCTGGATTCAAAGTAAAAGAGAGGCACCTAATGAGTGTCATTTGCTAAGTCCAGGGAATTCAGGAAAATTATATTCTCAGATCAAAATACAGGAAATGCTCTTTTCCTTCTAGGTTCTTCACCATAGTTTGGTGCCACCTGATTTTGGACAGGTTTGCTCCCCAGGACAAGCTGCATCAATCTTCTGCCATCAGTTCACTAAGAAACAGCAGCAAATTTGGATTGTAAGAAAAGTTATCTACAGTACTCTAATGCACTGAATTTTGGGCTAGCTTTAAAGAACAGAATAACTTGTAGATTTTGACTTACCCTTTATTGAAAAAAGAACATTCAGCCTTTCATTATGGCTACAAGTTCCTTGCTGCAGAAGCACAGCAGGTCCTTTGCTTATACCCATGGCTGGCTGTACTGAGTTCTCCTTCCTATGCTGGTACTCAGCGGCCTTACAGGAGAGAACAATCCTGGACAGTTACAGTAAGAACAGGACCTGGTTTAAGCCCTGTGAGATCCTGTTGGTTCCAACACCCTCAGGGGAGAACAGCCTGTGTGGGAGCAGCACCAGGAGTGATGGTGAGCCACAGTGATGTTACTCCTAAGAAGGGAGTGTGTGACACAGCAGGGAGGTGAATGAGGCACAGAAGTGCTGCTTCAAAGCACCAACTCCTTTGCTACTAAGAGTACTGAACTAATACCAATCCACCACTGAAGGCAGATTTTTGAGGTTTGTATTCTGTTTCACAAAAGTTGAGAAGAATAATGTACATGAAATGTAAGTTACAGCTGCAAATATAATGGAAAGTGCTGGAAAGGTGTATGGGATTAGCTGCAAGAAGTTTCCAGTGCTTGAGGCAGGGAGGGAGTGTCTGTGTCTGTGTCCTCTCTCAGCAATGCCTGAGGCACAGCAGATGCCTTTTTACACTCTCTGAGATTCTGAACACACTGGGACATTCACTCCAGGCTCCATGACAGACACAGCCCTGCAGTGCAGCCAGGCCTGGGACTGGTTAAACCTTTACCAGTTCTAATGAGGGCTGGGCTTGTTTTTGCCAGCTCCAACTCGTATCAGCACATTTCCAACACTCCTGGTGAGTTTATGCAAGAAGGTAGAACTCCAAGAAGTTGTGTGGTCCTTGGAGTTTGGACCAGGATCTCCACAGCAATTAGAGAGGCTCAGTACTCTGCTACAGGCCTTGAACAGGTGCAATTTTAAAAACCCCAAGTCCCCCCTGAAGGTACCTTTGGAACTTACAAAACCACCCTATTTCAATACATCATTTTGGGTGATGTTAGTAGTTTCTCCACATAGCAGCTCTTACAATTTCCTCTTAGCCTGGATCACCACCATTATCAATGTCATTGGTTTAAAAACTTCTTTTCCCCAAAAGGGTTTTTGTTGTCAAACCTTTTTGTACAGGATGGATGTGTGCCATTGTTAACTCTTAATACAGTAATTAAATGAATATAACAGTAAAAAAGATTTAAAGTAGTACTTTCTGTGTTCCTTTCTAAACAGCACCTTGAGATATCATAGCACTTAATTAAAACAAAACAAAAAAAGGATTAAAGAGCAGGGAAATGCCATGTAGTGCTAAAGAGCTTTATAGTACATAAGCTCAACCCTCCCCATTCCCAAAATGAAGACCCAATGAATAAAGGGCTGAAGTAGGAAAAGAGGAATCAGCAATCTGTTCCACCAGGAATGTTTCTGCATGCACATTTCCTGAACAATCTGCAAATGTACCACTTGTGCTTTTGCAAAAGTGGACAGCCAAATTGACATTGCCACCACAAATTTAGTATTATCCAATGACATTTCCTTGGCTAAAAACCCCCAGATGTTACCTACCTTAATCTGGGTGACAGCCATGCAAATTCTGATCTTTTCTTCCACGCAAGGTTTGCTTAAATGACTACTGAGTGAGAGGCAGAAATCTGCCATTGGTGGAGACAGCTTTGGTGCCAAAAAACAGCATAGCTGGTAAGTCTTAAATTGCAAAAATGCATTTCTAGAAATCCAGTTTCCAATCAGTCCTCATAACATGCTAGAGTTTAACTCTTTTCTCCATCACCTTTGCTAACATCTCTCAGTATCTGTTTCACTGAACAATTTGGTGAATTTCAATGCAACGTTGCCAAATTATAAAACCACACCTTGGCAGAAGGAGCTGCTGTACAGCCAGCACCAATACACTTGGCAGATTATATGATGGAACAAGATTCTTAAAAAAGGAAACCAAATGAAAAGATGGTAATACTTGGTATGCGTGGAGGGCCTGGTAGCTGGATTGGGCAGGACTACCGTGGTGTTTACTGGAGATACTGAGTCGGTAGTGGAGAACCTCCAGCTGAGACAACAGAAACAAAAAGGAAGGGGGGAGGGAAAAAAGGAGAGAAGAGAGCAAGAGAAAAAAAAAAGTGAGAATGAGCCCAAGGAAGAAGGGTGGGGGGAAAAATGAACATCACAAATACAGTCAGGGACAACATATCACAATAACAACTGCAGCCACAGTATCCTCTTTTTTCTGGTGTTCAGTAGATTGATTCATAGTGTTTCTTATCCTTTGTCAACTTGGAAAAACAACTGGGAGCAAGTATCAAAAAATTGGCTGTTCTCTTTGCTGAGCTCAGAGCAAGGACTGGGGGATGTGAAACTTTTGCCAAATAAATTCCCCATTTCAGAAGTGAATTGAACTGCAGCAACAAGGATTTACACACTGTTTATTAAAAATGGAGTAAGAGAGCAATATTCTGCAAGCTTTTCTACATCTGTTTTGAAAACTTTGTCGTTTCTTCCTGTTCTGCTGGAGAAGCACAGTTTGTATGTGGAAGAAGTTCAAATTGAACTTTCCTGTCCAGAGAAATCCTGTGTATTCTCTCTACTTAAAGGCCATTTGGGAAGGCTGCAGTTCCTGTGAATTTCCTCAAAAAAGGAAATTACTTTTGCTGTTAGGGAAACATTACACATCTAAAAAGGCAAAGACATACCTAGCACAGGAATGCTGATGCAAAAGTCACCTTGCCATAACACTGAAGTCTCTGCAAGCCTCAGTCAGATCCCTCCTTGAAGGAACAACCTGACCAGCATTTTCTGACTGTAACAGTGAAGAGGATACTGTAGCAACAGTGACACACATGTATGAAATTAATGAAAAAACATAAAACAAAAAATGTACACTACACAGACCCCAATGACTGTTGTCAGGCATCTAAACTAACTCTCCAGATCACACCTCTGCTGTCTTTCAACAGCCTCTAGCCCAGCTCCTCTGCTGACAGTTTGGCAGCTTTTGGTTCCACACCCTTGGAGTGGCAGGATGGCTCCTGCAGGCTCCCCAAGAGCTTGGGCAGATTGTCTGCTTCCAAACTGACTCCCTGCCACAGGAACCTGCAACCCCCTGGATTTTCATGGGTGTTCCACATGCAGTGCTGGGGGCTGAACACCTGGCATTGGAAGGTCAGGAAGCATGACATAAAGTTTGATCAAACTACTTCTTTTTAAGTGTTTCTTGTGGTAACAGCAGAAGGGAATAGGAAAAAAAGCTGCTGCACACTTGGACTCTAGATCATCAGAGAGAGAAAAAACAAACAGACAAAAGAATTGGAAAATAGTTGAATTAAAAGGGAAAACAATGACAGCATAGCAAATGGCATCAACCTCAGGCTCACAGCAGACCCAAGAAGATTTCAAAGCTGTAATGTGTATCTTCTCAAAAGAAATTGTTTACTATTCATTCCCATTCCACTGCCTTCTACTTACAAAGGGAAGTCTGTGATGACTGTACCAAGGCTTAAGGAAAAATCTATGACTCTCCTTCTCAAGGAAGTTACTTATCTGAGATCTCTTTGGCCCACGAAAGCAAACAAATCTGGCTGCTGGACAAAGAGTGAGCAAGTTCTGCAGAACCTCATCCCACCTTCCAAAACAGACATGCAGCCATTGCAAAACACTGATGGTCAAACAGCTCTAGCTGCAGCACTGAATGGTCACTGATTACCCTTCCTCCCAAACCCACAGAAGGCTAAATGCAATCAAGTGAACTTGCAGAATTATCAATAATTTTAAGAATAAGGAATAGGGCCATCTTGGGTTTCCAGTCAAGGTCTTTAATGCTTGTGTTAAAACAGAACTTCCACTTTTGGATGTTCTACTTCCTCATCTGAGGAACTACAAGGCAGACTGCTTTCCCCAGCCCACCCAGGCTACAAAGCTCAGGCTAATGAACAGTCCTGCCCCCAGCTGATCTGGAACCTTTCCTCAGTCCTGCAGGAGAGATCCTTCATCCATTCACGTATCTCATGGGGAATTCCAGTTCCCCATTCCACTGTTCCACCCCCCCAAAGAGGAAGACTTCCTATTTTACGTGTTCATGATTACTTCCCATCAAAAATGAAACTAAAATACCATCAGGGAGTTATGGCCTCAGGCTGTGGCTCAACACACCTTGTGGAGGATCCTGAAGTGCTGATTTCAGAGAACTGTAAGCTCTACCTAGGCCCTACTCCACCATAAGGTGCAGAGGCATTGTCTGCAACTGCTGCTCCCTAGTGCTAGAAGAAAGCATCTGAAATACAGAGGGTGAACAGAGGAGAGAAGTTTAAAGCAATCATCATTTCTGGCCTAAGCACAGCGCTTGATGCACAGAGACTGGACAGACAGACAGACCAAAGGTACTTCAAGCAAAGCCTTTCCATCACAGGTGCACAGCCATGCTGCTGGGAGTCCCAAGTGGAGACTTTGCAACATTAGTGAGTTTGCATTTTGACCTCAACTTTGACAATAAAAGACAAACCCCATCACATTTCAGCTCTCCAATGTTTTTCCCTAGCAAAATATAAATGTGTTTTATTTCATATCCTGTGGAGTGAAGGATTAGAATTTTTCAGTCAACTCCCATATTGCACTTCCACACAGGAATAAATCCTGAGTAACTTTTATTATTTCTCTCCCCTTCTATGAAAGTCCCACTGTGACCCAGAGGGAATTCAGAGGATCAGTATTTTCTCCTTCAAATTCCCTTTACAATTATAATGCCTTCAATCTTAGCCTCCCCAACACTTACTTACTTCTTACATGCAGTAGTTTGTTACTGAACAGGCCACCACAAACTGCTTACAACAGTGTATTATCTGAGCAAGAGCTTGTCAGATAATCCAAATTCTGTAGCTACAGAACTGCTTCTGACACCATTATGGTGAAAAGCACATTTTGGAACATGAAACAATAAAAATAGCAGTTTAGAAAGATTTTTTAAAATTTGGATTTAGGCTAAAAATGGTTATGGATGTTCGAAATGACTAATTGGTATTTCAGTAACAGTTGCTATCTCTGCTGGAAATCAATTTTGGCTATTTTTAGCAGTCATGTTGCCCCAGTGGGATTTAACACAATGGTTTTATAGTGGCATCTTCTCAATCATTAGTACTTTGATGTTCAGATTGTTGTGACCATCCCACAAACTCATCTTGAACAAAAAAAAGAAACGAAAACCAGAACAAAACTAACACAACTTCTGCAATGAAGGCAAATCTGGATGACACACTTATTCACAACATTCTTTGTAACTGGATTATCAACTCTGGCACACTTATGTAGATACTCTGATAAGTTATTTCTTTCCTTTGGACCAATACACAAAAATAAATTCTGCACAGAACAGGAGATTTACCCCAAGGTAAGAGCTCAACCACCAGGTGATGTGCACAAGTGCAGCACAAACTATTACCTTGACGTGAGGGGACTGCATTTTCTGATACATTTCCAGTGAGTAATGATGAAGCCACATTTCAACAAAGATCTGCAAAACAAGTATTTTCTCAGCTAGGGAAAGAGAAGCAATCCCACACTGTCAGTCAGAAGATAATATAAGGAAGACCACAGGATATAACTTGAAAACTGAGCTGTACTGGTAAATAGACAGCACCTATTCAAGATGTTCCAGGTAATGCCAATGGCTGAGATGACAAACTCTCAGCACCTGCCAGGCATCAATTGCTCAGCAACATGATAGGAACTTGTTTCAGAATAATTGCTAAATCCAGATTTTCTTTTCCTTCCCTTGATAATGAACAAAACCAACCTGGCTGCATTTAACCTTTGCTTTTGCATAGAGCATAGAACTGGTGTAAGATTTAAAAAAGAAAATCAGATGCAGAAACTTTTCCAGAAAAAAATACTCAAATGCCTGAGATCGGTTGTTAGATCCTTAGTCTAAGAAAAGGTATTAAGTGCCTTTCCAAGCTAGAACTGAACAGCCTCACAGTGGTTCTTCGCTGCATTAACAGGAAGCAACAGCTGCACTGCTCAATTCCAAAACCAAGCTAAAGCAAACTGGCCAATCTGCCTCTGCTTTAACAAGAAGAGATCCCTCAGTGAGCAGGGCATTTCCTTCTTTAAATGCCAGGTACCTGAAGCAGTGTTTCTGATCTCCAGATCTCCTGGGAGGCTGGGTCAGCGTTCACAGAGGGCTGGTGGGCAATGTGCCTCTTCAGCAGGCTGGTGTGGTGCATGCCATAGGAGGAGAAAGGCACTGCTGGGGACCTGGAGGACAAATGCATGGAATGACACAAGTCAGGAGGGCTTGGTGCAGCACAGGGGGATGGAGGGATGTATCACTGCTTTGAATCAGTATTTTATATGCTTTAAAACAGTCTTTCAAACTGTATAATTGATTACACATTTCAAACTTCTGCAACTTCCTGTAATTACCAATTACTTCAACTCTAACCATAACCAAACACTGCACCACTGTTCCTATGTAATAAGATCACACACAGACCAAGTGTGGAGGTGTTTCTATAGTTTGGTGTTGTTCCAACAAGCCATATTTTGCCTGCACCGTTCCCACAATTTTCCCCTGACACTGGAGCCATTACCTGGGAGTAGGGGAAGGGATGGCTCCCCCAGGGTTTGAAGAAGGTGGGGGAAGGACACTTCCCTCTGTGGGCAGGAAACACTTGAGGTACGTGTCCACCAGGATGAAATAAGCACTGTTGGAAGGGCTGACGTGATGGGTGACAGGTGAGTTCTGCAAGAGACACACAGGTGTACCTGGGCTTAAACACTGCTGCTTTAAACCAGTGCTGGGGGGTGATGTCAGACCCCCTCAGCATAAAAAAGCAGAAGCCCAGTGTTAGAAAGGGTGAACTGGCAGCAAAGAGCCCTGGGAGCAAAGGAAAAGGAGCTGTGACAGAAGGGCTGCTGCAGCAATGACTGTAACCAAGCAGAAGAGAGGTAACAACAGGCAGAGGAACCAAAAACCACAGCCCACAGCAGCAAGCTGTGGCTCTGACTGTAGAGAAACCCTCACTGGGTACAGGGGGACAGAAACCATTTGGAACCCACTGCCTGCTCCTTGCTGCCATGACTGCTTACTGGTGAATCCAGGGCGGGTCTTTTGTTTAGTATCCAGTCTTGGATCACCAAGTGAACCAAAGCAATAACAAATTCCAACAGAACAGATGAAACTGCTGTTCATTTAGCTACACAGCACCCCAGCAGGCTCTTAAGAGAATTATGGAGAAAGGCCAATACTATTTTAAGGGGAAAAATGTGAAAGGTACTTACCTTCTGTGTAATCAAACTGATTGCAAAGTAAAACATGTAATATTCAAATGGATCTGGAAGAAGAGAGTTAAGGATCACATAATAAAAGCAGGTACAGCTGTTGGATATTGGGAGATTCTGAATAAACACTACATTTGTAATTTGTCAATGCTAAAGTACATTGCTAGAGCTTTTGAGCAAATTCAGCCTTGGCTTCTTGCTCTCCAGCTGGCTGAAACATTGGTGATTGAGGGGTTCTCTGTGTGACAAAGTGTTCTGTGCTACTCTTGGCACATCTGACTACTTCAAACTGAAACCAGCACAGCTCCAGCTACACTGCTTCCAAAATTCTCCAGCTGCAAAGTGAACGTGCCCTTTTCCTACTATATTGCATAAACTACAAGCAGTTACAAAAACAAAAATTGTGAAATACAGCCTCTGCTGAGAAACACTGGGAATTTTGTTGTTGACTTGATTAAGGCCAGAAATTCCTCCAAGAAGGGTTGACAAGAGGACACGTTTATTTTAAATTGTAATCTAAACATTTTTAATCAGCCCAAACTCTTCAGCATGACCAGGATTTACCCCACACTGATAAGAAATGTTTAACAGAAACACTCATGATCTCTCAGTTTTAGATATTTTAAAAAATAAGATACTCAACAATTAAAAGGATACTAAGAGCCAAATTCAAACCCAAACCACCAGATGAAGGAAACTGGACTTTGTTGTGGTATAAAGAACACTCTGGGAGAACCTGCTCTTGTATTGAAGCCTTCACAGGGCCCTGAAAGAGAGAGTAATGGAATATTAATCTGGCTCCTCAGCATATTGCAAAGTATGATTTCAGATGGTGAGATTCTGCATTCTGGGCTGATCTCTACATTCAGCTCAGTGATTTTATTGCATTGCAGCAGTTCTGTGTCCAAATGCAGCGTTGAACAGGGAAAGTTGAAAACTCAACTTTCTCTCTGAAAATGAGTATTCAGTATATTTTAAATTTAAATTCAGTATTTTTTTAAAAGCCTTCACAGTAACTTTCCCAGTTGAAGTGGGAGCAGCAGAGTATTGCTGTTTGGCTGCTGGTTTTGTCAGGTAACTGAGCTGTGGACCAGCAATTATCATACAGTTAAATGAGGTTTCCTTTTGTCAAAGCCTGTAGGACTATCTGAACCAATTTCTAGACAGTATGTAGGTGGTAGCAAGAAACACAGCAAAACAACTCTGCAGATGAACACTTCTGCTGGAAATGTGACACTTCACATCCAGGAGAGCAGTCAGACTTCAAACACACAGGCACACACACAGGCTCTGTGATAAACTTAGAAAACTATTTTCAATCCTGCAACTACCAATAACCAACAACTCTCTCTGGGGACAGAGTAACAATCACAGTGCAGCTTTCTTGGCTGAACACACACATCCAGCTGCTGAGAACCACAATCTCCTAGAGATTTTATGGCTGGGACTCTCCTCCTCCACTCAAGAGCCATTTCAAGAAATAGGGTCTGCTCCTAACCTGGAGCACTGAGGCCACACTTTGGCCTACACTGAAATGTAAGTACAAAGTGCATGCCAAGTTCCAACAGCTGCCACAACAACTACATTCCCTTGTTACAAACTAGTCAGTTACTCACTGGAAGATATGAGACTGGGAAATCATATCTGTACTCTTCTGCTTGGAGTTTGTAAACCAGCTTCATCATTGGGCCACTGCAAACAAGCATCAGAAAGGGAATCCCATGGTGAATAAAAACCCCTCTGTTGCCTCACTTCTGTGAGCTTAGCTTTGCACAGTGGAAAAAGGCCAAACACTGGTCATTTGTTCACCAATTCATTTCTTAATCTGTGCTGAAATTAATGAGTTCACCTGGGATCCAGGAAATCCAAAGCCACAGAATATTCATTAGGGTTTGTTCTTCCCTGCAGGCAGCGAAGGTTCCAGCCCACGATGATGCCATCCAGGCTGCCAAAAATGCTCTCCACCAGCCATGGGAAGATGCCATGGAGTTCCTGCAGGGAAAACAGACAAAAAGAATTCATGTGCACAATTCCTCACTTGGACAATCTCTCCTGCATGTACTAGAACACACAGAGATATGTCAGCCATTTATTTATGGCTGTTTCTGGGTTATCACTGGGCAGATCATCCATTCAAAACATTGCACTACAGCATGGCAAAAATGGGACACCTATCCTGATTTCTGATCCTACTGAAGTTACAACAATGCTCATCAGCATCACTTGCAGTTATTTGCCACATTTTAAAAACAAGTTTTCTTTGTAAACTGAGGCTGAAAATTATTAATAAAGGGTGGTGAAATGAAACAACCCCTTAATGACTAGGAAAGGTTCTTAATTCTTGGCCACACTGCATTCCCACTGCTTCAATGGAGGTCCCCAAAACCCAGAATCACAAAATCAGTTAGGTTGGAAAAGAGCTGAGATCATCGAGTCCATCCTGTGACCAGACACCACCGAGTCAACCAGACCCTGGCACTGAGTGCCACTTCCCTGAGCACCTCCCTGGGCAGCCCGTTCCAGACAGATTGTCTTGATAAGACAGAGAGGAACAATCTAAGCAGTAATATAAAAACCAGTTTCCCTGAATCATGCCAAGCAGGGAGGTTCTGGAGAGGCAGGGGCTGCTCACCTTGGCAGGCAGCTCCTCGATGATGGTCTCCAGATCGCGGCACCTCTGCGCGAAGGGTTTATTGACACAATCCGCCTTCAGCGTGGCCTGGTACAAACCACAAGGGAAATGTGATCACGGCTGCCGGGCCGGGCAGGACAGCACTCACCGCGGCAATCCCCCTTCAGCATTCCCTCGGGACAGCACTCACCGCCACAATCCCCCCTCAGCATTCCCTCAGGACAGCACTCACCGCTACAATCCCCCCTCAGCATTCCCTCGGGACAGCACTCACCGCTACAATCCCCCCTCAGCATTCCCTCAGGACAGCACTCACCGCGGCAATCCCCCTTCAGCATTCCCTCGGGACAGCACTCACCGCGGCCATGAGCGCCACAATCCCCCCATAGCATTCCCTCGGGACAGCACTCACCGCCACAATCCCCCCTCAGCATTCCCTCAGGACAGCACTCACCGCTACAATCCCCCCTCAGCATTCCCTCAGGACAGCACTCACCGCGGCAATCCCCCCTCAGCATTCCTTCAGGACAGCACTCACCGCGGCCATGAGCGCCACAATCCCCCCTCAGCATTCCCTCAGGACAGCACTCACCGCGGCCATGACCGCGCAATCCCCCCTCAGCATTCCCGCCACACCCGAGGCTGCAGCGGCCGGGACAGCACAGCAGCTCCATGCACCGAGACACCGCTGAGTGCCCGCCCGGCCCGGCCCGTTCCCGAAGCATTCCCCCAGCAGGAGGAGGAGGAGGCCGTGTCCCCACACCCACCAGCAGGAAGCTGGGCTGCTGCAGGTGCGGCCCGGCCATGCCGCCCCGCCGCGCCGCGCCGCTCCGCTCCGCTCCCGGCCCTCAGCGCCCTCAGCGCGGACCCCGCTCGCTCCCCGCGCCCGCGCGGCCCTTGCGCGTCACGGCCCGCGCGGATGACGTCACGGCGGCGTTGCCATGGAGACGGCCCGCGCTGAGGGCGGGCAGGGCCGCGGCCATGGCAGAGCCGGGGAATGGCCCGAGCTGGGAGCGCCCCTCAGGGATCACCGAGGACACCCAGCATTCCCAGCCTGTGCCTGTCTATCTGAGGGAGTTATCCAAACACTCCTTGAACTATGCCAGCTTTGCCCTGGGGAGCCTCTTCCAGTGCTCAGCCACCCTCTGGGTAAGAACCTTTTCCCGGTACCCAGCCGAAACTCCCCTGACTCAGCTTTGTGCCATTTCCTCGAGTTCTGTCCCTGGTCACCAGAGATGGGATCAGTGCCTGCCCCTGCACTGCTCCTGTGAAGGTGTTTGTGAAAAACGCCAATCACTTGTTTTTAAAAATTTAAAAGTTTAATAGTAATAAAATGGTTATAAAAATAGTCATACAATTAGAGCAATAATAATTTGGACAAGTTGAATTAGGATAATATAAGACAATAGAGACAAAGAGTTACGGACGTCCAGGTACCTCCTTCTGGGCAAAATAAGCCCCAAAAAGGACCCAGGTTAACAGAGGATTAACCCTTAAAAGCAACAGCCTGTTGCATATTCATACACCTCATCCATGATGCATAAATTCCATTCAAACACAGGATTCTGTCTGGTTATTGTTAACTTCTTCCTCTGAATCCTAGCAGCATCTTTGAGGTGGGAAGAAGTTTGTTTCTTCTGATAAGAAGGCAATAAATTCTTTTTCTCTGAAGGATTTAGGTGCCTTGTGGCTGCTATCTCAGGGCAAGTCCTTTCTTTAAAAAAAGTATCCTACACAGCATAGTTTCTATTTTAACATTTTGTTATAACCTAAAACTATATTTAACACATTACTTAAGAGAATTAATACAGCATAACTCTCTAACATAGCACATATAATATTCATTTTAATATTTGCGAAAAGCCAATCATAAAATACGCATTTTCCACACGTGTCCTGTGCTGGGTGTGACCTGTCCTGGTGGGATTCCTGCCGTGTCCTACACGTCCCTTTGTAGATGTAGACTGGCTGTGAATGAACGCTGCTCCTCCAGGTGGGGATAACGAGCTGCTTCAGCTCCAGAAAAAGCTGCTGGGACTTGATGGCAGGGATTCTGCCGTGTGTTTACTTGGCTGTGAAAGTTCTACGAGTTAATGTCAGGAATTAAGGAAATGTAGAGCTGGTGTGTTTTCAGTGGGTGATGATAGTAAAACAGGGAATCTCCGACGTGAGGAATGATTGGTATCTGATTCTATTGATTCAGAAGGCTGAACAATTGCTTTATTAAACTATATTACACTATACTATACTATATTAAAGAGTTGTTATACTACAAAGAATACTAAAAGATATTAAAGACAACTCGGGACTGTCTCTAGACAGCCAGGACACAGCTTTGAGTAAATGGCTAAGGAAACAAAACAATCTTCAGCAGAATCCAATTGACAATAAACAATCTTCCCAACACATTCTACATGTGCAAAAACAACAGAAGCAGCAGGTAGAGATAAGAATTGTTTTTCTCTTCTTCTCTCTGTGCTTCTCCAGGAACAAAACCCTGAGAGAGAGAATGATATCTCTCATTTCAGAGAATGTGAAAGCCACAGGTGATAGGATCAGAGAAAGAATGCAAGAGGAAATAAAGGATTGGGTGAAAGTGTGGAACCACAGCACTGGAGGTGCTCAGTGGGGAAGGCTCAGGGATGCCTGTTCAAACAGCCAGCTGCATGGGAGACATGTGTCCAATAATTGAAGCACTGATAGGAGTGCAGTGGTGAGCTGTGGAAGGACAGTCTGGTGTGCTCTGGAGCCTGCTGGAATCGATGGTGTAGGTTCATCATCCTTCTCACACAGAGCATTTTCACACATATATATCAAGATTGCAGATGTATTTTTTTCCCATTTTGCAGATGCAAAGACCAAAGTCCAGAAAAATCACCTTATCTAGGTTTCCTCTGATATGCCACTTATCTAGGTTTCCTTTTTCTCTTCCTCCCAAATTTTAGCTACCTTTAAACCACAGCAACAAGAAAGGCTTTTTTCTCTTGTTGGTATGTTTTTCCTGAGAGAAATATCCCTGAGGGAGTTGGAGGCTGAGCTGTGTTCTGCAAGTATGGATTCTGTGGTTTTGGGCTTGTTTTATGTTTTTATCATTCATTGTCAGAGGTTTCTGACAGGCAAAGAAGTGACTAACCCGCCATACCAAGAGCCCTTTTGTCACCTTGGTGTAATCACTAGAGCATCAGTTGAACTCTACAGAGGTAATTAGGTTAATATAATTGTCATAAAGATGAATAACTCAATTTGTGCATAGAATATTGAGTTAATGCAACACTCAGTTACCAGAAAATCCATGAAGAAAAGGGAGTTTCTAAATCCTGCAATGCCAGTTTGCACTGTTGCTGATGCTCAGGTTAAACGTTTGGGACAAGTAAAGAACCAGACTGTGTGGTTCTGGTGCTCACAGTGCTGGCTCTGGAGCTCACACAGCCTTTTTTTCTGAAAGCAGTACTAAAAACCTTTCAATTAATCCATATGGGGCATCCACTGCACCATCCACAGGCATTGATGGGAAGTTTGGGTTCAGGAGTGTTATATCAAGGCTTTAGGAAGTGGCTTTTCCCCTTCAAAAAGAAGTGTTTGTAGTGAGAGATGCCATCTTTTATAGAGCAGGTGGACATCAGAAGGAGAAACAGGAGCTTTGGGACACTCCAGCTTCTCTTGAAGTCTGACTCAGATGCAGCAAACAAGTCCAAGCTGGGGACACGTGACTGTAAGTGTAACCAAATTTTGCTGATTAATGAAAGGAAAAGGCAAATTAGAAATAATCTAATTTACAGAAACAGCACAGGCATCTGATAACATAATCAGACCTTGTTGCTTTTGCAGGATTAATTTAGTCTCTTCCTGTAAGTACAGATTAGAGTGTTCTAACAGTGGAGATCTCTCAAATGTTTTCTTTTGCCTGGAGAATTGGTTGGGTGTTGATATGTCAGGGATGGGTAAAATGATTAGAAAATATCCAGTGAGTTCAGCTGTGATGGGAACAAAACCAGACTACCAGTTAGTGAGAAATCATCTGGAACAGGGCCTGGATTCAAATAGGTGGGGAGAAAAGGGGAATTTTCAGACCTGTCATTATGTTTCTAGCCCAATCAAAGTAACTTCTGTCTCCAAAGCTGTTCAGTTCATGCAGACACCAACTTTATGCTGTTCCTGACGTGCACAGGCCTGCTAAGGCTGTCAGTCAGAGTTCCACATGGCTGGAGATGAGAATTCATGTGTAGTCTGGGCAAACATTAACTCACCCAGTGCCTGTGCTGGCTTCTCCTGTGAGGGAAATGTCAGCAGCATTGAGCCACTGCAGGATGAGGCATCCCCATCTCCACCCAGTTTGAGTGTGTGCAGCTCTTTGGATATCCATTGTCATTTTTCCTAATGATTTCTACAAATTTGTTATATTTTTGCCTGGTTTCTGCAGGCAGAGATTGCTTAAGATATTGCATGACAGCATGGTATCAGGAGTTCCAGCTCCAGCTTGCCTCCCACAGTCCTGAGAGTACCTTAAGAATATTCTGATTTAATAAGCAGTGTATTTTGTGCCTGTTTATGGGTACTTGGAGTTTTGAAATTTCAGCAGTCCCATTTTGAAGATTTTCTTCTCCATATGAAGCGCTAGAAATTTGGTTTTCATTAAAATTGGATTTCTTGCATAATCACATGAATCCAGGAGCTTGAGGCATAAGTAAGCTCAGTATTTCAACACTTGGGATAAAATATGAGTTCTGGTGGCAGAGTGTGTGAACATAATGCATTATGCAGGGGGATAAAGCAACTCTTGGATCAAGAGTCTGAGGAAGCTGCATATGGTGACCATTACTGAGTTTTGCTTTTTTATTATAGAGGTTGAGGTCTGGGATTTGGCTTTGAAAAGTAAAGCCACACTTAAGGTTCCATTTTCCATTCTGGTGGTTGCTGGTGGTCCATAATCTGTTTTTAAGTAAGATTAACCTGTAAGATTAAGTTTTAAGATTAAGAAGTAAGAAAACTCTTTGTGCCATTTGTGAGAAGCTTTTCCTGTTGATTTTGAAGGAAATAGTGCTTCAAGCTGATAACTGCTTTCATTTCCAGAAATTTCCCCGTTTCTTAAACAAGATCTTGTTGCAGTAAGATAAGGATGAATTGCTCAGCTTTAACTAATACTTGAAGCATGCAGTAGGAGCTCTGCTTGCTATTTATACTTTGCCAAATTGATGTTCCTTTTTCTCAGTTCACCGGGTTTCTGCAAAGTGCCACTGACAGCCAAGTCACCTTCTCCTGTTGAGCTGCAGGTCTGCCCCTGGGACTGTAGATCAGGGCACTGTGCAGGAGGGGGCTGCCTTTGGCTACACCTGCATCCTGCCCTGGCTGTGCACAGTGCTCCCCACAGCCTGAGGGGAGGAGTGGGCTCGTGATTAAATTCTCCTCTGTCTGTGGAGTTTATCACAGAGCCCAGAATCAGCCTCTAAATCCTGTGTATTTCCAGCTGTGCAATCTGGGCCTTCCAGAGAGAATCTTTATTTGTCAGATAATTCCTGTTCTCACTTCGACCACTGACCTCTTTGTGTTCCTACACGTTTCCAAGTGTTTTCCCAACTGCAGGATCTCCACCAGTGTGGTGAGAAGCATCTCTCCTGCTGCAGAGGGACAGTGATAGTCCTTGCTCCACAGTGCTGGGTACCTGTGACTCTTTCTGTGTCCCTGGAAGGCAGCTTGTCTGGCTACAAGATTTGTGTTAGGTGAATATTCCCAAGGAACCTGCTGAGCTATCACCATGGCAAGAGGTGCTGGGATTAGTTTGGCATCCAGGTCCCTTTTATAAGCCCTGTACTCAAAAAACCCCCAGTAAATACAGCTCTAAGCTGCTTAATAAAATGAAATATAATAAAGAAGAAATAATGGCCTTAGGAAGGGAGGCAGTTCAGAGCTATAATATGAATGGAATAAGCTGTAGCTGGTTGGTTTTGTAACTGATACAGTGTTTCATGTTATTTTTATCCTTCCAGTTAAAACCAGATACTGCCATCCTTAAAGAGCACGGAATCAATTTAATGATACCTTTAATAATCTTTGCTTTCCTTTTGAGAGCCATATTTTGGAAGCAGAATGTCTCTCCCACTAATGGCTGTCTGCCAACTGGCTTTTATCTTTATCCTTTCTTATTCTTCAGCCTTCTAACCATGTGAATAATTTGCTCTCAGAGCATGTTGTTTTTAGCTCCTGGCAGTCAAGAAGAGAGAAATCAATGTAAATTGCTGGGGTGAGTGACCAGGAGGTGAAACTTGAAAGCCTTGAATATTGGCTGCTTCAGCCTGACAAGCATAATGAAGTGTGCATGAATGGGGAAATGCATGGAGCCATGAAGGAGGGTCAGTCACAGACCTCAGAAAAGACTCTAAAAAAGAACAAATACATAAGATCTCCTGAGGCAGAAAGTAGGGACTCATGTAAGAAACTTCTGTGAATACTGAACAACTTCTGGTGTAGATTCACCTTTCAAATCTATTACTCACATTTATTGTCCACCTTCTTTTTTAAATTTGAATTAATGTGGGAGGCCACAGGTTTTCATGAAGATGCTTACAGATATGGTATTGACATTTGTATTTAGTCAAACACACCTTTAAATATAATTTGGATTTATATGATTTTTAACTTCTCAGAAGCTGGCACTTTCTTGTTCCTCAAAGATGGAAGGTGGATTTGTTTCCTTGCAGTACAAGAGCTGAAGTTGCTTTTCTAATGTAACACCATTTTGAATATAACGGATTTACCACAAACCAATATTTGCTTCTTTAATTTTATTTCTCATTCCAAGTGCCCAATTCTGTAACTAAACTTGTAATGATAGAATCTCCCAGTCATACAGGAGATGGAGATGGAATTAAGGGTGTAATTAAGAGTTTCTGCTTTGGATGCCCAGCCAAGCGTTCAAGAGCATTTGAAATGTTGAAATGAGAGAAACTGTTTTGAACAGCCTGTTCTTATCCTGAACCAGATTTCTTGGTGTATTTCCAGCAGTACTGAACAGAACTAAGAAATGGGCCCAGAACTAACATTTGGGACCCAGTAAAACAGGCCCTATTGCTTTTCTCCCTGGGGTTTTAGAGCCACCCTAAAGCAAACTGTGTGCAGGGGCTCCAGGCTCACGCCTGCTGTGTATGACAGCAGGACACAGAGCAGATAGATTACCAACCAACAATTCATCCTATGCATGTGAAATTCTCAGTTGCCAGATTTCCTGGGTTGAAGTTTATTTTGTATCATGAGACTGGATTTAAAATAAACCCTACAATACATAAGGGCTTACAGGAATACCATAAAAAACAGAACATCACATTGTTCTGTTCTCCAAAATAATAAAATTTTATAATCTTGCTTCTAAATATGAAATATTGAATAGTGAATGTCACAATAGGTGCCTGTAAATCATGCAAGTTTGGAGAGTAAGTAAAACATTTGACTGAGGGGAAATATAAATTTTTATTGCTGCCGTGGTGGGAAATGAATGTGATTTGTAGGATTGCTGTTGGTTACAATGAAATACAGTTTATTGCATAAAGAGGAAGGGATTCAGACAAGTGCCATGTGTGGGGTTATTTCTGTTGTGCTGTATAAGTACATGGCTTAACTATCAACAGCTCCTGTTCCAGGGAGCTCAGAGACTGACTGAGAGTAAGAATTGTGCCTGGGCTGGGCTGTCATTCAAGGATAGAGTTCAGATTGTGTGGCAGGTACCTTATGCCTCCATATCCTGTTCATATCCTTCAAGTTCAGAAGTTTAGGAGTTGCTGAACAAGCCACAACAGAGGAGGAAAAGACATTGGCAACATTATGGTATCTAAGGTGATGTTGGCTGAAAGTTATCGAAATGCATAAGCAGAAAAAACCCAGAAATTTTTGAGTGTTGATCAGCTCTAGGGGTTAAAAAATCACCTCTATCAATGCCAGCAGAGCTATTGCTGAACCTGGAGCCCTGTCAGTCATCTTCTCCAGATCCATCAGCTGGTTTGTGTAGCACAAAACATGATGTCATGGCAGGACTGTTATTGAAGCAATGCTCCAGGAACAGCCTGGGGAAGATCCTTTTTCCTGTAGGTGTCCTCATCTCCCAATCTATTCACCAAATTGTGTATTAGTTTCCAGATGCCCTGAGGCACTGATGGATCCTGCACAGATGTTTGTTAAAATACAGCCCACCTGATAGGACAGTGTACTGACAATAGCTGTAGCTCTGCCACTGGGCACAGCTGGGTCTATCCCCACCTAAACCTTCCCAAGTTTTGCAGTGAATCCCACTGTGTAAGTCTCAGTACAGACATGGATTTAGAGTTAGGAACTAAAGAAAGAGAAATCTACATGTGGAGTGAGACAGGGACACTCAAGAGGGGTTGTCAAAACAGTTGATAGGGTTCACCATGTGCCCTGGAGTGTGGCTGTTGTCCTGGCTTAGAGCCCAGGCAAGGTTCAGAGTCAAGATTATGGCTGTGACAAGGAGAAATTCAGCATATGGCAGGAGGGGAGTTCAGAGGTGATACCACAATAAACTGAGGGCTTTTACTTGGGTGATCCTTTGACTGGGGACTGGAGTGCCCCATGGATAAGGGACATCTTAGGGGTGGGTGAGGGATGGGGTCTAGTGGCTCTTAGGCAGACACAGTGAGGTCATAGAGCCATGTAAGTGGAAAAGGCTTTTAAAATCATCAAGTCCAGCCCTTAACCCAGCACTGCCTTCTCAGCCAGAGCCTTGTTCCCCTCTGCCTCTGTCTGAGCTGTATTTGCTGGGCTCAGTGTGAGTGGTGCCCACACCAGCCCCATCCAGGCACTGCAGGTCCCCAGGAGGGAACAGAAGCAGAGGTTCTGCAATCAGCCCTCAGCAGGGATCCACCCATGCTGAGAGCACTGGGGCTGTCACTGGCAGAGAGGAAAAGAACCACGCCATGAATTTTTCCTTAGCACAGCCAGGGTTAACACAATCACGCTCAACACACACTTATTTTTCTTGGGACAGAGCTACTCTCCTATGTAAATAAAGATTAAGTTCATTGCATCCTTCTAAAGGACCTACTATCAAATTGTGTTTAGAATTGCACAGAGGTCCGGGCAGAGGGCAGAGTTCCCAGTTTCACTAATGAACTTTGTTTCCAAGCCTGTATCTTTTTTTAAAAAAAACCTCTTCTCTATTTCCCAGAAATGTGTTGAGCTTTTTGACCCTTAGGATTCATATCTCATATTTCTAGCATGCTGACACTTCCTTACTTCCTGTCCAGGATACTTTAACCACCGGGCATTCACATTGCTTCCCCAGCACCATGGAGCTGCAGCTGTGCAATTCCTTGCCCATTGCTGTCCATTTCATATTCCTCTCCTGCTCTTCTCTGAGTGTTTGGATTTGACATTCCTGTTACTTCTAGTAAAAGGAAATGACTAAACACCAACTTTTACATCATTTTACTGTTACCAACATTATGTGGCTGATCAGAAATGCCAAATCACAACCTCAAGAAGAACAAAACTTTGGTTCTCTCACATTAGCTATATTTGCAGGATGAGAAATGCTGTGCTGTCACAAAGGAGCAGGCATCAGCTTGGAGCAAGGAGGTGCCTGAGGGCTACTTCCAACATCCAGCCTTGTTATTGACACTGACAGTGCCAATGACAGTGACAGTGGGGTAGTATGAGTTTCAGAAATGTGGACACCTGTCCTCTGCTGCAAGTAGTCACCATTAATGCTCACTTTGCTGAGTCACTGGGGAACCACCAATGGAACTGCTTGGACTGAAAGCAAGTTCCATCCTTAATATCTTGTGGAAACTGGTTATTGTGGAGAAGAGCTCTTAACTGTAGTCTGATGTAAGTATTACTCTCTGTCATGTTCTCTGCTGGAAATGATTTCCAGTCTATCACATGTTCTCAGTGGGTTGCTACTGCCAGTGTTGTGGTTGTTGTTTTGACAGTTAAACCTTGAATCTCAGGTGACTTCATGTGTCAGCATAAATACAGCCAGGATAGGAACTTGCTTTTGGGTTTCTAGTGGGTCATGGGAAATGAAATTTATACTTTGTAAGTTATGATTTGAGATGGGTTTGGGTTTATCTTGAACTCCTCTGTCACAACGTATTTGCATTTATCACGAGATCCTATTTAACTGTCCAACACATCCATGAGGCATGAGCTAAACATTGGCTGTTGGGTGCAGGGTTGTGGCTAAATTGATAAAGCCTGTGGTTTTTTAAAGAGTCAGAAGTTACTTAAATCTCCCTTTTTCTTTCTTATTATGAATCCCTTTCTAGTTCACATTTTGGACTCCTGCTGTGCTGTGACTGTACTTCAGCCTGTTTTTCAGAAAAGCCCTGAGAAGCTGGCTCAGTTGCCCAAAGGGTCAGAGGACAGGCTGCTCTCTCAGACTCAGACTCAGTGGGTTTCTTTCCCTCTGATTGCTCATTTAGGGTAATGTTCCCAAAGCCTTTATTCTGGCTTGTTGCATGTATTCCTGCAGCTTCATGGCTCGAGGTGCTGCAGTCAGGAGGGTGGCAAAGGGGACACGATTCACAGTGGGATTCAGAAGCTGCTGCTTTGAGAGTGGCTCTTTCCAGGTCACCTCATTGCTCTGGGCTCACTGGAGGGGCACTGAGTCCTCTCCAGTGGTGCAGTGACAGTGTTTCCTTGGGTCAGGTAGAGCTGTGTTTCTAAAGCAGAGACTCACCACTGTTAGTGCACTGCTGGAGTAGCAGCAGTCTGGGGGATCAAGAGTGATGAGCCTGAAGGGAAGCAGCACAGTGAAGATGTGTTTTGCTCTGAAAACTTTTATCATCCTGTAAATCAGAAGCTGGATGATATTGGAAAAATCTATTAAACTAAATTATCAAAGGGTATCAGATATAAAGAGGCACTTGTGGCTCAGGAAGTTTCTGATTTTCCAGTATTTGGAGTCTGAGAGATCATTTAGGGAAGAATCACAACACATTTATTGTTGTACTCCTCCTGCTGTAGTCTTCCTTGGGCATCCAGTGCTGGCTGCTGTCAGAGGCAGGAGCTCTGGAGCTCTCAGTTTTACCCACCTGCCTGGTTTTTTAATTCTAATATAAATGTAGTCAACATCCAAGCCTATTGTTTAGAAAGGATGGAAAAGTAAGAAAATGAGGCAAATTTTCTTTAGATGAAGCAATATCTGACCATGAAACCAGGACAGATTTGTGCTGTATAGGCATTATTACACACCTACATACAGGCATATATATGTATAGACAATATATATATACAGACATTTTATATATATATATATATATATATATACACAGACATTATATATATATATATATGTATGTGTATATATATACAGACTATATATATTTATTTATAATATCTGTATATATATGCAGACATATAGATATATTAAATATATATACTCATATATAGACATATATTACATTTGAACATTGAACTGTTTCAGGGGGTTTTAGAATTTATTTCTCTTTCTAAACAATATATGGAGAATAGAAACACTTTCCCAATGTAAACACTTTTGGTTTTACTGTGTTTACGTTTTTAAAACAGCTATTTGGTTAATCTTGAATTAACAAGCCTCCAAAATATGGTGTTGGGCAATCTTGGCCACTGATGTGTGTGTGATGAGTGTGTTTATGTGTGTGTCCAACTCTGTTCAGACTGACTGAATTTCATGTCAGGCAAGGCAATATAAAACCTGTACAGTCTGCTGAGAGTACTGGGCAGCTTGCTGGAATCCAGCACAGACCTGCCCTTGATTCTGCACCAAGTGTCAGACCTTGGGGAGGAAGCAGAAGAGGAAAAGTCCAAGTTGGCTCCAAGACTGAGATGTGGCACCATTTTAGCACGGGACATGAAACAGAGACTGACATTCAGGAGCTGGGTTTCACTTGTCCCAGGCAGTGGGAAATGAGAATAGGAAAAGGAAGGGAAAAGTGCAGGTTCCTTTTGGCAGGAGCAAAGGGTTGAGTCCAGAATTGTTTCTTTGGGGCTGGGTGATGGCTGCCTGATTTAAAGGACAAGGCTTTCCCATTCCAGGAGGTGATAGATGCTGGGCAGAGCTGCTGAAAGAAAAGAATTGTCCTTGTGGTGGGGCACGGCCATGTCGGGAGGGAACTGCCAGGGCAAGAGCCGCCCCAGGCACCAACTGTCCCAGAAAGGACAAAGAGAAGTTTGAATAATAAGGCACTGTCCATGCTCTTGGGCAGCTCAAAGGATCTCTGTAAGTGATTATAAATTCTACATGGTTTGGGTGTGGAATGCTTTTATGGCTGTGCAGCACTCAAAAGGCTGCACCAGGAATTGCCAGCTGGGAAAGCTGTGTGGACAAGAAGCAGATCTCAGAGAAGAAAGCAGCAGGCAGGAGGATAGATGGGATGGGATAATGTAGTGGAAATACCTGCAGTCACCTGGTAGCAGAGCTGTGGATTTCTGTAACTCATCCAGGGGTCTGAAGTGACAGAAAGTTTGGTCACTGCTCATGTACAGCATCCAAAAGACTCTGCCCGAACGAGGCAGTGAAAGTGGAAACACTGTGAAAATTGCTGGTGCAGACAGAAAGGAGAAGAGGGCCAGAAGGGAAGCCAAGATGCCATCAGTGTCATGGCTGTGGCACCTGGAGCTGGGTTTTGGTTTGCTGAATTTCAGAGAGGTTGATGTGTGTGGCTGAAGGACCATTTTCCATTCTGCCTGCTAGCATGGAGCTCTGGAGATGCGCATTGTGATCCAGATTCTGTGTTCCAAAAGCTTTCAAATTAATTTAATTTTCATTAAACTAGGACACTCTGTCCAGTCACTGCTGGAAGTCCTTTAATCCATTGCAGACAAACCCCAGATGTTTCTGTGTTCATTATTTATTTTGTCCTTTCTACACTGACCTTGGTGTGCCATGAAGAAACTTTCTTTTTGTTAAATGCTGCTGCTCCCATCTGCCCTTTGGTATGGAGACCAGCAGCTCTGCTTTTTTGGAAAAATCACAAAAACCAAAAAAAACCCCAAAACAAAACAAAATAACCCCAAATCAAAACAAACAATTCACCCCCCAAAATACAAACAAACAACAACTCAAGTAAAAGAACTAAACCAAACCCAACCCCAAACAACCCCTCACAAACCCTCAAAGTTTTCTTAAGTCTTTTTTCCTCATGCAACTACCTTTCTTTTGATGGTTTCTGTGGTTTCTGATGGTTTCTGTTCTACTGTACTGGCTTAGGGTTTGAATCCAAAGGAGGTTTGTAAAATGTACTGTGCTGGAACAGCTACTGCCACATGATCTGGAAAGGACCACGTTATGGCTGAGAATTAAAATGCATTGCTAACAATAACTTCCTTGCATTTTCCATCTGATAAGCTGAAAATGTCTCACTTCAATATGATAAGAAACTTAACCAGCTGTTGTACAAAGAAAGGTCTTAAAATTAAATATGCAAGGTAGAAAAGAAGGGGAGGATATGCACGGAATTCTGAAAACAGCTTATTTTCTGTTGAAATAAAAATATCTACTAAGGCATCTCAGCTCAGGTGTTCTTACGCTATATATTTAACACTGATGAAGATGAGTATTCAAATTCTGAATGTGGGAAAGCAGAGATTTTTTCCATTCCCATTGCTCATGCTCCTGAATGATCAAAATTTGACTTCTTGCATTTTCTACCCTGTGTTCCAGCTGAGTAAATTTTGGGACTATAATATCAGCATGTCCCTGGAGGAAAGAGTGTAAAATTTTGAAGGGAGGAAGGAGACATTTACATTGATCACAGTGTGGGAAAGTGGCTAATGAGAAGTGATACAACAGCTCCAAAGGGAATTGTGCAACAGCCTGGAATTTGAATACCAGGGAATTTCCAAAGTAAAACAGCAGTGAAAGATAACCAGGGAAAAAGAAAAGTACAGAAAACAAGCTCTACAAGACTGATTTTCTCTTTTTTCCATGCTGCTCTTCCACTTTCTAGGGAAGAAAGCAAACAGTTTCTTGTGCTCTTGCACAAGGAAAGGGTTACCTCCCATGGGCTCTGGGGGCCATTCAGGAGGAGAGGAAGTTATTGTGAAGCAATGCTGTTATCCCTGGAACGCAGACAGAGCTAGGAGCCTACATCTGTACTTGCACAGTTCCAATGGCCTTCATTTTTTTGCACCAGGACGTGGCAAGGGCTGTTTATGGAGTTGGGTTTTATGCTTCTTGCTTTGCTTGTGTGAAAAGTGCATTTTATATGGCTCAACACAGATATTTACCGTATGTATTTTGATGTATTGATTAGTAGTGTTGTATTGACATTTTAATAATATGATAAATGTAGTCTTGTAGTTAAAAGGTAACTTTTGTAGTTAAAATAAGAACTATGTTAGTGGGATTTTTTTTTAAGAAAGGAATGAGGCACTCGCACCAGACAGCAGCCCCAGGACACCTAAATCTTTCAGAGAAAAAGAATTTATTGCCTCTTATCAGAAGAAATGAACTTTTTCCCAGCTTGAAGGCGCTGTTAGAATTAAGAGGAAGAAGTTGACACTGACCAGACAGAATCCTGTGTTTGGATGGAATTTATGCATCATGGATGAGGTGTATGAATATGCAACAGGCTGTTGCTTTTAAGGGTTAATCCTCTGTCAACCTGGGTCCTTTTTCGGGCTGGTGCTGCCCAGAAAAGGTACCCAGATGTCTGTAACTCTTTGTCTCTATTGTCTCATATTGTCCTAATTCAATTCGTCCAAATTATTATTACTCTAATTGCATTACTATTTTTTATAATCATTTTATTACTATTAAACTTTTAAATTTTTAAAACCAAGTGATTGGCGTTTTTCACACTTGTGAAGTGCATGAGGACCATAAGGGCAGTAAAGAACCTGCTCTTCCCCCATTCCCTTGCAGTGAAGCTCAGCTTGCTCTGGTTTTCCATAAGTGCTGGCTCCCTGAGATCCTTATTGACCTGCAGCACTCACACATCTGGAATTTATCCTTCCTGAGGTGCAGAGTTCTCAGGCTGTGTTTAAGTTGGGATTCAGGAGGGCAGAGTCTGAGGCAGGTGTGAGGGAATCTCTTCAGCAGCTTGTGGCTTCCCAGAGGCACATCCTGCTCCCTTCCCATCCTTCCTGCACCACTGCACATGGCCTCCCTTGCTCTCCCTCTCGGCACTCTGATGCTGATGGATATCACTGGATTCCAGTGAAATGGAAAAGTGCAGGACTCCAGTGGGGGTGCTGTGTGGATGCTTTCATTTCTCAGGAAGGGCTGCAGGGATAGCAGAGCTGGGGCCTGCTGCCTTCACAGGAAAGTACAATCTGTTAGGCTCCATTTCAGCAGTGCTGCTCATTTTGGAGAGGAGATGAAATGCAGATGCTAGTCCTGGTCTTGATTCCTGACTCAGAAATTGCAGTGTGAGTAAGCACTTTGGAAAGCCTCTCTCTGCACAGCAGTGCAGCTCTGTCATTTACCTGGGAATCCCACAAAAGCCTCAGTTCTCATTTAGGGGAATTTTTAGAAAATATTTCCCATCCTTGATGCTTTTTTGGAGAGGATGAGGTTGTTTTCAGATGATCTCTTAAGATAAAAGTCCCTATTGTTTTTATATACCCTTAACACCAGGAACTTAAAAACAAAAAGTAAAAAGTGAAAAGAAAAATGTTGTGGCAGCTGTACAAAGAGCCTAATGCA
The DNA here is from genome assembly GCF_037042795.1 of Molothrus aeneus. Classification (NCBI taxonomy): domain Eukaryota; kingdom Metazoa; phylum Chordata; class Aves; order Passeriformes; family Icteridae; genus Molothrus; species Molothrus aeneus. Next base: position 2,620,500 of record NC_089663.1, read on the forward strand.
GACACCACATCCCCACTGCCTGGGGCTCAGTATGTGCAGCCCATGGAGAATTTGCCCTCATCTCCTTCATGGTGTGAGCTTGCAATGTGTAGAGCCAGAACATGGACCAGGCACCCAGAGCGTGGGGATGGCAGGGGAGGGAGAAATGGGATTGCTTGGTGGGGTCCCTGCTTTGTGGAGTTGGGAACCAGGCTGTTAGAGGCTGGAGAAGCATGTGGAGGGTTTGGAAGTGACCACACAGTCAAGCTTGTGGGTTTTGCCAGCATTTTAATAGCCATTTACCTGGATCCCTCTCCAACATGGAGGGCAGCCCACACTGGAGAGAGCCTGTGCTGAGCACCTCACTCTGCCTGCATGCAGACCTCTGTCCTGCTCTGTACCAAACTTCAGGAGGTTTCTGTTCAAGTTCAGCAAGGTCCCTGTGGGTGATGCTCTGCTCCTTGTCAGCCATTCCCCTCAATTTAGCCCAAGCCAGACATTTGCTGGTGTTGCATTTTCATCCTCATTTATTCCCTTTTTGACTTCCAAATTGTATTTCCACAGCACTCCTTTTTCTGAACACCTTTCTAAGGCTTTTGGTATTAAAGAGTTCAGGATTTGAGTATATTACTTCTCTCTGTGAAGATCCCTGTCAAAAATCCCTCCTCAGCTTCCTCAGCTGATGTGCTTCCCTTGTGTGTTCAGAGTGGCTCTTGTTGCCCTGTGCTGGGCCCTGGGGAGACCAAGGGAGCTCCAGCCTGCACAGGACCCAGTGAGCAAAACTGATCCAGGCAGCTCCTGAATGAGCATGGCAGTGAACCAGCGCTCACTGAGCTCACACAAAGCATATGATGGCAGCTCTGTAGGTAGTTACATACAGATACACACACACTATACTATAAATATATTATATTTAGTACTTCCATGTGGGTTAAAACCCTCCACAGATATCCTTTGGGGTCACTAATGTAATACTCCAGCCTATTTTAGACAATACAGGGTTCAGGCAGAGTTTGCTGTTGGTGTCTTTGGATGCACACAAAGCTCCCTTTTGTTTTCTCCTGCCAATATTTTCAGCTGTTACAGTAATTGTACTAATGAGGTTTAGTCTTTAAGAAAACTGATGGATTTGGTCCAGAAGGGCACTCAAGAGTTAAGGACTGGATCAGAAGGTTTCACTGTTAATCTAATATTGAGCATAGCTGCAGTGTTACAGGGAGAATAAAGTGCTGATGTTTGCAGTAAACTGTGCCTGGATATCCTCATTGAATAAAGCAAATGGAGAAGAGTTTCCCTTGGGCAATGGTTTGTGCCATGTGTCCCACTGAGTCGAGCTGTGCAAAAGTTGACTTTCACTGGGCCAATGTCACTGTGAAATAGAGATTGCTCTGCTTTGGGTTCCACAGAGCATTTCCAACAGGCATTACATTTCACCAGCAGGAAAGGAAGAAGGAGGCAGCAGCTCTGCCTTTAACCTTGAGAAATTCAACAAAGACAGAGGAGTCCCTGACATTCTGCAGGTCCCTTTAGGCTTTCAGTGGTGTGAGAAATGGTGTCTGTCCTGTGATGTCCCATTCAAGTGCTTTCCCTTTGCTCATGCTTACAGCCCACAAAGAGACATTCTTGAAATGGGAAACTGAAGGACAGTGTGGTTGAGGAAAATAGTGCCAGAATAGTATTGGACTGTTGATACTTGCTGTCCTCAAGATGGAGGTTTGTCCTCTCCAGTCATCTGTCACTGCCCTGCTGCTCTGCTTCTAAAACATGGAATGCTTGTGATCCCCCTCCAAGCCTTCAAGGCTTTGTTGGATGAGTCTCTTTAGCCCTTACGTTGGAGCCAGAAGTGTGTTTGCAAGACTTGAGATGAAGTACTGCCAAGTTTCTCAGCTAAAAGTGTGAGAGTTATTCCCTGGCGTGCCTTCCAATTAAAAGGAAAACAAAAAAAAAACTTGATTCAGAAGGTACTTAAATGTTCATCTCAGCAAAGCATAAACCTATGAGTAAATTAGGAACATATTTCCCTTTTCTGATTTCAGTAACAAAAGAAGGATCATTTGGCTTTCCTGAATCAGGGCGATTTATGGGTTTAACTTCATCCTTAATTCTGAGGAATTACAGAAGGAAGAGAAATATGAATAAGAAATTCTTGAGTATCAGATTTTCCTGTTTCCAAGTATCTGTTTCTCCAGATGCCTGAACACTTGATTTTTGTGGGAGCAGACCTGTGACCCTCAATAAAGTAAAGTTGTTTTTGTGCAAAGAAAAACAATGTGCGAAGTTTAGTGTGTAGCAGGTTCTGACAATAAATGGACTGAGTACTGAGACAAATGGATCATGAGCACCAACTGTGGAACTCACAGTCATGTCCCTCAGAAAATCTGGACAATAAACTCTCTGAATATTGCCTATTAATGGGTTATTTGATTATCATATAGAATTAATTGATATTCCTGGGTTACAAATAAACATGACTGAAGTAGGGGGACAAACAGTGTATGAAGTACATCAAATTTGGCTTTTGGTTGCAGGATCGTGGAAGCTTTCTTAGACTCTTGTCCAATGGTTAAAACCTAATTTAGAGCTGGGAAATACAAAATGCATTTCTTCTTTATTACAGTAAGAGCTTGGTGACTGTAGACAATGCTCTGCAAACAAATTCCAGCAGAAAGAAGCATCCCCCTGAGTATGTTGCAAAATAATTTGGACAGTGTAGTGACCAAGGCAACTGAGGTTATTTAGGACACTAGTGTGATAATGGCTCATGAGCTTGGTGTGCATTTAGGGTTCTTTAAATTTATATTTTAAAAAGATGAGATGAAGAGTGATAAACTGAGTGTCAATATCTTAGCTTTTCTGTGTTGAGTACAAATACCTGACCTTCTGTCTGTTCTTTACTTTCCCTCAATCAATGGAAAGCAGCACTAAAGAAAAGGAGGCAAAATGCAATGCTTGAAATGTCATTCATGCCACAAACCTCCTCTTTTGCTGCACACAAAGCTGCAGCCTCTTTTCTTTGTCTGGTCTGGACTCTCATGAATCCTGCTTCAACACAGATGTCTCCATCTTCCCCAAAGGTGGCTCCTTGATTTGCATCTCCAGGTTTGTTCTGCCAAATGAAAAGCATGCTTCACCTTGTGTAGATGCTGGGATTGTCTCCACACCTCCAGGCTCCCAAGGCTGGTTATGAGGGGTGTCTTCCAACCAGCAACCAGCTTTCTTCTCCTCAAACATGCCTGATGCAGCCATCATCCCAAACCAGCTTTACTGTCAGAGCAGCAGTCATTATAGATGGCAGCTCTGTGTGTCAAGGCATGTTGGGGCTTGAGGTGAAATTACATTGCCTTGGTGCAATCCACAAACCAAGGTGCACAACGTCCCCAGCAAGGCTGAAGGAGAAGCTCCTGGTGCCTCCAAAGCCTGCCCTGGTCCCTTTGGTCAGCAGATGACTCCCTGTACTCTCCCCACCAACTCAGCCCTATGGTTGAGACTCTTCAACAGCTCTGTAATAACCTGAGAGGGAAATTGGGAAAGAAATCTGAGGATTTACACCCTTGGATAATTTCTTACCCTTGGAAGGGCAGCTGTGGTCTTCACATCAACCTTAGCAATGCCTGTACTCCAAATATTACATAATGTTCAAATTTGATCTCTTGATTGCAGATTTGGACAAAGATGTAGCAAGACCCCAACAATGTAAAGGACAATTTAAAGATACTCTGCCTTTTTATAAGGTAATGAATAATGATTCTATTAATAATTAAAATTATAGCTAAAATTTCCCTGAGTGTATCTTGGCCTGTAAGGGTCTTTAAATGTCTGAGTCCCCTTTCAAGCAGCATACAAAGCCCTTCATGCTGGCAGCAGAAGACCAGAGAGTGCAGGCTATGTATGGGCATTTCTGCCAAGGCAAACTGTGCTCCCAGACAATGATGGCAAATGTGAAAGTTTTGACAAACAAACAAACAAACAGAAAAATTGAGGTCAAAGTCCTGAATCCCAGCATATGAACTGCTAAGCATCTTCTGACATGGGAGGGTCAGTGCAGAGCTTGTGGTCATATGGTCAAAGTTGAATGTTGCACCAAGACTGTAAAGGTTACAAGGTGAAAGAGACAAATAGGCTCAGTCTTCATTTCCATATAAAAAGAAAAATGGATTTTCCTGTGAGAGGCAGCAGTTGGCTGGGATAGTCATAACTATGTCTTGGCTTTCCCAGGCCATCCTTGGCCTCTCCCTTGGTCTGGGAGGTGACACTCTCCTTTACCTCTCTTGCCTCTTCCAGGTCTCCTCCTTGACTGCACAATGATAATTTTCCAGATGCAGAAGTTTGATGTGCTGAGTTAAAACCCAAATCTGGTAACTGGGAGAAATTGGAGAGACTACAGTTGAATTCTCCACAGTATTTGTTGAAAGTGAATAGGCAAAATCCACTTGTCTTATTGGTACTGAGTGGTCAGCCCTGCTGAGTTTAAAGGGAAGAGCTTTCCCAGAAACAGCAGGATGATGATTCTTTAAGTGTGATACTATAATTTGTCAAAAATGAAAGATCAAAGTCAATTAGGAATTGAGAAACTCTACAAAATCAGCAACGTTTTGCAATGGAGTGAAGAGTCACATTAGAGCTGAGGAGGCTTGTTTACACATGCCAACTTTTTCTTGAACTGTTATCAGTTCTCATAAGGTTGTAACAACAAAAAAAGACATTTTAGCCTATCGAATCCATTTACTGAGATATGACATGTGAAATAGTATTGCTTAGTTATAAAGTTTAGTGGGACAAGTTCAAAATCTGCCCTGAAATACACGTGTAAATCTGCACAGGTGAATTCCCCTTCTCCCAGATCTAGCAGGGAAAGGATCACAGGAAACATTTTTTGGAAAGACAGCAGGCAGATGTGGAGCCCTATCTTTAACTTCTCGAGTGCAAGGAGAACTGTGTAATTAAGAGGCTGTTTGGGCAGCAATTCCTGCTGCTCATCACTGCTCTGTGAGGGATCAGGTCTGTCCCAGCGAGCTGCTGTGCACAGGCTGGACCTCGGAGCTCTTGGTGCCCTGGGCACCAACGTTTGCAAAGTGCTGCTTCATTCCAGTTGTTCTCTTGTGCTCATTTACAGAAGTTGTATGCTGTGGACACTGGCAAGACGTACATATGAAAAAAAGGTCACTAAGATGATAATAACCATATTATTACTGTAGCTTATTATAATAATATAAGGTAAACTAGTAGTATATATGAAGGTTCTAGCTTTGTACAGTGTATTCAGCTTTTACTTCTGTGAGTAGTTTTAGAGGAACAAAACACCCCAAGTTTGCAGTGTAGGGCTGAGGTCATTTCCCCAGTGGTTTACACTTTTGTCAGGTAATTTGCGTGCCAAGAATGGGAAGGCAGAGCGGCTGTGAGAAGCAGGAGTAGTGTGGAGAGTGAACACATTCAGGAGCGAATGTGTTAAATGTTTTCATCAGACACACACAAAAAAAAAGGCGGATTGTGGATCTGCAAGAAAAGTTTATGAAAGAGAGTGGGAAAGACAGCGCACAGCCCTTTTTAGCAGCTTTTAATATTCGAAAGAATGTGATCGCTGTGGGCAGAGCCCGCTGCAGCGGGACCTCCCTCACAGCCCGGGATAAATCCACTTCCCCCAAGCAGGGCAGGCGCCTCCTCGCCAGGACAGAGCCTCGCGGCTGCTGGGGCACAGGACCAGCCATGTCCACGGGGAAGATCTGCTGCCTGGTGCTGCTGACCCTGGCCGTGCTGGCGGGGGCCGTGACGCTCGTGGTCATCCTGAGCCAGCCCAGGTGCGCTCCCCAGCAGTACCTGCACGGGGCCGTGGCTGCCGACACCGAGAGATGCTCCCTCATCGGCCGGTAGGTGCACGGAGCTCGGCTTCTCGGTGTGGGGCTCCCTCATGGGCCGGTCGGTGCACGGAGCTCCGAGGCGTGGGGCTCCCTCACGGGCCGGTAGGTGCACGGAGCTCGGCTCCGAGGCGTGGGGCTCCCTCATGGGCCGGTCGGTGCACGGAGCTCCGAGGCGTGGGGCTCCCTCATGGGCCGGTCGGTGCACGGAGCTCTGCTCCGAGGCGTGGGGCTCCCTCGTGGGCCGGTAGGTGCACGGAGCTCTGCTCCGAGGCGTGGGGCTCCCTCGTGGGCCGGTAGGTGCACGGAGCTCTGCTCCGAGGCGTGGGGCTCCCTCACGGGCCGGTAGGTGCACGGAGCTCGGCTCCGAGGCGTGGGGCTCACGGACGGACCCGCACTCACCCCGGCTCCGGCCCCGCTCCCCGCTCCGGTGCCGCTCACGGACGGACCCGCACTCAACCCGGTCCCGGTGCCGCTTCCGGGCTCACGGACGGACCCGCACTCACCCCGGTCCCAGCCCCGGTGCCGCTCCTGGGTTCACGGACGGGACCTGCATTCATCCCCGCCCCGCTCCGGTGCCGCTCCAGCCGGGAGAGCAGACAGAGCCTCTGCCTCCGCGGATGATGCTTACTGTCATTGCAGTGTCCCAAAAATCTGCAAACCCTTGGCCTTTTGGAAGGTATAAATATTTGCAGTATACAAGTATAGTGCTGGTTTTAAGTGGGGAAGGAAGAAATTTACTTTTTGTGGTGTGGTAGATCTGATGGATAAGGGACTTCCTTGCAGAGAGCTGCAGACAGGTTTTAACAGACACAAGGAAGGAAAGGCAGGAAAAGGGGGACTGGTATCCCTGCCTTTTGGGATACCAGTTTGCCTTTTGTTTCTGGACTGAAGCCTGCAGCAAGTGTGTCTGCCATGAAGAAAAAAGCAAAAAGCAGATTTAGATTTAGCAGATTTTCTACAGTCAAGACAATAGAAGTATAAAAGACATATTTAGACCACTTGGAAAGAAAGCTGTAGGTTAAAAAAGTTCTCAAGATGTCCACGTTGTACACCTTCAGTTTGTGTAAAACTTGTCTCTCAAACATTTTGACTCCCATGTGATTATTTTACTGTTCTTTCAATGATTAAATGCCTGTATCCATGAAAGCAGAAGGATGGAAGTTTACACGTGATGCTGGATGCTCCAGTCATGGATGCTGTGTGCTTTGCCTCATGGCTGGGGGACTGAAATGAGACATGGTGCCATAATACCACACTTTGCCATGTCCCACCTCTGATTCTGGCAATGATGTGCTGGCACAGCATTTGGGAGCAGCTGGAGAAAATATTCTGTGGCTGTATGTATGTCAAGCAGCGAGATGGGGTTTTTATGTGAAGACACACGTTCTTCAGAAAGCAGAAGTATTTTTAAAATCACTATTAATGGAAAAAGAGGAAACTACATAATTGGATTGTCCAAAGAATCTGCTGGGGAAAACCACTGCATTTGTTTTTGCAGCTATTGTAAACTCTAACTTGATGTAGTGTGTAATCAGTTGGAAGATGTTGAAGTGAGAGGCACGGAAATCTCTGGTCAGTGAACAACTGAGCAGCTTTGACTCGTTGGCTACTGCTGCTGGGCTCTCCCTTGTTTCCTTCCCTTCTCTCAGCAAGAAGCTGCCCAGGCTTCCCCAGCCTCCACCACTGCTGCAGCTGCAGCTCCAGCACACTTGCTGACAGGTCTGTGCTGTCCCTCCACTCTGATGGACCAACTTAAATTTCCTACAAATAGTCTGCCAATGATCCCCACAAAATCCTGCCCTTGCTCCACCTCCCCAGATCATTTTCCCTTCCTTTTGCCCATCTTGGTGCATCTGCACATCTGAGGTAATTTCAGGTCCTGAACATCAGGTCCTGCTCCCTCCTCCAGCCCTGCCAAGTCTTTGGGATGTTCCCAGCCATGGCTGCTCTCCTCCTTTGCCTGGGCTCTGCACTGCTCACCCTGTGCCTGGTGGTCAGCTCTACTCCCCTGCTGCTGCATGATTGCTGCTGCTTTTCCTGGTATCCTTTGCCTCCAGCCATTCTTGGAAATCTTTGTGTTCATTTCATGCTGTCCTTAGACTTGGAACGAGACAAACTCCTGTGTTGATCTCCCAGCTTCTTCTGTGCATGTCTTTGTAAAAGATTATAATAAAAGTAAAATTGTTTATAAAAATGTTCCTCTGCAAGAGAGCTTGGGACCAGAAGCTTTGTACTATATTTGCCCTTTTCCTTGTTGTTGCCCTATTTCTTTCTCTGTCCCACTGGCCCACAGTGGTGGCTTCATTTTTCTCTCTAGGAAGCTCATTGCATGCTCTGTACTGCATGTGATCCTGTTCATTTTCTCCCAGACATTTCTGTGCTGTTATACCTGTATGTATAACATATTTTTTATAATTATGTATAACATAATTTTTAAGCTGTCAGCTTTTAGCACATGATGCTCTTTAGTGCTCTTAGCACTAAATTAGTTCTCAAAGCAAACTGCCAGGTGAGAAAGTGATGTTCTTTCACTGGTGACACTGTGAGGATGCCACAGCAGAGGGGTTCTGGCAGAGGCTCAGCCTTTCAGAGCCATCAGCTCTGCTCTGTGACCTCCTGTGTGACTCTGCAGGGTGAGGGTTCCTCAAGGCTGACTCAGGGGCCCTGATGGGAGCACCATGAGATGACAAGCATACAGCTGCTTCCTGCCTCATCTTTGCTGAATAAGATTTTAGGAATTTTTGTCACAGCAGTAGCAATAAAATCCAATTTCTGAGAGCAGTCTTAGCCATTAGGCCCTGCTGTCCCCACCTCTGAACTGGCAGTTCATGTGACACTTCAGCAACGAGGTGAGAGCAGGGCAAAGCCAAGCAGCCCTAGGTGCCAGCCCCCAGACACACTACAGGGCTGGCTTGTCCCTGCTGTTCCTCACTGACCTTGCAGTCCCTCTCTCCTGCTGTGACCCCACAGCCTCCCCTTTCATCCTGCAAATCCCCCTCAAGCTCACAGGAATCCATGCAGGGGATGCTCAGAGAACTGGTCTGGTGCCTAAAGCCTTGGAATCTAAAAGCAGCACCTAATCTCTGACTTACTCACAGATTTTATTCTTTAATTAAAAAATCTTGTTCATTTTAAAGATAAACAACCTGCTCTGTGAGTTGTCAGGAGTGAAATGACATGATACTCTGTTGGTTTAAGATTCTTCCATTTGGGAGTCTTTGTGTGCTCCTAATAGAATTGTCAGTTGAACTCACTGAGAATAACTGAACTAAACCTCTTGCTGAGGAGGAATCTGTATTTCAATGAGTGGGATAGTGGGCTGGGGAAAACTCCTCAGGGCCCATGTGTTTCCAGCTCTGGAGATTGTGTTCATGTACTCTGGATTTCTGAAATCTTTATGCAATTCTTTGGGTCCCTGCAGAAAGTGAGCAATCTCAGTGAGCCTTCAGCCTGTCACCACCATCCTGAGCTAAATTTCCCCTTAGCCATCAGTGCCCAGCTCTCAGTGCTCAGCAAGGCTGGGTCTCTTGCTGTGTTTGTTCTGCTGGAAATTGGGGGCTGAAAGCAACCTTGTACAGCTGCCTGGTCCAGACTAAGACCCTGCCCTGGGAGAAAACTTGTCCCTGAATGAAGTGAAACACTTTGATGAAGAGGGATGGGAGGCTAAAAGGAGAATCAGGGCAGTTTTTACCCAAGGATGTGGATTTGGTGCCACAGTCCACCTCACTAATTTCTCCTCATGTCAAGAGCCCTGAGGAGACAGGAGATGATTGCCCTGTGACAGTAAGAGGTACTCAAACTTCACCTCCAACTCTGAACTCTTGTTCCCTCCTGGAAGAGGCTCTTTTCATCAAGCATGCAAAAAAGCTCTGCATTCCCTACCAGTGTGCTGTTTGAGCTCTGTCTTCCACTGCTCTGCATTCCTTTGTTTCCCAAATGGCAGAAGCAAGAGCCAGCATAAGGTCAGGGACACATTTAGGAAAAATGTTCATTCCCAGTGGTGGGATTCACTGCAGCAAGGCGAGCTGACCTGGCCTGGCCAGCAGCCATCTCTGATCCCACTTCTCCAGTGTAGCCTCACATAAACCCTGGGAACCAGCCTTTGAAATCAACACTCCCCGGGGACAGGACAGGGTGTGGGGAGGGTGAGAATGGTGAGACTTAAACAGTCAGAAAGCGTCTGCAGCCCTGGGAAGCTCAGTTCTAACCAGAGAATCTGATGCAAAAAAATCCTTTTCAGTGATGGCACAGCACATTTCTGAGGAATGTTTACATGCCAAAGGATTTGGTTTCCCTTCTTGTACATTTTCAATTTGGTAACTGGCCCTTTTTTACAGAAGCAGTTGTTGCTTTTGCTCTTCATAAATCCTGAGGAGGCAGATGCTGTAAAATGGGTGTTCTCCCAGTCCCCAGCCTTCTTTAGCAGAAAAAAAGGGCAATATAATTTAATATGTTAGCATTTCCAGTGTGTTTAAAGGGGCTTCAGGGCTCCCTCTAGCCTAGGGCAGAGCAGAGGTCTTGGTCTGCAGTCCAGCACAGCCCAACTTTGCTGTGAGCAAAGTGCCATCATTCACCCTTTCCAGGGAAGGTGAATCCCTGTTTGCTGCTGCTGGAACGGGACTTGGTTATTAACACCCTCTTCTGCTCTTTCTCATAAAGAAACTCCATTAATGACTAAACCCCAACGCTAATTGTCAGGAAGGACATGGCACAAAACACTGTTATCAGATCTTGCCAGCTGCAGCACTCTGGGGTATCTCTAGGGAGACCTGGTGAGGTGCCACAACTTGATTAAGGACTTTGCATTATAACTAAGCTCATTGCAGCAGAGATTCATCTGAAGGGAGCCAAGTAGTTGGACATAAATCCAGACCTGGTTTTGCTATATGTAATGGCCCTAAATTCCCCAGGCATCACTCGCATGGACGGGGCAGGTCTGTGACTGGAAATGAGTGAGCCAGGCACAGGGAGTCACATGTGGCACACCAAGAGCCAGCTCAGTGTATTTCCTGTTGAATTTCAGTCTCTGGAGAGGCTGGAGGAAAAGGCATCAAGGCTGGAAGCCAGTGTGAATGTGCTGTGAATTTGGGTGAGAATGGTGCTTTTCAGGCTGTGGGAAATGTGCCTGATGTTCCATGTTAAGGTCTTAATATATTGCACTGAAATGTGCACTATGCCATCTCCAAGCTTCTTTTCAAAGTGTTTTTCCCTGTCAGAACCATGCCTTTCCCTGTCAGAACCATGCCTTTCCTGTCAGAACCATGCCTTTCCCTTACAGAACCATGCATTTCCCTTACAGAACCATGCCTTTCCTGACAGAACCATGCCTTTCCCTTACAGAGCCATGCCTTTCCCTGTCAGAACCATGCCTTTCCCTGTCAGAACCATGCCTTTCCCTTACAGAACCATGCCTTTCCCTTACAGAACCATGCCTTTCCCCTGTCAGAACCATGCCATTCCCTGTCAGAACCATGCCTTTCCCTGTCAGAACCATGCCTTTCCCTGTCAGAACCATGCCTTTCCCTGTCACCAGGCTTTGTACATGTGTTCCCTCACAGCCCACACTCCAGGGGCTCTGGGGAGCACTGTCTTGGGTCAGTGTAGCAGTCCTTCTTTCCTCTTTTTCCTTAAATTTTCTGATTTTTCCCAACTTTCTAACACTTTCTGGGTCTTCTGCAGAGGTGACTGAGTTTTTTAGGAAGCCCTCGTGTCAGCAGTTGTTGAAGATTGCAATAGAAGATGTTTTCAATTCCCATCTGTATGGCAGATTATCTTTTGTCAAGTGAGCAGTTTGCCTTATCTCTCTCTCTGAGTGACCACATTCACACCTCCCTGGCGAGGGGACACCTGCTGATAACAGCTATGGAATGTCCCTGCATGGCTGATAAGAACTACAGCATCCCATTGGGAGATGTGAGCCCAGAGGGAGGAGCCAAGCATTCCTACCTGGATATAATCCAGAGGTTTGGAGACACCAGCACAGCTTCTCCATGGGATTGCCCAGAGGAACAGCAGCTGCCTCTCCTTCCCCTGGATCTTCAGAGGCAGAATCCATCCTTCTCTACAGGATCCCTGCTCCAGCAGAGCCAGCCCTGGCACTGCAGGAGGGCTGAGCCACAATTCCAATGGTTCTGCTGCCAACACCCTGACCCACAGGGTGTCAGGCTGGGTTCTGACTCTGGCAGTGTTGTTCCAGTGTACTTCATTGTTTATTTTATAGTTTTATTTTTTTCCTTCCCTATTGAAGAACTGTTATTTCCTGCTCCCATATTTTTGCCTGAGAGCCCCCTTAATTTAAAATTTACAGCAAGTCAGAGGGGTGGGGAGGGTTTACATTCTCCATTTCAGGGGAGGCTCCTGCCTTCCTTAGCAGACTCCTGTCTTTCCAAACCAAGACAGCAATTAACAGCTTGGGTTTCGGAGAGACACCTCTCAGGGACATTGGTGTGGTGAGTCCATCCCCTGCTGCAAGGGGCTGGATGGGTGAGCCTGAGCCTCAGTCTTCATGTTCAGATGCTTTTTTATAGCCATGTAAAATTCCATCCTTCTGCTTTCATGGATACAGGCATTTAATCATTGAAAGAACAGTAAAATAATCACATGGGAGTCAAAATGTTTGAGAGACAAGTTTTACACAAACTGAAGGTGTACAACGTGGACATCTTGAGAACTTTTTTAACCTACAGCTTTCTTTCCAAGTGGTCTAAATATGTCTTTTATATACTCTCTTGACTGAATTTCAATTAAATCTGCTTTTTGCTCTTTTACAGCCAGGGAGCTCCCAGGAGGCCAAAAGCTGTGCAGAAACAGGAAGCCTGATATTCCCTACTATTTCTTTTCTTCCCACTTGTCCACATGTCATTTCCTTATAGGCAGTGGTTCTGAGGCACTTGGGGAAACAAAGAAAGCCACATCAGCCTGTTTGCTGGCAGCATCCTGTTCCTGAGCCAGCAGGTCCCAGCCATTCCAGCCATGCTGTGGATGGAAAATAAACACCAGTCTCTGTGTGTGCTCTGTGTTCCCATGCAAACTCTGGGATCAGCTGCACTGCAGCCACTGAACTACTCCAGTCTCCCCTCTGGCTTTGCCCTATCTGAGCAATGACCCAATGAAGCAATTAGGAACCTTCCTAGCAAACACCAGTGCTGGCTGTGCAGGAAATGCCATCCCATTTCCACTGCAAGGAAATGATGGTTTTCAGATGTTCTTGAGGGAAGCATTTGTTGAGACACATTTCTCTAACAGAACCTTGTTGCTGTCAGCAGCAAAATGTTGCTTTAATGCCTGTGCCTTGGTAGAAGCAGTTGAGGGTTTGTTTCCTGTTTGATTTTTTTTTTGTTTTTGTTTTTGGGGTTTTTGGGGTTTGTTTGGTTTTTGTCTTTGTTGGTTTTATCTTTGGGAATGCAGGGAGCAGGCTGGGGCATTTTTGTGCTAATAAACCTAGGAAGTCACATTGTGGGAACAATGAAGCTTATTGACAGGAGTTTTCTCAGGAGTTTGCTTCACATGGACCCAGTGTTCCCATTTCAGTGCTCCTGTCCAGTTGACCAGCATAAGCCTTTATTAGGAATGGCATTTGGGAAGCTAGAGATCAGTTGGTTGGTTCCTAGTACATGGAAAGCCTCTTCTGTGCTCAGAGCATCCTTCTCCATGTCTTGGGACTCCTTGCTGTCCCTTTCAGTCCACAGCATTTGTGAGCAGCTGCAGTTCTCTCTCTCCCATAACTCTTTGCCCAGAGCAAGTCCAGCCTCCCACAGGTCTGGCCCTGGCTGCTCTTTCCTCCTGTGGACTCTCCTTTCTTTCCCTCTAATTGTTCCTTCTCACTCCAGCAGAGGAAGGTTCCCCTCACATCCCACACTGCAGCCACTGCATTTCTCCAGCTGCTCTCCTCAGGTTGCAGGGGTCCCAAGGAGGCATTTTCATATAGTTCCTCTATTCTGACACTCCTGGATTTTAACAGTGTCTTTTGTTCTTCCCTTCCCACCACAGGAACATCCTGAAAAGTGGAGGCACAGCTGTGGATGCTGCCATTGCTGGCTTGATCTGCACTTCAGTGATGAACCCCCAGAGTTCAGGCCTGGGTGGTGGGGTCATATTTACCATCTATAATGCCAGCACAGGTATGGCCTCTCCATGGTGCCTTGTCCCTCTGCAGACACACAACTGCTGCAGACAAATCAGAATCCTGCCTGTTCTCTCAGAGCAATATTTTGAATATAAAAGCTACATCACAAAGCACACTTGTGCTCTTAATCCAAAGCATCCAGCACAGGGAGCTGTGATTGTCAATTCAGAGCAAGAACATGTGTGGAAGAAAGAGCTTTGATAGAAAATGAGGTGAATTTGCCTCTCCTTCCCCCTCCAAAGCAATCCCAAAGTGCATTCCAAAGGCACACAGGTGTGAGTGGCTGAGTGAAGCAGGCAGGAGGGGTTTGTGCTGGCAGTGCCAGCTGAGCCCTTGGGATGGCACCTGAGGGGTTTGTGTGCCCCAGCAGCTCTGGCAGTGCCTGCTGGCCCTGGGGCTCTCACACTGCTGGCACCAGGGCTGCTGTGACTCCCCATGCAGTGGTGCCACTTCCTGTCCCAGGAGATGCATTTCCACTTCAGAAATCTAAACCTCAGTGTCTGCTGGGGAGCCTTTCTGTGTTTGGCTTAAACTCCACTCTTGTTTTGTTGCTTCAGTGGGGGAGTTTCTAAGTCTTGGCTTCCAAAAACCCCCAGAGCTTATATATCTAATAGTAATATCAACAATGAGCAGTGTAGCAATATAATAGTTTTAAAATCCCTGCCAAGTAGTTTCACCGAGTCACAAATCTGGAACTGTTTGGGTGTATCTTATGCAAGAGCTTAATTTGGCAGACCACCTATGTTTTTCTTCTTTTTTCCTTTTGGCAGACCACCTATATTTGTCTTCTTTTTTTCCTTTTGGCAGAGCCATGGAACTTTATTTCCTTACAACAATTCTCCTCTGCTACCTCATTTATGCTGCTGCACAGAGCTCAGGCTCCTGCAGCACAGCTGGCTCTGTGACTGTGACAGGGAGAGATAAATACAAGGCAGAGAAGGAGTAAAGTGATAGACTAGACCTGAAATATGAGTGTATGCAAGGGAGGGTCTGGGTTTGTTTTTGTCCTTTCAAGCTCCCTGATACATAGAGGGCTTCAAACATGATGGACTTGCCTCATCATCATGTGGTAAATAGCCCTCCCAGGAGCATGAGGCTCACATTATGCCTCTGACATGTCCCATCTGTAGAAGAAGTGCAGGAACCTGCAGGTGTGAGGCAGCATATCCCAGCCCATATCCCAGCCCATGAACCCTGGGGGGAGCCTTTGCTGCCTGGACACAAGCCCTGGCCTTCTCCCTGTCCTTTCAGTACCTTTAGGCAGGCACTGCTTGGTTTGTTCTAAATTAAAGCACAGGAGTCAAGGACAAGTGGTGCTGACACCTGACCCTGCAGGTGCACTTGGCACACCTGGCAAAAGGCTCCAGAGCAGCTCAGCTCTGGGCCAGCAGCACGTGCAGCAATGACTGAATGCTGATGCTCAGGAGGACAACGTGATTCATTTCCTTCTTCTTTCCAGGAGTAGTGGAGGTGATCAACGCCCGTGAGACAGCCCCACGAGTGTTTCCTCACAACTTGCTGTCTGGCTGTGGTGCTGGTTTCCCCATTGGTAAGGACACGGCTGTGTGCCCTCCTGGTGTGCACAGAGCTCAGGGTGGGGAACTGAGCACCTCACTGGCTTCATCTGGAGTTCTGTTTAGTTTAACACCCTCTACCTGGATTGCCTTTTGGAAAAGTAATAAAAAGAATAGGTCCATAAACATAAAAATTCCTGTTTGGTACTAACACTGGCAGCCTGACCAGCGAGGCAATGGGGAGCCAGCATGAGGAGAAATCACAATGTGACTTCTCTCTGTTGGAAGTCTGCAGTTCAAGACTGGATTTCCCAAAGCTCTCATTCCCCAGAAGTTCTTACAGAGAAAAATAAGATCAATAGCTTTTGGGAAAAAAAGAAATCAATCTTGTGGTGTGCTTGCCATGTCCACAGATTGGGGAAGCACACTGGCACATCAGGGGTTGGGTTGCTGGGCTCAGGCACTCTTGCTTTAGCAGCACATCTTGGATCTTTCCACATTTCTTGCTGTGTTCATTCTCCTTCCCTGCAACATTGTCTTTTGGGGTGTGTTCTAGATTCTGGGGATGTTCTTATCCTTGGAAGAGCCTGAAGAGGATCAGGAGCAACTCTGGTTGGAAGGGACAGCTGGAGTTCTGCTCAAAGCTGGGTGATGTCAGGTGTTGCTCAGGCTGCCCAGGGTCTTGTCCTATCAAGAAATTTTTTAATTTCTCCAGGGATGTAGAATTTCACTGCTTCCCTTGTTCTGGTGTTTGCCCAGGCCCCATGAGTGCCATTTCTCCAGTGTCCAGCTGCCACCTCCCTTGCTGCAGCACCTGCCTGTTGCCTGTTATGTTTTCAGCACACCTCAGGCCTGGCTCCAGCCTCTCCACACCCCTGCTGCTCAGTATCAGGGATATACATGAACAGGAATAGGCAATAAGCAAACCCAGCCTGCTTTTAGAAGCCTTGGTTGCCTCTACCAACTCAGAGTTGGACTGGAGAGCTTTCAGAGAGGTGGGAGCCCCGAGGCAGTGCTGTGTGGGTGTGACAGTGCTGCTGTGCTCCCCAGGTCCCCGCTGGATTGGTGTGCCTGGAGAGCTCCGTGGCTATGAGGAAGCCCACAAGCGCCACGGCCGCCTACCTTGGAAAGCCCTGTTTGAACCAACCATCAAGCTTCTTTCAGAGCCACTGGTCATTTCTCCAGTTCTGGCAAAAATTCTCCATCACCCAAACTTCTCTGAACCAGGGAAAAGCCTGTGGTAAGACCCATGAATGAAATTGGAGTGTGAGGGTCACTGTTCCCCCAGCTCCAGACCCTTTCTCTGACGTTGGAAAGTACACAGCATACATAATCCAGATCAGCTCCTGGGAGGAAAAAAAGGTCATTGGCCTTGGGCAAGAACAAGCTCATGCTGTAAAACTGATGAATGTTCTTCTTGAACAGCCCACTGCTGTGTGATGGTGGCAGATTTCTGAAGCTTGGCAAGACCTTCCGGTGGCCAGCGCTGCAGCGAACGCTGCGAGCCGTGGCGGAACAAGGAGCTGCAGCGTTTTATGAGGGAGAGATAGGGAGGGCCCTGGTGCAGGACACGAGCAAGGCTGGTGAGTAACAGCTACAGGGAGTCAGTCCTGATACACATAGAAACTGGCCTTTCTCCCAGCCATCGGCTCACAGTGAGCCTGGACCAGGGGAAAGCCAACCGTGCCATTTGCTTGTCACTTGGGGTGGTACCTGACATGGGAAGAGGCCACTTTTCCCCAATTCCTGTAACTTAGGCCCAGAAGCAGGGCTGAAACCACCCCCTGCTCTGACCTTTGCCCACTGTGCTCATACACTCGCCCCTCTGACTCCTTTAGGCTTTGTGACATTTGGAAAGGGAAGAGATCAAAATTCCACACTCTCCCTCTGTTTTCCCATCCAAAGAAGCCCAGCTTTTCCTCAAAGTGGCAGATGAAATCACACCATGGCACAAGTGCTGCCCTGCCTGCTGCTCTCTGCCTTGGGGGTGCAAAGCTGCCCCAACTCAGCTCAGGGGAACTGCACCAACACTTCCTCCAGCCTGCACACTGTGACTCTGAGATAGCCTCCCATGGGGCCTGTGATTTCCCTGCTCCTGGGATGAACAGGCTTCAGCTGAGCTCCCTGGAGGTGCCTCTCCCTGTGGTGAGATGGGGTTTGGCAGCACATGAGGATATGAGGGCAATGCTGTGCTGGGTGGGAGGAATTTGGGCCGTACAGGGATGGCTCCTCACAAGCTTTACCAAGGCTCTGATGCAGGCAGATCTAAGCTGCTGTGCTAATGGCAGCTCCTGGGTCTCTGTTGAAGGGTCCAGTCTCTCACTGGAGGACCTTCGGGCGTACCAAGCAGAGGTGTCCTCAGCTCTGAACATCACCCTGAACAACCACACCAAAGTATTTGCTCCAGGACCACCCATGGGAGGTGCAGTGCTCATGTTCATCCTCAAGGTATTGGAAGGTAAATTCCTAATGGAAAGAGGTCAGCAAGGGGTTTTCAGAGAGTCTTGCTCCAGAATGATAAAATGCAATGGGCAGAAATGGAGTTTTTGAGCCAGAATGGAGCCCAAAGCAGCAGTGTGACCATGCTGTGCAGCAGGAGGATGAACTGGTTCACTTGTACAGTGGGTCAGCATCACCACAGCTGCTGCAAATGCCAAAGGATGCATGGCTTTCCCAATGCTTCAAAAGAAATTGAAGTCACAGTGGAAATTAGTACTTGGTTCTTTCTGCATCCACATCCTGATAAAGCAGAGGGGAAACTTGATAAGAACTGGAGTGGGAAGAAGAGGCTCCTTTCAACCTTTCCTTTTTTTACACTTCTTGGAAAAACATTGCCTCTGGTCTATTAACAAAATTATTCCATCCTGCTCCACAGAGTATAAATTCCATAAAGCATCACTGGCAACACCTGAGGAGAAGATAGAAACCTATCACTACATTGCAGAGGCCCTGAAGTTTGGCAACATGCTAAGACCTCACATGAGTGACCCAGCCTTCTCTGAAGCTCA
This sequence comes from Molothrus aeneus, assembly GCF_037042795.1. NCBI lineage: Eukaryota > Metazoa > Chordata > Aves > Passeriformes > Icteridae > Molothrus > Molothrus aeneus. The sequence continues at coordinate 2,638,981 of NC_089663.1, forward strand.
GGTGAGCTCCATGGTGTGTGGGTACAGTGCTACAGCACTGAGCAATGCTCTGACATGCTGCTTCTTTGCAGCCTGGAAGGAAAGAAAATACTTAGAGCTGCTACTGAAGAGCAGTGCAGCTGAGTTGGCCAAGGCAGGGCAGGATCAGGATCAGGCTGTTACTCTGCAGCTTCAGCTGTAGGCTGGCCCTCACTTGCCTGACAAAGGGTGTGCCCATGTTGAGGTGCCTTGGTGCTGAGCTTGGTCCATTTTCTGGGATGAGAGTGGCCTGGGGCTGAATGCTGCCACCCCAGGCTCTGACTATTGGGGCCCAGTTGCTGAGCCCAAAGATGGTTCTGTGCTTTGGTGACCAGCTCGGTGTCCTTGCTGTGCTGGCAGGTGCCTGTGGGGACCCTGTTGTCTGACCAGTTTGCTGAGTCTGCCAGGCAGAGGATGGATGCTCGTGGTGACCACCAGCTGAGCCACTACAGCCTGCTGGAGCCCCTCCCCAAGGAGCAGCACAGGAGCTTGGGCACGAGCCACATCTCAGTGCTGGCTGCAGACGGCAGCGCCGTGTCGGCCACCAGCACCATCAACTACCCGTGAGTAATAACCTGGGCTGGGGACAGTCACACGGCCTGGGCCAGCTTCTCAGGGCAGCTGGCAGGGCTGGCTGCCAGCAAAGCAAAACCTGGGCTTCACTGGTTTAGGCAGTTTCTGAGCTGGGAGTGTTTTGTGCAGATAGCCAAAAACTCCACAACTTTGTGAAAGTTGTAAAGCTGGTATGTTTATGACAGCACTGGACCATGTGGAGATGACTCTGCTTGAAAGACATGGGTACCTCTGGGAACTTCAGGTCCCTTTTCATCCCCCTCTCAAATACATATGCATACAATTTCACAATAGGTCCATACATATTCATTTTTACAAATTTTGCGTGACATTTGCCGCTGGTTCTTCTTTATCAGAAAGAATTCCTAGGTCAGGTTGACCTGCTCTCACAGCAGTCTGTCTGTCTGTCTTTATCACCCCCTGTCTCCCTTTCCTTATCTCTGTCCTTCACTCAATCAGTTTCCCTGAGCCTAGGCTTTGCAGTCAGGCTACGTAGCTATGTTTTCTTTTCTAACCACAGACTCAAAGATGTACATTTCACCTAAATCAAAATGGATTTCTACTCTGGAGAATTTCTACTCTGTCTCAGGAGTGCCTTTTTCATGTGACAGCCAAGATCTGTGAGCATCATCTCCAAGGGCTGTCATAATTCAGGAGGATACAAGAATTTACTGAGGCTCTTGCTGAATTTATGTGGCACCAGTAACAGGGAACTTATCTCTGTCACCAGCAGCAGCACAAATTCCCTTTGGACACCCTCAGTGGGACACTTGCAGGCTGGGAGGAGACAAAAGTTACTCACAGGGTGCCATGTGCAGTAAATGTCATCCATAACAGGAGAACCCTGGGCACTAAAAGGCTTCATCTTTCCTCCCTGCAGGTTTGGCTCCTTTGTGTATTCTAACCAAACTGGGATCATTTTAAATAATGAACTTGCTGACTTCTGCATAGCAAACAGAAGCATCAAACCAGGTGAGCATCCTCATCCTCAGAGTAAAGCACAGAGCCAGGGGATGGATACACAGGCTGTGTACAAGTGGGCAGGTTTTATGGTTTTTTCATAAAACAGACATGTTTTATGAAAAATCCTTTCCTTAGGATTTTTTCTCCTGAGAAGCTGAGAGGCCTCAGGAACAAACTGTAACCAATGGTTATCTGCTGCTGTGGAATGCAACAGGTGCAGCTGGGATTGGTCTCATGTGCTTGTTTCTAATTAATGGCCAATCACAGTCAGCTGGCTCGGACTGTCTGAGAGTCACAAGATTTTATCATTTTCATTTCCTTTCCTTTGCTTTCAAGCTTTCTGATGAAATAATTTTCTTCTATTCTTTTAGTATAGTTTTAATATATCATTTTAATATAATATATATCATAAAATAATAAATCAAGCCTTCTGAAACATGGAGTCAGATCCTCATCTCTTCCCTCATCCTGGGACCCCTGTGAACACCACCACAGGCAGGGACAACCTGTAAACTTACACCTGTAAGTTTACACTCTTTCCTTTCCTAGATCTGGATGAGAGCAAGTTTATTTCACACTAAAAGAGGATAGTGTAGTGTGTCTGTGTCTACTCACATATCTCCTTGTATGGAAACACAGGAGTTTTGGTTTCTAACCAGAGAAATCAGAAGTTAAAAAAAATGCTGAAGCTGATCACTGGCTGATGGGAAGGGGAGGGAAGAAGTGGAGAAACTACTGCTAAGACAAGCCTGCTGGTATTTTAGGCTCATCTCTGATTCTGGGTATAGAGCTGTGCAGGCTTGCACTGAGCCCTGTGTTGGTGCAGACATGGCTCTGTGCCATTCCTGCTCCCTGCTGGGAGAGGACACCAGTGCTGCTGTGGCAGGATTTCTGCTAAGGGTTCCTCATCTGGTTGGATGAACTGCAGCAAGTCCTGAATACTTGGAGGATGCCCTGTCCTGCATCAAGAGAAGCTTGTTTAGCTTGTGCCAGAAAGGTCCCAGTTTCTTGGGAGATGGGCTTTCAGTACAAGGAAAATTTTCTGCAAGTTTTGAGCATCTTGAGGAAGGAGCAGCTTTTTTCTGTGGGAGACAAAAGAAAGGCAAGGTAGATGAACCTGTGTTCCTCCTACCCTGTTTAGAGCCACATGGAAAGAATAATATCTCTGCTTCTGCTCTAGGAGAGAAGCCTCCCTCAGCAATGGTGCCTTCCATCCTCATCTCCAAGTCAGGAGACATGCTGGTGATTGGAGGAGCTGGGGGGGGCTGGATTATCAGTGCTACCACCATGGTAAGTGAAACCCCAGCAAGCTGCCAGGTTTTTCAGCCCTCCCAGATTTCTAACCATGGTCAGTCCCTACTCACCTCTCCTTGGATCTCGACTCCTCAGTGCTTTTGTTAATTTGCAATTTAGAAGTCACTGAAGGCTGAGACTTTAGGCCAGGGAAAGCATTCTGGGAAGTATTACATGCTCATCCTATTCTTTTACTTGTCCAAGCTTCATTGGTCACCATAAAAGCAGGACACCAGGCTGGCAGGATTGTGGGTCTGGCTCAGTGCAGCCTGGCTTGGACAGCCCAGGTTCCATGTGCAGTTGGGCAGTGTGGGATTTGTTTTATTGCAGGCAATTATAAACAAGCTGTGGTTTGGTTATGACTTGGAACAGGCCATTTCAGCTCCTGTCATGCACACCCAGGGTGACAGTGTCCTGTTTGAGGACTCTTTCAGCAAGGTGAGTGGCCTTGGTGGGGAGCAGATTGCTTCTGTAACTCTCCTGGGTAATCTTTATTTTGCCTCTGGCTCACCTCCTTCTTGTTTAAACTTTACTTCCTCAACCAGGCTCCACACACACACCCTCCTGTTTCACACCTGGCAGTGTTAAGATCTCAGGCCCCTGCCCCATTCACTCCATTTCCTCTTCTCTCCCTCCACAGGAGGTTAGGACTGGCCTGCTGGGAAGAGGACATAAAGAGAAGAAAGATAAACTTGCAATGAATGTTGTGCAGGGAATTTCCAAGGAAGGAAAGTGCATCTCTGCTTACTCTGATAAAAGGAAGCTGGGGAAGTCGGCTGGGTATTAGTGTGAAATGCCATCACATCCACAAAGCCACAGGAGATCCAGAACGTGCTTTGCTTGGATATGCCCATAATTCCTGTTCCCATCAGGATGTTCCTGGAGCATGGGCACAGCCTGTGATTGCCTGAAGGTCACCCCAGGCAATACAAGGAGAGGTCAGCCAACCTTGTTTAGAGCTACACCTTTCATTACTTACGTGATACACAGAGAACATATTTCTTGAGCACATCAGTTACTCAGAATGAGAGAATACAAGGTGTGAAAGGAAAACTGGTCCAAACCCCACTGAGATCATTGTGAAATGGCCCAGCTGCATCTTCCATTCCTGGTGGAATCTCAGTTTCTTTCAGGCTGTTCCCCAGTAAGCCTATTGCTGGGGCTCAGCAATGTGAAATACATAACTATTTTAGCCATGAACAAGGAGCATCTGTAGGGTCAAGATTTAAAATCTGAAGCATTCAGGCTTAGAGCATGGATTTGGAAAGGGGAGAGATCAAAATTCCACACTCTCCCTCTGTTTTCCCATCCAAAGAAGCCCAGCTTTTCCTCAAAGTGGCAGATGAAATCACACCATGGCACAAGTGCTGCTCTCTGCCTTGGGGGTGCAAAGCTGCCCCAACCACAAGCTCAGGGGAACTGCACCAACACTTCCTCCAGCCTGCACACTGTGACTCTGAGATAGCCTCCCATGGGGGCCTGTGATTTCCCTGCTCCTGGGATGAACAGGCTTCAGCTGAGCTCCCTGGAGGTGCCTCTCCCTGTGGTGAGATGGGTGCCAGCCTGTGCCAGCTCCCCCTCCTCAACACTGGTACATCAGCCTTTGGGAAGGCAGGTCAGGAAGGCAGTGGAAATGCTGCTTTTGGAAACTTTAGAGCTTTCTTCAAATTGCAGAGTATACATGATCAGGAGATGTCATTTTTAGCCCTGAGCTCAGCCTGGCCAAGCAATCACCAGGACTGCTGAGAAGTGATGCAGCATTATCAGGCATTAGCAGAATTGTCCCATATCCTCCATGCTCCAAATTCCTGTTTACCACAGCCTGTTGTCTCTAGTGTTCCCTTCAGACCAACCAGAGGGCATGGTAGGACTCTAAGAACCATCCCAGAAAGAGAAAACTTTTGGAGAAGAGACCTGAATGCAAATGGTCCTGGATTTTGCAACTGGATGCAAAAGGTCTTTTGCAGTTAATCCACAGCCTTGCCCTGATCAAAATGGCCAAGAGAATCAAACATTTATGAAAATAAAACCTAAAACCCAGAAAACCCCCAAAGTTCTTCAAATATGCAGGGTCAAATTCCCAGGACCCTCCAAAATTCGATTTTCTGAAAGCTCCTGAGCCTGATTGCCCTATGGGCACAGTGTTGTGTGTGTGTCTGAAAGAGAAAGAAACCAGAGCCAGGGACTAGCTCAGAGCCCATGGGACTCCTAGTTCTCCAACAAATAGAATCCCTCTGTAAACATCTTAACAAGCACACACTATTAAAAAACACAAATTAAAACAAGGCCAGCTAGATTTTACACCAATGTTTTTACCCACAAAGCCTGTCCAATAAAGCCATCCATTTACTGAAATCTCAGCCTTCACTTGCATTTTAGTGATGATGGGAGTGAAGCTGCCCAGAGCCAGACATGTGTTTTCCTTCAGAAGTTGTACCCCAAGGACTGCAGCACGACCCTGCTGTAGCAGTGGATGATTGATGAGTTACCAGATCCTGACCACAAGCACTCAATCACCAGCTGGAAATCAAGTTACTCATGGATGGAGCCAGCTCCATGCACTGCCCTGCTCCCTCCTTGTCCAAGTGGAATTCATCTTAAATCCCCCAGTTCAGCAAGAACTGCTGAAGGATTCTCCATTAGAGAGAGCTGGTTTCTCCATCACAGCTGCTCACTCACACTGTGGAAGTGGCCTGGCACCCTGAGAGGCAGCATCACAGTGCTGGTGAAGGGGAAAGGAAACAGCCCCAAAAGCTGTTGAGGGGCAATTTTTATGTTCACTTTGGCTATGACTACCAAAGAAACCAAATCTAGCTAATTTGCTGAGTTTTCTGCCTTGATTAACTCCCCTGTCCCAGCTAGCAGCTGCTGGGTGCATCGGTGGTGGTGTCAGGAATAGCAGCTGACAGGGGAAGCCCTGACAGGCGCCAGACATGTCTGCAGCAGCCCCAGACACAGCCCAGACCGGATGCTGTCGCTGGCAAGATCCGGGGTTATTTCCAGCTAACCCCACTGAGCTGGGAGTTTACAAGGAGCAACTGAGAGTGCCACTGGCTGGAGACAGGGAGAGCACTCCCAGCTTCCCTATTGGGCCACCTTCAGCAGAGCTCTGGTCCCTCCCCATCGTGTTTCACTGAGAAAAACCAAGTCACCGAGTTACAAAGTGCCATTACCTTCCATTACCTTTGCTTCTGACACAGCTTAGCACTCCCTGCAGCACTCCAGCCTATCACCTTTCCAGTGCAGCAATATCACAGCTTTTTCCCACCACAAAGACATGGGAATATTATCTTTAGTCCAGTACTCACTGCAGTTTAACTGCTTTGCTATTAACTTTGCAAGTGAGCCACTGAAGCAGTTTAAAAACCCATCACAGATTTGATTTGCGGACAGAAGGGAATGGGAGTGCAGATCCCTCAGCACAGCAGAGAATTCCAGTCCTGCAGTCCTTCCTAGCAGAATACCTGGGGAAGCTGAGATTGTACCTGCTTTGTCATCTCTGCTCTTGCCCTGCCACCTCCTCACTGCTGCTGAAATCTGTTTGGGTCAAGAGCTTCTCACTTTGGCCTCTCCACATTCCTGTTCCTCCCAACAAGAGAGCATTATTTTTGTACTGAAATCAACGTACGTGGACTTTTAAAGCAGCATTGTACAGAGGCTGCTCTATTTTCTAATGAAGTCTTTAAGTTATACTTTCAATAAAGTGTTTTTGTACCTGTCTGTGATTTTCTCCTCTAAACCTGTTGCCTACCCCATCACACAAGCACAGAGGACTCCATGCAGGTGTTTCCAGCAGTAACAATTGTTCATTCTGGAGCCTCAGATGCTGCTGGAGAAGCTGAGGAGCAGTGCAGCTCGTGCCACTTGTCTCTCACAGCTGAGTTTTGTTCCCTTGCAGAGGCTGGATGGCTGCCAAAAGAAACTTGTACTAATATCAGACTGAAGAGCAGGGGCAAGAGGTGAACTCTACAGCTCATCATCTGAATTGCCTTTTAATGGCACAGCTTCCTTTCACATCAGCTGGAATCAGCCATGGAATGTGTCCTGTTCTCCCTGCCCTCATCCACACACTGTGTGCCTCCAGGAGCAGAGCCAGGTGGCTGCATTAAAAGGTGGGACATGGAATGGTGAGGGACTTCAGGGACCATCTTGTTCTGCCCCCTGTCATGGGCAGGGATGTCACTCACTAAACCCAGTTGCTCCAAGTGCCATCCAACCTGTCCTTGAACACTTCCAGGCAGGCACAGCCAGGGTTTCTCTGGATAAACCTCTGCCAGGGCCTCACTGTTGTCACAGCCAAGAATATCATCTTAATATATAACCTAAATGTACCCTCTTTCAGTTTAAAGGCATTCCCTCTCATCCTAGCCAGATTTTCCCTGCAGCTGAAACATCCCATAAGCTGCAGCCTGGAGGTGCAGTTGGAGTTTTACAGCAGGAACCAGTGCCTGACATCTGCCTGACAGACAGCCCCAGCACAGGGTGAGCAGTGGGATGTGGTCTCCAAGCAGGTGGCAGAAGTGCCTGCTCTGTGTACAGATATGTCCAAATGAGATGCAGATAACTACAGCTCGCACAAGTATCCACAGCTTTTTAAAAACAGAGAGTAAGTGCAAGTTGTGGCTCAGTTTAACAAACCCTTCCTCTGCAGCTGTAGCCCAGTTTAACAATTCCTTCCTCTTTCTTCCTTTCGTTTTCCTACTGCTAAAAAACAACCAAACAAAGCAACTTCTGCAGAGCCAAGAATTCAAATGCATTTTATAAGAACAGTTGTAACTATGAGTGTTTTAAGCTTTCCACAGGGGAAGCTTTTTAACACAGATAATAAATAATAGGGGGATTTTCTGACTAGAAAGAGGAAATTCAGGAACATGAGAACAATTGCTGCACCACAAACCATTAGATGCAGCCTAGCAACAGCCACTCAGACCTGTATCAGAAATCAGGATTGTCATCAGGCACTTCCCAGAAATCAATTTCCTTCCTATTTTGGACTAACTGTAGTGACTGTAAGATTCCAATAAGCTTATTTTGCTGTGCAGTAATTTTCTTTATTTCCCAGGATGCACCTAGCCAAGAAAGAACTCAGCTAGTCCCAATTCCAAAGGCAGCCTGACACTGAGGAACACCAGAAGTGAAATTACAAGAAGTGGAAAAGTGAAAGTTCCTAGTTTGGCAATAAGGGGACACAGGCTTGGCCCCAAACTGGTCTCTTGAGGGAACAAGAGGGAACACGGTGACTAGAGGTCATTTACAATCACTGCCTTTGCTGCTCCTAAAGCAGCACCACCAGTAAGAGCTCAGGAAAAGGAGCCAGAGCACACCCAGGACACGTTTGGTAAAAGCCACTCATTTGGGTCAAATGATATAAGCAAACATGTATGTCAAAGTTATGACTCTGATTTAAGCATCATCTAGCTCTCACTTTATTCTGTGAAACTGGGCTCTCCTTAACTCCAGACAATTCTAGGAAAGAGGCTGCATGATGCCTAAAACTTCAGACTTTCATTTTCTTTTCTGTATTTTAAGGTCCTTACAAACTGACAAGAAGTTTCAACAAGCCAAATAGATGAGCTAACTTAGTGCCACGTGTGTATCAAGGATTTCAAGAACACCACTAGAGCATGACAACCCCTGGATCATTTGGGTTTGATCTTGGGCTAAGTTTATGTGATGTGATGTATTGGTCCTGCACCAAACCCTCTCATGCAGGTACAAACACTCTCAGCTGCTCCATATCAGACAGGGATTTCTGAGAGGTCCTTAAAAGTCTGGTTAATAGTAACTTACCTTTAAACAAGAGTAGCTGCAGTGTGCCTTTTAGAAATTTCATTAAAATTTCAGTGAAATTTTTTTGAAATTTCATTTCCCCAAACTCTGTTATTTCACACCTGCAGTATGACATCATAAAAAGCAAAGTGGAGAAAAACAAGCTTGTTTTGAATATGTGACTATTGTTGCTTACTCGTGACTTCATCAAAGCAGTGAAGAAAAAACAAAAGTCTCAGAAGAGCTTCTTTCACACAGACTCTCACCATCCCTTCTTGCAGCAACTGTGCAGGCAAGGAAAATGTGTGACTCCATATTTATTTATTTTAGTTGTGCTCAGAGTTTTACAGGTAGCATCTTCCCTTTAGACCTTCTCAACAGAAATATAAAAAAGTTTGAAGCCATTTTCCCATTTCCCCCCTCATCTCCAAAAATCAACCGGGTGAAATGCAAAAACATCTTTTGTTAACAGAGCGGTGAGTTTGGCTTATCCCAGTCTAGAGCTGGGCTTCCTGCTATGGCACAGACCTATTAGTTTGTAACTTAGAAAACCCAGCTCCAGAGTCCTGTAACTCCCACCTGCTCAACAGGAAACAAATATCTTCTCTAGCAGTGACAGGGACATTCCTGGTAGCTGACACTGTGCAGGGGAAACGCTTCCTGCAGCTTGAGTGAGCAACTGGGCACCCAATCTGTCTTCGTGGGATGGAGAGGAGGCAGGGAACAAACTCTTCAAGGCAGAACAGACTCTTCAAGTAAGCACTGCACGTCCTGGTGGACGTGCCTGTCTTAGCAGACGGCTGTGGCATGAGGCACTTCGGTCATGGCTGTAGAGAACTGTCCCAGTTCCATCAACAGAATCACAGGTAAATGCGTTCTCTTTCCTGTGAGAAGTCCCTGAGTTGCAGATCTAAAGGATCTTCCCCCCAAACACACCTTGGTGTCACTAGAGCTGAGGCAGGTCAGTAGCCCGCAGGGAATCCCCCTTTGCGCGAGTCGGAGGCGGCGGCCCAGCCGCGCTCGGTCCTGAGGATGGCCTGGACCACTGCACCCCCGCTCACCCGCGCCGTGCCGTGCCTCCTCTTCCTCAGCTGCTGCTCGATGCCCTGCAACGCACAGCGGGGTGAGAACACTGCACCTGCTCAATGCCCTGCAGTGCACAGCTGGGTGAGCAAACTGCACCTGCTGCAGCCTGCAGTGCACAGCTGGGTGAGAACACTGCACCTGCTCAATCCCTGCAGTGCACAGCTGGGTGAGAACACTGCACCTGCTCAATCCCTGCCATGCACAGCTGGGTGAGAACACTGCACCTGCTCAATCCCTGCAGTGCACAGCGGGGTGAGAACACTGCACCTGCTCAATGCCCTGCCATGCACAGCTGGGTGAGCAAACTGCACCTGCTGCACCCTGCCATGCACAGCTGGGTGAGAACACTGCACCTGCTCAATCCCTGCCATGCACAGTGGGGTGAGAACACTGCACCTGCTCAATGCCTGCAGTGCACAGCTGGGTGAGAACACTGCACCTGCTCAATGCCCTGCAGTGCACAGCGGGGTGAGAACACTGCACCTGCTCAATGCCCTGCCATGCACAGCTGGGTGAGAACACTGCACCTGCTGCACCCTGCAGTGCACAGCTGGGTGAGAACACTGCACCTGCTGCACCCTGCCATGCACAGCTGGGTGAGAACACTGCACCTGCTCAATGCCCTGCCATGCACAGCTGGGTGAGAACACTGCACCTGCTGCACCCTGCAGTGCACAGCTGGGTGAGAACACTGCACCTGCTCAATCCCTGCAGTGCACAGCTGGGTGAGCAAACTGCACCTGCTCAATGCCTGCAGTGCACAGCTGGGTGAGAACACTGCACCTGCTGCACCCTGCCATGCACAGCTGGGTGAGAGCACTGCACCTGCTGCACCCTGCAACCTGCATCCCCCACAACCAGCCAGGTGTTCAGGGCCTGTGTTGCATAGGGCTGTGTTGTTCCTCCTCTTCCCTTTGCTTTCTGGGATGCCCTACTTTTGAAGAAGTGGAATTCAGAATTTGATATGTGTGGTGCTCAGTGTGGGTTACCAATACTATTCTTGGTCACAGAGATTCACACACTAACAGCCAGGACTGATGGATCCTGTTTGGCAGTGGTGGAGAACACAGGACTTGTAGAGAGCAGGGCACCCTCCCCAGTGCTGGCAGATACCTCAGCTGTTATCTTCATGAGAAGCTTATTAACAGAGGAACTTCTGCAGAGTTTGATAAAACTGCATTATGTAGGACTGTTTTCCCAAATACAGAGGCACAGAGATATGAGATGGGTACAAAGAGGCAGATACAGAGGCATGAGAGATGTACAAAGCCTGTGCCTGCCTCAGGCCTCTGGGGATGTGCAGGTGCTCAGGGTAAATGAAGCTGCCAGCTCAGGTGAGTGGTCTGGAGAGCAGGGCAGACCTTGCCATCAGCTCTCCAGCTGAATGTACTGTGCTGACACCTTTACTGTGAATATATTTTCAAGTCTGTTCCCAGGTCCCTCTGGGCATCCCCCCTTGCTAGCTCTGGGCCAGGCCTTCCAGATTCATCATGAGGTTACACAACAGGACAAGAGTTCCCTGAGACTGACTGGATTGACACTGCTGGATGCTCTGGGCCCTGACGTGGTTTGCTGTTTTGCAATTCCTTTGTGCCAAGCATCACTGCAAGCAGATGCTCAGTTTCAGATACAAGTCACTCTTCAATGCACTGGCTTCACACCCGTGTGACTGAGACTGAAGGTGCACTTTGAACAGCTTATTGTGACCCAGCATTAGACCTGGACCAGCTTCACTCTGCTCACCTAGGAACATTTGGCCAAACCTGTTGGTTTTCCACAGTGCTTGCCCTCCCAGCACCAGGGGCCCAGCTCATACAAGTTCATGTATGGCTCTGGTGAGACCAACCTCCTCTATTTGCTGCTCAAGCTCCGTGATGTTGGGAAACAGCTGATCATGAATTCTGGGCTCCTCCACTGCTTTCTTCACATCATAACCAAACCAGATGGAATTCATGATTGTCTGTGAGAAGCAAAAAGCCTTAATGTTAATTACTGTGTTCAGAGAAGTCTGACCCTTGGAGCCACACAGGCAGAGGTGCCTCAAGGATGCTCACAGGGCACACCAAAGGCACCATTTCTGGTTTATGTGGCTTTCAGTGGTTCTTCTCTTGGCCAAGCAAAACACAGGTACATTGCAGCTTGTATATGCTTAGGGGATTCCCACACAAAGAAACCATGAGTGACTAAAATTAACACAGCAAAAGGATGAGATCCCCAGGCCATGGTGGCTGGGTTTATGCTGCTGGAGCCAAGCACACAACAGTCACCTCAGCAAACACACCTACATCTTCCTGCTATTGTACAGCCAGTTCCCTTGGGCCTGGCTCCTCTCTGCACCATTGAACTGCAGGCTGGAGCTGCTGGGGAGTGAGAACACCCAGAGTCCAGGGCTTAGGAAATTGTTTGTAGTGGTCTTTACAGAATTCTCCTCTACCTCAGCCAAAAGGCCAGATCCAGCCTGGTGCTGCTGCCACAGCAGCTCACAGATGCTCTGCCTATCATGCCCTGCCTGACACTGTGCCTGAGCTGAGTTAATTTAGCTTCTCTGTGGGACTTTGATCCAAAGTTTGGGATTTTGGATGGGAACAACTCTAAACTAGGTAAATAGGCTCACGGAGACTCAGAGAACAGAACTCAAAGCAAATCTTGTGCAAGTGGTAAGAACAACTTGCCAGAGAAAACATCATTAAGGAGGCACTGGAGTCACTAAAGGGGGCAATTTAATAGCAGACCTTTTGTAGCCCTGGCAGGAGTTGGTGTTGGAGGTCTGGCCCTCAGAATGCCAGGCAGGAACCTCCTTTTCAAGCCCCTGGCCCCCAGCAGGGAGCCACAGCCATGATCCTGTCACAGGTGCAGATGGGAGTCCCCCCAAATGCTGCCTCTCCCATTTGGCCCCATTTGCCCTCACCCTCACGTACCAGTGCTGTTGCTGTAGTTATTTTTGTTCCTCCAGAAGCACCGACCACCATCCTCACCTGTTTCATTTTATCCACCAAAATGGAGGGGCACATAGAGGACATTGGCTGTTTACCTGTTGGGGACACAGAGGCAACACAGAGGCTCAGCTTTCTACCTGCAGCTCACAAACTTCCAGCTCTTGCTCCACATCTAAGCCCAGAGCCTCAGTATCCTCCTTCCTGACTCAGCTCGTGTCCTGCTCAGCCCTTGGGGATCCCACCATCCCCTGCACTCATCTCCTTCCTGACTCTCTCCCACCACTGTCCCCTGCAGGTCCCAGGCCTGTGTCCCATGGCACAGATGCTGCAGTGTGAGCATGCACAATGCAGCCAAAAGACTGAGTCAGGAATGCAGTTTACAGCTACCTGGAGCTATGAAATTCGCTGGAGAAGGAGGGATCCCAAATCCATTGATTATGTAAGGTGAGCTGAAGTCATCCATTTCATCATTAAATATGATTCCACTCACGTTGGATCGTACATCAGAGCCAAAGCTGGAGAAAACAAATTGTCAAAGTCAGGTCAAACCCACAGCAAATCCAGGCAGAGCTTCAGCTGAATTTACTGCAATGTAAACCTGGGATTTGATTGGAGTAACGCTCCACTCCCTCCCATTGTAAAGGACTTTCTGTTCCCCCTAGGGGGAAGGAAGCAGTTAATACTGTGAGTACACAGCTACACACAGAGGAAAGGCAGCCCAGAGCCCTTCCTACACCTCTCCTGAGAGGATCCCCTGGGGAAAACGAGCACAGCACCTCAGCACAACTACTGCCCCTTGCAGGTGGGCAGCACTGCGCTCCATTCAGAGGCAGCACAGCTCCAAGGCTGGCACATTTGGGAATGACTGGGGGTTTGCTTAGATGTGTCAAGCTGGAGACATTTTCTATGGATAAAAATAAGCTTCACACCCTGGCTCCAGGCCATATATGTGAACAGAGCTCTTTCTGACAGCACTCACAGCCAAACACTGCACTCCCAGGCCAACTGTATTAGCTCAAATTCCTTCCAAAAGCCTGGGAAATCAGAACCAGCAGCAATAGCTCTGCTTATGAGAAGATCCAGATGCAGCCAGCGTTGTGGTGGAATTGAACAAGAGAGAGGACACAAGCACGAGGCCTCAGTGTTGAGCACTGACCTGCAGGCTCAGCAGAAGTGCCCATCCCCAGCACTACTGACCCCTGCCCCGCCCCAGAGGTGACAGCTCAGAGGTGTTTGACACCCAGAACCAGCACGAGGAAGACGGCAAAGGCCTACAGGGAAGGAATGTCTGAGCTCCTACTATTGGTTGATGGTGCTGGTGGCGGACACAGCACTGCCATCGTCAGCCACAATGGAGACGTGGGATGTACCGGCATTGTCTCCAGTGTAGTACACGGGCTCGTAGTACTCCACGGGGTGCGAGGTGCTGTCTGTGATCTTCCTCCGCAGATTGTCTGCAAACAGCTCGGATGTCATGTTCCTGATTGCCTGCCAGAGAAACCCAGGGCACTCACTCAGCAGACTGAGACACATTCTCATGAGGCTGATATCCAATACTTAAAATCCCAGCAGTGAGGCTACAGTTTCTCCCCAGGGGCCTTCCTGTGGTGGTCCCAGGACGAGGGAAGACATGAGAATCTTGACTCCATGTTCCAGAAGGCTGATTTATTATTTTAGGATATATGATTATATATATGATGTGTTATGATATATAATTATTTTATGATTTTATGATATTATATTAAAAGAAAACGATATATTAAAACTATACTAAAATACTAGAAGAAAAGGATTTCATCAGAAGGCAAGCAAGGAAAGGAAAGGAATGATAACAAAAGCTCGTGACTCTCAGAGAGTCTGAGCCAGCTGAATGTGATTGGCCATTAATTAGAAACAACCAACATGGACCAATCAAAGATGCACCTGCTGCATTCCACAGCAGCAGAGAATTATTGTTTACATATAATTTCTGAGGCCTCTCAGCTTCTCAGGAGAAAAAATCCTGGCAAAAAGATTTTTCATAAAATATCATGGCGACAGTCTTCCTTCTTGGAAGATGGACATTGTAGCAAAAGATCTTTTTAAGCTGTCACAGGAACAGCTGTTAAAGTCACCCCTTTCTGCAGAAGTTGATCAGCATCCATTATTGCAGTGCTATGGAAAGCTGCCTCCACACTGCTGTGAGGCAAGCAGGGCTACACTTGCTTCAGGGACAAGAGGAATGGGATGGGAGAGGGACAAGGCAAGGTCTGACCAGAGCTCTGTATGTTGAAAATTTGTGTTCATCAAGCTAGGCTGGGCTCAGAGTCTGCTGCTTTTGCAGGACAGAAGTAAAGCCCAAAATGCAAAGTTGGGACAAGCAGTCTCATCCCTTCCCATCTGCTGCTCCATTTTACTACAGGCAAGTCTGGTTAGAGAGCCACAAAGATGCTGGGAATATAGTGAATAAGGCTTCAAACACTATAAAAGCAGGCAGGGTTAGACCTAAATGTACTCCAGCTCTCCTGGTGAATTGAGGAGTTTGCTTTTCCTTCCAGCAGGAAGGTTGCCTCCATTTATAGCCCTGACAGCTCAGCCATGAGCCACATGGGACATCACTTTTTGACTCAGAGCTGTTTCAGTGCCTGTCACAGCAAGTGGCACAGAGGATGCCTGACAAAGTAGAGTCACCAAAAACTTTAAGCCAAGTTCCAGTCAACTTTGGTGTTGCAGAAAGAAAAGACTTTTGCCAGGTACCTCTGTAATGTTGACAAATTTTGGGTCTCCCAGCAGAGTCCTCTTGGCGTAGGCGAAGCGAAAGGCCTCCACGATGCGGTGGTAGGTCAGACCTTTCTCCTCCACGGTTTTGATGCTGGCAGCAGAGAAATTATATCCTGGCAACAGAGCACAAACAACTGTGAACACAAAGCACAGGGTCCATGGATTGCTAATGCACCTGTGTCAAATGTATAACCTTGAAGCCCAATGTCTACAGAGATGCAGGCACTGGACCGTCCTCATCTCCACATGGAGAGCTCAGGAGCTCTGGTAGTTTTGAGCACTGTGGGAATCACCAGCAGAATTTGTACTTGCAAAGAAGCCTCAAGTACATGTTAGGTTCCACCCATCCAGGTATCAGGGAAGCTCCCCCACCAGGAGAATAATTTTCCTCTTGTACCTGTAACTTAGGTAGGAAGGCAACATCCCTGAGTTTACAGCAGATGTTTCTGCATCTCTGATCTCTCCTGGGCTCTCAGACCTCTCACCTGCTGGAGGTCTATCAGGGAGGCCTTGTTCTCCCAAAAAAGGTGATGTTTTTGGAGCTCTCCCAGCTCCTGGTGCCTGTGGGGCACTGCTCTGTGGCACTCTCACCTTTCAGTATGTTCAAAATGAGGGCCAGAACTGGGCCACTCAGGGGGGCACTGGGTGTGTAGAGGGTGAACTCCCCGAGTTTGATCTGTATGGGGTCCTCAATCACTGTGGCATTGTAGTCCCTCAGGTCTTCCAATGTGACAATTCCCCCTGGAAAGAGAAGGAAACTAGAGATGTGGGTTTATGTCATCTCTGGTGGGAAGGGGAGGTCATGCTCCACCACCATGAATCACAGCATGGACAAATCCAAAAAGTAACAAGGTGAGGAAAGCAAAGATGTGTGCCCAGGAGATTTCCTCCTTGATAGATCCATCTCAGGCTCAGATAGTTTAGCACAAAGTTGGGCTGATTTACAGCAGACACAACTTTGGTGATCCATCTTTTTTTACAAAAGACACCAGCAGTGTCAGGCTACAAAATGTCCTTAAGAATTCTGTTTACAAGAGGAAGATGCAGTTTTGGGTGCAGATGCTTTGTGGCACCCCACAGGTAGAATAATTTGAGTGTTCCTTCACCTTTCTTATCCGAAGGGGAAAGAGAGTAAGTAATTATTCACCACAGATGAAGCCAGTGAATTACTCACAGGAAGCTCCCCAAGCTAGCCAGTGCTGGCTGGTGAGGGTGGGATACTGCCACCATCTAGTGGCACCGAGAGATCAAACAGCTCAGAGCTCACAGGACCACCACGGATGCAACGTTTTAGGCACAAACTCGTGGGATCCAGGCTCTCTGAACAGCCTGAACTGCACAGACTTGGGAGGCTCTGTGGCACAGAAATGCACAGCAAACACTCTCCATTTCTGAGCTTCAAACACATCTGTTAAAGTGCTTCTTTTGGGTGTCCTGTTGCCACAGATCTCAGAGGCAGCATTTCAGGGCTGGCCTCTCCCAAGGCTTCTGCAGGTCACTGGCTCCTCCTGGGGCTCTGAGCAGTGTGGTCACTCCTGCTGCTTGGGAAGGGTGTCCTGGTTCTCACCTGCCTTGTGGATGTCAGCAATGATCTGCTTTGCCAGGCTTCCTGTGTAAAAGGCATCTGCTCCTTCATTGGCTATAGTGGCGTAGGTGTTGGCTAGTTTGGGCATCTTGATGGTTTCACCCTCCTGCAGGATTTTCCCTCCTTTGCAGAACACTTCACTAGCAGAGAAAGGAGATGGAGAAGATCAGATATGAGGGATAAGTTCAGAACTATGTGTGTCAGTGGCAGCTGAACCAGCATGGGTGTTCATGCTTGGTGCTTCTTGGAGAGAAGGAAACTGCCTGAGCCATGGCCCAGGGCTCCTCAGATCTTGGCACTGGGACACAAAATTGAGCAGTGTTTCCTGACCTGTAATTCCACAAGCTCAGTGTGCTCCATGGAGCCTGCAGCAGGGATTTTCACCATGGCACCCCCTCCCTGCCCACCCCAGGGGCCAACAAGTGCCTCAAGATGCAAAGGAGGGGCCACAGTCCTTGGACTCAGCAGTGCAGTTCAGAGCACAGCCTATTAAGCTATGAGGTTCAAAGCTCCCAGTAAATCCAGAAGTGTTTCAGTCAGTCCCTGTCTGATAGATCTTTAAGGTAGATTGTTTCCTCTCTAGCTCCCCATGATGGATCATGATTGTGCTGCTGTGGACCTGCCTGATTGAAGGACAGGGCAGGGTGTACATTACCAATTGGATAGCAAACAAACCTGCAGCTGGCAGAGATTTTAAGGAAAAGAGAGAATTAAGCATGATTTCCATCAGGGCTGGACATAAACACTGAGGGTTTGACTGTAAGAAGTGAGGAGTATTAAAACCCTTCATGCTCAGTCTTTGCCAGAGGTGGATGGTCAGAGGCACTGCTTGAGGAAGGCTGATTGTAGTGTAAGAGATGATCCAATTCCCACTGCCTGACAGCAGATGAGATGTTCAAGGAGACTCTGCAATTACTCCAAATGCAGGCAGGATCAGCTTGGTGCACTTACAGCATGAGGAAAAGCAGGGATTCAGAAAATACATTGCCATTGGGCAGGCTGATCCCAGCTCGTACTCTAATTCCACCTTGCTCAGACAAATGGGCTTCAGGAGTAGAATTTCTCCCCCTTTAAAGGTCAGGACTGAACATTCCCCATGATTTAGCACCTTTAGGTATCTGCAGTGACACCAGCAGGCACAGTGAGTGTGGTTACTGCAGGGGATGCACACTGCACTGCACAAACTCAGGGACTTTGCAGATTGAATGCAGCCACCCCAAATTTCTCTGCATAGAACAGCAAGTCCTCTACCTACCATAGCAAGGGATTACTTTCAATTGCCTCCTCTTTTGATTTGATGGCTGCAGCAAGGCCTTTCCCAACAGGGAATCCTTCTCTTGCCAGCTTGATACTGGGCAGAAACAGATCCTTCCATGCCAGTTTGCCATGCCGTTTGTGAGCCAGCTCATAGCCACGGATTTCTCCTGGAACAGCGATTGACAGTCCTCCTGGAGCAGAAAAGGAATGTGTTAAGTCTCCCACAGCAAGAAAAGGAAGTGGTTGATGGAGCAGGAGGTAGGGCAGGCATCTCTGGTTTTAGGCAGGGCTTGTGTGTACTGTGACCTGCTCAGCTTGTGAGAATTAACAGAATAATTTGGTTTGACATTTGTGCCTATGTATTCTGAACTGCTGAAACCCCTCTGTCCTCTTGCTGGTAACTCCAGTTTTGGGATCATTTCCCTCTGTAGGCTCTGTACCAGAGCAAAGCTGCTCAGAACACAGAAGCTGTCATAGGAGAGGACACAGACTGTGATGTACTTGAACCCAAAACTTTGTTGCAGCATTGTAACTACAACTGGAACAGATTGATTCCACATCCCACAGTGATGTTGCAGTTTGCTTCAATCCTGTGTTCACTTGCATCTCCTAGAAGTTTAATACACTGCTCAAACCCCCTCCAAGGTGCTGCTCCTTCTTGCTTAGAAGAGTGACCATGAAGAGAACTAGTTAGTATTTTTTTCTATTTCTTATTAGAAAATACTTTCCTGCTAGGAAACTTCTCTGGAGACCCCAAGCCTAATGGGGCTTGTGGTTGAAGCCACCACAACAAGTAATTTAGGGAGGAAACCTGAACTGACAAAACTCAAGGTGATCCACACAAAGATTTATTCAAAGAGGTGGAAAGTAAAGATGGCACATGTGGAACAGGTCATACTCAGTGCTTTGCATCCACCTGCTTTTTCATGAAGTGAAAAGCAGAAAGTGATGGGGTCCCTGACTAGTTTAAAGGGCATTGTTTTTAGCTTCTTTGTCAGGCCAGAGTTTGCAAATAGTGTAAGAGGATATTTCCAGGATATTTCTAGGTGAGAAATCCTGTAGGTAGGCAAGAACCAACCATGAGAAATGTTCTCAATGTAGATGTGCTGGTACAGGGAATGCTGGAGCAGTGAAGCAGCCTTTGCCATACCTTTCAGAGAGAGCTGTGTGTTGTTCCCAAACATGTCCACCGATGCATTTTTTGGAGCCACTTCTCGTGCATTAATGATTTCCACTTTTCCTTTAATGACAGAGCAAGGAAGATGATGTTTAGCTCTGGACTCTGCACAGAGCCATGGTCTCTGCTGGAGGACTCTGACCAACGTGAGCCAGGTCCTTGGCGATTATTTTGAGGACATTCCCCCGGAGGCTGTGAACATCATTCACCTTCTCCAGGTAGGATAAATCACTTAGATAAAGTTGTCCAGCTGTTCCAGGTGTGTGTGGCCCTGTTCCTTACCTGTGCTGCTGTAGATGGTGAAGAAGAGGCCCCCTCCAATGCCCATGCTGTGAGCATTCATGAGTCCCACGCACAGCAGGGCTGCGATCGCGGCATCCACTGCTGATCCTCCTTGCTTGAGGATGTCCCTGTGCAGCAGAAGGGAAGGGGACATGTGACAGTGCCTCAGCTCCCTGTCAGCACTGCATGACAGGCTCTCTCAGGCACATCTGTCCACACCCAGCCTCTGTGCTCCTCAGGAAGCTTTGAGCTTCTGTCACCAGAGAGAACAGAGCCTTAGTGGTCAGTGTGCCCTCGCTAAAGACACATCCAAACCAGCCTGAAAACAGTGAGATGTGACAGAGTACACGTGGGGACAGACATTCATTACACTGTCATACACACACTCATTACACTGTCATAAGAAATTACAGTTTTCTCAGGAGCCTTAAATCTGCAGCACTTGAGACTAGAACTGAAGGATATCTCAATAAATGTTTTTTTTTAAAGGAGCTAGAAAGAAAACTCTCGTTCTCATTGTTTATGGATCCAAGGAATCTTTGCCTGCTATGTTGTCTGAGCAGCTGCAGTAAAGCTGGTCAAGCATGGTAAAAGCCTGGGGTTTATTAGGATCTCCTCTTTCTACAAGGAGAGTAGGGATTGATTATCCATGCTGGG
Organism: Molothrus aeneus; assembly: GCF_037042795.1. Taxonomy (NCBI): domain Eukaryota; kingdom Metazoa; phylum Chordata; class Aves; order Passeriformes; family Icteridae; genus Molothrus; species Molothrus aeneus. The sequence continues at coordinate 2,659,337 of NC_089663.1, forward strand.
CAACTGCAAGGACTGCACCTGAACATTGGGGAAGCAGCAGTTGTGTCTCATGCCAGAGCTGTCAGAGCCAATAAGACAGGGCACAGTGAGTGGGTTGTCACAGACATATTATATGAAAAATCCTTTCATTAGGATTTTTCTCCTGGGAAGCTGAGAAGCCTCAGAGGAAAAGAAAAACAATAATTATCTGCTGCTGTGGAATGCAACAGGTGCATCTTTGATTGGTCCATATGAGTTGTTTCTACTTGATGACCAATCACAGGTCCAGCTCTGTTGAGACTCTGGTCAGTCACAAGATTTTATTATCATTCCATTTTTCCCTTTCAAGCCTTCTGATGAAATCCTTTCCTCTATTCTTTAGCAAAGTTTTAATATATCATTTTCTTTTAATATAATATATATCATAAAATAATAAATCAGCCTTCTGAGACATGGAGTCAAGATTCTCATCTTTCCCCTCGTGCTGGGCCCCCTGTGAGCACCCCCCAGTGGGTACCTGCCAATGATGGAGCAGGGCCCTGCGTCGGTGGCCACGGCCGCCCTCCTGTAGGTGTGGGTGTCCCCTGAGCGCAGCCCAAAGAACAGCCCCAGGAACAGCACCAGCCCCAGCAGGGCCACAGCCACCACTGCCACCACCACACAGCGTGTCTTCATCTTCCTGTGGGGAGAGACAGGATGGTCAGCCCTGCTGCCACCTCCTTTCGGATCCTCAAAGCATCACCCGGGTAAGAGCTGCCTCACAGCGGGCAGGAAACAGCACAGAAACCTCCAGATGCAGAGGTGAGGAGGGAAATCCAAGGAGCAGAACACAACTGCTGTTACTCATGGCTGACATCATCTTCAGGACAAAAAAAATTTAAAAATTAAAAAATATAACTTTACATAATCTGCTTTTAAATGCCATGTCTGTGGAGGAGTCTCTGCCTGGAAGGTTGCCAAGGACCAGTGCAAAACACGTCTAGGTCATTAGGAATCAACCTTGGATGAAGCTACAGTGTGAGCACAGCACCCATTCCTGCCTGTGCCCTTGGCCAGAGCACCTTCCCAATGATCCCAGCACTCCCAGAGGGCCATGGCCAGTGCTCAGGTCCCCATGTGTCCCAGTCCTGCACTCAGCTGCTCTCAGGCTGCACGGGGCTGCAGCTCATCTGAGAGTGAGCACAGAACACCAAGAAGCTCCCTAGGTGCACACAGGGATGAGCAGAGAGCTACTGAGGGGATGGACACTCACTGCCACCCTGCTGGGACAGGCACTTCAGCAAATACAGCTTCAACAGCTACTCTTTGACCCATTTTCTTTTCTATTACAAGACCATTCAGCAAAATAGACCTAAATTAATCATATTGCCTTCAGAGACCACCTCCCCCCTTTGTACTGCAGCTCTGGGTTTTTACCACAACTTCAGCACAACAGCCAAGATGTCCTTTACCTTACCAGAGCATCTGCCATCCTCAGAGAAAAGCCAGTCCATGGAATTGTGGTGAAGAGCAGATGCACCAACCCCACTGTGGATGCCCAGCAGCCCAAGGCAGAGGCAGCTCAGCAGGCAGAGCAGCCCTCAGTGCCCTGCAGCAGCCACACACTCAGGAGCAGGCAGCAGTGAGTGTGCCAGCACTGAGCTAACTAAGGAAACAGGCCAGGCCAGCCAAACCAAAACTTTTCTTAGAGGGGGGTGATTAGCAAGCAGCCCCCCCCAGCCTCACCCCCTGCCTTAAACCAGGAGATTTGGACACATTTGCTGTCCAAGCCCTGTATCTGTGAGTCTCAGCCTGAGCACTAAAGATGCCCATCTCCATCCAGGTAAAGCAGCTGTAAATCTTCTGTATGTGCTGCTCTGTAAACAAGTGTCAGCTCAGGGTAGTAAAAGGAAATGGATGAAACCTCTTTCCAGGTTCTAGAACTTAATTTACACTCAACCACTTTTAAAAGAGACCAGTGGTGTGTTTGCAGAGCAATGACTGTGCAGGGAAACAGAGAAGCCATTATGTCCCCAACAATAGCTCACACACAGCCTCAGAGTTTAAAGACAGTTTTGTTTGTTGGCAGAGATATTTCAGCTTCAGCACTGGCAGTCTCCTCCAAGCTACACAAGAAATGCCATGGGATCTTTTATCTGTGCCCCAGCTCAGCAGAAGGTACTTTGTTTGTCTGAAGGCTGCTCTGTGCTGGGCTGTCCTTCAAGCCTGGGCTGACTCAAGCCCTGTAGTGCAGAGTTAACCCCTGGGCTCCTGGCTGGGGCTCTGCAGCTCTTCTCACAGCTGCTTGTCCCACTGCTGGGCCCCTGCAGAGCTTTACTGCCTCCTCAGGGAAGTTGTTCTGACAGCAGGAGAAAAGGGGAAGTTTCAGGTGCTGCCTCTGCTCTCACCTCCTCCCTGGAATGGGATCACACCTGTGAGCATCCCATAGACCCAGAAGGGCTCCATGCTGAGTCCTGCTGAGTGCACAGACCTTGGAAAGGGCCCTGCAACAAACTTCATGTGACCCAGGCACAGCTCCTGGCCTGCCAGGCATGAGGATAAGACATGCTCCACTGGGCAGCAGCACACACACAGAGGCTGCCCTGCAGAGGTTCTGACCCTGTGCTGCACCACCCCGTGCCTCTGACTCCAGGGAATGCTCTTAAGGAAGGTCTGTCTGTGCAATCTGTCACACTGATCCTGCCCAGGAAGCAGCAGATGTATGAGCTCTCCAGCAATGAGCAGAGAGCAAACCCAGCTGGGGATAATCCTCTCCACCTCTGCTGCCAGCTCAGCTCCCATGAGCTCCTCAGCCCATCCCAGGCCTGACCCCAGAGGGAAGCACAGCCCTCACTGCCTTCCCAACCATGGCACAGCAGAGCCAAATGTGTGTTTGGTTTGATGTACAGAAATCAGGAGAAGGATCCAGAAATCAGGAGAAGGATCAGTGGGTTAGACACCCTCTGCTAACCCACCTCTCCATGCTCCTTGTGCCCTGGGCAGGCACACTGCAGGAATTTCACCAGTGGTCTGTTTGAACCTTGGCTCTGAGTTGAGTTCCCATTATGATTTATTAATGGGAGTGGAGCAGCAGCTGCAGGCCCCCACCTGAGCAGGCTCCCCAGCTACTGTCTGCTGAGGCTGGCTATAACCTCCCCTTCTCTGCCAAATCCAGCTGTTTGGAAGCCTGGCTTCAGTCACTGAGTGCTTTGGCAGCAGCAGAAGGTCTCCAGGAGACAGGGGCTATAAAGCAATTAAAAGCAATACAATTATTTCTCACTGTTATAAAGGTCCACCTGCCACTCTTAGCCATGGAATTCAAAAAGCAGCCTGCTTGCCTTCCTTTACATTAGGAGAGGGGGAGGAGCAGCAAGCAGCAGGGCTGTGCTTGTACCAGCAGCCCCATGGAGCTGTGCTCAGATGTGCCACAACATGCACAGCCTTATTTAAACACGACTCTGGGCTTGAATTCAAAGTACCCCAGTGCAACAGGGGGTTGCTGTGTCATGGGGGAGATGCAGGGTCTGACATCCCTGCCAAGAGGGCTGGGGTGTTCTGTAGAGATGAGGAATCTGCCATGGTCAGGGAAAGTGCCAGGAGAATTGGAAGAGGAGAAGGACATGTGGGGAGAGAGCAGTGGGATACTAGGGGATGGCAAAGGATCCCAGGCAGGCACTGCTTTGTTCCCAAATGAAGCAGTAAATGAAGCATCCACTGACAACACCCAGAACTTTAACCACAAACTCAAACCCAACAGGTTTCTGCTTTAAACCCATCTTGCAAGAGCTTCATACCCCTGCACCCATCTTGAGAGCTCCCTGTGCTCCCACTCACAGCCAGCAGCCAGCACTGGGCCATTGGCTCTGAGATATCCTCCCCTCCTTTCCCCAGGCAGCACAAGAAATGCAAGGATGGTTGGGACATCTGGCCTCTCGTCACAGGACACAGGCCATGCTCTTGTGACACATCACAAACGATGACATTCCATCAGGAGATGTTTCAATTGAGGTCGTACACAGTCTGCAGCTCCACCAGTGAGAAGGGAACTCAAACAGAGGTTCAGCCAAGCCATGAAGAAGCCCAAAGAGGCTCCCAAATTCAGACCTAGGCACTGCTCCCACCTGAAGCAGGAGGGCAAAGCAGTCCCTGGAGAAACACAGCGACTCCATTAAGCTCAGTTAAAATCCTTCCTCACTGACGGTGCCTCCGTGCTGGCTCCTGCCCAGGGGCCAGCACCCCCCTCTTGGTTAATCCCAGCATTGCAGACTCTGTGGACACATCAGCTTGCAGGAGAAGGGCCTCAGTGGGCATCAGTGGTCCCTGCTGATTGCTGAGGTCATCAGCATTGAAAAGAACTGAGCACTGAGTCTGTGAGTGAAGGGGCTGCTCAGCTGGGCCCAGGTGCTGCTCAGGAGAGCTCTTGTGACTCAAAGAGAGCTCTGGTGGTCACAGTCTGTGACTCCTCCACAGGCACAGGCTTTGCTGAAGCCCCATGGCATATATTGTTCTGCCCAATGTAGATCAAACTCTGAATTCACTGAGAGACAATAATTTCCTCTTGAAGCAACTTTTCCTCAAAAATCCCTCATCTCTCTCTGCAGATATTTTAGCATCAAATCCAACATTTTTTATCTTAAGACACTTCTGCATAAACTATGAAGTAAAAAAAAAAAGACAGACAGGTGGAATAAACACAGAATTCCCCATTTCCCATGGTTTTCACAGCGTTTCCTAGTTGAGGACCTCCCAGAAATCCACAACTGGCAAACTCAATCTCAAAAGCACAAGTTATTAAAGTAGTACAGAATGAGTTTTTATAAACCCATTAAAAACATTATTGTTATGGTCACTCCCAATTTAAAGTCAAAACACTTCATCAAAATAGCTCAGTTCTCCCAAGTGTTGCAAAAGATCTTTTCAGGTGCTCTTTTGCCATTAAACTGGAAGTTGTTTACTAGACCTGAACTCATTCAGACTGGTTAGTCTGGTCCCATCATTCTCTTTTGGCAAGCTTTCATCTGCTTCCTAAAAAAGTCCCATTTTCACACATTCTGTTGAAATCCCACACAGCAATTTCAGGCTGAGGGGAGTGGCTCAATGAAGGTAAGTGTTTCCCCCTTACCTCTCAAGAGTATTTGCAAGTTGATCCTGTCCTTTTGCACAGACCTGTGTGTACTGACCTCCTCTGAATGTCCTTGTAAAGGAAGTGAACCCTTTTTTAGGGGCAAGACATCCTTGTAGGAGAAGCAGTAATCACTTATCTTCCTTAAAAAGCTCTCCAAAACTTGTATTTGGTATTTGTACTGCCCTGCTCACAGAGATGAACCCATTGAAACTCATTATGTTTGAATTCACAGTACTGGAGGAATGCAGAAGTAATCATTGACTAGGTGAAGAGTCAAGAACCCACACCCCTCAAAATGCATATTTTAGGATCCAGAAGGATTGATTATCAACAGCAGAATCATTCTGTGTTCCTGGATTTGGTGACTGTGTGGTGCAAATATTTTTCCTCACCTCTTTGCTAGCTCTGAAGTTCTGATTAAGAAACTATAAATACAATGGAAATACATGGACTCAAGTTGCACCAGGAAATGTTTAGATTGGATGTTAGGAAAAAATTCTTCACTGAAATGGTGATCTGGCTGCCCCAAAAGTTGTGGAGTAACCACCTCTGGAGGGATTTAAAAAACATGTAGATATGGCACTTGGGGACATGGTTTAGTGGAGATTCGGCAGTGCTGGGTTAATGGTTGGATCTTAAAGGCCTTTTCCAACCTAAATGGTTCTGTGATTCTAAACACATGGTGTCTCCCCATGGCCAGGTACCCTCACACCACTCCTGCCTACACCCTTGTGTTCACAGACAGACTGGATTTGGTGTCTGTCCCTTCAAACCCAGGCACTGCCAGATTGAGCTGTGACTACACTTGGTGGCAATGACCAGCTGCAAGGGTGGGCAGCTGCTGGCAGTGCCAGGGCACCTGCTCAGCTCCCACAGCTGCCCCTCAGCCAGCACCGCCACCCCACATCAATGCTCCAGCTGCAAGGAGAAGGTGCAGTGCCTGTTCTGCTTGGCCTGCTGCCACTGCAGCACTCTCTGGCAGGCAGGATGGCAAAGCAGGGAGGCAGGGATGGAGAAACCTGCCCTCCATCACTAAATCTCACTGAGGGTTTTAAGCAACAATCCTCCATGTCTGTTTGTGCCAAGCCTGGAAGCACAGCTGCAGCTCCAAGGTTGCAGCTCCAAGGTTGCAGCTCCAAGGTTGCAGCTCACCTGCTGAAGTGTAGCACAAAACCCAGAGTGAGGTTGTACAAGCTGTCCTTGGATTTATGGACTCAGCTACCAAAACTTAGGCCACTGTGTCTGTCCATGGCTTGCCAGAAACCCCAGCCTGTCCCTTGAGCACAAGCTCAGTGCCCATGCAGAAATGCTGAATGCCCAACCAGAATGTAACACAAGCAAATCACAGCTTGCCTGAAACTTGGGCACAGTGAGGATCCAAGCCCACATGCCTTGAGCCTGACTGCCAGCCAGAAGGCTCTCTGCAAACCCAGGATGAAGCAAACTCTGCCTGGATGGCATTCAGCACAGAGATGCTGTCTCTGGACTCACAGGGGTCAGGAAAGAGTGAATGTCTCAACTCCAAAGCAGCCCAGTCCCCCTGCCCCACTCCAGCCTTTGACACACCACATCTCCACTTGCTGCACAAGGACAGGAGCTGTGCTACACTGACTCATTAACAAAGTTTGGCCAAGTTCCAAGATTAAAAGCTTTAGGGTGATATTTTCCCTGCCTAAAAATACATCATCTTTTCTATAATAGCCACAAAATGGAGTTCTGTTTAACATTTACATGTGGAAAAATCAGTACTAAAAACCATGAGCATTTCAGCCCTGAGATATTTGGAAGGAATATAGCCTGTGCCCATTTTTCAAGGTGACTTTCAAATACTCCTTTCAAGACATTGTATGAAGAGAACAGACCCCTTCAGTTATATTGCTATTATCCAAGAAGTCGTGAGCAAAAAATGGAAGCTTTCTGGAAAGTAGATGCTGGCACAGAAATTACTCTGCAGGCTCAGAAGAATTGGATGTATCTGCTGTTCCTACCAGCCAGTCTGAACTACACATCAGAGTCCAGGCCACATTCAGCTGTTAACACACACCCCTCTCACTGTGTCTGATTTATTGATGTGAGACTCACGATGCTCCACAGAAAAGATTGTGACAGGAGCACACAACTATCCTCTGAAAAAGCAGACAGTGTGGAAAGGTGTCTGGTCTCTGCCCCAAACAAATCAACCTGCACTTTTAGTCTGTCACACCTTTAATATTAACAGGGGAATTTAAGATGCAGTCTACTGAGCAGAACCCTTTTCTTAATTTACTGACCCTGCAGGTGTGATGGTACCAGGTTTTATCCTTAATATTTTCATAGTTCTAAAGTTGCTACATCCCTGAAGTGGGTCTAGGTCAGACAAGAGTTTCCCTGTCACATTTGTCTCAGAGGGTGCAAGGTGACATGGAAAGGTTGTAAGAAAGCCCAGTTCTAAATCATATTTATCCCACTGCAATATTTCACCCCCACAGCTGAAAGGCCAGGTTTATATCAGTGACCCAACAAAATGAAGCAAATTCTGTCCTTCTCCAAGGACAATGCAGCGCCATGTTCTACCAGCACAGAGCTGGAACAAGTTGGATGCTCCTCAGCAGGTTACTTGTTCACTTATGCACAAGTGGAGTTGAAGATGGGGTCAGAGAAAGTTGTGAAACCTGAAGTCAGTGCCTGCAGCTCCAAAGGGTGAACTCTGCTGTGTACAGGCTGTGCTATGCACAGCTACCTTATTTCAGCTGTACACAATATTTGGCAGCTATCAAGCATCTCTGTCTAGGCACTAATTTAATACAGAGCCCTGTTATAACTCAGCCTTACAAGTTTCAAGTTGCAAAGCCACACCTCAAGCAGTAATGTCATGTTTAATGCAGGTGCATTGCTGACTTGCTTTTCTCAACCCTTTACAAATAAAGAAAAAAAAAATCCTGAAGGACTTGGCTCCTCCTTCCAAGTGGTCACCTTCATGGCACAGTCACCTTTAATTTCCCAAAAATTAGCATGTGCTGTTACATTGAAACTTGAGCAACAAATTCATCTTTCAGCACATGAAGCAATGCCTTCACACCTCTTGTCACAGAACTTGCAGACACTGAAAAGCATCAGGAAACCCAAGACACTTCTGGGGAATTTTTCTTTTTGTTTCTTTGCCCCCACCCTTGTTGATTTTTTCTGTAGGAATTACATGAAGCAACCCCAGCAATGACTCACAAAGCACAGACCAGGTCAACAGTTCAGACTCCTACTTTTTATGGCAGAACAAGCAACCCAAAGCCTCCATTTCCCAATGTTTTAACATCCCAATGCATTATTGGGATAGATGCCATTACAAGATTTTGTACCTCTTGTTGCAGGTTAGCTATTCTTTCCATGAGGAAATCATTCCCCTCTAATACAGCAGTGTTGCAATCCAGTACAACCTGAACATGAGCATCAAAAATAGCACCTTGAGTGCCCACTAACACAGAGCCCTTAATAAGCACATGAGGCTTCTTCCTACTAAATAACAGTTCCCTTTTTCACCCCTTACTCTACTCTTCCATGTGGAAGCTAACTGCCAGCTGTATGGGTGGCAGACAATTCTATTTTAGGCTAAACAGGACCTAAGAAACACTGATTCAAAAAAGAGATCACAGCTGAAAAAGCCTTGGAAAAGTCACTAGGAGAGACTTAAAGAAAAGGTACATTAAGAATGGAAAACATGCCTAGTGTGGAAAAGGTTGAGTTGACTAAGAGCAAGGACACAAAAGTTGCCTTACAGAGCTGAAAATAAACAAGCAGATGTTTGTCCACAGCCCAAGCACCTCCTTCCCCTCCAGTGAGAGTTGCTTTCACTGGAATTCACCTGCTCAAATGGAGCTACCCACTAAACCCCACATGCTTTCATTTTAGTGACCTGTTTCCCCATTATCACCCACAGGTGCACACTTTTCCCTGGGACAAAGGTAAGCAAGGGGAAGATAACTTGTAAACAGGGAGGTTTATTAACCTTTTCTTGCCAGCCACACTGGTTAACCAGTCCTGCTTATATCCTTCTAACCCAGAGGCAGCTGCAGCAGCACTGCTGGGACAGTGCTGTGTGAACCACTGGGGCTCCTCTGTGCTTGGGGGTCACTGGTTGCTGTTGCAGAAGAAGCCCTTCTGCTTCTCTCTTCCACAAAAGGGTGGCTGTCCTCTGTCCAAAGTTCTGCCTTCTTTTCTCATTTTTCCTCAATCTTATCTCTCTGCTGTCTCAACTCAATCTTACTCGTTAATTTTATGTCAAGCTCTGCAGTTTCCAAAACCTACATCAATCTGTACCATTTATCTAGCAGCTTTATAAAGCCCTTTAATCTTTGCAAAGCCTTTCTGCCAGGCCACCAAAGGGACGGCAGAAATGTGTTCTTGCAGCTGACAGAACTGCAGAAATGTGTTCTTGCAGCTGACAGAACTGCCTTTCCCCCAGCAGCCAGCACTGAGCTCAGCAACACATTCCCACACAGCTTCCCCTCAACCTCACCATCCCCAAATAAAAAGGGACAGGGCTGATGGAGACAGGGGAAGAAGAAAACCTAAACTGGTGAAGGGAAAAACAGAAAAAGTGGGAATGAAGGGGGACAAAATAAATGAATTAAGATAGGAGGACAAAAAAGGTGAAAGAACAGGAAAAGGGGAAACTGAAGGGCAAAAACTGAACTATGCCCTCTCTCTCTAGGCTAGAGGTTTTCCCCAGCCTTGCCTGACTGCTGCACTTGGACCAGTCCTGCACATGCACAATTCAAACTCTCAGATCACAGATGAAGTTTAGACTTTCTTGGTGCTCTGCAGAAGGGTTTGTGTAATTTTTTTGTAAGGTTTATGTAATGTTATACCTGCCATGGCAGATAACTGTGTATTTTATAGACTGTAGAGCATCTGGATGGGTGGGTGAGGCCACCAAAACCCCTGGATTCCAGTTATAATAAATGAACTCAAGACTGAATTCACTGAAGAGGTTTCAGACACTTCGGCTGAAGTTGTTAAAGAGCTGTTTCCAACTGAAAAAAACTTGTAGCTGCCTGCTTAAATTCACCTGGTTTTGCTAAACCAAGACTCTACAGGTAGGTGAATACCTTAATGACCATAGAGTTGGTTTGAATGGCTTTGCCTTTCCTGATCTCCCTCCTGTTTGCTGTGGACACCTGGATCAGGAAATGCAGCCCAGGACTGGGACCTTGAGAGAAAAAGCCCTCTGGTCCTGGAGAGCCCACTCTGACATGTCAGAGGGATCCAGCCCAGAGCAGGAGCAGGTCTGTGTTTTCTGAACACACATAGGAGAGGGCCATTCTTCTGGTCTGGAAATGAGCAGAGAGTGTCCCAGGTGCTGTTCTGGTCCTTCATGTGTCTAAACATTCAATTGTCTGGGCAGAATCTGCTCATTGTCATACAAATGCAGTTGCCCTTGATAGTTCTTTGCAACAGATTTTTTTTTTTTTCTTACAGAGAATTAAGTATGAACTGCTTGATTTATTTCAGAGTATTCCTTCCTCCTTCATGGGCCAGTTTCCACACACACACAAATGATCCCCTGACCTGTGCTCTACTGAGTGCTCTGCCTGCTCTGCACCAGGAGCTCTGCTCTCTCCCACAGCATTGCCCTTCCACCCTGCTTCTGCATCCCGCCCTCAGCATCATCCCACTGTCCCTGCAGCTTTTCTGGTTCTGCACCTGCCTCCTGGCCTTTCCCCCAGGTACCAGGTAAGAAACCTGCCAGTGCTTGACCTCCCACACCAACAGGGCTTACATTTGTCAGGAAGCACAGAAGGATATGGAAAGAAGAGGGATCCAAGATCTGTGGATTTCAGCCACTTCTTAGATCTTGATTCCTCTGATGAGCACCACCTGCCAGAGGGACATTGGAGTAAGAATTTCTCATCCTTAGGGACCCCATGAAATCTGCCTTCCCAAGTTTGCGTAGCTCTGACCTCTCTGGTTGTTTTGGGAGCCTTTCCTGTGTCAGCTTGCCAAAACAGCACTTCTCTTAGCAGCAATCCTTGTCACTTATGCCACCTGCAAACCCTGACACTCAGGCCAATGACCCTGCACCAACCTTTCCATAGACCTTTATAACCCAAAGAGGAGCAGAGACCAACATCAGCCTGGGTGGTGGATAGTACCTTCAAAGGGTTCGATGGGCTATGTAGAGGTGAAGTGTCTTTCCCAGTGATGGGATTGAGATCCCAGCTCACCAGACTTCCAGGTCCTTGCTCTTATCTCAGCCTGTCAGAAGCCCCAGTCCTTGAAGCCACCAGTCCCTGTGCTGCTGACCCTGCCCAGCCACAGCAGCTCCCCTGCAGGGTGGCTCAGCAGCTGCTCAGGGAGCTTGGACAGAGACCCTGCTGCCTTTGCTAACTGAGCCAAGCCAAGAGCAACACAGCAGATCAGGTCCTGTCCATCCTTGCAAGAGAGAAACACTTGCTCTTCAAACCTGAGCCTGCAGGCTTGTGACACAAAGGCAGCCTTTAATGAAATAGGATTAACGAGCTGGAAAGGTACGCAATAAAGGGAAAGAACTCCTCTATTTCACACCCCAGTCCAACCAATATGGAGATGCCAAGATAAAACCAGCTGTTTACTCACTAGTTTAAAAGCTCTGCAGTTCACCTTCACCCAGTGACGCCAAAGGAAGGCTCTTCTGCCTGCTTCTCTTGCCTCTTATTCCTCAAGAGTTGCCAGGAGCAGGGACTCCAAAAACAAGACCGGTCACACAGAGCTGAGTGGCAGCAAGGCTTCATATATGGGAGTGGTCAGGAGGGGAGGTGATGTAATGAAGCCCTATCTTTGAGCAGTAAAGGCATGCCACCCTTCCCCCTCCCTGTCCCTGAAGAATTGCTGGCTCACAGGGCAAGATGAGAACAGAGTGGTCCAGCGCTTTCCGTGCTGTACTTTCTCACGGTAAAGGGAACAGTGCACAGGGTGGGGAGCAAAGATCAGACTTGAATGGAGACAATACTTTGATATTAGGTAGTCCCAGGAGTGAATCTGTACTGGCAGAGTTGTTTCTTTTCTTCGTGCATCAAACAATTCTCTGCCAAGCTGCTGGTTTTCCCTGGCACAAGTCCTGACAGGGAGGACATTGTCTGGATTAGAGCACTGGTGACCCCATACCCATCCTGACAGAGAAAATCCCATTCCTACACTCTTCCAAGGTGGCTGATGCTGGAGCATTGCCCAGCTCCATGGCCATAAGGGCTGAGAGATTTATAGAGGAGAAGAAATGTGCATCCCATAAATGGTGGTGTCTTGGACACTGACCTGGGAAGAGGCACATCAGTCTTGGACACTGACTTGAGAGGCACATCCTCCCCTTCTCCATCAGAGGAAATCTTGAACCCTGTGAATGGAGAGGAAATCTCTCAAGGATGTACCACTGCTGTCCAAAGGGAAAATAGTCATTTTTGACTTCCTTCATTTCAGTTTTGTTGATCACTCACTGTTGGAATGTTGGGGGACACAAGACAGATGATGGACTTTGGACCTGGTTAAGATAAGAGATTTGATAACAGGATGCCTTGGCGAAAACAAACGGAACTTTGAAAATTAGACCTGGATCGCAAGAAGATTAAATCAAACGGGTTTACCAGAAAAAGAAAATCCCATTAAACTCTGCAAGCAAGAGATGTTGCTCTATACATAAGTTTGTGTATGTGATTTTAACCTAATCATTGCAGTACACATTACCAGTGTCCCTGCAATAGTATATAAGTGTTTGTATCCCACAATAAAATCAGATTCTGATCACCAAGTCAGTCTCCCCATCTCTCTCCATCACCAACAACTCACTGAAGGGCTTGTTTGACCATGAAGAGCCACATCAGGCATTAGGATGAGTTTTGTCTAATTCAAAGGTTGGGTAGGTCAGTGATTGCTGAATAAACAATCAACAATCAGTTGGGTAGGTCTGTGATTGCTGTATAAAGGGAGAGTCCAGGGCTAACAAGAAGTTTCTGTGTGCTCTCAGATGAGGCAATTGGAAAAGGAAGGAACCAGTCCAGGCTTTCACAAAGTGGAATTCACAGAGTTACTGTCCTCTACCAGGAACTGCACCAAGATCCACAGGATCAGGAAACAGCAGCCAAACAAATGCCACCAGTTCTGAGAACCAAAACCTTGTACTGACAAGAACCTCCATGGGTAATTCTCAGATTTGGGTGGGGAAGGGAGATCTGGAAATGACCTTTGCAAGAAGGGCTGCTTGTGCAATGCACAGTGAAATGAACTGGAGAAGAGCTGTGCCCTTACCTGTTCACAGGTTACTTTTCTAGCCAGAGATGTCCCCTGTCCACTCAACACTGTGCCATCTCAAGCAAAGGGGTGATTTACAACCCTGCAAGGAGCATTCCTGTGCACATCACGGTCTGGGTCTCTCTTACCCTGAGGAATGAGTCTGCTTTGGTGATGTCAAGGGACTTGAAAGCAGATACACAGCTGAGAAGCCCTTTTAACTGCCAGGAATGCTGCCAAAGAGATTTTTTCAGATCCAGGATAAACTAGCTCTCTCTTACAGATGTCAGATTTGCTCTACTATATTTGCACTCTTCTGTAAATTACATAATCTCAATAAACTACTCCCTCTGGTTCTGTTGTTTTGGGGAAGGCCTAGCTTTGGAGCTATTGGCAATGAAACAGAAAAAATTACCATTGAGGTGTTCTGTTATCATTATCCAAACAGGAATCTGACCCTTTTCAGTACAACCACAACTGCAGCAGACCCCATCCATCCCAAGGAAAGCTCCCCACTTGCTCAAGATGCAGCATGGTTTTTACAGCATTGTTTGGAGACAACCTAAACATGCTGGGTAGGTGACAAAGTAAATTCTACCCAAACTGTAAACACAAAGAGGAAGAACAGAGTCAGAATAGGTTCCTTCCCTTATTTTTCCAATGATACTCTTGGTAAGAGACAGAGACACAGGGGACACTGTGCAAAGCTGCCTCCCAAATATGAACCTCCAGTACTTGCTGCACCTACAAGAAGATCTCCAAACTCCATAACCTGTTGGGACTGCTGAATTCTTACCATTATCACCAGAAAAAAAAATCACTACCTAACAGCATTTTAAAGCCACTCTCAGGGCCAAGGAGCCTTACAGGCCCACATGATAAAAGCATTCATATCCCCACTTCAGAGACAGGACAACAGAGACAATCTTGCCCAGGGGTTCAGAGCAGGTCAGTGCCTGGGCTGGAATAAGGAATCTTTCCCCAGATCCCTTAACCATGTTCCTAGACATCACCTTTCTTCCCTGCCACATGCCTGATATTTACAGTAAATCCAGAGGCAGCTGAAGTGAGAGCAGAGCTGACACTGGTCTGCTGCACTGGGCCTGGAGCTCCATGGGATGTTGGGCTCAGTGTTCCTCATGGCTTTGGGCTCTCCTCTACTGGAAACAGGAAATTAATAAAACGTGAAGGTAGCACCTTCCATCTCCTTGGGAAAAATGACAGATTAGATTGCAACAGAGGTGCTGGGGGAAGGACAAAGTGTTTGCCACTTAATGGAAAACTTGCAGATTATTACAGAAAGTTGCTGGGTAACTAATCACTGTTAAAGTCTAACCCAAGTAAGAGGGCTCTAAAACCAGAAGAACACAGACTTTAGCAGCAAGAGCCAAGGTCCACTTTCCATTCTGCTTAAGAATCAGTAGGACTTGGAGATGGAAGGCTCAGAAGTTATTCCTGGACATGAATGAACACTGACCCAGAGATCTGAGTGTGCAGCCCACCCAAACTTTGCCTTGTGAGAGCTGTGCTTCTCAGGGAGCCCCACAACTTCTTGTTCCTTTCTCAGCAGTTTCTGCTGAAGGATCAACTCTACTGCTCTTGGAGCAACAAATGAAACCTCTCAGCACCAAATTCAGCACGTCCTGGTAAGGCAGAATCTGTCCTGGGTTACCTCAGTGTGGCAAGATTTCACTGGGACCCCTGGCAGGGTCAGGGTGGAGCCTCTCAGGGAGGGATGGGCACAGCAGCAGTGCAGCCACCCCCAAATCTGTCCTCCCCACTTGTCACCCTGCTTCCCCAGCCCTGGGGGGGCTTCTGCCAGCACTGCAGGGCCACTGGGCTCACACAGGGGTGGGAATCAACCCAGCCAAGAGCCACTGGTGGCTGTAAGGTGCTGTGAGGGAAGAAATCCCACTGAGTCCCTGAGAGGGCTGTGGATGAATTTGCACTGAGTGGACAGGGACTATGTACATCCTGGCTACACTACTGCCAGGCTTCAGAGGGCAAACCTGACTTGGGGATGAACACCCAAAGCAAGAGTTTCATGGACCTTTACACTGGGACCCCTTTCCCTGCTGTGGGCAGGTGAGGACGGTGCTCAGCAGACACACAAATATCTCATACAGCACTACACAGGAAAGGTGCACACCATGCAAGACAGCTCATGTCCCAAATGAAAATCTGGACATACAACTCTTTTATTCCAGTGGTTTTCAGCACTTCATACTCTCTGGATTTGCTCCCCAGAACAACAGCCTCAGGAAATAAATGATTTTTTTTCTTTTCAAAGTCACTCACTGCAGATCCAATACGTCCTAGAGCTTCAGGCTCACATTTAGCCCAGCTAAGGCTTGGGCAATACAGTTCATGTCTGTGTGGCCATTTGCAACCCATCAGTTTTGACCTTAGGACAGAAATACACAGCACAGGTCAGTCTTGGTGCACACCACGAGCCACAGCCCACCTGTGGGACAGGCTCCTCTCACAGCCACCACAGCAAAGCACTGAGCACGTTCAGCTTCCACCAGCCCAGGGCTGTACACTGAAACCACTGGGTGACTCTGTGCTGTCCAGAAGGGCACCACAAAATTCCTACAAAAGGAGACTCCAGAGACAGGAGTTTGTCTTGACTGGCCTCTGCACCTGAATGCAGAAATCTGGCAGGTTTGGTGCTTGCAGCATCTCCTTCTCTGGGCAGAGCATAACACAGGACAGAGGAAAGGATGGTGCCCAAACACCAACCAGTCTCCTGTCCTGAGAGATGCCTCATGGTGCCAGGAGAACAGGACTCCCCCCTCAAGCACGGATCAGAGAAAAGAGTCCCTGCCTGCTTCACCTCCTGCCTGTCCCAGTCTCCTTCAGGGCTTGTTTGTTTAGGTGCTGCCAAGGGCACCAGAAATGGCCACTTCCTAATGAGAGATCAGAATACAAACCTCTGCCTCAAAGCACTTGGAACCTGTGCTGGAAAGTCTGAGGGGGCCAGCTGGGCTGGAGGCAGAGCCTGGAGCAGCACAGCTCTTGGAACACACACCGGGCTTTGGGAGGGACACACAGCCCTGCACAGGGGATGGACACACAGCCCTGCACAGGGGATGGACACACAGCCCTGCACAGGGGATGGACACACAGCCCTGCACAGGGGATGGACACACAGCCCTGCTGGACACACAGCCCTGCAGAGGGGATGGACACACAGCCCTGCTGGACACACAGCCCTGCACAGGAGCTCAGCAGCTCCCCCTCTCCCTCTCCCCCCCACAGGGGCTGCTCAGCCTCTCTGGGCTGGCATGGGGCACATCCTGGTGCTTTCCCACAGCTGTTCCCATTTCCACTGGCACCCACAGAGGCTTTGCCAGGTTTCCCCTGATCTCTGGGGAGGGCTTGGTTTGTTTGCCCACCGTGCCAGGGCTGCATTTAGCTGGCAGAGTGGGCCAGTCCCACCTGCATGGCACAGCACAAAGCTGCTTAAACCCCCTCTATCCACCTGAGCCCCTTGAGCCCCTGACCTTCCCAGGCAGAGCATGGGATGCCACAGGCAATGCACTCCCAAAGGTCAGGGTGTCTCCCACAGGTCCAGAGCAGGGGCACTACAAACACAGACACCTCCAAAACTTTCAGAGCCACAGCAACCAGCGCCATCAGGCACAAATGGACTTTGCAGGGTCGAGTGGCCTTCCATGGGAAAGGCTCTCACCTTCCCCTGCAGATAGAGGCAAAAGGGCTTCCCACAGGCTGGAGCAATGTTCCCCCTCTCCCCAGCCAACCCTCTGATGCTGTGGGTATAACCATTTCCTGACAGCTGCTGTGCCTCTGTCGCCCACCTTGTCCCCTCACATTGCCCCCCAGCACTGAGGAAGAGGAACACTTTGCAGTGAGGTCAGCCTGATGTGTCAGGTGGTTTGTGGGAAACAGGGTTTAACAGGGCTGCTTCCTTGTGAGAGCTCCCACTGCCAGAAATGAACCTTGAACTCCAGCAGGGCAGGACAGAACTGTGCAGAGACAGAAGACTAGATAAAAGAGATTATCCTTTTATAGATATGGATTTTTTTAAAGAGAGCAGGAAGGAGCAGGAAGGAGAGGCAGAGTCCAGGGCCTGGTCTGACTGTTCACATCTGAGGCTACCAGAAAAGCTGGCTGGTCTTGAAAAGGCTTCCTGGCTCCCCCCATGCCACCCTGGCTGCCTCACTGGCCTCTGCCACAGAGATCCCACCAGCCTCGAGCTAATTTGGGCTCCTGGGTGAGAACACAGAAACACAATAGTGACAGGAATGAAAAGCAATGGGGAGGAGGACACCCAGGAGACTTATTCTTATCAACAACCAACATTATATCAAAGGACATCTGTGAAGACAGGGAAGAGCCTTTTGTAAAAGGCACAATTGAGGCAAATCCTGCAGTTTTTACATGCTGCAGCTTTTACACTCTCTCAGGAACCCCATGATGAAGACTGTCCCAAAGGGGGACCCCTGTGCCAGGCCAGGCCATGTGCCAGGCACGCTGCTCACAGAGCAGTCACACACCCACAGCACAGTTGCTGTTTGCCCTGTGCATGTGCTTTTTAATTACAGCTTTTATTTGCAAAGCATCTCGTACAGAAAAGACAAATTGCATTACTGTCAGCTTATTAAAATCACACTCAGATTTTCTCAACTGCTAATTACACCCAGGCAGCAGTGTCAGAGTAATTAAAGCTGGGATGGACGTTTGGGGACACAGCTGTCACATACACAGCCCCTTCCTGAGCCAGGCTCAGCTGAGCCCTGCCCAGGCACAGCCCTGCCATGCCACGAGAGAAGATGAGGATGATGCAGGTGAGGCCAAACACCTCCTCAGCACAGGGGAGGGATCCCCCTGTACCAAACCTCCCCAGCTCCAGCTGGGCACCCACCCTGACCCTGCTGCAGGGGCTGGGGGAAGGGACACACGTGGCCTTGGGGTTACAGCACTGAGGTGTGGGGAGTGAAAGGGTTTTCTCCTGTTTCTGGGGCTAAATGATTGCAATAAATCACACTGCCTGCCCAAGCCTCCATTTGCTTTCATGCAAAACAGAGATTTTGGGCTTCCCTGTTAATTAAGCAGCTCTGGGGACAAACCACAGAAAGGACTCTTGCTGGCACCCAAACACTTTAAAGCCTGATTGTGGCCCACAACAGACCTGGGAGTGGATTACACAGGGGAAGGTGTGAAACCCCAGAAACTGAGTTCCAAAGAACTGAGAGACAGCAATAAAAGAGCTTACAGACCTGTGAGGAGCTGGGAGCCTGCTGGAGAACCAACTGTGCCTTGGCAGAAGGGCACCCCAGGTGTGCAAACAGCACAGCAAGCACCTGCCCCCAGCTCAGAAACAGAATTCTCAGGGCACAGGACCAGGTAAGCCTTGGCCAAGTGGGGACTTAACCCCAGCACTGGCTTCCTGCTGCCAAGGGGATGCTGTGGAGAGTATCACCTCCAGGAAGATAGAGTGCTAATTAGGGAAGGCAGATAAAGACTGGGTCTCTTTCAAGATGAGTTTCCTTCCCACTGAAATCCTCACAGTTTCAGTGCTCAGCAGGATGTAAACACATCCTTAAATGATTTCCTGGAGCCTGGTTTCAAAAATCAGTCCCTTCAAAAGCAGGAACATGCCAAGATCAATAGCAGACCCAGGAGAGCTCTAAGCATGCCAGCTCCAAAACCACCAGGCTTTCACTACAGCCAGTCACCTACCAGTGCTAAGGGGCCCTGCTACCTTTTCATGTCTGAAAAGGCTCCCAAGACTTCCTAAGCAATCAGCCTTACTTAGGTACCAAGGGGAAAAAAGATCAGTAGGAAATGTTACATTTCAGGAGCAGCACGATGTGCCTGTGCAATATATCCTGGAGAGGCAAACCCACAGACAAGCTCACAAGGGAAGAGCAGCAGAGCTCACAGATACTGGATGTGATCCCAAGAACAAGGATATGCTCATCTGCTCCTTGAGCAGTTTAACTGCCAACCCCCCAAAATCACTAACAGGATATCCTGGGAAGCAGCTGTCAGGTGATCATTTTTAATCCAATACAAGTTACAAGAGAAGAAGGAATGATCAGAACTTCAAGTGGAAAAAGCTGAGTGGGGTGTCCTATGGATGCCAGAGGCAGCATGATAAATATATTTACTTGTGACCCAGTAATGAAATAGTAAAGATAACATATGGAGCTAGCAGAAGTTGTGGAAAACTTCAAAACTTGAAAACATCTGTGAAACAGGGCAAATAACAGCTGATGAAATTCAATATAGAGAAATATGTAATGCCAGGCTGTGATAAACCAATATGAAGGACAGATATATATTGATGGGTTTGAATTAGAAGCTCCTTACACCACCATTAAATCTCTTACAAAGATTTGGGGGGAAAAATGCAGCAAGAAGGAAGCAAGAATTTGTTAGCTCCTGAATCATTGGCTCTTAAAGCTTATAAATGAAACTGGGTCTGTAAAGAGGAAAAGTATTCCTTTGAAAAGGATAGAGAGGACAGAGGCAGAGTTAAGAATCATAGCTGGCAAATCAAGCTACAGCCATGGAAACTTTTGAAAAAATAATAATAAAAGGAATTTACCTAAGAAATGGCATAACAAAGATTATGCCTAACACACTAAAAAAATGAAGTGTTTTCAGTCTAGAGTGTTCACTCAAGCACAGCTAACTGCAGCAGAGAATTCCAGTCAGAGATCATTATGTTCACCCCCTTAAAACACGTGTAGAACACAGGAACACAATGCCTGAAAAGCAGAGGGACTCCCAGGAGCCTCCAGCCTTCCTGTCCCTATCCGGAGCTGAGAAGGAGCAGGAGATCGATCTCACCCAGCTGAGAAGGAGCAGGAGATCGATCTCACCCAGCTGAGAAGGAGCAGGAGATCGATCTCACCAGCTCTCCTCACCTGCAGCCCCAGCAGAGCCGCAGCTCCGCTCCCTCCTTCCCGGCCCCGCTGCGCTCCCCGGTCCTACCTGGAGCCAAGGGCCGCTCTCCGTGCGGGCGCTGCGGCATCTCAGGGCTCCGGCCAGCGCATCCCCGCCTGGCCCGGGGAGGGGAGAGCCTCCTGTTCTCCAGGGCAGCCGGGCCGTTCCCCTGCGGGTGAGAGCCTGGGTCAGTCCCCTTCTGGCGCTGGGCACTAGATGGCACAGACGGGAGGCGCTGCCGGGAGCCGGCGCTGCCGCTGCCCGAGGGGCTCTGCCATGGCAATGCCAGCGGCCATCCCACGGGCTGTCCCCTCCACGGGCTGTCCCCTCCACGGGCTGTCCCCGCTGCCTCTGCCCTGCTGCACCCCCGCACAGCCCCTCCTGTCCGGCCAAAGCGCCGCCAGGGCTGCGGAGAAGCTGCATAGCCCGGTGGGGCTATGGCACCCGTGCCCCTGCCTCCGGGATCTGCTGCTCCTCACCGAGCTCAGGCTCACTGTGTATACCTGGTTTGGCTCAAACTGTGCCAAAAGTCAGTCAAAACTGAATATATAAACTGAATATACCTGGTTTGGGGTCAAACTGCACCAAAAGTCAGTCAAAACTGAATGTATAAACTGAATATTCCTGGTTGGGCTCAAATTGCACCAAAAGTCAGTCAAAACTGAATATATAAACTGAATATACCTAGTTGGGCTCAAACTGTGCCAAAAGTCAGTCAAAATTGAATATATAAACTGAATATACCTGGTTTGGGCTCAAACTGCGCCAAAAGTCAGTCAAAACTGAATATATAAACTAAATATGCAAACTGAATATACCTGGTTGGGCTCAAAGTGCATCCAAAGCCAGTCAAAACTGAATATATAAACTGAATATACCTGTTTGGGGTCAAACTGCATCAAAAGTCAGTCAAAATTGAATATATAAACTGAATATACCTGGTTGGGCTCAAATTGCATAAAAGTCAGTCAAAACTAAATATATAAACTGAATATACCTGGTTGAGCTCAAAGTGCATCAAAAGTCAGTCATAACTGTATATACAAACTGAATATACCTGGTTTGGGCTGAAACTGCATCAAAAGGAGGGTGAAAATCCTCCCTGGGAGGGCCTGTCCTGTTTCAGTGGGAGGCTGCACCTTGGCCATCAGCCTCCAGGACAATAAATAGCACCTGATCCCCGGAGCGTGGAGAGAGGCAGCCAGGGCAGGGACCCCATCAGAGGTCCCTCTGGGCTCAGGCCAGTTCTGAGGAGTGGCACCCAGCACCTTTCCTTTGTCCTGTGGGATGATGGTGCTAAGGAGGGAAGCCCTTAGTCACTGCTCTTTAAGCATTTGTCACAAGGTAGCTCCTCTAAAGCAGCTCACTCTTCCTCCTGGTTTTCTTCCTTTTCAGCACTGCAATCACTGAGGCAGGACCTGCACCCCAGAGCCTTCCCAACTTCATCTTCCTCAATTTCTTTAAGGTGTGGATGAAATTCCTTCCCCATGAAGCGTGTGGAGTGACGCGCTGAGGCAAACAAGGGCTCAGCCACGCAGAACTGCTGTGGTCAGCACAGGAAAAGCCAAAGTGCTTTCTGTGACAGAAAAAAAGGATGGCAAGGTGCAAGTTTGTATGTTGGCCTCTGCTGTTGTGACATTGGAAATTCACTTTATTTCAAAGGTTAACCCAGTTAATGGCTCTGGTGAGGATCACAGGCTCTGACAGCCGGCCTGGGACGGCTCCATCCGTGGCAGGGCACGAGGGACAGCATGTGCAGGGTGGCACTGAGCAGCAAGCTCTGTGCACAGGGCACAAGTGGCACACATGGGTGTTATCCAAACCAAACCTGAGCTTGGCAAAGCCCAAAAGAGCTTTTGTGCTGAGCAGCTCAGTGATGCCAGGTATTAATGACACAGACAAGTCTCCAAGGAAAAGCCTGTTTGCTTTTCCAGCAGCACTACCCTTTCCTGTCTGTCTGCTCCTGGCACTGCCCTGCAGATGCAGTGGGGCCAGGGATCACCTGGGTCAAACCCACAGGGGGAATCCTTCAGGGTGTTGTAGGTGAGAGACAAAATGCAATTCAGATGCCTGCAGTGTAAAATCCAAATTCATCCATGGTCAAACAGGTCAGTTTGGCTCAGTGGTTCTTACCTTTTAAAGGCTGGAGTGGGTGGCCCTAGTGACCTGGGCAAAACCTGGAGAGAGACTCGTGCTAGGTCCTGGGGACAGCTCCAGGCCAGGGTCCAGAGGCTGAGAAGGACAGAGCAGCAGAGAAGCCCCTTCCACAGCAGGCTCTGACTGACAGGCCTGGCCAGAGCCCTGCTCCTGACCAGCCATCTCAATCCAAATGCCGGGTCACTGTGTGTAACAACCTGCCTCTCAAAGGCTGCTGGGCAGAGAAGGAAATGCTCAAAAAAGGCTTTTATGCCTCAATTCCCACTCCAAGTTCTGCTTCTTCAAACATTTAGGGTTTTTTTAGACAAGAGATGTCTTTTTATCTTTGGATATAAATGGAGAAAAAATAGTCACACTGAAAAGAAGTAATAACAGTTGGTTGCTTTTCCAGGCCTTCCATGAACTGTAAACACATTTTAAGAAGTGCTGAGATCTTTGGAGAACATGAGAGTCTTAGGGAGGCCATCTCCTCAGCAGAAGGACATTTAATGTGTCATGTGCTGGCTGGACTTGCTCCCCTCTGCCAGAGCCAGTGATGGGAGCACTGAGCACCCCTCAAACCAGCAGCACTTCCATGCTCTGTGTCTGCTCAGACTCCACAGCCTGGCCTCCAGTGCCTGGTCCATACACTCCCCTGAGGGCCTGTGGTTGCTCTCAGTGGTTTAGAGCTGCTTGCTAAGATGCTTAGAGCCCGTACAATCTGTGCACTTAGTGGTTTCAAATTCCAAAAGAAGCTTAGCAGCACCAGGTGCTGCCTTCAGCCTCTCCTGCAGGGGCTTTAAGATGGTTTAATTCTTAATTCAAATGAGGAGCTTCTAAGCCAGGTTTTCTAAAAGCTCTTCAGAAATATTTTCATGATACACACACACACAAAAATAAAGGAGATTCCAGAGGGATGTATTATAAGATCAGACATTTCTGCCTCTTAAAAGCTGGAAGTGCCAGAGCCCCATGACAAGGTGCATTTTAAGTCCTTGCAAGGCTTTCCTCCAATGTTTCTCCTGTCTTAGATCTGCTTCTTAAATGTCTAAGGTATGGAAATGCCTGAAGAGGTCCCAGAGCCTTCCCCTACATGGCCCAACAGCCCTGTGAAAGCATCTGCAGGCAAGAGCCACCTCTGTGCCCCAAACAAAGGCAGTGGCTGAGCAGAAAAGCAGCCCCTTAGACCACAGGCTGCCCTGGAAGTGACTTTTGCAGCATTTGCTTCATTAACTGCATTGCTCTGCTGTTCTTTTAACTCTACTGCTCCCCTTTCCAGGCTGATCAAAAGCACAAGGTGTCACCAAGGGGACCTTGTGCTGCTGCTGCCTTGGAAGGTCTCCTGATGCTCCCAGTGACTGTCCCCTCCTTCCTCTGGAGGGTCTTGTGTGGCTGCTGGGGGAAAGCAGAGGGCTGGGAAGGACAGAAAAGGTGTCTGGAAAGCACACAGAGGTCCAGGTGGCAGTGGAGAGGTGCAAAAGGTGGAAGGGAAGAGAGGGGAAGTGTGAGTCTGGGGCAGAACGTGAGAAGAGCCAGAGCTCGCCAGCACCTCCCTCTGCAAGCCCCACATGGCTGGAAGAGATGCCCCACAATGCAGGGGTGTGATTCCCTTCCTGACTGGGACAGGAGGGTCTGGCCAGCCCCACGGCTCCCAGAGCAGTGAGGAACATCTCTGGTGGTGCTTTCAGAGCTGCCCTTCTGCCAGGCACCAGAGCCACTGCAGCAGCTCAGAGCAGGGCTGTCAGTCCAAACCTCACAGGATCTTCACAGCCCACCTTAATTTAATCAAGAGAAAATTAATCTAAATGAAATGGATGCAGTGTGCTCACAGAATGGAGGTAACAGAAATCCTCCAGGCATCTCAGTTCCCAAACTGACTGACTGTGAAAGCAGCAGAAGCTCAGAATTCCCCTGTGCTAAGAAGTCAAGGAAATGCCATGTGTCACTGGAGCAGAGTGGTGACCTTCCCTGTGCTCACAGCAGTGTTGGCCAATTTCACTGTAACTGGTTGTTAATATTCTCTATGCAGGCAATAAACACCCCAGCAAATCTGCTTTTATGGGCACTGCAAGAACCTGATTAATTTGTTCAATAATGAGCAGACCAGTGTCCATAATTACATAGCAGAACTCTGTCCTTTTGAAAACCCATCACTGCCTCAGACCCAGAACACCACCAAGGGCCTCGTGGGCTGCAAAGAGAGCCTCAGCTGCAAGAAGCAAAAGCTTTAAGACCTAATGAATGTTACATGGGCTATTGCTGCCATTTCTCTATCAAATGCAGAGCCCCAGCAGTGACTGCCTGCTGCAGCTGCTTCCACCAGCACTGATGCTGCAGGAAATCCCTAAGACCAGAGCCCAGCTGATGCTGTGTTCATCTCATATCTCCCCATCTCCATGTGCTCTGCAGTTTCAGGGAAGAAATCCCCCTATTGGTTGTTATTAAGGGGAATTCTTCCCCAAAACTGCACTGTCATGGACAGATGGACCTTCTGCAGGTCTGCTGCTTCGTTCAGTCCAGAGCTTGCAGGTATTTGGGACATGGAGCTCCCACATGAATAGCTCATGGCCAAACCAAGTTCATTTGCCCCTAGATACAGTGGAATTAAATTTGGAGCCTGCCCTAGCTCTTTGCATGTATGTCTCCAGAGCTACAGCTCCCTTCCCAGCAGGAGGCTTGGCTTTGAGGGATCTGCCAGCAAGCTCAGAGCCACGAGAAATAACAACTTGGGAGCTCAGACAAGCTGGTTTGCAGGCAAACAAAAGCTGAAGCTGTGAAAGTGTGAAGCAGTCAATGCAGCGTCTGGCAGCACAGCCTCACCTCCGCCTTAATCCTCTTTCCCTTCTTAAACTCTAAATTAATCAATTACTCTTCCAGCCCGGCAAAATCAGTCAGAAGTGTAACCTCCATCATACACAAGGCAAACATAATTAGGATTGTCATTGGAAGCCAGCTTGACCAGCATACAAATGAGAGCAGCCCCGTGGCGGGCAGGGACGTTGGGACTGCGGCCACAGCCCGGCTGTGCTGGGGAAGGGCAGCTCCATCAGGGACTGCCATGGCACTGGCACTGCTCAGAGGGGCACGGGGAAAGGGCAGCAGCTCCATCAGGGACTGCCATGGCACTGGCACTGCTCAGAGGGGCACGGGGAAAGGGCAGCAGGGACTGCCATGGCACTGGCACTGCTCAGAGGGGCATGGGGAAAGGGCAGCAGGGACTGCCATGGCACTGGCACTGCTCGGAGGGGCATGGGGAAAGGGCAGCAGCTCCAGCAGGGACTGCCATGGCACTGGCACTGCTCAGAGGGGCACGGGGAAAGGGCAGCAGGGACTGCCATGGCACTGGCACTGCTCAGAGGGGCACGGGGAAAGGGCAGCAGGGACTGCCATGGCACTGGCACTGCTCAGAGGGGCCAGGGCACATCAGGCAGTGCACACTCCAGGAAGCCCCTTTGGCTGTGTCAGGGAGGAAGCCACAACCTTCCCCAGACACAGATGGGAGCCCAAAGTCCCAGCCCAGCTACACAGGCTGCAGACCCTGCAGGGATGGACAACATGGAAATGGGGCCTTGGAAACCCCTGGCCATGACTGCCAGTGTGGATTCATAAATGGGGTGAGCAATGGTTACCCCCTCCCCAGGCCACTAATGGGAAACTGAGTCACAGGGGCCAAGTGATAGCAAGAGCAAGGCAGAGTGTTCAGCTCAAAGCTTGAGCACAATCAAAAAAAATCCAAGTGAGTGCTGGCAGGCAGAGCAAGGATCACAAACCCAGCGTGCTCCCATGGCTGCTGTCCCACTGCAGCAGAGGCTACAGCAGGGCTAGAGGAGAGGAAGGAACTTTTAGTTAAGGATGAAATGGTTTCTGTACAAGTCCAACACTCTTCAATTTGGGAAGCAGAAACCTGAGAGGGGGCACCGCAGGGGTTTATCTGAGAGTGACTTAGAGAAAATGAAAGAGGAATGACTGCCTGCTGCCTCTTCCAATATTTAAGCTACAAAAGCATCAAATAAAAACAGTGAGTGACAGATTCAGAACAAAGTAAATATTTCTTCACACAGCTGAACAGTACCATAAGTTGCTGTGGATACCCAAAATTTTCTCAGGCTCAAAAAAGGGTTTAGGAAAAACTTGAAAATCCTATTAAATGCAGAGATCCACATCTCAGGAAATTCCTGAACTATGGATGGCTGATGGTAAGGAGAGTACCCAGCAACACACTGACCTACATCCCCCTGGTTTTATCCTCCTTGCTGGACATCCTCTGTTAACCACTGCTAATTGAGGATCCCAGGGGAAAGAGGAATGGGATCCTGTACTGATCCTGTACAGTTGTTGTTCTCCTGTCCTGGCACTCATCTGAGCTCTCCCCACTTGCCTGAAAGACAAGGAACTGGGAACATTCCCATTCCTGGGCACTTGGGTGACAAGGAGATGTGCTCATAGCACAGAATTTGAGTGAATAGAGAAAGGATCTCTGCTTTCCTTTTTTCCCATTTCTCATGTTAGGAGCAATTTTTGGTAAAATTAACTCAGTCATGCTGC